>NC_080796.1:31687215-32287215 GCF_028018385.1 Neofelis nebulosa
ATTTTTGAGACAGAGAGAGACAGAGCATGAACGGGGGAGGGGCAGAGAGAGAGGGAGACACAGAATCGGAAGCAGGCTCCAGGCTCTGAGCCATCGGCCCAGAGCCCGACGTGGGGCTCGAACTCACGGACCGTGAGATCGTGACCTGAGCTGAAGTCGGACGCTTAACCGACTGAGCCACCCAGGCGCCCTAAGGGACTCTTTCAAAGCTAAGCCATACTGCTTACAACTCTGCCTTGGCTTTCACCTCTTGCTTGCACAGGCCCAGTGATCAGTGAGAAGAAAAGCCCAAGGTCCTTTCAGATCTCTTCTGAGCATATGTCCAGCCCTGGGCATGTGCATTTCACTTTGGATTTCCTAGTGTATGAGGCAGCTCTTTCCCCCCCAAAAAATCTTCCTCCTCAACGTCCTCCTGTGCAGACTTTTCCTTGCCCCTTCCTCTGTCCTTTGCCGCAGACAGCTATAAGTAGAGTGCATCTTAAATGCTTTCATCAGATGATGCCTATAAAGCTGCTCATTCCTGAAGGGGGTGTGAAACAAAAATCAGCTTTGTCAGTCCCTCCTGAGATACTGACAGGTCAAAATACACAGCCACACTATTTTTTTTAAGAAAAAGCTCCATACTGCCTTCACCTCATGCCTGCTCCAGCAAGCCACAGAAACATAGGCTGTTGTCTCCACTGCCAGGCTGAAGAATAGGAGATGGTAGGCAGGTAAGCAAAAACACAACACCTTTTTACCAAATTTTAACAGCCTCTTCATTAAGCACTCCTTTGGTTGCCGTGTTTGGTTAGGTTCCAGGATTGCAAAAATGTTGATTCTTTTTTTTCCCCCCCCAACTTAATATTTGCTTCAGTGTAAGGTCCAGTTTTTGGAGCTCTTTATTCCATCATTTCTATGACATCACCTCTCTTTTATATCTTTCTATTTCCTTCCTAAATGCATTGAGGCATATTCAATTGTGTTTTTTTCAATAACAAAACAATATGTATCCTAAATACCACATCTCTATCTCTTCTTTTGCAGAGCAAAACTTCTTGAAGTACTTATCTGCACTTGTCTCTACTTCTTTCACCTTCATGCCTCTACTCAGTGTGATCTTATTTCTGCCTCCAGGATATCAGTGCATATGCTCTTGTGGTCAATGTGGGACGAAGCTGTGGCTAAATTCAGTAAGCACAACTCAAGGATTACCACCTTATTTAACCTTTCAGCATTTGACATGATCAACTACCTCTTTTCATGACATCTTGGTCTCCCGATTTTCTCTCTACCTCTTTGGCTACTCCTCAGTTTTGAGATCTTCTTTTGTTTCTCCCTATTAATTTTTTTTTTTTTAAAGTTTATTCATTTAAGCAATCTCTACGCCAACTGTGGGGCTCAAACTCACAACCCCAAGATCAAGAGCCACATATTCTACTGACTGAGCTAGCCTTTTCTTTAAACGTTTCTCAGTGTTCTGTCCTAGAGTGCTATCTTTCTTCTTTATGTAGTCTTGTAGCTAATCTTAGCCATTCCTATGCTCAAATTATATGTAAATAACTCCAAGATCTTTCTACCTAGTCACATCTCAGTCCTATATTCTAGACTTTTATATGCATAGTCTACTGCATACTTCTACTTAGTGACTCCCAGTACTTCAAATTAACTGGCACCAAAACTAAATTATCTTCCCCATCAAACTTTTCTCTCTTGTGTTTCCTATTTTTATGAAAAAAATAAATTAATTAAAGAGATGGAATCTAGAGTTCTTCCAATATAGTTACAGAGGTAATCCTTGTACTCTCTGCCACCAAAGTTTTTAGAATACACGCACAAATGAATATACTGGTTTGTTGATTTAGTAAAGATTATGAGTTTCATATGTATCTGGAAAAAATATTCACTCATGCTTACCAAAGGAATGGAAATTAAAATGAGGCAATGAGGATTTTTGCCTATTAAACTGGCAAATATTTTATAAGTGTAAAAGATACCCCATGCTGATGAGTTTGTAGCAAAATGAGTTCTCAAACCAAATTTTATTTATTTTTTTCAAACCAAATTTTAATTAATTAAACTTTCTGGAGGGCAATTTATCAAAATGTATCCAAGATGCTTGAAATCTTTTATAATTAAATTATGATAAATTGTGATATGCCCATATGATGCATTATTATGTAATCATTAAAAATTTGGCTTTCAGGGGCACCTGAGTGGTTCAGTTGGTTAAGCATCTGACTTGATCTCAGCTCAGGCCTTGATCTCAGGGTTGTGAATTCAAGCACCACATTGGGCTCCACACTGGGCATGAAGCCTACTTTAAATAAAAAATATTAGGCTTTGAAAAAATATTTTAAGACATGGGAAAATACGTTGTAATGAAAAGTCAGTATTCAAAGCCATGTACCTGTATGGTATGGCATGTTAGTATTATGAATAAATGAATACATTTATGAAATACATTTTATTTAGGTTAAAATTTCAATTTTTGTTACGCTTTCACTTGTTTTTTGTAAGTTCCACTTTTATAAGAAAAAATATATGAATGGTAATGCCATTAATATTGGGAAAAAAAGGGGCGCCTGGGTGGCTCAGTTGGTTGAGCGTCCAACTTCGGCTCAGGTCATGATCTCGCACTCCGTGAGTTCCAGCCCCGCGTCGGGCTCTGTGCTGACAGCTTGGAGCCTGGAGCCTGCTTCCGATTCTGTGTCTCCCTCTCTCTCTGCCCCTCCCCCATTCATGCTCTGTCTCTGTCTCAAAAAATAAACGTTAAAAAAAAAATATTGGGAAAAAAAGAATAGGCTTTTTCAGAATATATTTTTAGTTTTCAAATTTTATTTCTAAAGTACCTCACTTTTTTTTTTTTTTAATGTTTTTATTTATTTTTGAGATAGAGAGATACAGAGCATGAGCAGGGGAGGGGCAGAGAGAGAGGGAGACACAGAATCTGAAGCAGGCTCCAGGCTCTGAGCTGTCAGCACAGAGCCCGACGTGGGGCTTGAACTCATAGAGTGTGAGATCATGACCTAAGCTGAAGTCACACGCTTAACTGAGCCACCCAGGTGCCCCTAAAGTACCTCACTCTTAATGGCACTAATAAAGAAGGTCTCTCCTTTTTTCTACTATCAGTGCAAATTCTTGGCACCTTTTATTTTTAGTTTTAGAATATTTAATATATAAAGTTTTGTTGATTTTCCAAAATTGTAGGATTAGTTTGAGTTACAGAAAATAAAGTAGCATATTAGAAAGAGATCTGGTGTCATAAAGACCTGAATCTAAAGCTTAGTTTAACCACTCACTCACTGTGTGTCCTTGGGCAAATCATTTAATCTCACTGAGTTTTAATTTCCTTCACCTGATAAGGGAAGAATAATACTTTACCTCAAATAACCGTTGTGAGGCATAGGAGGTAACATGTTAAGCTCAAAATATGACTTCTGGCACACAGTATTTAAAGGCTGTAAAATTATTAGTGATTGTAAAGAAAATCTCATTTCATCATTCCCTTAATTGATGGACTAATACTTTGAACATTTAATGAACATAAAGACAGTATTTACAGTATATTACAGTGTAATATACACAATAAGTCTTTGAGAAAAGCACATTACCAATAAGTTAACTGATTAAAATGACCTGCTTTCTGGGCAGTCGGTTGAGCATCCAACTTCGTCTCAGGTCATGATCCCACAGTTCGTGGCTTCGATCCCCGTGTCGGGCTCTGTGCTGACAGCAGAGCCTGGAGCCTGCTTCGGATTCTGTGTCTCCCTCTCTCTTTGCCCTTCACACTCACTCCCCCCTCTGCCCCAGCACTCTGTCTCTCAAAAAAAAATATTAAAAAAAATTTTTTTAATAAAATGACCTGTTTTCAATTTAATTCATTGTTAAAGAGTGTACTGTTTTCTTCTTTTCAGGTAAAGGACTTATCTTCAGACACACTTCTCCAACAGCATGATGATTTGGATTTGGCTTTGGATAGTTGTTACAGTGGAGATACAGTAGTTATTTTTCCAGGAGAATATCAAGCTGTAAATCTTGCTTTATTGACTGATGACATCATTATAAAGGGTTAGCAGGGCATCCTTTACAGTCTTTTTATAGCAACGTATACTGGAAAAATTGTATAAGCATGGGTTAATCAAATTATTGGAAATTGTTAAAGAGTTTATGTAACACAAAAATCCCTTATGTGCCCTTTCACAATTAAGATTTTCTCACCTGTTCATGAGTATATTGCCTGTACAGATGACATTATTTGGGCATAATGTACCAGAGCAAAACGAGACTACTTCTTCCCCTGATAATGTAGCACTACACGCACAGAGTCTAAAAAAGATCAAAACCAGAAAAAACCAAAACACCTGTTTGTAATATTTTCTATTTGCTCCATCTATATTTTTACTCAAACTAGTTTTTCTGTCTGTATTGCACTTCTCATGACTTTAGTAGGAAAACCCAATGTAAGCCTATATTAAAATATATTCAGCATTTTCTCAGAAAGGTTAGTTCAGGGGCGCCTGGGTGGCGCAGTCGGTTAAGCGTCCGACTTCAGCCAGGTCACTATCTCACGGTCCGTGAGTTCGAGCCCCGCGTCGGGCTCTGGGCCGATGGCTCGGAGCCTGGAGCCTGTTTCCGATTCTGTGTCTCCCTCTCTCTCTGCCCCTCCCCCGTTCATGCTCTGTCTCTGTCCCAAAAATAAATAAAAAACGTTGGAAAAAAAAAAAAAAAAAGAAAGGTTAGTTCACATGCAGACTTGCTAAAACAGAAGAATAGAATTTACTGCGGCACCTGAGTGGCTCAGTTGTTTAAGCATCCAACTTCAGCTCAGGTCACGATCTTGTAGTCCGTGAGTTCGAGCCTGCATCAGGCTCTGTGCTGACAGATCAGCTTGGAGCCTGGAGCCTGCTTTGGATTCTGTGTCTCCCTCTCTCTGCTCCTCCCCTGCTTGCACTCCATCTCTCTCTCAAAAAATAAACATTGAAAAACAAGATTTTAAAAGAAGAGTAGAATTTACTAAATTTCATTCAGGTTCTGAACCTATTTAGTAACTTTAATTCTGCCCTTTAACATTGAAGTAAGGATATTCCCACTGTGTGGCCAAAAGAATGAGGTGACTTAAGCTTTGCCTATCAGTTCAAAAATTGAGCAAGGGTGCCTGGGTGGTTCAGATGGTTGAGGAAGTGACTCTTAATTTCAGCTCAGGTCATGACCTCATGGTCATGAGATTGAGCTCTGCATCAGTCTCTGCACTGAGCTTCGTGAAGCCTGCTTGGGACTCGCCCTCCCTCTTTGCTCCTCTCCCCTGCTTGTCTCTCAAAATAAACTTTTTAAAAATCTGAGCAAAAATTTCTCTAGAACTTGATGACTGTACCCAGTAATATTTTGGGTAATAAGGAACATATTTTTAATTTTTAAAACTTATAGTCTTCTTGAAGATTCAACCCCTTCTTTTTGGATTGATGTTAAATGTAGATGATTGCTTTGACTACCCTAGATCAAAATTGTGGGCATGACTGCATTAATCTTATAACCTAATTCACGAATCTCTGCCAGTCTTTTTTAGTTATGGTAATTTATTATGGCTTTAAAACCAGGTTATGGTAAGATAGCTTTTATATCTTAGATATTTTGTAAATGACTGCTGATTATGTAATGGGAAATTTCGGAAAATATATTATGGAATGTGTATATTGAATAAATACCATCGATACATTTCTATTGATTATAAACCAATATTGTCCCATCATGGCATCAAAATATGGACAAAAAGATTACATTATAGTTAAGTATCTTATTAGTTAACAACCTGATACTTACATACATATTGTTTATTAAAAATGCATGAAAAGAAAAACTTAGTAATAGCAAGTATTACCGAATGACTAAAGGACTTTAAACTTTGGGATCACTGATTTAACTATGTGTTTTTGTCTCTATGAATCAGGAGTTGGAAAGAGAGAGGAAATTATGATTACGTCTGAGCCTTCTCATGACAGTTTCGTGGTGTCTAAAGCTGATAATGTGAAGCTAATGCATCTATCTTTGATACAACAAGGCACAGTTGATGGTATTGTGGTGGTGGAGTCTGGTCACATGACTCTAGAAAACTGTGTATTAAAATGTGAAGGAACAGGAGTGTGTGTTCTGACAGGGGCTGCTTTGACAATCACAGACAGTGAAATAACTGGTGCCCAGGTAGTCCATTTTATAAAAACAGCTTTATGTTGACAATAGATAACTGAGTGTCTTAGTGTGCAAAGGATAGTAATTACTTCATCCCTGAATTGAGTTCTAATCAAGCTTAGAAACTGATAAAATCAGGACAAGTACAGAGCATCATAGTACATATAAGAAAAGCAAACTGGGGGCGCCTGGGTGGCGCAGTCGGTTAAGCGTCCGACTTCAGCCAGGTCACGATCTCGCGGTCCGTGAGTTCGAGCCCCGCGTCAGGCTCTGGGCTGATGGCTCAGAGCCTGGAGCCTGTTTCCGATTCTGTGTCTCCCTCTCTCTCTGCCCCTTCCCCGTTCATGCTCTGTCTCTCTCTGTCCCAAAAATAAATAAAAAACGTTGAAAAAAAAAAAAAATTTAAGAAAAGCAAACTGCCTAAATCCAAAGTAAGCAATTATTAGCTTTAAGTGTGATTCTTTAAAAATCTAGGAATTGGTGGCTGTAAAACAGATCATGGGTCAGTTATTTAACCGTTTACTTAAAAAGTTTTCAAATAACAATCACAAAGCTCATTAAAGGACTGGAAAGTTGAACAAGATTAAATAAAGGAAGGGTAAAAATAATAGGACCCTTTTATAGAATGACTTAATTTTCACTAACTTTCAGCAGCATTGAGGAATTTAGAGTATATAAAAATAAAATTTTATAACACTGGAAAGAATTGCTTGAAGAGATTTTTGGCTCCCTTCTCAAGGCTTCATTTGGGTGGGAGAGCAATGTGACTCAATGAGACTAGTGACCTCAACCCTCCTTCTAGGCCCAATGATCTTCTAACAGTACTAGTTTTCAACGTTTCTAACATTATCTCTACAATAAATCATTACACACACAAACTATCATATACTTTTCTGTAACTTAGTGTGTTGAGAGTGCTGACATAGAATTACAATTTTCAAATCTGAAGATAATTTTGGAGAGGTATATGTGTGTTTTGAGATTGTTTTATTTGCTTTTCATTTACAGGGTGCTGGTGTTGAACTGTATCCTGGGAGCACAGCCATTTTGGAAAGGAATGAAATTCATCACTGTAATAACCTCAGAACCAGTGATAATTCAAAAAGCACCTTAGGTGGAGTTAATATGAAGGTATTATCATATTTCTTAGTATAGAATTGTTGTAAGAATTATAGTTATCACAAAGATACCAAAATATTACTTCTAGACAAAGTTTAGTTTAAGTGTTATCATTGATTTGGAAAAGAATAGAGATAATTAAAAATATGGCTTAAATGATGGCTGATATAAAACAATTTTAGTTTATAATGTAATAATTTCAACTTAGATTCTTAGCAGATAACTTTGATAAAGCAGATAGAACGCTTTTATAAAAATGTTTTAGATTTTTCATTGGGCAGATCTGTAATATGTTTTAGAAAGTAAAGCAAATAAAAAAATAATAAATATATTAAGAAATACTTAAATCTTACTTCCAGAGTTTGTAAAAATAATTTAAGCTAGCCAATTAAAACATTAATAGCAGTAATTTATAAGTGAAAAGCCTTCCCATTCCTTTCTACTTTCACAAATTCTACCTGTCTAGGTCCCTCTCTAGACTTATGTAGTTAATGAAGCTTTTCCTTAGAACTCTAGTTTACATATAATATTTCAAATTATTTTTATATTACTTGAAAACGTATCATTTTCTATGCCTGAAATCATTTTCATATTTATATTAAAAGCTTCATGAGATACTGTATAAACTAAACCGAAAACTTCATTTAGTAATTCTGCAGTAAATATTTTTGTAGTTAATGTTACATTAGTCTGAAGAAAGTATCACTTGCTCAAAACTGAGATTCAGTTGTTTTAAAGACACATGTAAACCCAAGAATTAATTCTAGAGTTCATATATTTTATTTTTATAGAAATTATTGAAAAACTCCTTTCCTTGAATAATTTGACAGGTTCTTCCAACACCAAAACTGAAGATGACTAATAATCATATTTACAATAACAATGGCTATGGTGTAAGCATTCTTCAACCAACTGAACAATTTTTTATCGTAGCAGAAGCCTTCAACAAAGGGGCAGCTTCAGGGGATAAAAAAGACGACAGTATGCTCTCCAGGGTAATGCAGAATCTGAACCTGGAGATGAGTAACAATAAAATAGAAGCAAACTTGAAGGGGGATATCAGAATAGTCACAAGTTAAAGCATCTGGATTTATGTTAACGGTTTATATTTCGGATATTTGTTTAGTAAATCTCATATCCCACAGAAATGGTAGTTTTAATTAAATTCAAAACCTATTTAATTAAAAAATATTTAAACATCTAATGCTTTCATTGATTCATTTTAACTTTTTAAAATAACAGCTTTGAGATATGATTCACACATCATAAATTCACCCTTTTAAAGTATATACTTCCACACTATTTAGTATACTTGTGATAGGTATCACTACCATCACTATTTAATTCCAAAACGAATGTGTTTTCACCTTCTTAAGAGAGCAAGAGCACGTGCATGCGTGTGCACATGAGATGGGCAAGGGCAGAGGGAGAGGGAGAGACAGTCACAGGCTGCATGCTTGCACGGTGCAGGAGCACGGAGCCCACGGCGCGGGGCTCCATCTCATGATCTTGAGATCACGACCTGATCTGAAATCAAGAGTTGGATGCTTAACTGAAAGAGCCACCCAGGAGCCCCTGGAGGAAACTTTTTAAATCTCTTTTGAGGAGAATTAGGATTTGTCTGCCTTTGACCCAGAAAGTTGGTTAAGATAAGTGGTAGCAGAATAATGACCTTCCCAAGGATGTCCACACCCTAATCCCCAGAAACTGTGAATACATACCTTACATGGCAAAAGGGACTCTGCACATGTGATTAAAGTTGAGGACCTTGAGAGGAGGAAAGTGTCCCTGATTATCCAGGTGGGTGCAATCTAGTCACATTTGTCCTTAAAAGTGGGAGAGGGAAGCAAGAGGGTGGGTCAGGGTGGTGCAACTGGAGAGGCGAGAGAAACTGAAAACAGGAGAGGGACTCAATCCATTGTTGCCTCCTCTGAAGGTGGAGGAAGGAAGTCATAACCCAGGGAACGTAGTTGGCCACTAGAAGCTGGGAGCAGCCCTCGGCTGACAACCGTCCAGGAAACAAATCTCAATCCTACAACTGCAAAAAACTGCATCCTGCCAGCCACCCAAATGAGCAGGGAAACAAATCCTCCCCTGAAGCCTCCAGAAAGTTCCTGTCACCATCTTGATTTTAGCCCAGGGCGATGCATGTCAGACTTTTATCTATATAAGTGTAAGATAATAAACTGATGTTAAACCTTTAAAGTTGTGGTCATTTGTTACATTGGAAAGGAGAGATGGGAAGATGAAGGAGGGAGAAAACTTTGTGAACAATCAAATTTCTTAGAAAATCTAAAAAATACTTTCGCATGCTTTAGGGACATGAGAATAGGAGAAAAAAAAAAGCAAACACAAAAACAAACAAAAAAAAACTACTCTGAAGTGAGCATAGGAAAAAAGAGAAATAGACTGGAAACCAACGGCAGCAACAGATAAAAGTCAGATGACCCGTGAGTGAGCAGCGTGCTCTTGCAAAGCTATTGCTTTTTGCTCACTCTCAAAAGATCCTGTCTTTGTCCATCACCTCTTCCTAAAGCCAAAAACAAGGAAGTGGAGGAAGAGGATTAGAAAGGAAAATTCCTCCTCTTATAGCTCATTAAATTCACTATAGAAAGACTGTTCTTGTTAAAGCCTCCGTGGACAATACCTTAAATTATGTCACCCAGTTAACAAGACCTTGTGTAAAAGAATAAAAAAAGGCTACTGACGAAACTGAAGAATAACCTTGCCTTATTCAACTCTCAGCCTCAAGAGATCCTCTACAGCAACAGTCACCTTCGCTGAGTTACAGGCAACACAAAGTAAAAGTCAAATTAAGGAAGGAAGATAAGTGTTTGAGGCTGAGTGCTTATTTCCTTTTATAAACAAAAATCCATAGTTCTGCTTTGTGAAAAAGGCCATTTTTTTGTATCTTAGAAAATGAAACCCCTATTTTAGAGGGAACATAAGCCATCTAATTCATTTATTTTTAATGTTTATTTTGGGAGAAAGCATGAGCAGGGGAGGGGCAGAGAGAGGAAAGAGAACACCAAACAGACTCCATGCTGAGTATGGAGCGTCAGAGGCGGGGGGCTCGATCTCACCACCGCGACATCATGACCTGAACTGAAACGAAGAGTCAGATGCTTAAACCACCAAGCCACCCAGGCACCCCAGCCAGCCATCAAATTTAGACATAATGCCTAACTTCAGTTACAGTTACGTGTAGCCAGGTGATTAGATCCTAGCTGTAGGGAGACATGCAAGTTGGAATAATGTGCACAACTTTGTAGAAAGGTCCTATCCCTTCTGCTTGGCTGGAATTCAAACGTAATGGCTTGAGAAACAACTGCTATCTTGGCCCATGTGGTGATTCTGAATGGAAACCATACAATGGTAAAACAAGATGGAAGAAACATGAATTTCTAACATGAACACCTACCTACCAGCCCTACAATGAAAACCAACATGGAACATCTGTTGACCCTATACTGACTACCTCTGGACTTCTTGAATGAGGAAGAAATGTTTCTGTATTGTTTACTTCTTACTTTGGATTTCCTGGTCTCCTACAATTGAACCTAATTCTATATAATATAGTGCTATTGTGTTGTCTTACTTTATTCCAGTTCCCAGCAGATAAATGGAAATGAATCAGGAATTGGCTATAAACTTAATTTTTCCCTACTATCTACATAGACCACCTAAGGCTCTTATTGGACTAAGTATCAAAAACAATGTTAAAACCACATTTGTTTTGGGAGGGGGGGCATGCCTAGTTCAGTTGGTTAAGCATCTGGGCCACCTAGGTGCCCTCCACTGTAAATTTCTTAGAATATAGGCCTCAGGTCTTAGGAACATTGCATCCCATACAGTACCATGCATCCTAAGTAGTAACTGCTAAATAGTTTTATTTAAAAATTTTTTTTTAACATTTATTTATTTTTGAGACAGAGAGAGACAGAGCATGAATGGGGGAGGGTGAGAGAGAGAGGGAGACACAGAATCCGAAACAGGCTCCAGGCTCTGAGCGGTCAGCACAGAGCCTGACGCGGGGCTCGAACTCACAGACCGCGAGATCATGACCTGAGCTGAAGTCGGATGCTTAACCGACTGAGCCACCCAGGCGCCCCAATAGTTTTAAAGAATGATACTAGGGCGTCTCTGCCTGTGCTGAAGGCTGAGATTTACAATCCAGGACTTTTTAAGGACATTTCATCAAAGTTGCTGAGGATGAAAATGTTAGGATTCTAGAGGTCAAAGACTGATCAAATCAAGGTTAGATGAGCGGCCCGTGGTGTGGAATGAAAAGGGATGAGTTTGAACCCCATTTTTCTTTTTTGTAATACTGGCAGTGGGAGTGGAAACTTCCCATTTCATTACTATGCCAGTAGCAGCTAAGGGTAGAACCTCAACTGAACAGCACAATGGGACCCACAATGCCAAAGCCTGCTGTCAGTTTACAAAGTAGCAGCAGTGAAACTGGCTACAAATCAAAGGAGGGAAAGGCATTCCTCTGGCAGCACGGGGTACAGAAAAGTTGCTCTGATTATAGGAGAAAGTTGCCATTCTTTGAAGACACCTGCCCCGAAGTAAGGGTTCTCTTCTAGATTCAACAGCTACACCCAGAAAACATTACATTTGAGGACAGGGGTATAATTTTTCCAAACTATTAAAATGAAAGACGAGAAGACTATACAAATATAGTAGTACACTTCAGTGGATTGAACTGAATCAGGTGTTCTTAAAGTGAAGTACATAAGGGCTTGAAGGGTCTGTGATCTAGTGAAACTTTTAAGTAAAAAATTTTGTGCATGCCTTCTGGTGGGGAGTCACAGCTTTCATCATATTCTCAAAGGTGCCTCTCAGCCCACAGAAGCTTCTGACCACTGATATGCATAATATTTAAGTCTCTTTTCACATATTCGTTACTATTCAAACTGAAGCCTAAAGTGGTCTTGTAACAAAATTATGTTGCTTTTTCTACAGAACACTCATTTGTTCTGTAGAAAACTCGGGCAACTTATAACTATTTTAATACCAAACATGACAATACAAAATTTTTTATCATTTTTTAGATTTTGCATTTGTATAAGGTGCACTTTTACTTACCAATAAAATTCTGAAGCCATTGACAGCTGTCATTAGCATACTAATTTAATTTGGAAATGCTTAGAACTATTACTAATGCCAAAAAACTTTAGATTTTATTTATATCAGAGGGTTAATCAAATCCTATTGTACTTCCTATTATTTTAAAAAGATAAAATTTTTAAATCATTCCAATTACTAAAGTATTAAAAATAACCACTAAGTATATATAGTTCATATTTTTATAGGTTAGTATGGAAAATACTACATAGGTTTACCAAAGTGAGAAGTGTTAAACACTGGATTATATAATTTCCTTTAACATCTCTATAATTAATTTCTAGGTTTGAAGGGAATATGTGATTTCAAAGTTTGGAAATTCCTGAACGATCTCCCATTAAGATTATCCTACGGGGACCAACTTGTTCCACTTTGCATAGTACTTTCCCAGTTTTAGCAGTTTCCATGTTTCAGTCCTGGGTAAACTGGGACAGTTGGTCACCCTAACTAGTTCCCAAGTAGATTCTTTACTAAAAGCTAAATTATCACTAAGTAGTTCAATAACTGTAATCACAGCTCTGATTCAGTAGTAAATTTTCTTCACATGATTCAGAATTTACACTACACCAAATAGGACAGTCTACAAATATCACAGGACACAAATACACTTCTAATTACCTTACCTTTCAGGTAAATCCAGTGGATTCAGGAACTTTTTCCAGTCAAAACCAAAACCATCCATCAGTTTCAGGGTAATTCACACTTCCATTTCTGGTGGTGTTTCTCTTATCCCAATTCTGCTTCTAAAATCAGAGGCAGGGAAACTGGCTTTCAAATATGTGCTTTGCCACACACAGTTGAGGTCCTCTTTCTAGGTGTCTGTGCTGACCCTAAGCAGACACAACTGTTCGTGGTCTCCTGGTCGTGGTTCCTCTGGCAGAGGTGAGGTCCAGAAGATTTTATGTGCACACTCACAACATAGAGGAGATCCCATCAAACTGTAGCTGTTGTTTAGGGACACAGCGTTGACAGCCTCTTGACACAAAGACTACACAGAGCACGGTTTCCCAGAACTGGCACATCGGCTTATTCCCTCTCTGGGCCCAGAGGAATCTCTGCGATTCCCTTCTGTATCACCCTCAGCCTCAAAGAAAGCTACTGAGTCATCACTGCTACAATCTTCAAACTGAGAAGTACACAGATCCATTCTTATCCCGGCCTAAATTTCTAGCAGGGGAGACCCGGTTTTGTCAGTGCCAAATTTCCCTACACTTCCAAACCCCAATGAACGTGTGTGGTGAGCAGCAACTTTACACCCTTCCACAGATCTTTCTCCCCAATTCTTTCACCCTACTGTGTCTAGCCCTTTTCATCTCCTGAATGGGAAAGGGGTACAATCGGCTTTCTTGTTTTGGAAACGCTTTCCAGTCACCTCGCACCTGCAGCATCCCTTAAACTGAATATTCTTTTCGTTCCAGGCAGATATAGAGGGACGTTTGAGAAAGAAAGGAAACACGGCACATTGGTTGATATCTCCAGGTATTTTTTTTTAATGTTTATTTTTGAGAGACAGAACGTGTGAGCAGGGGACAGGCAGAGAGAGGGAGACACAGAATCCAAAACAGGCTCCAGGCTCTGAGCTGCCAGCATGGAGCTCAATCCGGGCTCGAAATCAGGAACCCATGAGATCACGACCTGAGCCGAAGTTGAACACTTAACCAGCTGAGCCACCCAGGTACCTCGATATCTCCAGGTATATTAATATGCCACAAAGTAATCCTCCACATGGCCTCCCGCTCCATGTGTCTGATAATTCTTAAAAAGGAATGGTTTCTGGAGGTTATAATGGATTCTTTTGACAATTAAAATCAACTTAAGTTGACTTCCACTTCCACTATGGACAGTCTGATGGCTGATTTTCCTCCCCACTCCCATGCAAACAACTAGAAAACCAAATGACCTATTTAAAAAAACCCACAAAGCTGTTATCTCCATACATGTAACTGGTAGATCATGGCAGAGGAAGAAAGAACCAAGCACAGCACAAGCAGTTTCACGGAGCTCAAGAGACAGAGGCTGTTTTAGGGAGGATAGCTATAATTGGTGGCGCAAACACAGGCAGCAGGGAGCCACAAAGAGAAGAGCTCTAGAAATCTGCCTAGGCATTTCCTTAGGTTCTTAGCAGAAGACTAAAAGATTATGCCTAATTGGTTCTTTCAAGTTCTAGGGAATGTAATTGTCATCTCTCTTGGCCATTCTGGTCATCTTTTGATTTCTCATTTGTAGTTAAAGCTGTTGGTGAAATGAGTACCAGGTGAGTGAGGTATTACTGAGTGTATATGTTCTGTGGGAGTTGTCATAACATGTGCAAAAGGCAAGAGAAAGCATGGTGCACTGATGAGGCTAGAAGTTCAGTATGGCTGGGGAGTAGGACTGAGGCTGGAGGAGAAGGGAGAGCAGTTTCTACTCTGAAGGCTCTAGGGAATCAATGGTTTAAGCCAGGAGTGGGTGGCGGTGGTATGAGATTTGTATGGGAATGTTTACGCTGGCTGCAGCATCACTGTACTTCCAAGTGAACACAAGCCTGAAGAGAACAGGCAGCTGGTTTACGAAAGCACAACCAGAAAGTGTTTAAGGCTTTGGCCAGAAGCAGCTAAAACTCCTGTGATTAAAACAAAAACAAACACACACACACACACACACACACCAAAAACCACAGATGAACAGGGGAACACAGTATAGGATAGGGCACCGGGTGAATTCGGTGGTTCTCTTCAGTCTGGAAAGTGCTGAGTTCTTGATTTCTGTGGATATCTAAGCAGCAGTTGTTAATAGGATCTGATGCTCAGAAAGGAAATCATAGTTGGAGATACAATCTTGAGATCTGCAGCTTTAAGATGAGCCCAATTCTACTCAGTCCAAGCCTTTGTAATCTCTCCTATACTGTGCTATTTCTCAAGTCAGAAACGTGAAAATTTATTGAAAACCATATAGTGTTATAAATGTATAAACATCTCTACTAAAACTTGATGCACTGGTGAAGGTTCATTCTTTGATTTATAATCATTAAAGAGTTTTGTAGGTTAATTTTTAATTCTAATTAAAATTAATTTTTACACTACAAACTAACTAGAAAAGAGAATGCTGACCTTGGTCTTAGACTTTTCAAAGACAAAGCTTGGGAAAAAGTAAAAATATTCAGCCGTAGGTCAAAAGTTTTATTCAAGTGCAGAGGTCCATGTGAAATTGTGTACTGGCCAGGATTTGCTGTAAGAATAACAATTCCATTTCAAGGCTATTTATTTTAACTACTACAAGCAGTAATATCACTTGGTATACTTTGGAAAACTGAAAGTACAATTTTTCCTGTGAAGCCTAAAACTAACTAATAGATGTAACTGGCATTGTAAAATTACTCTACCATGTAAGGTCAACAACGAACTACATGGCCAGTATTTGGTATAATACTTTATTTTCTATTGTAGTAAACTAAAGCCAAGAAAATATCAAGTTAATTTTAAGGGCAAATCTTTACTCCTTAAAGAAAAAATACAAACTGTGGTACTTTTATAATAGGTCATCATATTTTACATAATATAAACAAAACCACTAATGTAGCTATACGCTTGGTTTCCTTAAACTACAATGAACCACAAAATGGATGGAAAATGGGTTTACTTACTGGCATCAAATCAACAACTTGGGGGAAATAGGTAGCATGCATTTTTTTTTTTTTTTTTTTTTTACTGTCTATGCATAGGAACTGACATAACCAAGCTTTAATAGCCACCACCTCCTCTTCCCTGTCCAAAGTAACCTCCCCCAAAGCCCCCTCTCATACCCCCTTGCTGGAATCCCCCAGATCCTCTGAAGCCTCCTCCACTAGCCCCTCTGTAGTCGCCTCCTGAGACACCTCTAAAGCCACCTCGGGCACCTCCTCTATAGCCTCCGCCAAAGCCTGCCCGAAAGGAGTTGGGGCCACCACCATAGCCACTGCCACCGAAGCCTCCACTACCACCATAGCCTCCGCCACCTCCGTAGCCTCCGCTGCCATAGCCTCCACCACCATAACCAGAAGTTCCCCATCTATATCCACTTCCATTATCATATCGAGCCATCTTGGGAGGACGTGGACCATCTCCATACCTAGGAAAAGTACAAAGAAAATGAGGGGTAATGAAAAACTGCATAAATCAAGATGTCTCACCAAAAACCCCAGTTCAGCATACCCCACACTGCTTACTCCTCCTCCTCTGCAGCTTTCCTTAGAGACTAGCACTCTGAATTCAGCAGCTGTCCAAGTCAGAAATGTGGCTGGGGTTTGTCTTCACTCCTTCCATGCACTATTCCCCCCCATTGCAACCCATCACCAGTTCTTCCCAATTCTCTTGCAAACCTGTCTAATCCACTCACTTCTCTCCATTTCAATTCTCCCTACTGTAATTCAGGCCATCGTTATATTTACGCAACTTAAACTCTGTCTTGTATTTATCCCATCCTTTCTAGGTCAGCACTTTTGTCCTTCACAGAGCAGATTATATGTGAAGCCTCCTTAATCATGATCCCTCCTGCCAAAAGTAATCTTTCCTCTTCTAAACACCCATGAGCACTACAGTTGTATCTGCCTATGACACTTATTATCTACCTTTCTTTTTGAAGACTATTCTCAATAATTCTTCATATATTTGACCCTCTGGGCAGGGCAAAGTATTAACACAATAAATAAGAGTACTGTTTTAGGAGTCGCTATGGTCTTAGTCTGAATCCAGTCCTACCATTCACTAGCTCTATGGCCTTCAGTCTGAACTTCTCTGTGCTTGTTCCCTCATTCATATTAAAGGAACAAGATCTACCTACATCACAGATCAAATATCAGAAAAGCACTTAGCACAGTGCCAAGAATACAATGAATACTATGTGCTATGATTAATAAGTTTTAAGAAGTAAATCAGTTATAGCGAGATGTGACCCAGAATCCATAAAACACATAACAGTTCTATATGTTAAAATTACAGTAGTTTATAACCAAATGCAGTAAGTGATCCTTAAGAGGGAGATTAAGGAATATTTTTGGGTAATTAGAAAAATTTTAGTATGTTTGTGTATTAGTGTTATCACAACACTTAAATTTTTGGAGTGTGATCATGGTATTGCAGCTATGTGCTTAAATGATACACTAAGTGTACCAATGTAAAATAACAACCGCTGAGAGTCCATCACAAAGGATTAAGAAAAAGTGGTGTGTTTGTGCAAACAGATATATGAAAGCAAGGGGCACAAGATGCTGGTGATTAGGGCGTTTAGGTTATGATACCATACGGGGGTTGCCATTTCTGCAGGTATCAAATGTTTCCATATAAAAGGTTGTGGGCAAATAAAAAGGTGAAAAAAAGTGAACCAAAGAAAAAAATTTAAGAATTAAGATATTTCACATTCTTCTCTTTACCCTTCAAGATACTCACACTCTTCTCTTTAAAAAGTTTATTTATTTTGAGAGCGAGAAAGCAAACTGGGTAGGGGCAGAGAGGGAGAGAAGAGCCAGGCAGGCTCCATACTGTCAGCGCAGAGCGTGACTTGGGGCGCTGGCACTCAACGAACCATGAGATCATGACCTGAGCTGAAATCAAGAGTCAGAAGCTTAACCGATTGAGCCACCCAGGCATTCTAAGATATTCACATTCTTCCACTTCCCTAAGATAAACCTTGAGGCTTTTCATTTGAAGAAGCAGCAATTTAACACCCACCAACATTTTTTCGCTAGAGATAGCAAAACAGTACTGTGCAAAAAGAACTGTCTGGGCTCTGTCACTTTCCTGTCATGTGACCCACCCTGGGCTTTGAATGTACTTTCAAGGTCCCCTTCAAACTCCCAATATGCACTGACATAATATATCATTAACAGAGACAAAAGTTAGTAACATCCTTCTGAATGTGTTAACCAGCATCACATTTCATATTGAATGTACGTCTAGAATTTTAACTTAAATAACCAGGCCTCTATCAGTTAACTGTGGGAATTTTAGGCCAGTGTAAGATCACTGTTCTCTGGGGCGCCTGGGTGGCTCAGCTGGTTAAGCGTCTGACTCCTGATTTCAGCTCAGGTCAGTGATCTCATGATTCTCGAGATCAAGCCCCATACCAGGCTCCATGCTGGCAGCTTGGAGCCTGCTAGGAATTCATTCTCTCCCTCTCTCTCTGTCCCTCCCCTTCTCGTGTTCTCTCCCTCTCAAAATAAATAAATAAATAAATAAATAGCTTAAGACAGGAAAGAAAAAAAAAAGATTCCTGTCCTCAGCTTGGTTCAAAGAGAAGTTACTGGGATACTCACCGTGTACTGCCAATCATGAGGTTGATACCAGCAGCTGAGGGTCTAGAGATTTGGCGGATCATGTTCAGCATATGCTCATTAACGGGGTCCAACTGGCTGATGATATTAGGTTGTTTGGTTACTTCAACAACCAGAGCCTCCATGGCTGCCCGGAGAGCAGTGATACAGGCAGCAGCTTCATGAGATATTTGCAATCTGATCCTAAAATAGAGAAAAACGACAAAGTACAACAAGGGTACATATAGCAAAATACTACTACCTCCCTATTTCATACATGGTAACTGAAAGAATAAATTTAACTTCTTACTAAGTACCAATACTTTCAACTACAGGTATCAAGAACAATAACCGTCTACACTTAATTTCTTAAAATTCACTGCTAGCTACTGGCAGGTATTGAGAACCAAGAAGTTTTTCAAGCAAAATACTGTTAGGTTAGCAATGCAGATCACTTAGCTTCAATAAAAGAATGGAAGAAATTACACACTGCTGGAGTGTTACAAGTTTTCAGGAATATGACTGAGCCTACTGACTGGTCATTAAGATCTCCATTTTTGTCAAGTGCTAATTACTACATGCTTACCAGTCGTCTCTAACCAACAGAGTACACAAAAGAAGTACCCAAGTTCCAACTGGATTCTGATTCCCTAGGGTAGTATTCATGGGGGCAGATATAGCTCCAATGCCTAATGCATCTGCTTCTATTGGTATAGGTCATGTAAGACTTACTACTGAGTATGAACCGCCAAAGTATACCACTCTCCAAGAAAAGACAATGTTATAAAGCACCTCACTGTGTCACGAAATTGTCATGTTTCACAAATTAAGTTAGATTGGCAGCTGTATCCCCTTACACCACAACTTTAAGAATGCAGTTTGTAGTTCACATCTGAAACTCCGTACCAGTCATCCACAAGCACAATCTGCCCATCAGACTGGACTTTCTTGGAGGCAAAGAGAAGCAACTGCAGGGGGGTGACTAAGGTCATGCCTTTAGCAGAGATGGCTCGGGTTCGAATCTGCAGATGGAAAAAGAGGCAAGAGGAAATAGAGCACATTCTAATTCCCAAATAACGATAATGAACTTATGCTTTGAAAATGAAAACTCGGGGCGCCTGGGTGGCTCAGTCGGTTAAGTGTCCGACTTCAGCTCAGGTCATGATCTCGCGGTCCGTGAGTTCGAGCCCCGCGTCGGGCTCTGTGCTGACAGCTCAGAGCCTGGAGCCTGCTTCAGATTCTGTGTCTCCCTCTCTCTCTGCCCCTCCCCCGTTCATGCTCTGTCTCTCTGTGTCTCAAAAATAAATGAACGTCAAAAAAAAAAAATTTAAAGAAAATGAAAACTCATGTTCCCACTGCACTTTAATAAGTAAGGACAACCTAGATTTTCAATGCTAATTTTTCTAAGCGAATCTTTTCTTACCTTTTCACCAAATACAAAGAAGGGAGATGGGTACTTCATGTCTTGGCTACTGAAAGGACAATTAACAGACGACTTGTGGATAAGTGCATTACGCCCTTCAGTGGTGAGAATCTTTCTCTTTTCCTTATGATAGCACACATTAGGGTACACCCCGAAAGCCAGGAGAGAGATAACAACATCCAAATTATTGTCTGGTCCGGTGTTAGTAAACACTTGTGTCAGCAAGCAATCTGTTAAGAGGAATGGGGTAAAAATATCAGGTATCTGGGTCATGATCCCATACTGCATGTAAACTAGTTAAGAGAATTAGGCGAACTGACTCCTTCCCATGTCTTTTTTCCGATAACCTGCCTGCCTGACTTCCTCTATTCTCTGAACTCTTGCACCCACATTAAGTTCAAGGAGAAACTCTGCTGAGTCTCCACAACAAAAAAACTAAAATACCTGTATTTTCTAATACAGACTTGACCACAACATAAGCCTGGAGTGATTACTTAAAGACAAAAAAACAAAACCCCTCCGCATACATTGGTTTAATCATCTACTCTCTGAATAAGAGCTAGACCAACAGGACAATAAAAATATTCCATTTGCTGTTCTTAAATAGCCATTCTTTCTAGAGAAGATGGAGTTCAATAGCTCAATTCACATATGAAATAAACAGCTGGATTGTTTCTCCAGCACACATCCAAGCCCTCTTACCTGCCAGCACATGAAAACCTTAATTAAAGCCACTTAAAATTTAACATGGTAAATTTCATATCTACACGTGAACACGTGGGCAGGCTGATCAGTCAACTTCACAAACCACTAATTGAGGTAATTCAACAAACCGCTCATTCTAAAACTGCTAAAAGCTATGCCCCTTCTTAAGATAAAAGAGACTTAAAAAAGTCTCTAAAAAGTAGTACAGTTTTTAAAACACCTATTAATCATCTTTGTAGTGTGTTACAATTTAAGCATCACAACCTTCTGTTTCCTTTTTTAAAAGGCTGAATAAAGGTGAAAAACTGATTATCACTATGGTTCCAATAACTAAGAAATAGCTAGGAACACAGAAAAAGCACAGGGTCTAAAGTGAAGCTAAAATATACTGCACTGTCAACGTGTGCACGCTACATAAACATCCTTCAGGGAGGTTTCAAGAATGTGAGTCATTACCTTCTGGAAATCCAGAATTAATCAGAATCTCTTTGAGCTGAACTTTGGCTTCCCAAGTCATTCTTAGTGTAGCCATATTGAGTCTTTTGTGCTCACAAAAACGTATCTCTGCTTCTTCTCCACCCATTCTGAAATAGACAAAGAGTCATTCTCAAAGCCCAGTATCACATTAGAAGCTGGAGATGGTTCTCACATCTTACAACTCTTCTCTTTCAAACCCATACCTAGCATCATCCCAAGCTTGGAATACTGATAAAAGAGCCACATGATCAGAAAATCTGTTTCCGGCAAAATTTCGATGAACATAACCCAGTCGCTTTCCTTCACTAATGAACGGCTCCGGAAAGCAGGTGGCAGCAGAGATGGTACAGACGGCATCTCCCACACTGAAAGAGACAGGAAATACAGTCAGATCGCAGTCTGGTTCTAGCAGTTCACGAGCAGTACTGTCACTGTGGGTCAGAGCCTTTCTTGGCCATGATACTGCTTTATTTGCAGTGAGTTGGTTTAACAAAGAACTTCTACAGCTGCTCTCTCCAGAAGCAGAAAGGGAAAAAATAAATAAGGAGCTCTGAGATTAATGGATGCACATTAATCATAAATTATGACCAAGTATTACATTTTTTCTTTCCTTATTCTCTCTTCTCCCATCTTTTCAAATCTCTCCATCTTCAAAATTTCCTAATGCTATTTCTCTTTCAAAAACAACTACTTAAGCCCCTGAGAGTAACTGCACTTCTCTTTTGAGAAACTAGCTCTTTCCCCCAACAAGTTGGGCCCAGGTGTCCATCTACTGAAACGATTCATTCTCCGCACTTCATACTTTCCTCAGTATCTACAGTAGGCCACTTCTATACTTCAGAAGTTAGTTTTGTCTTCTGTTTTTTATGGGGAAGGGAATAAGATTCTGACATTGTTCTGCCACTTAAGTATCAGCAATAAGACAAAGCACTTACTAGAAAATACATCCCATTATCATCATTTTGCCAAAACGAGGCTCAATGGGGAGCTTAGCCAGGATTCGTCCCAGAGGAGTCAATTCATCATTGGCATCTAATGCATCAAGCTCTGTGGAGAGAGATTTGTTTAGGAGCAGACGCAGTAATGAATGCCCCTTTAACCGAGGCAAAGGTGAAACATTTCCTTACAGGTTAAGGTTAGTTTTCAGTATCTGTCAAGCCAACCGCGAGCACCATGCCCACAGCCAGCAATTCTCCTCACTCAAAAATAGAACAAAACCAAATTTGGGAGTACCTGATAAGAAGAAGGTACTAGAATTAAGCTGCTGTAGGTTGTGAAGTGGAATTCAGTCCATGAGAACTCTATACATGCAGTCAAAATGATAGTAACAGCATTAAATACACATGTCCTAACAAGTAATACCATCTACCGAATTTTTAGAGAGATGGAATCTAAAGTCTAAAGTTCATATTAACAGATGAGTACTAGATTCAAAATTCAAAACCAGATTCCCCTGGCTCCAATGCCCTTATTTTTTCTCTGAAACTTTACCACTTTTATGATGTGATTATAAAACACAAATAGATCTACGTAAAATAAGAGAGCTACATAAAATATTGTATTGTGACTAACTCATGTTCTGATCGTTAAATATTGGTTAAGAAAGACTCCTGTTACTTCCTTCTTACTTCATGTTGCTCATTTTATAAAACTAACCACACTAAATACATATGGCAACATCGGAAGTCTTCTCACAGCCCTGCTGACTGTATCTTGATTCATTTGTTACATGTTAGTTGCAGGACAAGACAAATGGCATAATTTACATGTATTAGGTAGGTCTGTATTTGCAGGTACCTCTAAGAGTGTGCTCTGCTTCGATCACAGCATCCAAAGGCGGAGGTTCAATTGCCTTGGCCAGAAATTGGCCAATTCCTCCCAGGCGCAGAAGTTTTATGCTCAAAGCAATTTCATGCAATGGTGTTCGGAACATCTCAGGTGTCATGTGAGTTTCCAGTCTGAGAGAAAAAAAGCATAAAATAACCATCTTCCCTTGTATATACATGTTTGTTTAATAAAATCTTTGCAGAGAGATCGTCAGGTTTATAGAGTTCTCCTTCCTCATGCTTTGCAGAGAGATCATCAGATTTATAGAGCTCTCCTTCCCTCATGCTTTTACAGTTACCACAGCATGTTTTATATTTACTACAAAAAGACTCTCTGGACAAGACCCTCTTAACTGAGCAGTGACTTGTAACTTTATACTTATATCTTGATGTTATTTTCATCTGAGGAGTGAGTGAAGAATGATGAAAAATTATCCTGAATCCTTAATATCATTATCACACCTAGGACTTCTTCAGGTCCTGTCTGCTGACAAACATGGTTAAAATACTAGCTCGACAGAGTGGAGGGGCAGAGGAGGGTACAAGGGGGAGGAACAGGCAAAATGGGTGAAAGAGAGTGGGAGATACAGTCTTCCAGTTATGGGATAAATAAGCCACAAGGGTCCGAGGTAGAGCACAGAGAATATAGTTGATGGTATTGTGACAGTGTTGTATGGGGACAGACAATAGCTACACTTGTGGAGAGCACAGTATAATATACAGAGCTATTGAATCGCTGTGTTGTACACCTGAAACTAACCTAACATCAGATGTCAACTATACTCAAAAACAAATGGGCACCTGGCTGGCTCAGTCGGTTAAGCATCTATTAACTCCTGATTTCAGTTCAGGTCATGATCTCAGTCACGAGATCCAGCCTCATGTTGGGCTCCATGCTGAGTATGGAGCCTGCTTAGAATTCTCTCCCTCCCTCTCCCTCTGCCCCTCCCACTCTTGCCAAATAATGTCCATACAGCCTCCCTTTAAAAGATTAGTAGTAATCAGGTAACCACTATCAAACATGCCATCAATGACAATTTTATTCTTGCCACAACCTTGTTATGAAAGACAACTATCCTCCAATATACATAACTGGAGGCATTTATGTACTCTGAGTTCATTAGGTTCATAGCAGGGTGGATATGTACTCTGAGTTCATTAGGTTCATAGCAGGGTGGGGGGAGGGGATGAATGAAGGGGTAAAAAAAATCATTAATCTTTATTCAAGAATTGGTCTCTTGGAGCGCCTGGGTGGCCCAGTCGGGTTAAGCATCTGACTTCGTCTCAGGTCATGATCTCAAGGTTAGTGAGTTCGAGCCCCATGTCAGGCTCTGTGCTGACAGTTCAGAGCCTGAAGCTTGCTTCGGATTCTGTGTCTCCCCCCCTCCCTCTCTGACCCTCCCCTGCTCGCATACTCTGTGTCAAAAATAAATAAACATTAAAAAATTAAAAAGAAAAAAAAAAATTGGTCTCACCTCTCAAAACGAGCTCGGCTACACAGGTGAAAGCAGAATCCGGGCCGTACGCGGCCAGCTCGTCCTTTCCGCTGCTCAAGGTTTGTTTTGGACGCCCACACTGTAGCATAGTTGGTCATATTGTTGTGAGCAGTGAACAGCTTCACTTTCTGCCTAAATAGGAAACAGCGATTAATTCTAAGACTCTTATGCACGACCAGCACATAACTATTGTTATGTCCACTGAGGGGTGGATGCTTTCCAGTGAACTATGCCAACTATCTGTGAAAAGCACCAGTAAGAACCTGATGGCATCTTCTGATCTGTCAAACTTCTAAGAGGGAAAAATAACACATATGTGCCACATGTGCTTGACATCTTGGCCAAGTTACTAATACTCATCTTTTTGTGCCTCATTTTCCTCATTTGAAAATGACTATAATACTCTTACTGACCTCACAGGATCTTTACTTATAAACATTAAGTGAATTAATGAACTCTGTAAAGCATACAAACAGGATCTAGTACCTACTTGTAAGTAAATGATAATGATTCAAACCAACTCTATTCCAATGTTTAGTTTAACTTCCTATGACCTAAAAGTTATGTGCTGAACCAGAATACATGGCACTTCTGACGACCTCACCAACAGGTGCCTGCATGGTCTTTCTGAACCCCTAAGCAACCTCAGATTCCTTCAACGATCCACATAGGCAGCTGGCACCAAGAGATTGGAAGTGGCCCAGAGGGCTGCATGCTCTGCACCAGTCCCTAGAACGGGCACTGGCAGATCTTTCTCGACTGCTGGGACAGGCTGTGGGACTATGTGGAGAAGACATGGGCCAGATATAACAAAGTTTTGACTTTTTCTTCTCTCTGGGTGTTTTGTGTACTTATCTGTACACAACGCATCCCTGTGTATTTCTCAGGATCATCATGTACCAAATATGGAGTTTTTAAAATTTTTTTGAAGCTTTTTAATTCTTAAGTGAATGATTCAAAGGTAGGATATCTTATCATGAGATAAATACTGGTCATCTTTATACACTAACCAGCCTGCTACTGTGTGGCAGTGGTCAACGGAAACACCCAATGAGAAATGAGCAAACATCAGCAGACAAGAGCAGTGGGAAGCTCAGAAGTTAGTGTTAAGCTTTTCACTTTCTACTGTAACACTTATGACAAATCAACACCAAGAATTACTAATTAGCCTGTATCACAGTATGTATAGTGCACAGCAATTCTGACGGTACAAGAACACAAAACTTCAATTTAAAAAAAAAAAAGGTGTTTTTGATTCCGATACTAGATACTACATGGAACATTCTTCAGATTTACGCAAATAGGTGCCTTGGAAACTTACTTGCAGGAGTCAATGACATAAACAACATCATTTATGGTAATGCTAGTCTCCGCAATATTTGTGGACAAAATAACCTGTGATGAAATATTAAGAAAAATTATACTTCAGAAAATATTCTACTATGCACTTAAAAGGACGGATTTGTTTATGTAACAAATGACAAGAGAATTACAGGAGCCTTAAAAAAACCATCCACCTGCAGCCTGACTTATGGAAAACTTAACTCACAATGAGAAGACCCTTTCTTTCCCTCCTCAATTTAGCTGGATTACAATTTTTTAGGGGTAGCTCTTTGAAGGCCTATAACATCTGCTTAGAATCTATGGAACTTCCCAACCCGTAAGTGTAAATGTTTGTTTTTTTACCTTGGTCACTCCACTTGGTACAGGATCAAATACTTTGCGCTGTTCCTCTCGAGGAATCTGAGAATGCAGAGGTAGAATCTGATACCTATGGCTTCCTATAAGAATAAGGAAAAGTTAAAGTTTAAAAATAATAGCGTATTTTAAAACTGCTCTACGTAATGCATACTTTTATTCAAATACTGACACAATACTACATTTTGTTTTCACACTGGCTAGGGAACAAGCAAAACTATTAACTTTCACTGTCAAATATTGGGTGAGAATTCGAAGAATTCAAAGAACACCCACCAAAATGAGGATTCATCTCCAAATGCTTCTGCATAGTATAAATCAAATTCCAGCCAGGCAGAAACACCAACACTGCTCCGGGAACATTGAGGGTCTCAATGTACTTGAGTAGAGCCTCGATGAGTTCAAAAGGGGTTTCCTTTTCATTCAACTGCGCCATGCTCATCCTGGTTTCTGGACCGTACTCATCACCACAGATAAGGTTGCAATTTGCCTGCAAAAATTAGGAGACATATTCTGAATGGTCTCAATTACTACAGCTCATGAGGTGTCTCTTGTATGTGTTCTTCACATTCAAATAACACCTAATGTCCTTATTAATTCTAGCTGATTAATCAGATCTGCATATAGAAATTTAAGCTCTAAAAATGTAGAACCTGCTACATGTTGAGATACCAAATTTTTCTCATGACCTATGTATGGGAAATACATTGGCAATGCCAAAATCCAAGCACAATCTCTTAAATTCGGTTCTGCAACTCTGAATGGCTCCATCTACCAAATGTATTTATCTCTCTTAGGACTATACTCTGTTGACGTCTCAAAAATATTTTCCTTACTAATTAAGTTCTATGATCCTATGTATCAATTACCATACAATTACTTTACTTATACACAGTATCTCCCTGTAGAATTCCCAGGCTCATCTCATACCAAATATGAAGTCCTTTAATTTTTAAATAAATGTCCTCCTGGCAGCTCACTTGATCATCTATTTCTATTATAATGTGTCTGGGCCACTTGTGTGGCTCAGTCGATTAAGCATCTGCCTCTTGATTTCAGCTCAGGTCATGATCTCATGGTTCAGGGGTTTAAGCCCTGTGTGGTGCTCTGCCCTGACAGCATGGAGCCTGCTTGGGATTCTCTCTCTCCACCGCCCCTCCACTCTCTCTCAAAATAAAAAAATAAAAAGTGTCTGAATTTTCTATAAAGTCTGCCTGAGAATCAGTGATAAACCAAACCTTTAGTAATGAGAAACAGAATTGTTACAACTGGTCTTTTTTTCCCCCGATAAACTAATTTGTTGTTCATTTATATTAAGTCTTCTGATTAAAAATATCCCAGATTATTATTGAATTCTGCGCTGCTAAACTGTCTTCTAGTATTTATTCTGTTCAAATTTCCAGATACAAGATGAATTTTTATATTACCACTGATTGAGCTCTCAAAATAAATGTCGGTTTTCTTTCTTGTTTCTTCTTAGGAAATCCCTCCTGACTCCCTGATTTAATACTCTCCATCTGATAATGTCATCACCATACAATCTCTCTAATCTAGGAGGATAGCTGCTGCTTTGAAAACTTTATTGTAGGGGCGCCTGGGTGGCGCAGTCGGTTAAGCGTCCGACTTCAGCCAGGTCACGATCTCGCGGTCCGTGAGTTCGAGCCCCGCGTCAGGCTCTGGGCTGATGGCTCGGAGCCTGGAGCCTGTTTCCGACTCTGTGTCTCCCTCTCTCTCTGCCCCTCCCCTGTTCATGCTCTGTCTCTCTCTGTCCCAGAAATAAATAAAAAACGTTGAAAAAAAAATTTAAAAAAAAAAAAAAAAAAAAGAAAACTTTATTGTATATATAGATCACATGGAGACTTTGTTAAAATGTAACTTCTGATTTAGTAGAGCTGGGGTCGGGCACAAGACTGCCTCTCTACCAGCTTCCCAGGTATTCTGGCCCATAGAAAATATAATAGCAAACTCTTATAAAATGGAGTTATTTCTAACCACATGTGGCCTTTAAACATCTTACTATTTCCTCCTCCTCCTTTTGACCTTTCTCCAGAGATGATTTAACTTGTGGTATGAAAAGAGCTTGTCACTAGATGGAATTCTTTAGAGTGAAATGCATCAATTAATTAAAAAACATGATAGCTTTTAAAAAGGTTTTCTTTAATGGTAACTCATTGCAACTTTTTACTTTAATCATTCCGTTCACTGCATTAACCACCTGTCCCTGATGAAAATTCTCCATGAGATTCACTTACATCATCATCCTCAAAACCATCATCATCCTTCTCCTTCTTTTTCTTGTCCTTTGGTGGAGGAACAAAGTGGGTCATCTGAATACAGTCTTCCAAAAAATATTCTGCCAGGACAATCCAGTCAGGTAAGTACAGTCAACTTTCAGAATGGAACAGTCTTCAAAACTCATTTTCTAATTCATAACTCAAAATTACCTTAATACCTTCAATCTGATTCTTCACAATTGGCAAGAAATTCCAGTGTTAATAACCTCTTTTTCCAAACTTAGTGTTTGGACTAAGGCTTGGGCCTTGCAGGTGGGTGAAGTGTCTCTCATT
Source organism: Neofelis nebulosa (assembly GCF_028018385.1). Classification (NCBI taxonomy): domain Eukaryota; kingdom Metazoa; phylum Chordata; class Mammalia; order Carnivora; family Felidae; genus Neofelis; species Neofelis nebulosa. Next base: position 31,716,087 of record NC_080796.1, read on the forward strand.
CATGTTCCCACTAAGCCAGACAGGGTATCCTCTATGTACAATAATCAAACATTTGTGGTATGGCTGCAGGGCACACGCACTGTGTTGTACACTCCCATGGTACAGCAGTTAGATATGGAAAGAGAGGTCTATACAGTAATATACTGTAGTCCATCCTTCCTCTATCAGGACGTACATACAAAATGGTCTCCCTTTGGTTATTACTCTAAAGAGGGACATCAGCAAAGTTGGAGTATCTGCTGACCAATTATATCCCTGAGGTTCTCTGCTGGGTCAAGAAATGTCTCATAATCTATGAACACTTCCCCTCTATATGCTAAGAGTCCCAAGTGCAAATCATCACATTATACCAAGGGTACACACAACCTACATGACTCATCACTGACGATGTTAAACTTGTTCACCTGAGGTACTGTTTGTTAAGTTACTCCAAGTTACTACAAACAGAATATATACAAGAATATACAAGTATACTCCAAATTACTGTGAAGTTACTTTTGTTTCTCCCTTTCTACACTCTACTCTGTGGAAGCAAGTCATTAAGCACAATACACTCAAGGGACAGGGAGGTAAGTCATGTTTTTGAGGTAAGGAGGAGAGTACATAATTTTTTGGGAATTATTCCATATGAGATCTGCCTTTGTTACCCATTTATTTATTCAATCACCATACAGATTCACGGGCATTTATTTTATCCTTAGGGTTATAATTCTGTACTATGTTCCTTTCTTTTTGGTCAAATTATTCCAGCTCTTTCCGGTTAGCTCCTGTGTCCCTCAGTCTCCACCACTGTGCTCAACAGAGCTAGGAAATATATGCATGTATACTCATCTGTGTATCCATACATATCTGTAATGATTTCTTTATCTATTCACTTGTATCTGAACATGACATCTTACTGATTGTCTCTAACTGTAATCCAATACCACCCAGTTTATTCAAAGCTTCCCTCCTACTTACCTGTACCCTCTAAACTCCAACAGTAAACCTGACTCCCCCATCTGCCATCCACTTAATTGTTTTTTCAATCTTAATATACATGTAAAGCAGTTTTAGAATTGTCGCCCTTACCCTCACAAGATACAACTGCCCTGGCTTTTATTTTAGACCTACTCTTACTTTGGAATTTCAAAAAAAAAAAAAAAAAAAAATAGCATGCTAAATAGCCATTTATCATTTCATACCCACATAGCAAAATTTTTAGATTTTCATGCCCTGAATTTGACTGTGCTAGAATTTATTTTTCTAACCAAGCTATTAGATGGCTGTCCTAAAAAACAGTAATAATAAAATCTTCTGAAAAAGGAGGTCCTAACCATCAGAAATACTTGATCTTGAAACACACACCTTAATGTCATTTTAAAATATGCTTGCTCTGGCTCTAAGAAAGATTCTCTTGTTAATTTGACTCTGGCTGCTTATACTGTTATCTCCCATAAACATCTATAGGCTATACTGATTTACACCTGACTGTATATAATTCTGAAAGCTATCTTCGGCTGTAAGGAAGAGTCAGGAAATTTACTGGACTTGCCAACTCCTCAAGAAATGAATGAAACTTGTTCTTGCTCCTCAGATTACACTTGCCATAGCTTGACTAAAGGCCCACGAATGCCATGATTCATTTGATATTCTACATTAGCCTGTATTTTAAATGTCTTTAGAACTATTATTCCAATCTCCAAGATTAAGAAAATCCAAACACTAATGCATAAAAGAAGTTTACCTTCCCACCCCACCTCCAAACTATTTACCTTGAACTGGATAAGTCCTTCCGTAAACTTCAATGATGGGGCAATTGAAGAAATATTCACAGAACATACTGGTGTCAATAGTAGCAGACATGAGAACAATGCGAACTTCAGGATAAGCCTGAACCACATCACGCAACACTACCAAAAGGAAGTCAGTCTATTAAAACACAAATGAAAATACAATCGCGTAAGTTCATTCTAATGAGAGACACCTAAGAGATTTCTTGTTATGCAGACATCAGTGAAATTCAGGTTCTTTGGTAGCTTCCAAAAGTGTAACATAGAGGGCCACTGTGAAATTCAGTAGAATTTTTAACAATAGTTTTTAGACTAATAGCTATGGGGTTAGAAATGAGTACTATTTGGACAGGAGAAGGGAAGAGGGAAAAAAAAAAAAAAAACAACCGCAAAGAATTCATCAAAATTTTCAGTGCAATTTCTATTTGTAGGCAAACAAACTTTAGCTACAGAAAATGGGAAAGCCATGAGCCCAAACTCAGTTATCCAACCACCTGCAAAGCTAATATGTTTTACAATGTTACAAAGGTTGTATTTGGTTCATTCAAACAAAATAATGGCCAAAATAGTTATTACTTAATAAGGTACCGTATCCATCTACCTACCAAATAACACAAAAGCTACAGCTCTGTAGCTGTAAACTCTTCTCTGGCTGCAAAGCCCTCTTGCTCGTCACTTTCTGCCTCCCTCAACTACAGAAAACGATCCTGAATTTTTATTCCTTTTCATATACCTTTCCTCTCTCATCTATGCAGGTACCCTACAGACATACATATATTTCTATTGGTCAGTGCTATCTAGATGTTTACTTATATTTTTTACTTAAAGAGTTTTTAAATTGCTTTGGCATTTATCCTTAATCTATCTGGAAACTGATTTTTGTATTTAGATAGGAGGCAAGGATCCAACTGCACCTATTTCCTTATGGATGACCATCTGTTTCCAGCTCTGTTTGCTGTAGAACCTATTCCCCTTTCCCAGTGACCCAACGCATCATCACTCTTTTACCAAAGGTGCATTCAACACACCATCTGTTTCTACACTCTGAATAATTCAGTGGTCAAATGGTCAACCCAGGGACTATACTATCTCAATTACTAGAACTTCCAAGTTAAGTGCTGATATCTGGAAAGCCAAGACTATCCTTTCTGCTCTTCTTCAGAAATCCTGGCTATTTTGGGCCATAAATTTTCCTGTAAATATTCATAATCAGCCTGTTAAATTCTATGAAAAACACTGATGAGAATTTGATGAGAACTGCATTCAAACCGCATCAACTTGGGAAGAATAGACATCTATATGATTGATTTATTCTTTAAGTACTTGACATTCTGACTACAGCAATGTTATCTTTTGTTTTCTGTTTGTTTTTAATATACAAAATACAAATGACTCAGGTAATTAACCTTTTAATCCAGCAGCACTGCTGAATTTTCCTATTCCTCTATTATTTAGAATAATTCATCTGTAAGTTGGATAATTCAGGATAAGGTTCATCTGAAAGAGAATATAGTTTCTGCAAAGGTACTTTTTCATTTTTTCATTGAATGGTACCTTCATATTGACCTGACAGTCTTTGAAAGAAAGTTGACCAAAACTTTTTTTTTATTTTATCTTTTTTAGGAAAATAGCAATGATGATCCATGATGTTTCCAGTAGGATTTGGAATAAACTAAAAACACTGGATTGTACCAATGCTGGTTAAGACAGTTTTGAAACATTTCATTTTGATTAAGTTCATTAGAAAAAGAACTACAGTTTTCAAGAGATTCTGAATGACAAAAACCACAAAAATTTTATCCTACTGGAAAGTTAAATTTCAGATTTTAAAAGTTATCTGATAAACCAAACTTTCTTAGTCATTTTAGCTCAACCATAAAGGTCAAAGTTTTCTCAAAATAAAGATGGCTAGCAACAACAGCTGTAAGAGTCCTGTCTGAAGAAAAGGCCAATGAATGTTTTGAGCAACAGTGGCTTGCTAACAGTTTGAATGACATATTGCTATTCAATGACACCTCTGGATATGGAAAACAGTGGCATAAAAACAAATTGTTGCTTTATGGTATCACTCTTCAAATCATACAATTATATAGTAATTGTATACAATTTTTGCCAAAGACCAAAAAAGGGAAGGGTGTGAAATAAATTCTAGTTTCCTCCTAATTAGAGCATGATTATCATTAACATCTGAAAAGATCAGAGCTGCACACATCCAAAAAGACATTACTAATTCTATAAAATTTAAAAATAACATTTACCATAGATAAACCTCCAGTTCAAAGAAAAATTGATTAAAATTCTATCAGTGATTCAGTCATAAATAGTTCAGTTGCTGAATTATGCTAGCTCTTACTAATCACTGCAATGACACTTAACAAGAGAACTTTACTTTCAGAATTCAGTGCATTTAACCAAGAAAAAAAGGTTTACTGCCTGTGCTAAAAACAGTTGTCTACTGTATTAGTGACTGAAGTTTCTGATTTTGATAGAAGATGTAAAGTGGGGAAAGGGAAAGACATTCTACTTTAATTTTTTAAATTCAGAATCCTAGCATTAGTACTTTAACTCTCAAGTTACTCACATTTATGTCTCTTTCGTGTATTTCATCTACAATTACATGACTGATTCCTCGAATGCCTGCTTCTAATTTTCTTAGGAGCACACCTGGAAAAGGAAATGAGAGCAACACCTGGAGTTAAGTTTCTATGTTGATTACAGTAGGGAAGTATAAAAAGTGAAAAGAAACAAACTTCTAGACAATCACTATGCTTTAGTTAATATAACCCCACCATCATTTTAAGAATGACACAGCAACCTGAATACTTAAGTTACTAAAAAGGTTAACAGTGTACTCTGAAACATATTTGTTTGATGAAAAGAGTATTAAAAGGTGCAACTCTACTAACCTAAGCTACAACAAGAGGGTAACTTCATGCTCTCCATTTTGGAAAAAAGTGCCAGAAGTTCTATTTAAACTGGAATTCTAAGACTGGCTCCTGAGTTCTCATTTCTAGCCACTCTGCACCGTACCAAGTTTTCTCCATAAACGACACAATATAAACCCCCAGTGAAAGGCCAAAATAAAACCCATTACTGACCGACAGTACAAAACATTATGCTGGCATGAGGGCGGGGAAGGACGGACTCAAATCGAACACTGTAGCCACAGCTTTTCCCAGGCTCCTCTCCTCTCTCATATGCAACTCGCTCAGCCACGGAGACTGCACTTATTCTCCTGGGCTGAGACAAGAAAAAAAGAAAGTCATTCAAAAGCTAAAAAAAACTACAGTTATACTTATTAGGGTGACTAAGTTAGTGTAGTAAATCTGTCCCACTGCCAGATCACTGCCAGCTCAACAATCAACACAAACAATTAATAGTAATGAGCTTTTCAGCAAACTCCAAAATTTATTACGATAAATCATAACAAAAACAATTACCATTTAATTCTGTGGCAAGACTCTTAAAAATGCCGTTTTTCATTCTGTATATAAAGGAATCCTCAGGTTTTTATAGAAAATAAAATTTCTCCACCACTGGGCTAAATGCTTAATGATATTCAGAGTAATTTTCCAGCAAGGAAGGGGGTAGGCACACAGTGGGAGATGGTTCCTGTAACTTCGTACCAAAGCAAGGGCACATGTTTAAAAAATTATTTAACTGAGCTGTATAGCTTTTAGAAGGTAAATACGCTCCTTCTTTGCCATATGTACTATGACCATCTTTCATTTGATCATTTTATTAACTCATAAAGTAGTCTTTGAATATTTGTATCAGGAGCCATAGACAGTGCTAGAGATAGAAAACTGAATGAAATCACGCCTGTTCGTGGCTTACATGGTGAGGAAAACTGGAGTGTATATTACTATTTCCAGCAATAAATATACTAAACCCAGGGGGAATGCCATAGGCTAATGTTTTAAGCGTTGGACCTTAATTTTTCTGAAAACAAAATCTTCTGAAGTATTCCATATTCTTGTAGGCACACAATATTTACATGGTGGATACTATGGCTATTATGATATCCTGGAGGTATAGGTATGGAGGTACATGCAGATTTATAAAGACTGAATGCTTCGAAGTTGACTTGAATTTGATTTTGTCAAAAAATTCTTGATGGCAGGGTTATAAAGTACAAGTTCCTTGCTTGGGAAAACTTTTTCTGAGTTTCATGTTTAAGTATCAGTATGTTATCCCAGGTTATGACAGTACTATTTAAGAAATCAGAGAATAACAATCTTAAAAAGAAAAAAATCCGTAACAAAAATTCAATGACTTCACTAAAATTATCAATATCCTTTGAATACAAAAAATGATTTATGATTTTTCTATCCTTAATTTAAGAGTCTCTTAGGTAATGGGGCTAATAACCAATATAGGTAAGTATGCAATTACCTAGTTCATATTTATCCTGTCCACATAGGTATTAAAAGATGCCTTCTTGAACACATGGTGTTGAATTTTCCTGAGCTTATACTCTGCTTTATGTGCCTTGATTTGCTGACCTATGCTAGTTTTTACTGACCACTACTGACCTATACTCTGCACCTCACTGACTGTGAACAAGCATCACATGAAGAACTGAGCTCTGTATTTATCCAAGAGAAGAGTTCTGCTATATACTTATATCAGGAAATGTGAAAATGATATTCCACTAGTAAGCACAAAATACAATGTTTTCTGGGACCTTTCAAGAAGTTTGCTGCATTCTACAAACAGGTAAATTCCGGACACTGCTATTATCTCCTTGCTCTATTTTTGTCTCTTCTGAAGTTCTCAACATTTCTACTAACTAGGTGACTTTAGAAGAACTTCAAATCTATTAGGATATTTGACTCTTTGGAGGTATATTCATAGGTTACTGGATACTTGAGGGTTGATTTTTATCTCCCTGGTGCCACTTTCAGGTCTATCATCTTTGTAGTTTCCAGCCTTCTAAAATGACTACAGACAGGAGATGGCATATTCCTTAAATCAGTACCTATTGTAGTTCTTAACTCTATGGCCCCCAAACACAACTGTCTTAAAAGACTCAAGAAAGCCATGAATGAAAAAGGTTACAAATTAACATTAAGAGGTGCTAAAACAACCATCTTCAGAAGCACTATGGGCCACATTTTCTTGAATATGCACAGAAATCACCAGTATCAAGAGGACTATTCATCAAAACAGCAGAAAGACAAATGACCCTGTAATCTTCTTCCCTTAATTTTTGTATCCTTCTCTGACCTCTCAGCTTCCAGTTTCCTCAACAGTCTTCACTTTAAAACAAAAAAATCCATTTAAAATGCATATTGAAGAAAGAAAGATTTTATTCATAAATGATTTGATGGAATTTTTCCTAAGAATATGATAAAGTGCATAAAAGTTTATTAAAACAAAGGAAACATATTAGGACATCATACAAATTTTTAAGCTTTTAAAGACTTATTACAGGGGCGCCTGGGTGGCTTACTCGGTTAGGCGTCCGACTTCGGCTCAGGTCATGATCTCGCGGTCCGTGAGTTCGAGCCCTGCGTCAGCTCTGTGCTGACCGCTCAGAGCCTGGAGCCTGTTTCAGATTCTATGTCTCCCTCTCTCTCTGACCCTCCCCCATTCATGCTCTGTCTCTATCTCAAAAATAAATAAACGTTAAAAAAAAAGACTTATTACAGGAAAAAGGCATCAGAGACTGATTTTGGGACAAGCACTAGGACAAAAAGATTCAATGTAACAGTTCAGAGTCACTTGTTCAAAATTAGAACACAAGCTACATTTCCAACTGATGTAAAATTTAAAGCATAAGTTAAGTGACCACCTGTTATGAACATTCCATCCAAAGATGAAATAATTCTCTGAAGTATCTTTCAACTTCATGATTCTATCACTTTATCAAGGAAAACAAGAGGACTAATTGAGAAATGAAAGCTGTTTTCATATGCAAAGAAGTAAAACATTTGACATACCCTTCCATCCTGTAGCTCACTGCTTACATTTGTTATAGTCTATCTATGGAAACCTGTGCATTTTATAGATCAAGCCATTGGAAATGTCCAAATTATTTGGGAAGGGACACACGCTAGTAAGCAAGTTATACGAAGATGAAGACTGTAACACAAAAGCCAATTTGTCTAGAACACATAAAGCCATTTTTGGCTGGATCAACTTGGCTTTGACATTTATTGGATGGCTAGTGTGAACACACCTTCTTACTTAAGAAGCGGTTTTATTCTACTCATGACGTAAACCACTTTCTGAGTGAGAACACAGGTTTTCAGCTCATCTGCTGAATTCTGCATTTCTTCCTAGATGACTATTTTTGAGATTAAAAGTGGAGAGTGGTAGTAAGGAGGGTGGGCAGAGGATAGCTTAAGACTCCTAACAATACACCTCCTACAAGATAGGTAAACATTAAGAGCAAGGATATTTTATTGATCACAGTACTTGGGGTTAGAACTTTCACTGTAAGGCAAAGAATTCACAGCCAGTGTTGGGAGTGGGAGGGGTAATCAAAGAACATTTTGAGAAAAAGAAGAAAGCTAAGGATCCTTTCCTAGAAAAAATGCAGACCTACCATATCTCTTAAGCCTAAGACAGCATTGATTTTTAATGCAACATTCATTCCTTCAGTGATTTTTTAGGCTAAAAAAACCCAACTGCCATATCAAACACAGAAACCAATTAAAAGATATACCTCAATTTCAGAAATTTTTTAAAAATATGATTTGTACATACACACATAAACGCACAGGCACAAACATGTTTCACAACTCCTTCCCAAATATCAACTGTGTGTCCCAGGTTATGAATCCCTAAGTCAAGGTCTAAGCCAGCCTGAGAGGTGGTATCTAGTTTATTGTAATGCTCTCCTTCTAAGTGCCAGAAGTACTGGGTTAGAGCTGATGAGAACTGCTTTAACCTGAGAAGATTTGGAAGAGCTAATCAGCTCTTCCCTATTGCTAATAAGGTAATACAATGTCGTAGTTAAAGGGAAGAATGCTGGAGGCAAGTCGGTTGGTTTTGAATCCTAATTCCACCATATCCTGTGTTAATAACTTGAGCAATTTATTTAGTATCTTTTTGTACCTTAATTTACTGAAGGAGAAATATTAAACAAAATAATAGGTACATCTTACAGTCATAATAAACTTTAAAGGAGTTAAAAAAAATACCAACTGTTTAAAACAGAACCTGGCAGAGAGTAACCATTCCATTAGAGTCAACCATTACCTGTTCTGTTAGCTTGCCTACTCTTGCTCTCAGTATTAAGGTGATAAGATGGAGAGGACCAAGATTTGCACGTGAACTTAAGGAGAAAGTACTCTCAGTCCTGTCTGATTCTAGGCCAAAAGATTCCCCCTAGCCAGGACAAAAAGAATCACTCACATGGCTCAGTTCAGCCCATCAGTGTAAGAAATTAGAACAAGACTTAAATGCCTATTTTTTTTTTTTTTTAATTTTTAAAGGGTCTAATGTTCTACCAATTTCAGTACCTTATGTGGCTACAAAGGGGAGTTAATCAAAGAATTAGAAATAGCCTGGCCGCTACGTTTTTCCTACTCTCAAACTTGATCAACACCAGACACATACCTTCTAAGTTGGCTTACTACTTACCTGAGTTACTACAATATTACACTCTGCTGCTCGGTCATTCTGGATGAAGTCATCTAGAATAAACTGTGGAACCTGTGTAGTTTTACCACATCCAGTAGCGCCTCGGATAATGATAACTGAATTTTGACTAATTGCTTCCAGGATTTCACTTTCAAATTTCTTCACAGGCAGCAACTCTCTCTCCTGTAAGATCTGTTTTATAAAAGTTACATATCAAATTTCTACCAACATATACATTAAAAGCAACTGTCTTAATCCTAAAAAAATTTCCCATCTCTATAAAAACACTCCTTTCCACTAGCTCCATACTCAAAATACATTTTGGGGGGGGGCGCGCCTGGGTGCTCAGTCAGTTGAGTGTCCGACTCTTGATTCTGGCCTCAGGTCATGGTATTGAGCTCCACTTCAGGCGCCAAGCTGAGCAGAGCCTGTTTAAGTTTCTCTCTTTCTCCCTTGTCCCCTCTTCCCCACTTGTGCACTCTCTCTAAACAAAATAAATTTAAAAAAACACATTTTTTTCCATAAAACAATATACATATTTATATCATTAACAGAACTATCTCTTTTCACTAAGTTTCTGAAGAATCTATCTGTGGCCTTGTCCACACCCTTATTTTCCTCCTTTCTCCCTGAACATTCAATACACATTCCCTTTCTTGTAACGTGTTGTTTTTACTCAGGAAATAGTTAAAAATGCCAAAAAAAAAAAGGGGGGGGGGTGGTATTAGCCTAATGTCTTCATTTACATAAGAATCCCAGGCTTGGGGCGCCTGGGTGGCGCAGTCCGTTAAGCGTCCTACTTCAGCCAGGTCACCCAGGTCACGATCTCGCGGTCCGTGAGTTCCAGCCCCGCGTCAGGCTCTGGGCTGATGGCTCGGAGCCTGGAGCCTGTTTCCGATTCTGTGTCTCCCTCTCTCTCTGCCCCTCCCCCGTTCATGCTCTGTCTCTCTCTGTCCCAAAAATAAATAAAAAACGTTGAAAAAAAAAAATTAAAAAAAAAAAAGAATCCCAGGCTCTTGGGGCGCCTGGGTGGCTCAGTCAGTTAAATGTCAGACTTTGGCTGTCATGCATGATCTTGCTTCTCAGGCTCTGTGCTGACAGCTCAGAGCCTGGAGCCCGCTTCGGTTTTCTGTGTCTCCCCCTCTCTCTTGACCCTCCCCTGCTCACACGTGGTCTCTCTCTCAAAAATAAACAAACATTTAAAAAAAAACAACAAAAAACAACCCCAGGCCCTTAACTCAAAACATTATCCTCAGAGGTAACTACAATTACTGGTTTCATAAATACCTTTGATCTATATTCCTAGAAGGGCAAAATGTATCATCCACTGTTTTTTGTTTTGTTTTTTTTTTTACCCTACCTATAAAGTTCTGAAGCTCTGGGTACCATATGTCTAAAAACTTCAATGACTTACTGCTTGCAAATCATGATCCTGTTCCAGCTGGTACATTAACTCATTCTTGAGGTCCATGCTAATTTGTTCTGGAGTAGCCTGTAAAATGGGAAGGCAAATCAAATAAAAGTACATAACGTATATTTAAATTGAAAAGTTTTTATAATCTGGATATCTTAATGAAATGTATTTAAAAGCTTAGATAAGAGTCTGAGCTCAAAAACAATGCTGCACTCACATAAGCCAGGGGCCCCTCATCAATGTTGCTACTAGTCCAAGGATTCCAGTTGGATTGTGGAGGTGACCAAGGAACCACACCAATTTGGTTTTGTCGCTGAGATGGCTCAAAGTGAGCCAATTTGCCAAGGTTAAGTACAACAGGCAGAAAAGGATCCTCAGGCTATTAAAAAACAAGAAAAACAAAAAAGGCAATACCAGTTAGTTGTCTGACTAGAAATGTTCAATACAAAAGTGTATTAAATAACTGTATGCTTACTGGGGGCACGATCTCAAGATTTAGCTCCTGAATGACGTTTTGCAGCTGATGCTCTAAATCTGGTGAGAGGTTAACTTTGTAAGGCTCCACCTACCAAAAAAGGAAAGCCATGAAAATTATGTAATATACATATGAATAAAAATTGTCACATATGAGCACTACTCAAAACTACTATAGCAGGGTTAAGAGCATATAGTTAACTAGGTATACAATATTCCTAAAACCAGCAATAGGTCAATTCCCTGTCATGAAAAAATGACTTTAATGATTATTTACTCATTGCCCACTCTGAACACAGCATCACGCCAGACAGAGGATTAGAAGGGCCATTTCCATTTCTTGAGGTAAGATTCCTAAAACTAGGAATTAAACTTCTTTAGCCAAATACAAATCAAAAGCTAAATTGAATCTTAAGAGTATCTCTCCGTACTACTAAGTCTAAAGACTCACAGTCTCTCCTTCTTTCTTCTTTGTAAGTCCAGAGTAAGCTTCAATTACTCCGAGATGGTAGAGTTGTCTGACAAGTGACAGGGCACAGGACTGTGCTGCCAGTTTTTTATTTGATCCATGTTCGCGTGCGAAAATCCCTATAATTTAAGGTCAGGATTACCAAAGACAATAGGATAAGTCATCTGAGTAAAGAAAAATCTCATCATAAGCCCCATCAACTAAGGGGCTTAGGTACAAAAGTACCCCCCAAATAGAGTAGGCTGTAAATTCTTTTTCATTCTAACTGCTAACCAACAGCAATTCCATTAACAGCATATCAATTATCTTGATTACAGGCTGATACAAAGACACAGACAAATCATCATTATTGAAAGCAGTTAACGTATTTCAACAGAGTTGTCACTATGTATATCATCTGGCATTAAAACAGAGAAAGAAAACATAGTTTAACTTTTGAAAAACAGAATAAGGAATAAAAATGGGTCGAAAGTGGTCACTGATTCCAGGAATCGCTGATAGTCTATAAAGAATAAGATAATAAATAGTTTAGGCTTGGCAGGCCATATCGTGTCTGTCATAGCCACTCAACTCTGCCTTGAAAGCACGAAAGCATCCACAGACAACACTTAAACTAGAGTATGACAAACTATGGGCCCGAGAACTAAAAATGGCTTATCTGTTTTTAGAAGAGTTATAAAAATAACAACAGGTGATAGATGTGACCCGCAAAGCTTAAAATATTTATGATCTGGCCTTTTACAAAAGCTTGCTAGCCCCTGACATAAACAAACGAGTGTTGCTATGTTCCAATAAAATTTTGTTTATAAAACAGGTAGTGAACTTATATTTGGCCGGAGGCCTGCAGATTGCTGTTCCTGGCACCAGAATGAAGCCAGCAGCTACTCAAATTCTTCAAGAAAATGGCACAAATTAGACTGCCTTTATCCTCTTCCCTTAGTATCTCATCCACTCAAAGTCTAACTTATTTTTAAAGTCTAGGATAACAAAATTCAACATCATCTCTTGATGATTTGAAGATCTGATTTTATGAGAAGTCTTTCATATACTATAACTTTAAATCATTGATGTTAGTTCCAGAATTCTCAAGCTGGGTAGAATCTTAGGCTGTTCTCTCAATTTGCAGATAAGTAAATGGAGTCCCAGCAACATTAGTGACAAAACCAGGTACACAGGACTAGCTCCTTCCTTTCAAGTATAATAACACTGCCTGCTTTAAACTTACGGTCTTAGAATAGAGAATACATGATCAGATCTTTGTCTTTTTACTTCCTTTATGAATAACCCCAACCTCTTTGTGTTTATTTTGGGTAACTTTCTCACCTCTTCTTGACTCTATGACTCTGAAATGCTACACATCCACCTTTGGCTTCAAATGCTATCATTTAACTTACTTTCTAAATTTCACTTTGCTAGTTTTACCTGAACAAACTGGGAAACATTCTCATGTAGAAAGATATTAAAAAAAGTTTTAAAGCTCTGTAACACTGGTAGACTCCTAAATTGCCTACCTACCATCTCTTCTTACCCTTTGAAATATACTAACATGATCTCTTTTTCACATGCAAACTGGGAAACTGAGCCCTCTAATTCATAGAATTACTAATTTTCGAAAATACCCCAGATGCTACCTTTCAATTAATACTCTTTCAGTTAATATAGCTTCACATATATGTGGCTGAAGACTGTTACTCCACTATGAAAGACTCAGAATATCACAAGAACAGTAATACTTACTTCTGCCCAGCTGCTTGATATAAATGGTCATTTCTGCAATAAAGCTCCTGTAACAACATATACAAACAAGGTTAGGAATTTCACTGTTAGAAATGACTAAATCCAGGACTCCCAAATCAGGCAGGCTTTCCAACTGCTTAGGCAAGTCACAGCAAAAAACCATTGTAAACACTTATTTCTGTTCAATCCTAGAATAAATCAAGTGTATGTAAACTTCAAATAATGTACAACATGGCACAAGACAACCATAATCAAAGTTGACAAGCCAACTGTTCACAAAAAAGAAAATGTTAAGGTTTAGATGATGTTTACTTACTCCAAAGGTTGCAGTCTGAATAGCTAGAACACATTCAATGAAAAGGAATTTTCCATTTAGCCTGGGGCAAAGAAATAGGCCCCAAATTCTTGAAATTATAATTGTGATTATTTTAAGATCGCTTTGCATGGGCCACCCACTAATGACTTCAATCTGTTAAGATAAACTAAATATATGCATGCATTGCACACATACACGTGAACATACAAACACTATGCATGCATCTGTGGCTCCTGAGGCAGGGGTCTGGTATATGCCTGCAGTTGGAAGCAGCCCTTGATAACAAAAAACTTATATCACACTTATTTATTAAATCAGAGAACAAGATATTTTTTTTGGAAGTTAGAGCTAAAACCACTAGCAAATTCTAGGGAATGAATTTAGGTTTCAATACAGCAAAAACTGTCCTTTGAAAACTGTATGCTATCTGATCCTTCCACTGCTCAGGTACATTCTAGCCTTGACTCTGTGCTTTGAATAAAAGGTTAGGTAAGGCTTAAGAAAAAAATAAATGTTAGACTCCTTCCTATACCTCTTGTGAACTGACCTTCAGGCACAGCGGCTTCAGGGGTCAAAGGCCACTGGCTTTCAGGGGAACAACATCCACCCTTTCATTAATGACACCGATGCCAGTATGTTTCTCAGCCAGGCTTAAAGTCAGCACTCAATCTCATTCTCCTCCACCTAGGGGGAACAGCGACACCAGAAATCAGTTTACAATAGTTTTCCATGTGATTGCTTAGTTCAGCCTAAGCAGCAGCACATGTGTGTTATGAACACAGACCTCTGGTGTTGCTGTCTGTTATGCCTTTAAATAAAGGACATAAGGAGATGCTGTCCTAGCTCCCCCAACGGTCTTTTGCCTCCCTCATTGTCATATCCTGAATTCTTCAATTCTTTGAATCAGGAGTCATACTGGTATCAAACATGTTTTACAACAAGCTTGGTTTATCTGTTCTTAAAGTCACCAAGTGATACTAATAAGCTCAATCAGTTCAGAAGGACAACATATTAAAGAAAAATCAATAAATGGATCCTTCCTTTATAACCTCCAAGGGTTTTAGAAAGTCTGATGTCAGAATTAAGTATTTTGAGAATTCAGGATTGAACAAACAGTAGGAAGCAGGGGGAACCATGCTCTGAACATCATTTTGATCATAGTGTCAAAATTTTGGTAATAATTATTTTAGGATTACCAGATGTAATGAAGGGAGAACACTCTGATTTTCAAGGAAAATACTTTTAATGTATTTTGAGTAATTTATTTCACATAAAGGACAGCAAATTAAATCATCCAGAAGGTATCCATAGCCTTCTTTACCTTCCAATAAAAATACAGTGCCCCCAGAAGAGTCTAATCCATATGAGCCTTCCTGGGAGTAATAATTACTACACCCTGGAATGCTCTCAGGAAGAACAGCAAGCAGGCTGAGAAACATACTGTCAACTGTTACAATGACCTCCCTTTATGTTCAGTTTTATAAACTTAACAGGATAAAAGTAGGCTAATTTAACTCACGTACAAAGACTGAAGCTATCCTTCAGCTTTACAATAAGCCTTTACACACTTCAACAGGACTCAAGAGCTGGCAACTTTCAAAGCTAAAGGGAAATTTGGATCTAGACGCATGCAGTTCACCCGAGACTTTGAAACTTGAGTGTCTAACTTGATCCATTAAATAATCCTTACTACTACCTTTAACAATACCACAGCGACAGTAAATAAACTCACCACCTTGGGCTAATTGTTAAGCCAAACACAGACAAACCACCACTTGCGGCTATGATTTTTGCCTCTCACAGATACAAAGGAGAACCTCAAAAGTCTAGCAACACAGATTTTTGCAGAACTTCTAAAAATCACACACCTAAGTGAAAATCCTAGTAAACTACTAATTACAAATCAAGGACAATTTTTCTTGCGCAACTTGTTTTCACAATTCACTTCTAATCCACAAACTGAATCAGAGAACATGTACAAAAATAGAACGATGAATATACAAAACAACCTAACTTACTATAGAAGGAAAAGACTGAAACAAGCAAACCTGTTGTGATCAGGACCCACTTGGGTGTACTTATATTCTCCTTGGATCTTTTCTTTTTGGAAATACTGGTTCAGGCGAGCCTTAGCATTTTCCAATGTCCAGTTTCCATGAAGCCCAGCATTTAAATCCACTTCTTCTGACTCTAAAGTCTGTTGAATCAATGATAATTAAATTTGGCTCCATTAATTTTAGTTTAGTTATGCATATTTAAGGTAAAGAAATTTAGGGGTGCCTGCATGGCTCAGTTATGCATCTGACTCTTGATATCAGCTCAGGTCATGAGCTCATGGTTCATGGGTTTGAGCCTGTATCAGGCTCTGCACTGACCGTGCAGAGTCTCCTTGGGATTCTCTCTCTGACCCTCCCCACTCCACTCTCTCAAACATTAAAAAAAAGGTATAAAAACTTTTAACAGTATCTTCTTTGTACCATCCTTTACAATGCAAAAATGGTTTTTAAAGTTTCTAATCCTAGTCAAAATTGAACCAGAATTAGTTTTTACTGCATCTGGTGGTCCTATTGTATAAACAAGCCATTAGCTAAACGTACTGTATTTAAACTGTTCCCAAGAAACACTGACGAATTTTTTTGTTGGTTTTAACACTTCAAATATATTAAGTGGAAAAATAAGCTGTCCTATTAAGACATTTTTACTCTGATTGCTCGTGAAATGAGGTTTACTGAGGTAACTACATTTCCTGTAAAGCAGATGAGGACACACTTTACCACCTGAAAAATACTGTTATTTCACAGGCGATCCTAGTGACCAGAGTTAATGGGTAGATTGGGTTTATATTGTCTTGTGTGAACAAGTAGTCTCAAACGACAACTTAAAAGAATCACCAAATTATTAAACTGAACTGTCTTGAACCTTGCAGTGAATCAAGCACTATGTCACAATCCTGGATATGTGACAAAAGATGACAGCCTTACCGCTTGTACTTCTTGTTCTTCCTTTCTTGAATAATAGTCTTTCAAGTTGGCTCCTCGATCCCATGTGGGCCCAGGAGGACCATAGCCAGAGGCCCCAACTCCAGAATTATTTTCTATTAAGGAAAGAAATTTAGTGTTCTCTTAATGAATCAAACTGTAGGAAGATCCTAAAACATTACAAAAGAATATTCTTAGAGCTTGGCATTCTGTATAGAAAGCCAAAGTTTCAATTATTTGGAAATGGGCCCCAAATCTTCATGACTTACTTAAAAAGTGTTTCATGATTGGAGTATAGGTCTAAATTGATAATCTCAAGGCTTGTATGTAGAGGGGGGCTCCTGGCAATGATCATAAGTTACTGACAATCTAGCACACATTTTCAAGTTGATTAAACTTGATACCTGATTAAATCTGTTAAAACTGCTTCTTTGCTAACTATGACCTTAAGAGAAAACTGTTAGCACTAGTGATGGGGATTAGGAGAAGCTGAAAAGGTGTAAGAAAGTGATGAATCTTGGTAGGAAAGCAGAGAAAGATAGTTAATAGAGAAAGATAGTGAATATTGCCTATTAGCTCTACAAAGATTATGACATCCTTTTTAAAAAGTTTACTCCTCACAACAATCTTCTTACAAAGTAAATACTACTGTTATTCTCATTTCATAAATGTTGGATCTGAGACTTAAGCAGCTTGACCAAGATCCTAGTAAATCTTTCCTATACTGGGCAGACCAATAAAAGCTTTGATAATAATATATAGAATTCAGCAACACTTTGGATCCATAAAGTAAACAAGTCTACAATATATCTGGGAGGAATTAGTCAGAAACAAGAAAGGGCAACAGGGGTGTCTGGGTGGCTCAGTGGGTTAGGCATCCAACTCTTGGTTTCAGCTCGGGTCATGATCTCACAGCTTCATGAGTTCAAGCCCCACATCAGGCTCTGTGAGGGTCGTGTGGAGCCTGCTTGGGATTCTCTCTCTCCCTCTCTCTGCCCCTTGCCCACTCATGCTCTCTCTCTCTCTCAAAAATTAAACTTGGAACAGATAAATAAAATAAAATATGAAAATAAAAATAAAAATAAAAAAGAAAGGGCAATAAACAAGACCCTTTAATCAAATGTTCTAGCCTGTGCAAAATCTAGCCAGAGATAAAAATTAGAAGCTGGAGCTCCTGGGAGGCTCAGTCGGTTGAGCATCCAACTCTTGATTTTGGTTCAGGTCATGAGCTCACGGTCTCATGGTGAGTTCTGAGCCCCGCACTGGGCTCTGCACTGAAGAGTGTGGGGCCAGACTGGCATTCTTGCTCTACCTCTCTCTCTGCCCTGCCCTCACTCTCTCAGATGCATGCTCTCAAAATAATTACAACTTTAAGAAAAAATTTGTAAAAGCTAACAACAGCTAAGGAATCAGGCTATACCATGCTTAATAAGAGAAATCACTGGTGGTATTTGTAAACTTATGAAGCCCCTGCATTCTCTCAACATTATGAGTTTACTATAGTAATTTCTTTCTATCCAAATGAGAAAGAGATGGTAACTAAGCAGGATCATGTGTATCTTATCCACTGTCATCCATGCACTTTCCAGTCCCTTACCTGCCTTAAGAGCCAAATGGGGAGGAAGAGGTCCTCCCATGGTTGCTGGTAAACTTTCGCCCGCATTTGCCGTGGCATCAGGTGTATCAGTAAGTGGAGGCGGGGGAGGTGCTACCTGCAAGAGGAAGAGACAAGGTGGTGTCAGTAATTTCACCCTCACAGGGACTAGTAAATTCTTTCACATAAAGGAAGTCCACACGTCACCCCTTCGTGTCTCCATAATATTAGTATCTTTGTTTTCAGTGATTAAAAAACTATTATGTTCTCACTTGAGGCAGAAAAAGGGTAGTAAAAATTATTCGTAATTCTCCAGCTGGAGATTTTATATGTAAACAAATAACAGTTTTTCCCAAAAAAGTCCGTTTATGGTATATAGTTAATCTTTTTCCACTCAGTAGTTTTATAAATACATTCCACATTCAAGAAGCATCTGTCAGGACCCTTTCTGTGTAGTTCTGGGTACTGAGGAAAAAATGAACAAAAGAGACAGCTGTCCTGTATTTACAGAGCTATATTCAAATAGCTGTATTATAATTCGACATTCTTACAAAGCTAAACAACACATAATAGGTCAAGGACAATACAATACTGCCAAGAAAAATTACACAGTAAATAAAAGGGACACTATGCGAGACCACTATTTAAATGAAGTGAACTAGGAAAGTCATACTCCTAAGTGACTTGAAGAGAGAGATGAAACCGAGGAGACAACCAAGAGTATGGGTAGAAAAGACTTCCAGTTGTCTTATATACATTGTATATAAAATGTAAAATATTTTAGATATATCTTTTACTTCTTTAAATATTAATCTACATGAATTTTAATGACTTACTACTCCAATGGATGGAAGTAGTACGCATAACTTAGGCAATACCACGTTGATGAACATTTAGCTTGTAGCCAATCTTAAATTATAGAACAACACTGCACAGACTCTTTGTACTTTGGCTTCTTTCAGGAAAGATTCACTTAAGTGAAATGCCTGGAGAGTGCCTAGGTGGCTCAGTCAGTTAAACCTCAACTTCAGCTCAAGTCATGATCTCATGGCTCATGAGTTCAAGCCCCACATTGGGCTCTGTGCTGACAGCTCAGAGCCTGGAGCCTGCTTTGGATTCTGTATCAGTCTCTCTCTGCCCCTCCCTTGCTGTCTAATATAAATAAACATTAAAAAAAAGTGAAATTCCTGGGTTAAAAGGCATCAACACCTGGGGTGCCTGGCTGGCTCAGTTGGTGAAGCGTAGACTCTTGATCTCAGGGTTGTGGGTTCAAGCCCCATGTTGTGTAGGGATTACTTAAAAATAATTTTTCTTAAATCTAAAAGGCATCAACATTTTAAAAAGCACCATGGTGCATTACAGAAAAACTGCAATTCTATATGTGCACCAGCACTATATATACACGACAATCTATTTCTCTACATCTTCAATTCTGGAAATTATAGCAAGTGTTTTATACCTGTACCAATATTAGCTCAGTTTTTTGTTATTAACAGCCTATTTTAATTTACATTTCCTTTGCCTATTATTCTATCTGGATATCCATTGTTCTCATTAATTTCTAAGAATTTAACATTTCAGTGCTATTAATTCCTTGTCATACAAGTTACAAGTAAGTTTTACTGTCCTTTTCCTTTTTTAATTTTGTTACTACTGCTTACTGTCCAAAAAGGTTATTTTGTTTTTGTTTCTTGATCAAATCTAGTTTCTTCTTGTGCTAGCCTCCATAAGATGGCCTCTCCTGTCCAAAACCTGTTCTGCATTATTTTATATATATTTTAATTTAGAAATAGTATTATGTAAATATAATTACTGTAATCTTACAATAGTTAAAAGTCTTCATTAATATGTGGTAGGATCAGCTGGTATACTTTCAAATTCTCCTTGGCTATTTTTCAGCAATTATTTTTCCTAATTAACTTAATGTTTATTTATTTTTTAATGTTTTTTTTAATGTTTATTTATTCTTGAGAGAGAGGAGACAGAATGTGAACAGGGGAAGGGCAGAGAGAGAGGGAGAGAATCTGAAGCAGTCTCCAGGCTCTGAGCTGTCAGCACAGAGCCCAACATGGGGCTCAAACCCACGAACCGCGAGATCATGACCTGAGCCAAAGTCAGACGCTCAACCAACTGAGCCACCCAGGCGCACCCCTAATTAACTTTTTAAATCTAATTCATCAAATAATGTTAAATTTATACAATTTACTCAAGGAGAATGGCCTTCCTAACAAGGAACTGATTGACATGATAATGCAACCTCCCACCCAGAAACACGGTATGGCTCTATATTTCATCAAGTCTTCTGTTAAGACAATTCTCCATGAATATCTGTGGCTCTCCAAGTCTTGTTTAAACATCTTTTCAAGGAAGTTTGAATAGCAAATAATAACCTTGGAAGGCAGAGGTAAGACCTTACTCCAGGGTAGGGAGCAGATTTATTTCCTAATGAGGATAGTAAAAAAGATAGGGTTGCAGTTTTGCCAGCAGCTCCTTTTTTTTTTTTTTTTTTTTTTTTTTTTTTTTTTTTAAGACCGACAGTTTCCTAAACTCCAAGTACCTCAAGTGTAATACCAATTAACTGTGTCCTCAGGATCTACCTGGACCTGCTCCACATTGTCCCCAAAAGATTTAAGGACATGGGGGGTGGGGGGGGCAATACAAACATGAAGCTCATGCTGCCTGCTATCCCATGAGTAGTAAACATCCTTTGTTTCTAACTCAGAAGTCTTGTGTCTTCTGCCATTAGGCTGAATCATTAGACTGCAAGTATGGTAAAATCTCTTTAAGACTTAACACTATCCTTCAGTAAAAATCTGTCACATTGAGAGTAATGGCAGTGGTAGTGGACACGTTGGGTCTTGTCTTAACTTTACAACTATCTGCAAAGACCTGGTTTTGAGTTTTTCCCCCTAATCCACTGGGAGTAAAATTTTTGTAAATACAATGAAAATGAACTGCTAGAAATATAAATCAGACATACAAAATACAAAGCCCAAGTTCTCTAATTATTATAGTCAACAAATGTAAAACTGCTGTCACTCTATTAGCATTTCTAATTGTGCACTCCTTTTTATACTTACCACCATAACAAACATTTTCAGCAGCGCTGCTCCATGTTTTTATACCTGTTTTTAGTATTTACTATTATTTTTACTATTGTTTAAAGATTTTACTTATTTTTAATTGTTTTAACATTTATTCATTTTTGAGAGACAGAGGACTGTGAGTGGGGGAGGGGCATAGAGTAGGGTAAAGAGACTCTGAAAGCAGGCTCCAGGCTCTGAGCTGTCAGCACTCACGAACCGTTAAGATCATGACCTGAGCCAGAGTCAGATGCTTAACCGACCTGAGCCACCCAGATGCCCATAAAGATTTTCTTTTTAAGTAATCTCTACACCATCGTGGGGCTCAAACTCACAATCCTGAGATTAAGAGTTGCACGCTTCACTGTCTGAGCCAGCCAGCTACCCCTACTATTATTTTTAGAGGACACTTTTCAACATGCCAAGAAGTATTTTTCTACTTCATTTCCTTAGTACTTTATTTGTAATAAGCATTTTATTTTATCAAATGCTTTTATTTCAAAAAAAAAAATTTTTTTTAACGTTTATTTATTTTTGAGACAGAGAGAGACAGAGCATGAACAGGGGGAGGGTCAGAGAGAGAGGGAGACACAGAATCCGAAACAGGCTCCAGGCTCTGAGCTATCAGCACAGAGCCCAACGCGGGGCTTGAACTCACGAACCGCGAGATGATGACCTGAGCCGAAGTCGGATGCTTAACCCACTGAGCCACCCAGGCGCCCCTCAAATGCTTTTTTTTAAACCTCCACTAACTCAACCACTGAGTAGTTAGCATTTTTCTCTCAAAAAACTCAATGTGATGTAGCTAGAAAGTTCGACTACAGGGTTTTGCTTCAGATGTACTGGAGGTGTCATGTAAGATATGGTATGTACACCATACTACTTTTCTAAAATATGAAAAGTTTGAATTCTCAAACCCACCTAAGCACATGGTTTTTTGATAAAGGAATATGAATCTATTTACTATTGTCTTAATTAACCTTGGGATGAATTATTTATCTTTTGAAAGGGTTATTTAAAATTTTTACTCATCACTTTTACTTCATTCTAATTCTACAAAATTTCTGATTTTATCTTTATTAATTTCTTCTTACTCTAAGTCTGTTCTATTTTCCTGAGCTGAAAAATCACTAGTTTACTCATTAAAAAAAAAAAAAAACTATTTCTTATGCAATAATACAAGTATTTGATATTTCTTTGAGTAAATGACAATTCCTCTGGCCTTCCAGAGTTCTGACACTGTTAAACAGCCTGTAATTTTCAATTTTCATTTAAAACCAAGTGTTTAAATTTCCTAATGTTTAGGATTGTTTTGGTCCCTTTGCTACTTTCTCACATTACCATTTTAGTTTTGCCGATATACACATAAGCATTTTTAATAGTAAGTGGGGATTGGTATGTTGTGAACTGTTTGTATTTTCTGCTTTCTTAAAGTTTATTTTGATATTAATATTGTTACTCCCATTTTGTACTTCATTTGCCTAGTATAGTTTTACTCTGGTCTTTACTTTCAATCTTTCTAATTGGAAGACTTCTTTATTTTATAAAGATAGCACATAGTTTGAGGCACAGTGTTCTTCCAAGGTTAGGGCTGTGAAGGCACAGTACAGTTTATTCTAGGGACAGCTCTAACAGCCAAGTTCCAGGAAAAGAAAAACAGTGGGCAACACTGGTGCTGATTTGTCTTTCTTTCCACCACCTTGCCCACTCCATGTCCAAAATGCTGTTCTACCTCATTCTGTATCTATGTAAACTTAAAAGAAAAATCTCTTCCTCAAGACTTGAGGTGTATGGGTGGGATAACTTCCTGTTTTGCAGTGACGAAGAGTGTTACAAATGGAATGCTTCTATCTCCCCAAAATTAGTATTTTGAAATTTAACCTCCAATGTGATATTAGAAAGCAGGCCCTTTGTTTTTTTTTTTTTTTTAATTTTTTTTTATTTTTAATTTTTTAATATATGAAATTTACTGTCAAATTGGTTTCCATACAACACCCAGTGCTCATCCCAAAAGGTGCCCTCCTCAATACCCATCACCCACCCTGCCCTCCCTCCCACCCCCCATCAACCCTCAGTTTGTTCTCAGTTTTTAAGAGTCTCTTATGCTTTGGCTCTCTCCCACTCTAACCTCTTTTTTTTTTTTTTTCCCTCCCCTCCCCCATGGGTTTCTGTTAAGTTTCTCAGGATCCACATAAGAGTGAAACCATATGGTATCTGTCTTTCTCTGTATGGCTTATTTCACTTAGCATCACACTCTCCAGTTCCATCCACGTTGCTACAAAAGGCCATATTTCATTTTTTCTCATTGCCACGTAGTATTCCATTGTGTATATAAACCACAATTTCTTTATCCATTCATCAGTTGATGGACATTTAGGCTCTTTCCATAATTTGGCTATTGTTGAGAGTGCTGCTATAAACATTGGGGTACAAGTGCCCCTATGCATCAGCACTCCTGTATCCCTTGGGTAAATTCCTAGCAGTGCTATTGCTGGGTCATAGGGTAGGTCTATTTTTAATTTTCTGAGGAACCTCCACACTGAGAAAGCAGGCCCTTTGGAAGGTGATTAGGTCTTAGGGGAGGGGCCCACATGAAAGAGATTGGTGCCTTATTGAAAACGAGAGAGCTCTCTTGCTTTTTCTGCCACGTGAGGATATAGTGAGAGGAGAGCCTCACCAGACACTGAATCAGCCAGAACCTAAGACTTACACTTCCCAACTTTCAGAAGTGTGAGAAATATGTTCCTGTTGTTTATAAGCCACCCAGTCTATGGTACTTTGTTACAGCAGCCTGAACCGAATAGGAAGGATTTTCTTTAAATCTTTAAATTTCTTGATCAATGAAGATGAAGGTAGAGGGAAAGAGGGTATTAATCACCTGTCTTCACACTTTGTGGAGTGGCCCTGGCCAGCTCAGTCTGTGACAGTTTTGAGTCCCCTATGGAGGATGACCAGTGTCTCCTTGTTAAAAGTACACATCCTGTTCACTACTTTCAAGATCAAGAGACATATGTGACTTACCTAACACAGAGAAACAGACACAGAGAATTAGGCAAAATGAGACAGAAGAACATGTCACAAATGAAAGAACAAACCACAACAAGAGACCTAAGCAAAACAGGTATAAGTAACATGCCTGATAATGATCATAAAGATATTCTCTGGACTTGAGAAAAGAGTTGAGGACATCAGTGAGACCCTTAAGAAAGAGCCTGAAAACATAAAATAGAACCAGAGATGAAGATGGAATAAATGGCAGGCTGGAAGTAGAGGAAAAAATTAAGTAGAAAATGGAGGACTGGAAAGTACTCAAGCTGAACAAATGAGAGAAAAAAAGAATTATGCAAAATGAGAATAGACTCAGGGAACTCAAGTGATTCCATCACGCACAATAACATACATAGTACAGGGATCCCAGAAGAAGAGTGAGAAAGGAGGGTAGGAAATTTATTTGAAGAAATAATAGGTAAAAACTTCCCTAATCTGGGGAAGGAAACAGATATCTAGACCCGGGAGACACAGAGATCCCCAACAAAAATCAACCAAAGGAAGTCCACACCAAGACATAACCATCAAAATGGCAA
This sequence comes from Neofelis nebulosa, assembly GCF_028018385.1. Classification (NCBI taxonomy): domain Eukaryota; kingdom Metazoa; phylum Chordata; class Mammalia; order Carnivora; family Felidae; genus Neofelis; species Neofelis nebulosa. The sequence continues at coordinate 31,741,101 of NC_080796.1, forward strand.
AAAGTAGAGATAAAGGAAAAAAAAAATTAAAAGCAACAAGAGAAAAGAAGACAGGCACATATACAAAAGAAAACCCATGAGGCTATTAGTGGATTTTCCAGCAGAATTTTTGGCAGTTTGAAGGGACTGGCATGATATATTCAAAGTGCTGAAAGGGAAAAAATTTACAGCCAAGAATATTCTACCAAGGAAGTCTATCATTTGGAACAGAAGGACAGAGAAAGAGCTCCTCAGACAAATAAAAACTAAAGGAGTTCAAGATGACTAAGCCAACCCTACAAGAAATATCAAAGAGAACTGTAAAGAGTGGAAAGGAAAAGACCGTTAAGTATGAAAAGTAGGAAACAGAGAACCAGTAAAAATAAGTATTTCTATAAAAAGTCAGTCAAGGGATTCACAAAATAAAAGGATGTAAAATAGGACACTATATACATAAAATGTGGGGGTTGAAGAGGCGTAAAGAATGGGTTTTTAACTTGTTTTTGTAGTTTTTCTTTCTTTCATGGTTTGCTGGGTTACTTCTGTGACATACTTGGATTGTTTTCTCTTTATTCTTTGCACATCTGTTAGTAGTTTTAATTTGTGGTTGCCATTAGATTGTATATGATACCTTCCACATATATCAGTCTGTATTAAGTTGATGGGTTGCTGCTTGGGATTCTCTCTCTCCCTCTCCCCCCCCCCCCAAAAAAAATAAACTAACTGAACAAAAAACTTCTGGGGGTGCCTCCGTGGCTCAGTCAGTCAAGAAATCTGACTTCACCTCAGGTCATGATCTCACGGCTTGTGAGTTTTGACCCCTGCATTGGGCTTGGCACTGACAGTGCAGAGACTGCCTGGGATCTCTCCCTCTCTCTCGGCCCCTCCCCACTTTGCGGGCATACACTCTCTCAATATAAATAAATAAACTAAAAAAAACAAAAACAAAAACAACTGTTAACAAATTAAAAATTAAGTAAATAAATAAAAACAAAAAGCTTCTGCACAGCAAAGGAAACAAACTACAAGACAACCAAGGGAATGCGAGAAGATATTTGCAAATGACATACCCAATAAAGGTTAGTATCCAAAATATATAAAGAACTGCTACAACTCAACACCCAAAAAATAAATAATCCAATTAAAAAATGGGTAGAAGACATGAACACACATTTCTCTAAAGACATCCAGAGGGCCAACAGACATATGAAAAGATGCTCAACGTCACTCATCATCAAGGAAATACAAATCAAAACCATAAGATATCACCTTGGACCTATCAGAATGGCTAAAATCAAAAACACAACAAACAACAAGTGTTGTTGAGGATGTGGAGAAAAAGGAACCCTCCTGCACTGTTTGTAGGAATGCAAACTGGTGTAGCCATTGTGGAAGACCTGTATGGAGGTTCCTCAAAAAATTAAAAATATCAACTAGTGATCCAGTAATTGTACAAGGTATTTACCCAAAGAATTCGAAAACACTAATTTGAGAGAATATATGCACCCTTCTGTTTACCACAGGATTATTTACAATAGCCAAATTATGGTAGCAGCCCAAATGTGCATTAGGATTCTCTCTCCCCCACCCACACCCCTCTCCCCTGCTCGTGCTTTCTCTAAACAAACAAAAAAACAAACCCTGACAGATCTCACATTCCAAGACCCACAAGATGGTAGCAATCTGTAAAATGCCTCTTAAAGGGCTTGTGTGCTTGGACTCACCTGCCCCAAGGCTCAACTCAGAAGTAGCCAATTGCACCGAGTTAAAGTGAAAGGAGGCAAGGCACTTGCTTATACTAAAACCTTGGCCCGAGGGGCAGGTATCTAATTTAACACACACATCTAGAAAGCTGTACCCAGGAATGGAGACCTGTGGGTGCTGTCTTTGCATGCTTCAGAACACCAGTACCTCCCAGAAAAGAACCTTTACACGTGCCTGGTGCCTTAATTTTTGTTGCTGCTGCACAGGGGATGCCTCTTGATCACCTGGCTCTGGAGGCCAGGGAAGCTTGTGTTCCTGGTCACATACGACTGTAATAATGAGCATTACCCAGAAAGGAGCTCAAAAACCTGTCTGTGGCCCCAAATTTCATGACTGCTGCCAGAGGACACCTCGACTTTGCCTGAGTCTAATCAAGTCTCTAGATCTAACTACCAATTATGGGAAACAGAGGGGCAGAGAAATGTTTTATGAGACTAAAGAATAAATGATGTGCTTTCTTCAACAAATTGCAAAGAAAAGTAAGAAAGAGGGTGAGAGAATTTACTGATTAAAAGAAGTATCAATCACTTGCTGTATAAGGACATCATTAGGAGCATGATTTAAACAAACTGTAAAAAATGGATTTATGAAACAATCAAGAAAATCTGAATATAACTGGATGTCTGAGGACATTAAGAAACAATTTTTAAAATTTTTTAGGTTTGGGGGTGCCTGGGTGTCTCAGTCAGTTAAGTGTCTGACTCTTGATTTTGATCAGATCATGATCCCAGGGTCCTGGGATCGAGCCTTGCACCAGGCTCCTCACAGAGCATGGAGCCTGCTCAGGATTCTCTCTCCCCACTTTGCCCTTCTACCCTAAACAGGTTTTTCTCTCCCGAAAATAGAAAATAAATAAAAAAACAAATATTTTAAGGTACAATGATGGAATTATTATGTTTTTATGAGGATTATCTTTTAGAGATACAAAGTGAAATAGTAACAGATAAATTATAGGATGTCTGGAATTTGCTTTAAAATAATCTGAAAGTAGAGAAGCCCTTTTGAGAAATACTGCAATTGGATTTTGACAACGTGGATTTGTAATATTATTCTTACTTCTCTACACATTTGAAATTTCTCCCCCTCCTTCAAAATTTAAAAATATCCTTTGCATTTAGAAACAGGCCACTTTTGGCAAGAGCAATTTGTGCAATGAAAGGGCAAATGCTAGATGAAGTGACATGAACAGGATTTGGCAAGGATGAAGAGGTGAGATAAAGATGGTAGCTAGAAGTAGAAATTGGGCTTGTTGTATGACCTTTTTTCAAATTCACCCATTGATCATTCATTCATTCAATCAAAAAACTTCAAGTGCCTGCTGTACAGACCAGAACCATTCTAATGCTACAGACACAGCAATGAACTAAAAAGCAGATAAAAATCCTGCTCGTATGACCTTTTGTTCTCATATGAAGGTCTGGGGAAAATTAGGTTAGAAGAGAATTTCTTATACTATGTACAACTGACATTTTATGCTGGAAATTCTTTGTTGTAGGAGGCTATCTTGTGTATTGTAGGATGTTTGGTAGCATCCCTGGCCTCTATTTACTATATGTCAGTATTGCTGACACCCCCTTCCAGTTGTAACAACTAAAATGACTCCACACATTGCCAAATATCCCTAGGGGACAACATCGCCTTCAGCTGACAATGGGTTGAAATTAGTTAAGTGCTATTGAGAAAAATGAAACAATGAAAGAGAATAAGAAACACAAAAGTCTTGAGATAGAAAGGTGCTGGAAGATTGAGGAATGGCAAGAAAGCCAGCGTAGCTGGAAAAGAGGAAGTCAGGGAGAAAGTGGCAAATGCATAGACTAGACTGACCTTCCTGCAGATAACGAGAAATCCAAGGGCGAAAAGAAACCCCGCCCTCAAACCCCAAAGACCCTAACAATTATATGCAGGTGTTAAAAAGTGAACAAAAGCTGGTAGATTCTGGAGGTGACTTGAAATGAGAAATCAAGGATAAGCAAAGGCTGTAATTCCTGTTTATTATGGCTTTTAGCCTGAGGAAGACCATGTGAAGCAGCTAAAACTCCCCAGTCTTTCTGGCCTGAAGAATCAGAGAATATGAGCCTGGGGAAACAAACACTGCTAGAAAGTGAGGAGACAATCCTGAAAGGGAAAGAAGGAATTCTTTGTACAAACTCGCCCAAAACACTGGCTAACCCCTGAACAACACATGTGCAGGACAGACTCTAAGCTGCCTACCAAAGATCAGAAAACTCAAGGGAGATAGATGTGAGCAGTTACCCAAAAGACAGGGTTTGTAGTTTGAGTTCCAACCAAACTGACAGCACAACAACAAAATCAATAATATTTAAAAAAATATAACTTACAGTATCTGCAACATAATTATCACAATGCCCACGATAAATCCAAAATTACTTGACATACAGAATGAAAAAGGTGAACCAATCTCAAGAGAAAATAAAATCAACAGAGCCCAACCAGGCCCAGATGTTAAAATTTGTAGTCAAGATTTTAAAGCAGCTATTGTAACTATGCTCAATGACATAAAGGAAATTTACATTCATATTATGAACACATGCTATCACGAAAGAAACAGGAAGAAATGCCACCACAGAAATAAAATCTGTTAAAAAAAATTAACCACCTGATAATTCTAGAAATAAGACAATGTATGAAATAAAAACTCACTGAATGGACTGATAACAGCAAAATGGAGTTGACAGAGAAAACAATCCATGAACTTGAAGATAATCAGTTAAAAGTCATTGAATCTGAAGAACAGAAAAAAGGGAAGAAAAGAAAAAGCCTCAGGGACCTATGGGATAATATAAAAAAAGCTTAACACAGGAGTCCCAAAAGGAGCAGAGAAAAAATGAGGCATAAAAAAAATTTGAAGAAATAATAGCCAGATTCCCCAAGTTTGGTAAAAGATAAATTTATAGATTTAAGAATCTCAGCAAATTCCAAGCAGGATTAAGTACAAAGAAAACCATGTGTAGTCATATATGACATCATAGTCAAACTGCTGGGAACCAAATAAATAAATAAATACAAAGAAAATAACACATTACATATAAGGAGAAATGATTTGATTATTACTGACTTATCATCAAACAGTGGAAGGAAACAATGCAACTTGAAAGTGCTGAAAGTGGTACTGCAGAATTATACATTCAGTGAAAATATGTGAGAGACAGTAAAATAAAAGCATTTTCATACAAAAGAAAACTAAGGGGTTCCTAGATGGCTCAGTGGGTTAAGTGATCTCGCAGTTCATGGGTTTGAGCCCCGCACTGGGCTCTGTTGATAGCATGGAGGCTGCTTCAGATCCTCTGTCTCCCTCTCTCTCAAAAATAAACATTTAAAAAAAAAAAAAAAAGAAAGAAAGAAAATTAAGAATCCGCCACAAGCAGACTTACACTTTGAGAGAGAGGAAGAGGTTAAAAGATACAGAATAGGTCATAACAGAGCAGATGCCAGTGTTTCAAATTATAAGATATTTGCAACATTCTTTTCATAGGTGGAAAGAATCTTCAAGATCATCTCCTCTAATCCCTTGATTTTGCAGATTGACCAACCAATGTAATAAAAAATTCTGCAATTATCTAGTGGTACAATATACTAGAAAGTAAGTCTCCTAACTTCTGGGTCAAAACAATGAAAGGGAATAAAACATATATATTAACCTTTACAACAACACAAAATATAAACACAGTGACAATAAGTTGTTGAAATTGATATAGATATTATTCCTGTAAGTTTTATAAAAACTGAGTATTTCATTTAAATTACCTTAGGTATTTATCTTAAATCATGTAAGATTTAAGATCATATAGATTTAAAATTTAAGATCATATAAAAATTCAAATTTTCATTTTTTAATTAGATAAAGTTTATTTCTTAAAATCAGTACTAGACAGGAGTCTATGTTGCATATTTACATAATATAATTTAAATTATCATGGTATCAAAATGATTATGAATGATTATGCCATTGCATGAAACAGAATTTTCTCTCTGCTGTAATAAGGAACTGCCACTGGGAGTAAACACTGTGTCTTAAAGTGTTACTGATTTTTACATTCTGTTTGAAATGTTATCTTTAGAAGTATACAAAGCACAACAGGCTCTGAAAATTAGTTTATGAATGAATGAAATATATAAAACCACAAATACAAAGATTAAAGGAATTTTTCAAACTCACAAGTCAGGTACATAATGAGAATGAAATCCCAATCTTAGGAATGCGCTCTAAGAGAACAAGATTCTGAGGTTCGCTAAGGAACACGTTAATACATTTGAAAACAACATTGAAAAATCATCATCCCATGTCTCCATATGGCAAGTAATAAAAAATTTGGCAATTATCTAGTCGTACAATATATACAAGGCATGACCTTGTAACATACATTTCAAGTGCTGGGCCATGAGTACTTACCCCAACAGCTGGGACTTCTTCACTCTTTACTTCATTTATCCGAACCAAATAGTTAACAAAATCTCTGGCAGCATTGCTTTGTGCATCTTTTTTATTGGTGGAATTGCCCATGCCAGTGTAATTATAACCTTCCACCCGAACCTTTAATGGTCAGAAAAAAAAATGTATTAAAAGAGATTGACCTGGGTAATTCTGGGATTTAAAAAATTCGTAATTCAATTATGAATTAAGGGATAACAGTTAAATGTTGAAGATATTCTCTATAAAAACGCTGAAAATAACATCCAGGGAATTCATAGGCTGACTTATAAAAAAGCTTTGTGTTTTCCAGTGATAAACTAACCTAAAAACTATAATTTATGTGGTTCAGATATTCTCTTCTCATGTAACAGAATGTTCCACGTTAAAATCTGATTTTTAAAACCCAAGAACAAGTTCTCCATTTGCATTTATTTTAACTGATTTGACCTGAAGCAATCAAAAATTGCTCTACTTTCTACAGAAATTAGTAAAACCACAAACAGCTGATATGACTTTTCTAACCTGCACTACTGGTACTGTGGAAGTTAAGGAAGACACATCTTCTCACTAGAATTTACCTATCAGATTGTTTTAAAAGTAATGCTCCCTTGAAAATGACTTATAATAAAACAGAATAGCAGGCAAGTGACAATAAAGAATGTGCAACACATTATCATTCCCAAACAGAAAACAATGTTCTCTTAACAACAAAACAAGCCGGAAAAAAAACACATAATGGGGGCACCTGGGTGGTTCAGTTGATTGAGCGTCTGACTTTTGATTTTGGTTCAGGTCATAAACCCAGGGTCATGGGATCAAGCTCTGCATCCAGCTTTGTGCTGAGTGTGGAAGCTGCTTAAGATTCCCGGGGGGGCGGGCACATGAGTGGCTCAGTCGGTTAAGCACCCGACTTTGGCTCAGGTCATGATCTCACAGTTCGTGAGTTCGAGCCCCACACTGGGCTCTGGGCCAACAGCTCAGAGCCTGGAGCCCACTTCAGATTCTGTCTGCTGCTTGCACTGTCTCTCACATTGTCTCAAAAATAAATAAACATTTAAAAAAAAAAAAAAAAGATTCTCTCTCAGGATGCCTGGGTGGCTCAGTCAGTTAAGCGTCTGACTTCAGCTCAGATCATGTTCCCATGATTCCTGGGTTTGAGCCCCATGTCAGGCTCTGTGCTGACAGCTCAGAGCCCGGAGCCTGCTTTGGATTGTGTCTCCCTTTCTCTCTCCCCTTCCCCACCCGTCTCTGTCTCTGAAATAAACATTAAAAAAAAAAAAAAAAAAGATTCTCTCTCTCCCTACCTCCCCCTCTGTCCCTCTCCCTGGCTCACGCATGTGCTCTCTAAAATAAAAACGAAACAAAACTTCACGTAAATGTAAACTGTATTCTGTAGTACCTCACACATGAATTTTTGCCTGTTTTTGTTCCCCACTGCTCTAATTTCATAGGATGGGGTCATCTTCCTTTTGCCACACCAGGCATACAGAAAATTCTTAACATCACCCATGATTCAAGAGTCTTCTTCAGACCTAAGAAAACAGAAATTAAATTGCATTATTTGTAAGAGAAAACATTAGAAATATCCAATAACTGGAATTAACTAAAAATCTAGGTTAAATACAGGATATTCTAGCATGCTACTATTAAAACTGCATGACAAAACTTTTAACGACAAAAGTGGAAGGTCTATGACATGCTATGTGAAAAAGCAGGATACAAAACTACATGATTTGAACTATATAAAAGTATATATGCATAAATCAAGTCTGAAAAAGAAATATCCCTCAAAATGGTTATCTTTGGGTGACCACAAGTGATTTTGACCTTTTCCTAAAAAACATTTGATGAAAGGCCTATGTTTTACATTTTAACTCACTTAATCCTCAGTGACAGATAAAATTATATACTAAACACTTTCTACAGAGGAAGAAAACCAGGGAGGGCATAGAAAGTTTAGGTAACTTTTCCAAGTCACCCACTGTGGAGGCATAAATTCAAACTCGAACTACTATATTAAGAAATGGTCATCAATCAGTTTGTGTATACATCAAACAGTTTACTGTCATTCTGAAGTATGTCTCCTAGCAGACTATCCTCCAAGTTGTACACTATATATTACACCAAGAATTCAGTACTTGATCTGAAAACAGTAATCTATTAACTTAAACACCAAATTTCTCCTTTAGGCCTTGTTTTTCATTAAAATTTGAGGACATTGGGGCGCCTGGGTGGCACAGTCGGTTAAGCGTCCGACTTCAGCCAGGTCACGATCTCGCGGTCCGTGAGTTTGAGCCCCGCGTCAGGCTCTGGGCTGATGGCTCGGAGCCTGGAGCCTGTTTCTGATTCTGTGTCTCCCTCTCTCTCTGCCCCTCCCCCGTTCATGCTCTGTCTCTCTCTGTCCCAAAAATAAATAAAAAACGTTGAAAAAAAAATTTTTTAAAAAAAAAATTTGAGGGCATTAAGTTTTCTTGAAGTGCAACATACCATACATGTTGGCACTCTCCCTAAGTCCAGTTTATAAAGACAGCAAAAGATACGGCGCCTGTGAGTCTAAAATCTGATTCTAAATTAAAAATAAGATACAGTACCTGAGACCAAATTTAGATCTAGAGAAAATATGCAAATAAAGTTAGTTTGCTGCGAGAAGAAACCCTATTACTAGCATTACACATCTGTCTTCTGTTAATGTTAAGTGCATTTTATTAGCACCTAAATCTAATGTCATAAAACTGGACCCTAGTATAAACTTGTTTATTCTGTAGCCACAAACGAACCCTGGGGAAATCCTATTGACTGAAAAGCTGTGGAAAGCTCATGAGGTCTATCTGTAAATTCCACCCCTGAATAATTAATTTAAAAAAACAAGCCCTCACGGTGAATGAGTAACATGAAATATGAAGGACTACACTATCAAATTCCTTCCTCCCCAGCAGTCTCATCTGACGCCATTATAGTCAATATTAACTGTATTGTAATGATGCCCAAATATACACTGAAAATTTAGTCTTTTTTCTTATTTAAGCTCCAAAATCAAGTTCATCCAACAGGCGCACTAATGTGCATATGCTAACTTGACGTCCCAGTCAAATCAGAATTTAAGTTTCCTCCCCAAATCTGTTCCTCCTTCCCTAGGTCCAAGTGTTTTCATATCCCAAAATGGCACCGCTATCTACCAAGTTACTCCTATCGCAACTTGGGAGTCATACACTCCCTTTAAGATCCTCCATAGGTATCCGTTGAGAGACCTCAGCATGCGCCAGGCAGTAACCTTAGAGGGTCATCTACAAGAACTATCTTCCTTAACCCTTAGGATAATTGTACAGATAAGACTATTATTATTATCTTCCTTTAGGGAAGAATAAACAGAGACAAAGAATACCTTGCCCCAGAGAAGACAAAGCCCCTAACCGGGAGACCCAGAATCCCAAGCCAGGTAGTCTGCCTCCTGATCTACTACGCAATTTCTGCCTCCAAAACATGTTTGCAATCCATTCGCTTCTCTCCGTCGCCGGCCATCACTACCGCACACCTGGAGTGCTGCAACAACGTCTTAGATCTCATAGCTCTAGATTCCTGCTTCCACTCTGGCCACCCTAAAATCTATTCTTAATTCCTTCCCACCATACCCCAGTAACATGGCCGTCTTTGTTTCTTCCCAATCTCTGCTCTCAAGCGCTAATTCCTTCTACCTCTGCGATTCTTTTCCTCCCCATCTTTATAGCTGACGCATTCTCAACCTAAGGGCCGAGATATCAGCTCAAAAGTCTACCTCCTCCGAAACGCTTTCTCTTACCACCCTAATGAAAGTAGCTCCCTTGACACCACCTCCCATTTCCTCGATCTTTTTTACTGAAACCCGCAGACGCTTTTTTTCCCCGTTGCCTCCCACTACGACAGAAACCTTCTTGCGGGGGGAGGGGTAGGGATAGGGACTGTGCCCCACGTGTTTATGGCTCTACCACCCAGCCCGCAGGACAGCGCCCGGTATTTGCTGCCACAATGAATGGAGGGCCTAAGTGTGTGTGGCGGCATCATGGCGGGCTCACCACCCCGTGATTCCCTCCCCCCTTTCAATAGGCTGCAACAGCGCCACCGCCACGCGCAGACCGGAGGAGGAAGAAGGGTTTGAACGCTACGGACACCAGACTGGCAATCGCTGGGGGAAAGACGGGTCCACAAAGCGGACCCGGACAGCGCAGGCGTGGTGCGGCGAGCCGCGTGCAACCCGCAATCCGGGAACCTGGCGGGCGCCTCGCCCCTTCCCCCATCCCCCACAGCCGCCCGCGCTTCGCAACAAAGCCCGGCTGCAGGAGCGCGGGGCCCCACGCCCCCAACGAGTGGCAAGGACGTCTCTTCCCTACCGCGTTCTCTTCCTGGTGCCAGAAAACACAGCCCTCTTAAGACCGTCCGCGACCGCGGCCTTCCTCAGAGAGACCCGGGGCAAACACCGCAGCTCGCTCGGAGGCGGCGGCGAAATGGCTCCGACAGCGTCGCCAGTGGGGCGGGGCCAGCGCGCGTACGCGTGCGCAGGAAGCGAGCTTGGGACCGAGGGCGCCCGGGGGGAGGGGCGGGGCTGCAGCTCCCTCGCCCCGGGTAGCGTCCCGTCGCCAGGGAGATCTGATCTGCTGCTTTGGGCCTGCAGCGCTGGGCCTCCTGCGCCCCAGCCACAATTGTTCCCGTACTGTGCTACCCACTTTCAACGTTTTTGAGAGTTGGGGATCTGTAGCATTTTGATGTAGCAAAATGTTTCATAGCCTCTATCATAGGACCTTCAGTAGATGACAGATAAATGGTAGAAGATAGGTGGATGTCTCCCTCGAATCTTAGGTGCTACCTTTATAATTAAATTAGATGGTATATACATGAAAGGGGTTTAGCTCAGTACCTGGGACATAGTATGTGTTCAGTAGCTGTGAAGGGAGGAAACTAGCCTGGCTAGTTGAGGCCACTCACTGCTGTGTGGGGCAAATCCTAAGCGCTCAGTAAAACCCAGCTTAATGAGTGGATAAAACCTGCAAGGTTGTTTTTGCTTAAATTGGATAATCTTTTGTCTTCAGAGTCTTTGGACTAATTTGTATTCTTAAATATTGTAGCAGTCGTTGTTACATTTTTTTAAATTTTTTTTTTTTTAACGTTTATTTATTTTTGAGACAGAGAGAGACAGAGCATGAACGGGGGAGGGTCAGAGAGAGGGAGACACAGAATCTGAAACAGGCTCCAGGCTCTGAGCTGTCAGCACAGAGACCGACGCGGGGCTTGAACTCACTGACGGCGAGATCATGACCTGAGCTGAAGTCGGCCGCTCAACCGACTGAGCCACCCAGGGGCCCCTACATTTTTGAACTCTAGTGCTTCCCATGAAGGCAATACAAAAAAAATACTTGTCCTCAGAGTCTTTGGACTAATTTGTATTCTTAAATATTGTAGTAGTCATTGTTACCTTTTTGAACTCTAGTGTTTCCCGTGAAGGCAACAATAAAAAAAAAATATTTCAAGTTGGGTTGTTCCAGAGACTCCAGACTAAACAATCGTATGGGCCCATCATATCTTATCCATCCTCACTTTTCACCTTTTATAGCTTTTTTTCTTTTTTTTTTAACGTTTATGTATTTTTGAGAAAGAGAGAGAGCGTGCCAGCGGGGGAAGGACAGAGAGAGACAGGCACAGAATCCAAAGCAGGCCCCAGGCTCCAAGCTGTCAGTCAGCACAGAGTCCAATGCAGAGCTTGAACTCATGAACTGCAATGTCATGACTTGAGCCGAAGTCTGAGGCCTAACTGACTGAGCCACCCAGGCACCCCTCTTGCTTTTTTTCTTAATTCTTCTAGCTAATAGTGATCAATTCCTCTAAAACCCTGTTGCTCCTACAGTTAGAATAAGTTTAGCATTTATTTTTTCTTTTCTTCATGTGTTTGCTCTCTTCAATTAAGAGTAAAATCATTCAGAGAAAGATCTTCATCTTTTATTTCTTTGTACCTTTCAGGGTGCTTAAAGCAGCGGGTGCCTGACAGTTATTTATGATAAAGGAAACTCAAGGAGCACACGTGGATTGCAAATGTTTTGTACTAGATAACAAATACAGCAAAAATGACAACATGTCAAGTATAAATAAAATTTTCACAGGTGTATCTTTAGCTTCCAAGAATTATGAAGAATTTTGTTATTAAGTTGGTTCTTAATTTGGGCCTTGCTCTCCTCCTGAGACCTAGAGTCCCCAGTGGATTGGTGACCATAACTAGCATTACCTTTGTAGGTTGCTGTTGGCAACTATCACCCTCCAACATCTTAACATTTGTAAATGAAGCTTCGAAACCTGTAGTAGAGCGTGGTCAGATTTCAGTATAACAACTAGATGTTTCCAGTATAGGACTATCTAGAAGACTACAGAGGTTGGCAAAGCAGGATAGAGCAGTGTGACTGGACCACTTAACATTTCACATTTACCTTTTTAAAGTTATTCTTATTTTTTTTAAGTTTTTAAGTTATTTTCAAGTTTTTAAGTTATTACCTAGAAATAACTTTAAAAAAAATTTTTTTAACATTTATTTTTTTTTGAGAGACAGAAAGACAGATCATGAGCAGGGGAGGGGCAGAGGGAGAGACACAGAATCTGGAACCAGGCTCTGAGCTGTCAGCACTGAGCCTGACATGGGGCTTGAACTCATGAATCACAAGATCGTGACCTAGGCCGAAGTCAGATGCCTAACCGACCGAGCCACCCAGGCGCCCCTAGAAATAACTTCTGAAAGAGTTGACTTGGTTCCTGAGTTTGGTAGAAGATAAAGATTATAAAGATATGTATTAAAGTCAATCTGAGGAGTGTATGGGGGAAAAAAACCCAGCAAAGTTTCTCATGTCATTTGTTATTTCTGCCAACCCAATGGACTGAGGCAAAGTTTCTTCCAGGGAGAATGAGACAGTTATTACCAACACCTATAGTTGAAATGGATGATGAGAAATGAGGGAGAATGTTTTGGTTCATCACTCTTCCTCTGTTCCTCAAATAAGCAGAAGGTTGGGGATGGGGGAATGGAAGAAGAACGCCAGGGACCAGAACTAGAATTTAAGCAGAGTTATGATGTCTTGAGGAAGTCAGTGTTGGTAAAGTGTGAACACACTCATAACTTGTGAACACCAATCACACTTGTGACCTTCAACACTCCTGTACTACTACCATATACAATGTTGCATTCAGACAGGAAGTTTTTTTGTTTGTTTTGTTCTGTTAGAGACTTCCTGATAGATGGGGTAACTTGACTTGAGAGTCTTAGGAAGTGGCCTATAATGCTGAATAGGCTAGGGTCCTTGTATTCAGGGTCTTCCGAGAATTGTTTACACCCTTTTCACTTCTAAAACCAGAATAAATTATGTTAAAGTTGGTAGGTTTACATTAAGAACATATAAAAGGGTAAAAGAAGTGAAAGTGATGGATAGAAAGGCAAAACCCAAGGAGGAAGACAAGTTGGGTGCTCTCTGTATTCCGGGAGGGTATACAATCCAAGTTATCCTGTGGGCCAAATTCGTCTGCCACCCTCACAAGTGCATCCACAGAATCTGGATGTTAGTTTGAGGGAAAGATATATAAAAAATAATTCCTTTACAGGCACCTGGGTGGCTCAGTTGGTTGAGTGTCTGACTTTTGATCTCGGCTCAGGTCATGATCTCATGGTTTGTGGGGTCAAGCCCCATGTTAGGCTCTGCACTGCACAGAGACTGCTTAGGATTCATTCACTCTCTCCTTGTCTCTTTGCCTCTCCCCCTACTTGTGCATGCCCTCTCTCTCTCTCAAAATAAATGAAGTTAAAACAATTTTTTTTAATGTTTGTTTATTTTTGAGAGAGAGGCAAAGCATGAGTAGGGGAGGGACAGAGCGAGAGGGAGACACAGAAGCTGAAGCAGGCTCCAGGCTCTGAGCTGTCAGCACAGATTGCAATGCAGGGCTCGAACTCATGGACCAGGAGATCATGACCTGAGCAGAAGTTGGACACTTAACTAACTGAGCCATTCAGGCACCCCAACGAGTGAACTTAAAAAAAAAAAAAGTCCCTTTAAGGAAAAGTTCAAAAGTACGAACCACAGGAAAAAAACAAAAGGCATTGGTTATATTAAAATTAAGGATATTTGCTCAAAAAGGACACCATGAATGAAGTTATTGCATAGTTGACAGAGTTGGGGAAGATATTCATGATGTTCAAGGTTGTCAAGAGATGTTTAAGGCTGTCAAGAGATGATTAACTATTCTCAACTATTCAGGAAACTCCTTCAAACCAACAAGAAAAATGTAGCAATCCTGACAGAAAAATGGGCAGGGGACAAGAAGCAATGTCAGAAAAGGAAAACCAAAAGGTCACTAAGCATATTCAAGATGCTCAAAAGTGTTAGTACCAGGAGAAATGCAATTAAAACAATAATCAGATATTACCACATGCCCATTAGATCAGCAAACATTAGAAAAGTGAATACTGTCAAATGTTGGTGATGATGTTGGGATATAAGGTTCACCATGCCCAGCTTGTAAAAAAGCAGACTGATACAGCCATCCTGGGGAGAAATCAGGTACTACTTACTCAAACAATCTGTATGGGTAAAATCAAACAAGTCTGCTCGTGTGTGTGTGTGTGTGTGTGTGTGTGTGTGTATACACATATATATGTGTATATGTATGTATACATGTATATACACACACATATGATAAGATATATATATCTATATAAGTTTTTACATAAGTTTTACATAGATTATATATATATGTATAGATTTATAGATATATAGATATATATGAAAGTTTTACATAAGTCCAAAAGAGAACATTTAAGATATGTTTATTACAGCATTATTCACGTTGGCAGGGAGTTAGAGGCAATTTGATGTTCTTCCCTAGACAGGTAAAATCCAGTGGATGTTAATCATGGAATCTAATGCAATGGTCAGAAGAAATGAATTGGATATACACAGAACTTAAGGGTGTAGGGTTAGTGGAAAAAAAAAAAAAGGAACAAAATAAGTTATCTATGTCAATTTAAAATGACACTAGGGGCACCTGGGTGGCTCAGTCAGTTGAGCATCTGTCTCTTGATCTCAGCTCAAGTCATGGTCTCACAGCTGGTGGATTCAAACCCTGTGTTGGGCTGACAGCACAGAGCCTGCTTGGGATTCTGTCTCTCCCTCTTTCTGCCCTCCTCCACCCTCAAAATAAATTTAAAAACTTCAAAAAAAATGATACTAGATGTTTTGCAAAAAAATGTTTTTAAAAGTTACGCATTAAACACAGTAGAATGGATGTCTATTGTATTGGGGGGGAATGTGGGTGAGGAATTATTTTAAAAGGAAAACATCTACCCTTCTAGACTCCCTTGGATAGATATGCAAGACTGTAAATGATACAGATGTCAAGGACAGATATAGGGTCTAATTCTTTTTTTTTTAATAGGGTCTAATTCTTACTTATATTAATTAAAATAAATGTTTATGGAGGGCTTAAAAAATTTTTTTTTTTACTAGGCACTGTTCTGGAGGAAATGGTCATAAATAAGACAGATGACATCCTTTTCTCATAGAGCTTGCATTTAGAGATGACTTCTGTGTAGTATGATAGAGTAGTTTTATCAGACCGACTCTCCTGCCAATAACAACTCCAAAATCTGAAGGGAAAAAAAAAAAAAATTCAAACAAGACTGCTGTTTGAAGCATTAGAAGTAAGGCAGCTAATATCTGAGGAGTTAAAATCCTGGGGAAGAGGGAAGAGCAGAGCTTTTGAATCACTTTGCACTTTGATGCATTTGCTGATTCCTAACTAACCTGCCTAGGGCAAGAGATCAAGAAGCCAAATAGAAAACAGAGGCTATGAGGCTGAAAAACTAGGTAGAGCTTTCTGGAGCCTAATGATACTAGAGAGACAAAACCTGGACCAAGGAAGAGAGGCCAGGCTTTCATCTGATACCCCCTGCAGAAGTACATTCTAGAAGGAAGGACAAACTCAGGGGAATGAGAACCAGCCTTGAATCATGGTACTTTCTCATTGGACCAAAGTGCTCTGTCCTCCTCTTCTGGCAGAATGACCTGTAACTTGTAAAATTTTTTATAGAATCTCCCAAATTCAATAAAGAAAAAAAGTCTCCAGGCAAGCCAGGAGACAGGCCAAATGACTGAAAATCAAGAGGAAAAAAATAAGATGGGGTGCCTGGGTGGTTCAGTCGGTTAAGCATCCAACTCTTGGTTTCAGCTCAGGTCATGATCTCACGGTTCATGAGTTTGAGCCCCACATGGGGCTTGGGATTCTCTCTGCCCTCTCTCTCTGCTCCTCTCCTACTCACTTTCTGTTTCTCTCAGAATGGATGAGTGAATAGACTTAAAAATTTTTTTTAAACTTTTAAAAAAGAGAAAAAATAAGAGGAACACTCCCATAAATGATCCAGATACTGAAATCATCAGAGACTTTATAAAAATTGTGATTAATATGCTCAAGAAAATAGATGAGCCTGAGTGGCTCAGTCGGTTAAGCGTCGACTCTAGGTGTTGGCTCAAGTCATGATCTCACAGTTTTGTGAGTTTGAGCCCCGCGTTGGGCTCTGTGCAGACAATGCAGAGCCTGCCAGGGATTCTCTCTCTTCTCCCTCTCTCTCTGCCCCTCCCCTGCTCATGCTGTCTCTGTCTGTAAATAAATAAATAAATAAATAAACACACTTTTTAAAAAAGGAAAAAGAGATGAAAACATTGAAGATGATTTACAGAGAGCTGGAGTAAGTGAGAAGTATCAAATAGAAATTTTAGAAGTGAAAATAGAAATCACCGAAATTCAGAACTCAATGAGGTAATAGATTGTACATAAGGAAAGAGAATTCATCAATTGGAAATAGATCAATAGAAGATATCCACATTGACCTTGCAGAGAAAAACAAACGATAAATACATGAAAGAACCTAAAAGATGAGTGGAACATGGTGAAAAGTTCTATTGTACACATAATTAAAGTTTCAAAAGTAGAAGAGAGATAGCATGGAGAAAATGCAATGTCTGAAGTGAAACATCCCTAACACCAATGAAGCCATAAAGCCACAGCTTCAAGGAAGCTTGCATTTTAGCAGAGAGACAATTAACATGAATGCAAATAAAATATTCACTGGTAACAAATGCTATGCAGAGAATTAAATATAATGCTGAGATAGAATTTGACTGGGTAGCTATTTTAAACTTGGATGGTTAAAAATATCATTTCTAAGAAGGTAGTATTTAAGCTAACATCTGAATGGCAGACAAGAAGACAGTCATGTAAGAATGAGGAGAAGAGCATTACAGACTCTTATATCTCCCTGTAAGGAGGAAAAGAGGTAACAAGTCATGTAGGGCTGGATAACGTTTAAAACAGTACAGTGTCTCTGTTCTCAAAGTGCCTTGAACCCATATCTTCCTAGCCGAGAAGGTCCAAAGATTATCGGATTAAGACAAGACATCTCAGAGGAGAAACTCTACCATAGGCCAAGGCAAATTATGGTAAAGGCCTAAGCTCTTAGTAGGTAAGGTCTGTGGTACAGATAACTGGATATTTTGAAGGAGAGGATGTTGGGGGAATAAATGGCTTTATTTCCCCACATGATCCTAATTCCTCCCTTGGAAGCAGACCTAGTGGCCATAGTTTTTGCATTTTATTTCATTCCTTCTGATCCATTTTTAGTCAATCCCCTGTAAGAAAAGTCTGTGATTCTCCTGTGGGCCACAAGCATGGTCTTTTCTGAACTCTCTCAAGGGGGTGTACAGATCACCATGCTTTCTTTTTTTTTAATTTTTTTTTTTTTAACATTTATTTATTTTTGAGACAGAGAGAGACAGAGCATTAACGGGGGAGGGGCAGAGAGAGAGGGAGACACAGAATCGGAAGCAGGCTCCAGGCTCTGAGCCATCAGCCCAGAGCCCAACGCGGGGCTCGAACTCACAGACTGTGAGATCGTGACCTGAGCTGAAGTCGGAGGCTCAACCGACTGAGCCACCCGGGCGCCCCCAGATCACCATGCTTTCAATTATATACAGACTACACTGAAAGAACTCCCCCCAAATTTTCATGCATAATTAATTCAGTTAATTGTGGTCCCTATCTTTTAATTGAGGTATTTACATATGTAAAGATTATAAACCCTTAAATGGACAGCCTTTCTTTTTTTTTTTTTTTAACCTATGTGTACACCAATAGAACTACCACCCAAATCCAGATACTGACCATTTCTATCATCCAGACAGTTATCTTGTGTCCTTTCTCAGTGGTAACTATCATTCTCACTTTTATGACAATAATGTTACTTGTTCTTCAACTTCATAAAAGTGGCATCATGTTCTGTTCTGGATCTGGCTTATTTCACTCAACATAATACTTTTGAGATTCATCCATGTTGTTAGATCTAGCAGTACTTTTTATTACTGTTTGTACTCTGTTCTATTAACATTCCACAATTTGTTTATCCACTCTTCTGACGATGGGCATTTGAGTAATTTCTAGTTTTGGCTAATGTGAATAGAGTTGCTATGGACATTCCTGATTAAGTCTTTGGCTTCTCTGCGTTTAGTTTTAATTTTAGTTTGCAACAGGGGAAACCACAGCCCTTTGAACTGCTTGCAGTATTAGAATTCCATCAAAGCAATATTTAATATTTAAATGTGGCCCCAGCCCTGTAGTCTTTCATCCAACTATCATCAATAATGAGGGCTTAGAAATAGTTGAGTCTTCTGATCATGATTTAAAAGAACATAAAAGACCTTGGACAACTTTTTTAAAGAAGAAATTCAGAGGCTAAAGGAAAAAAGAATATATATCGAATGTACCATTTCCACAAAACTGTCTTAAAGTTTAGTTTTCTATTGCTATGTAACACATTAGTATAAATTTAGTGGCTTAACTCAACATTTGGTTATTATCTCACATTTCTGTGGTCACATTCTTGGTAGAACATTAAAAAGACTGTGGTCCTATTTGCTCTTAGGAAGAGTAAACAAATTTTATGATGCTAAGCTTGAAGAGTTTTAAGTGGCTGGTCAATGGTCCATAATCAGAGAGCAAATGATGGTTTTCCTATTGGAAGGCTAACAAGGGCGTGGGCAGGTGTGGGGAATAAGCTTAGGAATTTCCTGAGCCTGCACTGATGGGTTAACAAGGCATAAAGAATTAGAAAGCCATAGGATGTACACACCAAAGTTTGGGTAAACAAGATTAGGTAAATCAAGAATAGGTAAAGTGGGGCAAAGGTCCCTGTATAGGACAAATGCATAGAAATAGGGAATCTCAGGATGAAAACATTCAAATATGAGGTAAACAAGATTAGGTATTCAGGGTGGAAGCGCCCCCCCCCCACCCAAACTTGGTTCTATAGCAGAAAGCTGCTTTCGCAGGAAGGAAGGACCAAATTAGGTAAACAGGTAAATAGAGCTATAGACCTCTGCAGGGCGAAGTTGCCCAAAGCTGAGCTAATTAGCAAAAGAAAGATGCCTTGTTGACCTTGAGGTAGCATGCTCTTTCTTGTCCCCTAGAACAGTCTGGGTAAACAGCCTCATGTCTGCTGTAAACAACTGTAAACAATCTTCCCCGCAGGGTGCTAGGATTTTGTTTTGTATTAAACCAAACCCCTAACACCACTTATTTTCAAAACCCCCATTCCCTCATGCCCATGAGTTAATGTTCACAGTTTCATTGTCTCTTTGTGCACGTCCAACACCACGTTTGTAAGCCTTCTGATCCTAATAAAAACGGAGCAAGGACCCTTAATCGGGGCTCTTGTCTTCCCCAGACATCAGCCTCTCTCACATTTTTAATCCTACGTCCCGCTTTCTTGCTGGACAAGAAGGAACTCCAGACCCAGAGTCTACCACAGGCGGGAATGCATGGAAGAAACTTGCAGGAAGGAATTAGGAGATAGGCTCTGATTCCTGAGAGTGGTTTGTCGATGGGCCTACTTCCTGGAATGTGGCAAGTAGCACTGTTTGAGTGCCCAGGAGTTGTGTGCTTCATCAGGAATCGAACCCCAGGCTTGCAGTATGAGACCATGGGTATCTGCTATTGAACAGAACAGTGTGGTCATACATATTGGTCCAGATGAATCCTATGGGAGAGTCATGTTCTCTAGGGAGAGTCATTTGGGTTCTAGGGTATGATTGGTTGGCTAATGTTTTATATAAAAAATAACTTACTTATATAATTTTTTGAATTATATTTAACTGGTCACATATAATTTATAAAATTAATAATGCATATGTAAATATAGTAGTAAAAAACTTAAAACAGTAATATATAAAGTATTAGAGTCATGCTCCCAAGAGCCAATTGTTCCATCTCCAAGAAGTTTGCAAGCCAGTTGATGTCATGTAATTTGATATCACCATGATGGGAATATTTAGACCACAGAAACTGGCAAATGTGACAAATCTGGGCCTTTTCCCCCCAACCCCATGCTCTGCCAGAGCCAGTTGCTGACCACTTGTCCACTTACCAGTGGCCCTGGTCTGGGCAGGTCCTTCAGCTGTTTTGGGTTGAGTCTTTCCTTCCCTTGAGTCAGGAGTTGGGTGGCTGCTGGTCTTCCAGCTCCAGTCTTCTTCCCTGCAGCCTGTGAAGCCTGATGGTGAGTTGTGCTGCTTCTGAGCTACCTTAAGCCTGGGGCTCAGCCTGTGATGGGGTGGTTGAGAGTGGTACCTCGTGCAGTACCCAACTGCTGAGCTTCCAGGACTACCTACACTTCAAAGAGGCCTTTGGTGGTGGTTGGGAGGCTCTGGTCCTTTGAGGCTGTTACCTTGCTATTTTCCTTTGAACTCTATGTTCTTCTCCAAGCAAATGTTCTGAACATTACCACCCGTCATATTTGAGGATTTGGAGTTCCTTTGAGCACAGCTGTGCTCTGATCATTCCATCTCAGACTCCTATGATCTGATATCTCTGATCATTCCATCTCAGATTCCTATGCCACCTCCTCTATAGGCACTCCAAATGCCAGTCATGCCTAGGTTCTCTTCTTAGCCCTCTATGTACACTCTGTTTGGATAATCTTATTCTTCTCATCGCTTCAACTACCATCTCTATGTTGATATTTCCTCAACCTCTATCTCCTAACCAAACCTTCTTTTGAGCTTCAGATTAACATATATACATGCTTGGTGGACCTCTCTATATCATGTCCCACAGGCTCTGATTTTTGGGTGTCAATTCTGATTCCTTCACTATTGTGGTAGACAACCTTCCAAGATGGCCAACAATGGTCCTTGCCTCCTGGAATTCATACCATGTTAGTTCCATCCTACATTGTACCAGAATTGGTCTTCTGTATGACTAATAGCATACAGAAAGGGATGGTAGGTCACTTCTGAGATTT
This sequence comes from Neofelis nebulosa, assembly GCF_028018385.1. NCBI lineage: Eukaryota > Metazoa > Chordata > Mammalia > Carnivora > Felidae > Neofelis > Neofelis nebulosa. Next base: position 31,762,619 of record NC_080796.1, read on the forward strand.
CTTTAAAAGACCATTATTTCTCTTTTGGGCTCTTGGCCCATTCTTTCTCTCTCTTTCCAGAGGAAGTAAGCTGAAGCCTCTGGTCAACAGCCAGGAAGGAACTGAGGCCTGCCCACTACTTTTTAAGTGAACCTAGAAGCAGATTCTCCAGCTCCAGTTGAACCTTGACATGAGTGAAGCTCTGGTCAATAGCTTGACTGCTATTTACAAGGTTGTAAAAGAAACTTGAGGCAGAACCACCCAGTTAAACTGCTCCTGGATTCTCAACCCTCAAAAACTATGTGAGTTAATTAATGTTTGCAGTTTTGAGCTGCTAAGTTTTGGGGTGATTTGTTACAAAGAATATACAACAAATACAAATATCTTCTATATTCAGATTCTATTCTTTCATTCCTTTCTGCCACTTCCTTAGTTTAGGGCTTCACCATTGGGTGCCAATTGCAATAGGCCACCAAATGGTTTACCTGTTCCTGGTCTCTGTCTTCCAATCTACTCATCATATTGTCTCAAGAGTGACATTTTTAATACAAAGTCATGTCACATACCTCCCTATCCTATACACACATTTTTCAATAATGATGACTCATTGTTTTCCCTTTTCTTACCCATGCTTCTTTGACCTGCTTGTTCTCAAATCACTTAGCACAAGGCATTCTCTAATTGTTAGTCCCTGTTCCAAATAGTCACACACAGCTCATTCAAAAACCCACAGCCATATTTTTTGAACGATTTTTAAAAAAATTTTTAAATGTTTTAATATTTACTTTTGAGGAAGAGAGGCAGAGCATGAACAGGGAGGGGCAGAGAGAGAGACACACACACAGAGTCCGAAGCAGCTCCAGGCTCTGAGCTGTCAGCACACAACCCGATGCGGAGCTCGAACTGACGAACCGCAAGATCATGACCTGAGCTGAAGTCAGACGCTTAACTGACTGGGCCACCCAGGCACTCCCAGATATATTTTTTAAATTAATTTTTTAAATTTACATCCAACTTAGCATATAGTGATTTCAGGAGGAGATTCCTTAATGCCCCTTACCCATTTAGCCCATCCTCCCTCCCACAACCACTCTAGCAACCCTCAATTTGTTCTCCATATTTATGAGTCTCTTCTATTTTGTCCCCCTCCCTGTTTTTATATTATTTTTGCTTCCCTTCCCTATGTTCATCTGTTCTGTGTCTTAAAAACCTCATGTGAGTGAAGTCATATGATATTTGTCTTTCTCTAATTTCACTTAGCATAATACCCTCTAGTTCCATCCATGTAGTTGCAAATGGCAAGATTTCATTCTTTTTGATTGCTGAGTAATACTCCATTGTATATATATACCACATCTTCTTTATCCATTCACCCATCGATGGACATTTGGGCTCTTTCCATACTTTGGCTATTGTGGATAGTGCTGCTATAAACATCGGGGTGCATGTGACCCTTCAAAACAGCACACTTGTATCCCTTGGATAAATACCTAGTAGTGCAATTGCTGGGTTGTAGGGTAGTTCTATTTTTAGTTTTTTGAGGAACCTCCATACTGTTTTCCAGAGTGGCTGCATCAGTTTTCATTCTCACCAGCAGTGCAAAAGAGATCCCCTTCTCTGCATCCTTGCCAACATCTGTTGTTGCCTGAGCTGTTAATGTTAGCCATTCTGACAGGTGTGAGGTGGTATCTCATTGTGGAAAAACCCACCGATACCTTTCATTTCCTACCCTCTATGGTTGGATGGAAACACAGTAAAAACTTCCCAACCCAGGACAAAACCTGAGAGTGGCACTATAATCTGGGCTTCATTAATAATAAATGCAAATTTCTGTTGCAGTTCTTGCCTTGGGTTTAGTCTCATTTTCAACTTTATTTTGCCAGCTATTCATTAAAAGGTTTAGCAGTAATGTAATATTTCTCTGTTGTATAAAGAGTATATATGAATGCCTTGGATAGCTACAAAAACTAGTACTTCACTGTGTGAATGCTGTGCCAGACACTATTCAATATTCATTAAGAACTTTATATGTATTATTTGGTGTAATCCTCATAATAACCAGGAGACAGGTAATACATATTATAATTCTCATGTTATCGATAACTGAAAGACTGAGAAACTAAATGAAATGTTGTAGGTCATACACAGAGAGTGGTGGAGCCGGGACTTGAACCCACACAGCCTGGACCTGAGCACATACTCCTCACCATGGGGTGACCCTGCCTTTCATACAACCATGCCATACCATCTGTCATTTCATACTATGTTGAACCCAACTCTCCACTATATCAGTAGGCCCTTGGGCTTGAATCTTAGGGATAACACTAGCTAAGAGGTATTGTTAAAAGTAGACATACGTGTTTAAGACTCTTGGTGTGGAATATAGTCTGGTTTCCACCCAGTTAAGATTCATGTTCTGGCTCTGCCACAGACCATGTGTGACCTCAAGATATTAAACTTCTCTTTGCCATAGCTACCTCATTTTAAAAAAGGGATGATGCTCTGTTGTATCAGTTCTAAAATACACTTTGAAAAGCATTTTGATACCTCTAGAATGGGATGGCATGTCCTACTTTATCAGCGTTTTTATCTTCCTCAGAGGTATATCAAATGATATCTTACAATGAAGAGCATCTTAGAAATTCAAAGAAACATCATTAACCTACATCAAAAGTAACTATGAAGAATAGATAAATAAGCATACGAGATTCAGGACTTGGCATATACCATATTTAAAACTTGTTTTTCTCTTTGAAAAAAAACAAACAAACAAGCATCTGAAAATTACCTTGTGTTCACGGTACCTATGTGTGGTTGGAAAGACGAGACCCCACCTAGAGTAAGAATGGCAAGAGGTATATAAATAAGGAATCCAGGGTAAGCTGCAGTGATCAGTATGTCTCAGAGCACAAAAAGTGATGTGTCACCTCTTAGGGACAAAATGTACCAGCCCAGAATATCCCAGTAAGGATGTACATTTTGCCCATAGGCTTGGTTTTGTTTACAAAATAGTAAGTCACAGTATTTTATTCTTCTAAGATTTAGTTTTAAATGTGTTGCCACAGTAACCCATGGCTCAAAAGCCAGGGAGGATTTTTTTTTTTTAATTTTTTTTTTCAACGTTTTTTATTTATTTTTGGGACAGAGACAGAGCATGAACGGGGGAGGGGCAGAGAGAGAGGGAGACACAGAATCGGAAACAGGCTCCAGGCTCCGAGCCATCAGCCCAGAGCCTGACGCGGGGCTCGAACTCACGGACCGCGAGATCGTGACCAAAGCCAGGGAGGATTTGATCTAACATTAAATTCAAACTTGGGGCGCCTGGGTGGCGCAGTCGGTTAAGTGTCCGACTTCAGCCAGGTCACGATCTCACGGTCTGTGAGTTCGAGCCCCGCGTCAGGCTCTGGGCTGATGGCTCAGAGCCTGGAGCCTGTTTCCGATTCTGTGTCTCCCTCTCTCTCTGTCCCTCCCCCGTTCATGCTCTGTCTCTCTCTGTCCCAAAAAATAAAATAAACGTTGAAAAAAAAATTTAAAAAAAAAAAAAAAAAAAAATAAATTCAAACTTAATGCAGTAGACCCTGAGAGGTATGCTGCTGAGTGAGACTGTGCATGGTCACTACCTAACCAAGCAATAGAGTTGGAGACAATGACGACAGAGCCTGCTAGATGCCAGACACAGCAAAAACAATAACACCTGAGTGCCTCAGTCGGTTGAGCGTCCTACTTTGGCTCAGGTCATGATCTCACCATTCATGATTTAGAGCCTGCATCAGGCTCCCTGCTGTCAGCGCAGAGCCCACTTCAGATCCTCTGTCTCCCTCTCTCTGCCCCTCCCCAACTCATGCTAAGATAAACATTAAAAAATAAATAAATAAAAAGTATACCTGACATGAATTTCAAGTACTTGCCCTTTGCCAATGAGCAGACTCATTACAGAAGAAACAAAAACAAAATCTTAGATAAGTGACAGACCGGATAGTCAGGTTTAAAATCATTAAGGGTTGGGGTGCCTGGGTGGCTCAGTTGGTTAAGCGTCCGACTTTGGCTCAGGTCATGATCTCTCGGTCCGTGGGTTCGAGCCCCGTGTCAGGCTCTGGGCTGACAGCTCAGAGCCTGGAGCCTGTTTCAGATTCTGTTGTCTCCCTTTTTCTCTGACCCTCCCCTGTTCATGCTCTCTCTCTCTGTCTCAAAAGTAAATAAATATTAAAAAAAAATTTTTTTTTTTTAAATAAATAAAATCATCAAGGGTTGACTGGCAGTATATTTTGTTACTAGGAAGCGCTCACAAGGGTTTGCTGGAAAAGAGATTAAACAGCCAGGGATATAGTACGTAGAAAGGAAAGAGAAAAGAAGGTGTGTAAGGAAAGCTAGACTGAAATAAAATCTTTGGGTCCTCCTCAAATCTTCCTTCACTGAAGAAATGTGCTTGAAAGTATGACCTAGAAATAACAGGGGCCCCTGGGCTAACTGTAGAAGGGACATTGGCCTTCACTTCCAGTAATTCAGGGACCTGTTGGGGAGACACTTTCTTCTCAATGGGGAAAGGGGAAGTGTGTGGTGCCCAAGGGAGAGACCTTTGGTTCTTTGAGATTTTGAGCTGTGACAAGTTCTCTGCATAGCAAGAAGTGGAGACCTGAGTTCATCTTTGGGGAGGGCCTTTTCTTGGTTCTGTGAAAAGCACTCTCATGGGCCCTTTAGTGGTCAAGCAAGTTTCCACATAACCCAATGTTTGGGGGGAAAACTGTGACATCACAGTTAATCTGAAAGCAGATAGTCTAGAGTTAGACTGAGCAGCAAAGTGAGCTGGTGTGTTAATAGTTGTGTAAAGTTGAGTCATGTTGTAAAGTGTACCCACCTAAATGCAGTAGCTCAGAGCTGTCCTAGATTCCAAATGAATATTTATTAAAATGAAAGTACATTATACGGGTTTAAAATTAGAAAATTTTAAAATAGGATTAAGAATCAGAAATCAAGATAATGGGAGCTCCTAAAGGCAAGTGGAATGAATCACTTATAATTTTCCTCTTGATTCCGTTTCATCCATATAAGCAGAAATTTCTCCACAAAAATGTTGTGAAATATTGAATGACGTAGGGTTCATGACCCCATTTAGGGCTTTTGCCCCTTCACAAAAATTAAACATTTTAGGATCATAGAATGTACTTAAATACTTGTCGATTGAGGTGAGATTTCATTTGTTAGAAAAGTGTTTAGTTCAAGTTCATTTAAAAAGCCCTTGAGAAATGAATGCAGTATTCAAGGTACACACTCTGATTTGATAGAAAGGCCTTAGCTACAGGATTCCAAGTTTCTATCCTTTAAATCAGTGGAAGAAAGGAAATCCAGGCTCTCCAGCCTAGCTTTGGCTTCATCAATAAACTCTCTGGAAGCTCTCTGCAGCGGAGGCCGGGGTGGGCCCATTGGAATCCCAGAAACCAGAGTCATGATGGCTTTTGTCTGCGACACTCCAAAACCTAGACAAGAAAAACAAATGAGGAAATGTGACTGGGACTGTCCACTTTGCCACAAACATCTCAAAGCGAGATCACATTCTTACAGTGACTTCTATGACAGGATAAGGTGGGAATAAAAGAGGGGAACATTTCCGGTCACTATGGCAGACTGAGCAGACACAGGAAAGTCCTCTTCCTGTCTCAAACACATAGAAAAGATGGAATATTTTAAACAACTTGACAAACAGTAAAACAAAACAAAGGAAGACTCAAAGTCAACCTCAGAAACAAGGAGGGACCAAAGGTATCGGGAAGAGAGAAGTCAGTGTGGTGAGGAGTTGCTGAAGCCAACTGGTCCAGGAGGATAATCTGATTCAGGGATATACTGCCATGGATGGAATGATAGGACTTCATCGCTAAGACAGAATTTAGTTCAAGTAAATCTAAGAAGTCCCTGAGAAACGCACTATTTAAGATGCTGCTGTTTTAGAGCTGGTGTTACAAAGCTGGTCAGGAATCCAAGAGGAAGCCTTGGGTCTGTGCATAGAGGGGGTTGAATTAAACTCCCTGTGTGAAACTGGGAGCCAGCCTGCCGGCCTGGGCATAGAGAGGCAAGGAAGCTTCATTTCCACCAGGGTTGTGGATGGAAGAAGATCATATGAAAGAAACCCCAAGCTTCTGCCATATATGAACACTGGGTCCACATTTGCATTAGGTACTTGGTGTAAGAACTGGATTAAGAAATTAACCTAAAAACTGGTTAGAATTGGTGAAAGCTCCAACAGAGGCAAATGTAAAACCACTTGTTAGGACACCTTATAAACTAGAGCACAGTGGATTCTCCAGAAAACAAGTCTCTGAAGACAAATTCAGAATTAAAATTTACAAAACACATGAGAAAAAGAAGTCACACAAGAGCTAGCAAATGCTTAACTGACAAATCTCACATCCTGAGAATTGATGATACAGAAATATCTGGGAGAAAAAAAAAAAAAAGAAATACTAGAAATGAAAAATTTACATTCAGTGAAATGAAATAGTAGAAAACAGAGCTAAACATAGAATTAGGGATTTTGAAGGTGGATCTAAGGAAACAATACAGCACAGCCAGATATTTGTTTTAATCAGCTATCGTTTTTGGATCTAGGGTATGAAACGTAACTTTCTTTTGCTAAGTTAACTAATTGAACATTGGGAAGGAAAATACTAACATGACCAAAAATACAGTATAGTTTGATGAATGCAAAATGGCCCTCCCAGGCTTATTACAAATGGTGGAATAGGGAGCTACCCTCATAGTAAGACTACAAGTTTATTTATTTATTTATTTATTTTAAGCATTTCTTTTTTGAGAGTGCAAGTGGGGGAGGAGCAGAGAGAGGGGGACAGAATCTGAAGCAGGCTCTGCACATATAGCAGCAGCAAGCCCGATGTGGGGCTTGAACTCAGAAACCACGAGATCATGACCTGAGCTGAAGCGGATGCTCAACCAACTGAGTCACCCAGGTGCCCTGTAGACTACAAATTTATTAAGATAGTCTCTCCTTGACTAAATCATGAAAGCTCCAACCTGCCAAGGAAGTATGAAACGATTTCTTTAAAGATGTGTTCTCTTAAATCATAAAAATTATCTTCAAGAGTCCACATTCAAAACGCAAATATTCTGGGGGCACCTGGGTGGCTCAGTCCATCAAGTGTTTGACTCGATTTCAGTTCAGGTCAGGATCTCACAGTTTGTGAGTTCAAGCCCCACAACGGGCTCTCTGCTAACGGCGTGGAGCCTGCTTGGGATTCTCTCTTTCCTCTTCTCTCTCTCTCTCTCTCTCTCATGAAATAAATAAACTTAAAAAAAAATGCAAATATTCTGGCAAGAGTATCAGCTAGTATGTTAGAGCTCTATGTGGCAGAAATGTTGCAGTGTCACTGCTAGACGATCTTATATGTACACAAGCACACTTTTAGCTCTAGTTTTAATAGTTTAATATTTATTTAAATGTACCTTAGGAACATACACACCTACCACACCAAACCCACAATTTTGTGAAAAGTATGGCTTAGGTAGGACAAGGGAATAATATAGTACTTGTGGCACATAAATAGGACAACAATCATGGAAGTGGAAGAGCGAACGGGAAACAGCGTCTTCAAAGGATTAAGAGAGCTAGTGGAGGACCTTGCAGGAATTAGGTGCTCCATATGATAGGTGCTTGGAGCTCGGGAGGAGTTGCCAGAAGACAAAAGGCTCTGAAAGGGAGGTGGGAGGTCTGCCAAGAATAAACCTAAAACTTTTCCTGGACTCGACCCAAGTTCTCAGAAAGGGCCAACCTCCTCAAGAGGTGGACTAAATGGTGGCATTTGTCACGGGATAAGATTTAGGAGATTGTGAGGAGGTTTCTTTATGCAAATTTACTGTATTTCCCTCAAATTCTACTCTGTCCTATTATCCAAACCTCCATCATCTGAGTTTACTTATGTTACTAAACTCTCTTTACATTGCAAATACTCTTGGGAGAGCTGCCAGTCATTCACAATTTAGTAAGGTCTGTGTTCAGACTGCCTTCCCCCACCAAGCCCTCAGGCTGAAATCTGTGTGGTAGAATTTTAATGAGCAAGGGCAGGATGGTGGGAGAAAAGGATAAAAAAAATGGTGTGCAGAGGCGGGGGAGGCAAACAAAGTGATAAAATGGAGGGTTGAGATTTGTGGAAGGGTGCCAAGGACCCTCCAAATAGGTTTACTTCACCATTTTATAGGGTTGGCCTTAAAGCTAGTATTGGAAATAAAACTCTGCTTGCAATGGAACAGGAAGAAGTGTCCTTGTTGGGGGAGCCTGGGTGGCTCAGCTGACTGAGTGTCCGACTTCAGCATAGGTCACGATCCAACATTTGGTGGGTTCGAGCCCTACATTGGGTTTTGCACCAACAGCACAGAGCCTGCTTCAGATTCTCTCTCCCTTTCTCTCTGCCCCTCCCCTGCTCTCTCTCAAAAATAAACATCAAAAAAAAATTTTTTTAAGGTGTCCTTGTTGAACCCTCACAGTGATGGTGTTCCATTTCCTTTACACTCATAGCAGGCAAAGCAGAAAACTTACCAAGTTTGAGCACAAAGTTGATAAATCTCTGAATGCAAAACTGGAAAGGAAAAAGAAAAACACAAATCTATAGTCAGTATTACTAAGCTGTGATAACAATTTAGAAATTTTGGAAGTCAAAGGACAGAAACCCCAAACTAAAAAGCCCACACACCCTAGTTGTCTGAAGGCCTGTCAGAGTGGAAAAAAACAGCCAAGTGAGGTTGGGGTTGAGATCCACCCAGGAGAAGGTAGGATCTTTTCACATACATAAGCTTTATTAAAAGGGCTCTTGCAGAAAAGAAGCGCCAAAGATAGAATTGTAGGCTAGAGCTAAGATGGGGGCAGGCACCCTTTATTCATCTAGCTTGCATAGCTAAACTATCAGCTATTGTGGCTGTTCTCAAACAGGGGTACACTAACCTCTGGGGCACTTTCTTTCCAAGATACCTAAGGGACACTTAGCCAAGGCTAAGATTTATGGGGATAAATAATTTCTAGATCCTCAACATCCATAAATGCTATTTTCTAAAACTGATGAGGGGAAGAATTCGCATGTAATACAGCTACAGGTTGTCCTTTTGTATTTCCTTTTCATAGTCCTTTTTCTCCCACTTTTGAAAAAAATAAAGACATACCTCCCATATCACTGCCTTGGGACACCTCTGGGAACCAAATAAAGGAGCAGATCAAAATACTGGTATGGGCACTGACAAAGTGACAAAGCGACTCCTCTAATTAATGGGTAACGAGTCCTCTAAAAAACCATAGGGCTTTCAACTTCTTGCTTTCAACATTATTTTCAATGTTGCTACCCAAGCTGTTAGCTGAAAATCACTAAAGCATTCTGTGATTTTTAACATGACTCAAAAACTGTTCAAAGAATTGAGTGACTTTGCTGTAACAAAATTTCTTCCATTCCTACAGGGTTTCGCAGCACTCATTTCTCTAAAAACCAAAACCAGAAATAATATCGATGCTGAAATTAAACTCATGCTAGCATTAAGTAATATTCATCCAAGAATTTGTGAACTAATTCATAAGAAAAAGACTCCATCTGTCTCATGAAGAGATGCCTTTTCAGTAACATTTTACTCTTACGTTGTTTTCATCAATTGTATACAGTCTAGTAACAGAAAATTCTGTGCAGAATGAAATTCTAACACCCAGAACCTTACAAACATGTATGTATTTATGTTCTTTTCTCCCTCTCACACAAACTGTAGCACATCACATTCATACCCTGCTGCTTTTTTACAGTTAATATATCATGGAATATTTCCAGGCCTGTACATAGAAAACTATTTCACCCTTTTAAGGGCTGCATAGAATTCCATTGCGTAACTCAAACACAATGCATTTAACCATTTCCTTATGGATGGATATTTGGGTTGTTTCCATCTTTTGGTATTATAAACAAGGTTGTACGGAACATCTCTGTACGTGTGTCATTTCACTTATGTAAATATAACAGATGGCATTTAAGTCCATTAGAATGAATAAATTCTGCCCTAACTTTTTGCTTCTTCACTTGATTGTATATTCCCTTAGAGCAGAGACCAGTATTAATGAAGTTATGCACTTGGCCCAGCCCTTGGCATATAAATAAATGAGTAAATGAGACCCACACACACTAGCCTCCTATAAGGATAAAACAGAGAATGTGGTAAACTAAATTCCTTACCAATACTATTTTGAGTGGGACTAATGGGGGAAAAGAAAGGATGGAAACCGGACCAGTCAATGAAAGAAACCACTAAATGGAAGGGCTCCTATCACAGCTGTTTTACTGTCTACTCCATCATATGGTTTCCCTGTCATTCAGCTTAGAACAGATTGGAATTTTCAGAAATAACTTTCACTGGGAAACTAAGGAAAAAGAAAATAACCATCGGTGCAAAAAAAAAAAAAAAAAAAAGGCAAAGTCTGCACAATTCAGACAGACTTCTTATCTTAATTTAAACCAAAGTCTTGTCAATGTTTGGTTTAGTTGGCAAAGCTTCCTAAGTTCCTACCCTGTTCTTGTTCTCAGCTTCACGTGATCTGAGGCTGAACAAAGGCAACTATTAAATCAGCTATTTAAACTTGAAATAGGAAGTAGATTTAGGATCGCTCAATGTTCAGGTCTAAAAGGTGGGGAATTAATCATTCCTGGCAACTGCTACCTCACATTCTCTCTGACTTGGAGCTCAGGTCACCCCCTCTCCCTCTAACCTCCAGGATGTTCTGCACTTCTGCTCTATAATCTCTAATTTCCCTAAAGGCAGCCTGTCTTGTTAAAAAAGATTCCTTATCTGAATCTTATTGGGACTGAGCACCTGCTCTGATCTTGCCTATGCCTTTCATTCAGCTTATTTTCTTGGGATACTCTACTCCGTCACTTTGATTATTATACTCTACTCAGTCACTTTGATTATTTACTATTTCGGAGGCCAAGTCCTTCTCTTGTGCCTACGCTCTTTCTTTCCATCCCATTCCACTTGTGTCAAGTACACATATTACCCAGCTGCGAGATTGGTTCTGCCCTTCAGGAGTCTCTTCATTCTCTGGACAGCTGGCCTGTCCTCCATGTAGCATTAACAGTGGCCACTATCCCCCCCAGGTCCTCCCTGTAAAGCATCGTCTCCTGCTGCTTTTCTCTTCCTAGTGCAAAGCCAGTGTCTCCTTTTAGATCACTCACTAGGCTGTTGTTTCTGCCTGGTGGATGCTTCCACCAGTTCTCAGCACACTGCAAGTGAAGGTGACTGACTGGCTCTGACTTCAGCTCAAGTCTTCCCATTTGGGGTTACCAGCTTCACAGCTTCTTCATAAACTCTGGAGACTTGGGTGTCAGGTCCTCAAGGGGACAGCATTTGGTCACATTTTTCCCAGAAATCTATCACTGTTATTTCATACTCAAAAATACTTTGAACATAGAGTAAAAGATCGTTTGTAGGAGGAACAGAGATCATTCCCGTACAGGGCCGGTCCTGATTAGCTTGCAGGGAACACAGACAATGGGGACAGGTTTGGTTTTAAACAAGAACAGGTAAGAAGCAGAAGGAAAATGAAGAGAGAGGCAGCTGGGCAATTTTAACAAGGGCATGTAAGGTAGGAGTGCTGATGAGAAAGAATAAGAATTATCCAGTGGAAAGAAAAGTGGCTGTGATTTATATGAAGGGAAAATCAAGTTAACCTGATGGTTCAGGGCTGAAGAGAAGTCCTTTCGTTCAAAAGCCTCCAACATCTGGTTTGTCTTTTTTCCCAGGTAGTTATAGGTACTAGAAAGAAAACAGTATACACTGCAAGATCAATAACTCAGCGGGAGAGGTTCTTCCAATCCCTTTGATGCTTAAAAGGGAAAAATATACCAGGCCTTCCAGAAGTGTATTTTTTGGCCCTAATCTATTAGAGATCAGGTGTCTTCAGTTCTGAGTTTTGTAGCAACACTAAGCAGTGCCAAGAGGAGGCAAAGAACACCAAAGGGGATAAAGAAAAGGAAGAAAAATGGAAAATGATAAAGTTAGAAGAAAAGGGAAAAAAGCAAGAGATGGAGTTAGTGTATTTGGTAGGGAGTAAATGAGGCCAACACCTGCCTCAGGGCACATGTGCAGGCACAATGCTAGCCAAGAGCTGTGGATAAAATATAGCATCTGAGCTGAGGCCTTGAAGTCTTATGCTGAAGAACTGGGTGAATGGGGCAAATCCCAGCAGATTGTCTAAATTCTCTGTCCAGTTTATACACTACCTGTAATATATATGCTTAATTCATATATTATCTAGAAGCTAGTTTCTAATAATAATGTTAATAAAGATAATAATAAAACAAGAGATCATTTACTGTCTATTGTGTTCCAGGTGCATGACATAAATCATGTCTAATCCTCTCAAAGCCCTGCAGGGTAAGGCTGGCTTCTGTTTCACTGTGAAAAAACTCCAGCTTAAATTTTTTTTTTTTTTTAACGTTTATTTATTTTTGAGACAGAGAGAGACAGAGCATGAACGGGGAGGGTCAGAGAGAGAGGGAGACACAGAATGTGAAACAGGCTCCAGGCTCTGAGCTGTCAGCACAGAGCCCGACGCGGGGCTCGAACTCACAGACCGCGAGATCATGACCTGAGCTGAAGTCGGACGCTTAGCCGACTGAGCCACCCAGGCGCCCCAAAAAACTCCAGCTTAAAGAAGGCTACAGAGTTGTGGCAAAGGCTTTCACCACCTCACACCACCATCTATTACAATTCAGCAAACATAAAAGCGAGAATAAGTCCTTTGATCTGATAGAGTGTAGGCTGGAAAAAAAAAAGTCTCTAGCTACCAATAAAGACAAATATCTTAGACTAATCACTGAATTCTTAGAGAAATCGGCAAGGTAGATGTTTACAGAAATTCTTAACAAGGATGCTTCCCCAGTGTCGAGCAACTTCTCATAGAGTTAAGTCAGTATCAGAAAAATATATATTTATCTTGGTATATGAAGAACAGAATGTTGTTGGTACTTCATATATGTAGACCCTGGAATGAGCAGCAAGGGATTCCAAGAATGTGAAGTTCCACATTACCTTCTGGTCATAAAGTAAGGAAAAATAAAACATAATAACTGAGATAAGTCACTTATAGATGTGGAACACTTCTAGGTCACGATATGTACATGAATGTCAGAGGAGTTTCAGAATACTAAAATTCAAATCCCAGGGGTCTTAGGCATATTTGGTTAGAGAGAATGTGATTACAGTGAAGAAGAAATAAAGTCTAACCAAATGTACTTTGCCTCCAGATTATGTTGACAGAATTAAAAATGCCAAATGGGGGCCAAAAAAACAAAAGTCAAAAAAGTAAGAATTTACAGGGGAAAAAAGTAAGAATTTCACAGCCAGCGTATCCAGGCATTCAGGTCTCCTTGGCAGAAATGTCCCTGTAGTGACAATGGATATTTCCGGCCATCCTGACTTGGTGAATAAGCCATTAAATTATCCAACTTAATTATTCTTTTCTTTTAAATAAATTTTTAAGTAAGTTATTTATTTATTTATTTGAGAGAGAGAGAGAGAGAGACAGACAGACAGACAGACAGACAGACATCGCGAGTGGGGTAGGGGCAGAGAGAGAGGGAGACAGAGAATCCTAAGCAGGATCTGCACTGTCAGCACAGAGCCTGTCATGGGGCTCAAACTCATGAAACCATGAGATCATGACCTGAGCTGAAATCAAGAGTTGGATGCTTAAACGACTGAGCCACCCAGGAGCTCCCAACTTAATTATTCTTCATCAAAGCTGCACTCACCAAGACACGTTATCAATATTACTTTGCTTCTCCCTACACTTTTCCTATAGGGAGGAAATGTACTTTCAGTGAATACAAATTATTTCAATCAATCCCTTGTAGGCACTTTTCTAATAAAATTAGGTTATCATGTGCAGTGGACATGCTAATCAAATTTCCTGCCTTCCCTAGCCTGTCTAAGTAGGCATCAGGCCACATAATTCTACTTTCTTGGCTGCAGGTGACTGGACTTCAGGCAAACTGAACAGGAGGTGCGATCTGGTGACACCCTGAGGTGCCATGCTTGGGCAGCCACGATTGGCCATGTACACACGCTGACGCACAGCAAACCCACGTGGAGAGCCAGAGGGGAAATAGAGGGGTGCGCAGAGAGACACAGGGGCGACAGTCTCCAGAGGGCCACAGACAGGAGAGTGCTCTGCTGTGGCTGCTGAGAGATCTGCAGTTCTGGGTTCTCATCTTCTCTGAGGCCTGGCTGCACTTTCTCCTCTTGAGTTTTATGTAATTTTCCAGTAGTTTATACCTTATCTTTGTCTACATTAGCTCCTTTGAATGGGTTTCTGTTACTAGTAACTAAATAATTTCTGATGGGTTCTGTGCATGCTCTTGGTTCTGGTGCCTCACCTCTGATTGCAGCAGAGGCTTGTAGGGACAATGATTGGGTTGCTAACAAACTGCTATGCCCTACTTAATTCCTTTGTACTGAAAGACTGGGGGAAAGAAAGGCAATTTGTTTTAAAAACGGTGTTTGTGCAAGAAGTATAACCAATTAGGTGGTGACTACCTCTCCCTGGGGGACTTGACATTTATAACTGTTGGGAAAAATGTGTCATGCTTACCTGCCCACCGCTCCCGTCGCTCCCATCACCAGAGCACTCAGTAGTTGCTAGTCAAAAACAGACACAGAGTATTCGCTTTTATGAACAAGAGAAAGCGAGAGGCTGCTGCTCTATAGCTTTATAAATGGTTCCAGAGGGCAACTAACCTGACAAGTGAGCGACTTACCTCATCCACCCCAAAAAGGAAAGCAAACTGCTGCTCGCGATTCTGATCAACACATTGCCCGAAGTCTAAGAGATCTGTGTCACTGAACTTCAGCCCTTGGAAGGTGGGGATCTTTTCCTGAATCCCGTCCATCAATTCCTCAGCACGAACTGCTCAAAACAGTCAATGCCTCACTAATCTGCACACTCCAGAAGATGCCAAACCGCGTCTTGTAGGTCCCCCTGCATCGGCACAGAGTGCCAGAACCTGTTCTCAGCTGGACGTCACGCACCCTCACCTAGTAGTTCCTGTACACTTGTCAAATTACAGCCCCAAACCTTCTGTTCTTTGAAGACAACACGTGCATGTTTCCAAGGCGCAACTTCTACTTTTTTCTTTTAAGGAAGTAGAAACGAATGAAATCTAAAAAATAAGCCCCTAAGAAATGTCATCTAATTGTAACGATCTCCTTGTTGGAGAAGCATAGTAACGACAAAAGAAAAGCCAGAAGAGAAGTGAGGAGGGCTCAGGGTACCTCAGTACTTACCGCACTGAGAATACGGTAGAGGACATGGTAGACACAGTCTTTCTCCTTGAGGGTCTTACAGGCTTGTGTCTTCTCATATAAGAAGCAGGGGTGGGTGTGATAGACACAACATATCTGCTAGAAGTGCCTACGTGTCAGCTCGTCTTTCACACTTAAAAACTTCCATTATAAGGAAGGGTCAACGATGGATAACAGTGACTTATTGTGGATCAACTGGAACTGTCTGGTCAACAATATTATGCTTTGATGATGTGGGGTGGAGTTTTCTTAGTGAAACGGTAAGATATGGGATGGAGGGACAGAAACATTGAAAGAAGCCACACTTACTCTTTACCCCTGTCAAGGCAGGAATGTGATAGTAATAAAATGGCAATGCTGGGGCCGCAGCAGCCACCTCCTTTAGGAAATTAATCAAGACATCTGAAAGAAGAGCAGGAAAAGCGGTGGTGTGAACAAGCATATAAAACACTGGCTTTCCCTGCTAAAAAACAAAACAAAACAAAAAAAAGAACCATCTAATGAAATGCAACCATCCCTCTCAGCAGCTGAAAATTCTTGATCACTCTTACCATCCCTGAGATTGTTACGGCAATATCATTGCAGCTTGTTCCATTCAAAGTTTTATTTTCCTTTCTGGAGAAAGGCCAAAATAAGATGATCACTTTCGTACCATACTAAAATACTATTAAAAAACTGGTGCAAACCCTCCCAGATATTAAGAGAAGATCATGAAATACTCTCATAAAAGCCAGAAGCCCATCAAGAAGACTTTTATGCTCTTTTCCCATAAGGGTTAAACGTGGTCAGGGAACAACAAGGAATCTGCATTAGGATCAGAATCATCAAGTTTTAACTGAGAAAATTCTACAACAAAGAGGTAAACAACATTTGCTTAAAGAGGGAAGTTATAAGAATAGAGGCATATCTCACAATAATTCAACCAGAGGCTGGTTCTTTCCCTGTTCGGGGAGAAATCCAGATATGGCAGAAGAGAACTCACTCTACTTTACTGAGAAGTTGCGATTTCCTACATCATCCACTGTGAGCTTCAACTGCAACATTACTACAGATGATAAATAAATCTAGCAGACTTGCTTGCACTTTGGCTAGTGGGAGAGAGATTTAAAGAAAAAATTTTTTTAACATTTATTTATTTTTGAGAGAGAGAGAGAGAGAGAGCACAAGCAGGGGAGGGGCAGAGAGAGGGAGACAGAATCTGAAGCAGGCTCCAGGCTCTGAGCTGTCAGCACAGAGCCCAAGTGGGGGCTCCAACTCACCAACTGCGAGATCATGACCTGAGCCTAAGTCGGATGCTTAACCGACTGAGCCACCCAGGCTTCCCTAGCTGTGTATTTATTAATCATGCATTCAATCATGGATTGTCTGTTTTCAATCTTTTCAAAATTTGCATTTCTTTGTTTGTTAATCAGGAGGATTAAAAAGACTCAGTATACTTGGAAACCACAAGTAGTTTCCATAGAGAAAGCAGAGAAGGAGAAAGCAATTAACTTGTTATTTTGGGAGACAATGGATGTTTCTGTGAAATCTCCCTCAAATTCATTACTCATTCAATCTTGAATAGAACGTGTATTCTCAAGATGCCCATCACTTATATTCCTCTGTTTTGAGAAAACCTGTCCCATGTTTTGCCATGTTACTCTGACACTGCAAAACCGGCTGGACTAGGAGTGAACACCTGACTCAAACAGGCACCTATAGGCTGACCCGGGGCTTGGTGGATGATGACCCAATCAGATTGTTTGGCAAAGGAGTTGAAGCCCTTCTCAAAGGAGTATTTTCTCACATGGATCCAGGGAGGCCAAATATCCTGGACCACTGCTGTATACTACTGCAACTGCACACTGTCAGTCCATAAAACTTTACTTTCACGAGTTCAGTGTAACCATTTTGAATGAAGGCAAAAAGAAGCGGCCCGTGTGAGGCACCATGTATTTGGACCGTCTACTTACCTTTGTTCCATGGCTTGAGAAAGAAAGGCGCAATGACAGCGATGCCATCGGCTCCTATTTCTGCTGCATGTCGGGCCTTTAAAAGAAGAAATAAGACCATTGTGGGTCTAGTCACAATTCTGATATGTGGGTGTGGGGGTTTCCCCACATCAGCAAGCAATTCTCTGATACCAGCTGTGTGTCCCACAATTCTACTCAACTCTGATGCTATCTACCTGGAGACAGAATCAGATTCCACAGGTTAAGGGCTCAGTCCTATAAGACTACTCCACCTCCTCCAACTTTAGATGCCAGTCAGAAGCCCAGGTTGTCACCTGTGTTTCTGGCTCACTGGCTACAGGCTGGGGGTTCCAATGATTCCCTCCTTGGGTTGATTAATCTGCTAGAGCAGCTCACAGAACTCAGAGAAACTATTTATTCACTAGATCACCAGTTTATTGTAAGAGTATAGTACTCAGGAACAGCCAGGTGGAAGAGATGTATAGCATCAGGGACAGAGACAGGGCTTATGGTTTCCACATCTTCTCCCAGCACCGGGGCACCACTCTCCCCAGATTGCCACATGTTCACCAACATGGAAGCTCTCTGAAACCTGCCTTTTTGGGTTTTAATAGAGGCTTCCCCGTAGAGGCACCATTCATTAAATCACTGACCTCTGGTGACTGATTCAACCTCCAGTTCTTCCTCCCTCTCCAGGGGTGGAGGTCGAGTAGGACTGAAAGTTCCAACCCTCTAATCATGTGGTTGGTTCTCCTGGCAACCAGCCCTCATCCTTAGTTGCATTCTTTTTAATTTTTTAAATGTTTACTTATTTTTGAGAGAGAGAGAGAGAGAGAGAGAGGGAGAGAGAGAGAGAGAGAGAGGCAGAGAGAGAGGGAGACACAGAATCTGAAGCAGGCTCCAGGCTCTGAGCTGTCAGCACAGAGCCTGATGTGGGGTCGAACTCACAGAGCATGAGATCATGACCTGAGCCAAAGTTGGACGCTTAACCCACAGAGCCACCCAGGCGCCCCTCGATTAAGTTGCATTCTAAAAGCCACCTCATTCACGTAACCAGAGACACCTTTATTGCTCTCATCACAGAGAATTCCAAGAGTGTTAGGAACTCTGTGCCAGAAGCTGAGCAAAGACCAAATACATATTTATTATAAATTACAATATCACTTGGAATAAGTGACTTATTATATGCACCTTCAGTTAGATAATGAGAGTAGCAACAAACTACTGACAGTAGCACTTGAAGTGATGCAACTGATGCACCACTAGAGAACAGAAAATAAGCCAAATTTAATGATAAATGTCATTACCAGGAAAATCCCAAATTGCAAAGTAGAGACCGCTGTTGGAGGTGGCCTGTGCATTTAATCTGATTCTTCTTCAGACTCTGTCAGTACAAAAAAACCTTGCTAAAGTAGACATGAGTGGTTCATTAAAGAGAAACTTGCAGGTGTAATTTCTCTTCTAGTGTTCAGCCCATTGGATCCATTGGATGACGCTATCTTTCCTGTCCAGTGCTTTAATAGTCACATTTTAAAATTTATTCTAAATTTATTTAAAAATTTTAATTTATGGATTGGGAATGAAGTTGAGGATGGTTGAGAAGAAAAAGATTATGCACATAAAGGAAGATACACTGTACCACTATTCTGAGGTTTTCTCAGATTTCTCCAGGAAAAATAACATTTCCTTCTGCTGGGCCCTCAAACATCCTTATCTATTTCAAGTAGAGTACCTAAAGTCTACTACATGGCAAGAGAGTTGTGTACAGTGACTGTTTTCAACGTTTTTTATTTATTTTTGGGACAGAGAGAGACAGAGCATGAGCGGGGGAGGGTCAGAGAGAGGGAGACACAGAATCAGAAACAGGCTCCGAGCCATCAGCCCAGAGCCCGATGCGGGGCTCGAACTCACAGACCGCAAGATCGTGACCTGGCTGAAGTCGGACGCTTAACCGACTGCGCCACCCAGGCGCCCCAACAGTGACTGTTTTCAAATAGAATGAGTTTCCTGAGGGCAGGGGTCAGATTTTACTCTTGTGTACAGTTAGTTAATCATGGTGCTGAGCACATAGCAGGGACTTGCGGATTGCTTCAGAACATGTCCCACTACCTAAAATGGAAACACGCTTCCCTTTGAGACTTTAATATCTATACCTAATAGATGTGATTAGCTTTCTGCAGAAGTAGGAGAGCCAAACAGAAGAACGGGATATAGTCCAAAGACCAATTGTGACATTGGGTGTAATTTCATTAACATGGGGTTGGAATGTAATGTATTTGAATAATTTGTTTTAGCACTCTGTTTAGGGCAAGAAGTAGAAGGGTAACCTTAGCTGCAAATAAGGAAAAAGGAAACAGCTAAAGACAGTTGATGGCAGTGCCCATTCAAACCCCATCCAATGGAGTTATGGCTAAGCAGATACAAAATTATCATCTCATTGGTAAGATTATCCCCATAGTAGGGGATTATCCCTATAGCAGGGGATTATCCCTATAGCAGGGGATTATTTCTATACTAAGATTATACTCTTCTAGTGGTTAGCCCAATAGAGGACGGTTTTCATGTCATGACATGACAATACTTTAAAATTTATATCACACATAGGGAAAGAAAGCAATTGAAAAGAGATGGGAAAAAAAAGGTTTCCTACATAATACTACCTAAACTGAAAGACCTATCAAGAATAAGAAGGATAAATCAAGTCTCCAACTTCTGATTTTAGGCTTATTAAGCAACCAACTAGCAATACGTCTTCCTGTGTGGCTTGCCTAAGAGTGTTGAACTGCAATTTTGCAAATATGTATAATGCATTCCATTTCTAAATTCAGTAATAGGAAAAACAAAACGCATCAAGAAGATGTTGAGGCCAGGTCAAGTCATTGGAATCTTTGGAATTAGAATATATAAATTCTGAAAACATGGTTAATTTAGCAGTGGTCCAGGTACTAGGCCTTCTGGTAAACACTGCAACATTGTTGAGCTTTCTTTTTTTACCCAATTCACAAAGTCCTGGAACCACCAGGTCATGTACTTTTCTGCCAGCAACTTTGACTCCTACTCCTACCCTTTGCTCCATCTAATCTGCTAATCTTCAAACCCAGAGCAATGCAATTGTTTGTGTTCTTGAACCTATGTTCTGGTTGAAGAGTGTACCTAGGAAGAAATTTCCATAACCTAGTTGAATGGTGGTATGAGAAATTTATGACTCAGCTTCAGTTGGTTTTCAGCACCACTGGGCAATCCTTTTTAAAAATTTGACTAATTAGGGGTACCTGGCTGGCTCAGTCAGAAGAGCATGTGACTGACTCCTAATCTCAGGGTTTTGAGTTCAAGTCTGCCAAATGTGGGGCATATAAGTTACTTAAAAAAAATTTTTTTTTGTGACAAAAATCACATAAAATTTACCACTTGAATCATTTTTAAGTGTACAGTTCAGCAGTTATGAAACATATCTCTACAACTTTTCTTTTAATTTTATTAATTTAAAAAAATTTTTTTAATATTTTATTAATTTTTGAGACAGAGATACAGAGTATGAGCAGGGGAGGGGCAGAGAGAGAGGGAGACACAGAGTCCCAAGCAGGCTCCAGGCTCTGAGCTGTCAGCACAGAACCTGACGCTGGGCTCAAACCCGTGAACCTTGAGATCATGACCTAAGCTGAAGTGGGACGCTCAAAGGACTAAGCCACCCAGGCGCCCCTCTACAACTTTTCATCTTCCAGATCTGAAACTCTATACCCATTAAACAATTCTTCTTTTTCTCTCCCTCTAGCCCCTGATATCCACCATTCTACTTTGTTTTTATGAATTTGACTACTTTAGATACCTCATTTAAGAAGAATCATATAGTATTTGTTTTCTAGTGACTGGCTTATTTAACATAATGTCCTCAAGGAGGTTCACCTACATTACAGCATGTGACAGATTTCCTTCCTTTT
The DNA here is from genome assembly GCF_028018385.1 of Neofelis nebulosa. Lineage (NCBI taxonomy): Eukaryota > Metazoa > Chordata > Mammalia > Carnivora > Felidae > Neofelis > Neofelis nebulosa. The sequence continues at coordinate 31,783,818 of NC_080796.1, forward strand.
TAAGGTTGAATAATATTCCACTGTATTGTTAAAAAGAAAATCACAGGACCCAGATGGAGTCACTTATGTTAAGGCCCCACATCAGCAAACCAAGACTTAATACATAACTTGACTGCAGTTTCAATCTTCCCAGGAATGTAACCTTTAAACTGTCAACATGGAACTTCCTGGTCAGCATGAGGAAATTTATTGCCAGACCCCTTCCATTCCCCTTAGGAGGATGACCTTGCTTAAAACAATGTGTTCTTTGCTAATAATTTTCTTTTCTTCACTCCCTCTCTGTCTTTAAAAACCTTTCCTTTTCCAGGCTTGAAAGAACTTCCTTCTTTTTTTTTTAAACTGTACTTATTTTGAGAGAGTGAGAGCATGCATGCACGTGGGAGAGTGGGGGAGGGGCAGAGAGAGAGAGAGAGAAGGAGAGAGCGAGAATCCCAAACAGGCTCCACAGTGTCAGCACAGAGCCTGACGTGGGGCTCGATCTCATGAACCACGACATGATCTGAGCCAAAATCAAGAGTCAGATGCTTAACCAACTGAGCCACCCAGGCCCCCCAGAGCTCCCTTCTATTTGCTAGATTGGATGCTGCTGGATTCATGAATCACTCAAAGCCAACTGGATCTTTTAAATTACTCAGCTGCCTTTTTGTCCTTTAATAGTATGTCTATACCACATTTTATCTATTTATCCACTGATGGGCATTTGGGCTGCTTCTGCCTCTTTACATTATAGATAATGCTGATTCGAACATGGGTGGGACAGTCTTCCTGTGTTTCAGTTCTCTCTCCCATTCTCTGAGGCGGTAACTGCTCTTTACACCTGAACCCCATCTACCATCTCCTTCATGCCCAGCAGATGGCTTTGCTCTTTGCTTCCGAGGGAAAGCTGAGGTTCGCTCAAGTTCTCCTGACTCTCAAACTTAGCTCCATCTATACCCACCCTGACTTCTGCTACAGGAGTTATCACCTCGGGCTACTCTCATCATGGCTCTGTGCCTGCTTCTGGATGGTGAGCTCTCTGAGGTCCCTCATCTCATACTCCCCATGACAGCGTCCAATATACAGCAAAAACAGTATTGAGTTTAACCTCAGCATAAAAAAGGAGCCCCTTGGGGCACCTGGGTGGCGCAGTCGGTTAAGCGTCCGACTTCAGCCAGGTCACGATCTCGCGGTCTGTGAGTTCGAGCCCCGCGTCAGGCTCTGGGCTGATGGCTCGGAGCCTGGAGCCTGTTTCCGATTCTGTGTCTCCCTCTCTCTCTGCCCCTCCCCCGTTCATGCTCTGTCTCTCTCTGTCCCAAAAATAAATTTAAAAAAAAAAAAAAAAAAAAAAAGGAGCCCCTTCCCTTATGTGGAATCTAAAAAACAAAAGAAATGAATAAACAAAAAAATAGAAAGAGAGATATACAATACATACGTAAATGAAGAGAACCAACTGGTAGTTGCCAGAGGAGAGGGTAGTGGGGGGATGGGCAAAATAGATGAAGAGGATTAAGGATACAGACTTCCAATTGTAAAACAAGTCACAGAAATGAAAAGCACAGCATAGGGAATATAGACAATAATAATGTAATAACCATGTATGATGACAGCTGGTGACCACACTTACCCTGGTGAACACGGACTAATGCATACAATTATCAGCTCACTATATGAATTTCACTGAAATTAATATAACATTGTACATGTCAACTGTACTCCAGTAATAAGAGAAAAAGGAGGACCCTAGAGTGGTCTCTCCCAGATGGACCTCCATACATACCAGTTCTTGTGACTCCTTCAAGCTCAGTGCTCCTACGTGAATTACTACCTGATCAAGCCTGCAAAGGAGAAAACATGCTGCATCACTTGGGAGTTTAGAGTAACACAGAAGGGCTGCACTATCCTGCTTTGTGCTGTCTCACTAATCCTGGAAGTCGGCTAATGCCTCGCTAATCTCAATCTCAAAACCATTAAATTCTATAGTGGTCTATTTAAAACTAATCTAATAAAGGATTAAAAAAAAAGAATGTCCAGGAAATAAAATTTAAGGTCCAACCAAGCAGAATTTTGGAACCAATAACCGATTAATCGATATTTTTTAAAAATATAATTTATTGTCAAATTGGTTACCATACAACACCCAGTGCTCATCCCAACAAGTGCCCTCCTCCCTGCCCATCATCCTCTTTCCCCTCTCCCCCACCCCCATCTACCCTTAGTTTGTTCTCAGTCCTTAAGAGTCTATTATGGTTTGCCTCCCTCACTCTCTGTAACTTTTTTTCCCCCTTCCCCTCTCCCATGGTCTTCTGTTAAGTTTCTCAAGATCCACGTATGAGTGAAAATATATGGTTATCTTTCTCTCCCTGGCTTATTTCACTTAGCATAATGCCTTCCAGTTCCATTCATATTGCTGCAAATGGCCAGATTTCATGCTTTCTCATTGCCAAGTAGTATTCCATTGTATATATAAACCACGTCTTCTTTATCCATTTGTCAGTTGATGGACATTTAGGCTCTTTCCATAATTTGGCTATTGTTGAAAGTGTTGCTATAAACATTGGGGTACGTGTGCCCCTATGCATCAGCACTCCTGCATCCTTTGGGTAGATTCCTAGCAGCAGGGCTATTGCTGGGTCATAGGGTAGTTCTATTTTTAATTTTTTGAGGAACCTCCACACTGTTTTCCAGAGAGGCTACACCAGTTGCACTCCCACCAGCAGTGCAAGAGGGTTCCCATTTCTCCACATCATCGCCAGCGTCTATAGTCTCCTGATTTGTTCATTTTAGCCACTCTGACCAGCGCGATTGATACTTGAATACTATCTTTGATGAAGCGCTGTTTTAGATGGTGTATTTGATGGTGATAGGTGCCTGGAGATAGGTGTAAAATTGAGACATTTTTTGGTTGGAGACAAAAATAAAGAGGTTCTTCAAAGAGTACAGCCAGGAACCAGCCATATGAGAAATGAATTCACTGCATAAAGCTTTTCCCTGTCTTGTAAGTCCTCAGAATTTGGCCTCTTATAAGAGAGGTCTCCTCTGAGACCCCAATATTCATCTTCGGAGGTGCTCCATGTGACCCCGTGGGCGGAGGCCACAGTGAGAACTCCCACAGTGTTCTCAGGGAGGGTTAACAAAACTCAGCTGTGAGGCCAGTCATCCCAGTGACTCTTCTGAGGGACCCCTGAATGACTCATGTGCCATCCTCAGGGGATGGAGACACCACATTCTTGTTTAGGCCCGATCAGTGAGTCCTCAGCGATTCTTGACTTGTTAGGTCTCAGGTGAAATGGGCCTCACTAAAGAGGTGATGTGATCAGGTTTGCATTTTTATAGGAAAAGCCCTCGAAAAGAAGGGAAGGCTGACTGATGTGCTCTACTCTTACCAGTAGCTTGTCCGCATGACCTCCTCAAACCTTTCACACCCCTTCTCCTGGCCTAGGTTAAAACAAGTCACACATTCCTTCCTCCCTTCTATCCTGCTGTTAGTTGCTGCTAGAAAAAACCACCCTGTGGTTTTGATACCAACTCGTAATTTCCCAATTCAGGAGAACGAGGCTCCAGAAAGCCTTCTGGTCATCATGACGGACTTCCCTTCCAATTCCCTGCAATGGCTACTTCAAATCTGGACTACTCTCAAGCTCTATATTCCAGCCCAACCCCTTGTTCCTGGCAGATGTCTTCACTTCCAATACACCAGAAATAAAGACGTTTCATACACAGACTGCCCCCCTTCTCCTTCTCTGTGCCTCTACGCTTAGTTACCTCCCCATCTATGCTTTCCTCCTAGTTTCGTGGCTGTCCTCTAACATTATCTACTTTTGGTTTTGTTTCAAGCCCTGCGTGCCCCCAGACCTTCCCATCAAAGATAGCAGCTGTCTTCTCTTTGTTAATCTTTTCTCCCATAACGGTGTCTTTTCGGCAGAGAAACATGCTCAGAACTACCCTGCTTTACAACTAATTGCCCTTCTTTTAATCTTGCTTCTTCCTCCCTAATCTACTACTCCATCTCTCCTTCCCTTCACCAGAAAACGTTTGGAGAATGGGCTGCACTCATGGCCCCCACCTCTGCACACCTGCTGCCTTCTACAGCTCACTGCGGTCTGCTTCTGTTTCAACAACCCCACTGGCTCTGCTCTGAGGTCATTGGTCACAGTCACTGCAAACCAAGCGGTCTTCTCAGCCCTCCATCTACTGACTTTCACAACATCCAATATTTATAACAAATGTGATAACACAGCATCTACTGCCAAGAATTACAATGAATTCCTATGTAACACTCGGTACTATGTGCCAGCCACCATCTCAATCCTCGCCACCACCTTAGAAGACATGTACTTTTATTCCTATTTTATAGGTGAAACACAGGGCGGTTAAAGGACTTGAGTTCAGAAGGCTAGTAAGAGACAGAACCAGGACCCAAACTCAGGCAGTCTGGCTGCACAGTCCCCACTCCTAATAATTGCGCTACACTGGCGTGCTCTGAAACTATTCTTCCTTAAGTGGCGGGATTCACCCCTGACCTCTCTCCTGCCCTTCTGAGGGCTTTCTGTCTTTGTCCCCTTCACTTTCTCCCCATTTCTGGTGCTTTTCTTAATATTGATCTTTAACTTTCCTCTTTTTTGTGTCCATGGTCTTTAATCTGTTTGGGCCTGCTGGAATTTGGGCCCAAATCTGACTGGAAATGAGCTGAAAGCTGATGGGTCAACAGGAAACGTGTATGCAGACACGCATTCAGACTTGGCGTGTAGCATCAGAGTACTCAAGGTGTTCTGAAGTCACTTAAGGATCCCCAAGGAGGTCATGGGCTTCACTCTGAAAACCTCTGCTCCAGGGTCACTTGGGACTTACCTCCAATCTTTGCCACCACCTAAGGCAACATCAATCATTGCCTTCTTTGACCCCTGCTTATGCTGGTTATCACAAAGATCAGTGTTTAAATTTCGTGATTGGACATCTCCATTGGATGACAAGCAACCTGAAGGCAGGGACTCTGTTTCATCTCCCAAGTGCCAGCACAGTGCATCACACATGACAAATAAAGCTTGGTTAACTGAGTGTGCTTACTGAATGGATCCTGTCCTATTTGCTTACCATGGCATGAATGGAGCATTAGAACAAAAATATATCATTACACTGAAGTTTAGAAAATGTAGAAAGTTCCCTAAGACTACAAAAGGAAGCACCACAGAGAGCATGCTGAGTCGCGTGCACAGAGAAGATGGAGGGAAGCCAGGGCTGATATAAGCATCAGGCACCCATCCTGAGAGGAGTTGTTCAGAAGAGCCAGGGGACAGCAGAGTCTGTCACCAGCCCCACTCCCTCTTATCCCCTCAGTCCAAGGACAGGTAACCCTTATAGACAGTAAGGGGCAGCTTCCAGATGTATCCTCTGGGAGACAGGTGGGCCTTGCAGTCTGCCTGCTTCCACCTAGAAAGGAGGGGCACTCCTCTGCCTCAGTGCCTCGCTGAAGTGTCCGGATCCCCATGCCTCAAGCCTGACCTCTGACCAGAAGGTGGGAGACTGTGTCATCAGAAAAGAGCAGTACTCCACACAGCTCTCTGCAAGAGACCCTTTATCCTGGTGACACCACTCACTTGTTCCGCCCTTTTGTCATCCATTCCTCTGCGACCTGGCGTCGCTCTGAGACGCTCAGGGACAGGCCTTCTCCCGTTGTGCCATTCACTGTTCCAAACAGAGAGTCAGTCAGTGGGGCCAACCAATTCCTTTTGCTCTTCCAACAGCAACACTGGAAACGCAGGGTCAGAACTCCCTGCTTACGAGGGAGGGACATGGGGAAAGATCAGAGGATGGAATCTGGCAGGGGGAATGCTATGTTTCCATTTTTATCTAAGACTCTGTCTTTTTTCTATCTTCACCTTGGCCAAAGCAGCGGGAGGGCTAATTTATGACTTGTAATTACAAATCTGTTCTTGCTATCAGGAACAGATAGCAAGTATTTGAATGGAGACTGTCCTCATTTTAGGCAAATTTTGGGCAAAACCACCCAGTTCTATTATTTGGGCTTGAATGGCAGGAAGATCAACACCATCCAGAGCTGGGATGTCAAGGGCATCACACATGGGAGTTACTTATGAGGGTAGTGGTGCATACTACGTATCTAAAAAGACCTCAGTCTACAGTTTAACATGATGGCAGCACTCTAGGACAATTTTTAAATGGTAATTCATAATTAAACACCAAGGATATTAATATTTCTTGAATAAGCACTCTTACATATTCACTTATTCTCACAGTAACCCTGCAAAGTACAAATGATTTTTCTCATTTACAGATGAAAAAATGAGGCTCTGAATCACTAAGTAATCTAAGTTTGAATCCAGATCTGTGTGTTTCCAAAACTTGCCCTGCTAATACAATAATCTCTTAATGGACCACAGAAAGTATGCAAACAGCACTAGGATACATTACAGGAGCCTAAGGCATATGGCAGCACTTCGGATCACTAAACACTGAGCACTCAGGTGGGGTAGAGAAGGGGAGTGAGAGTAGGAAAGAGTGTTTTTCCTACTCCTTTGGGGTCTTAAGAAATTTCAAACATGCTCTACTAGTAGGGATGTTCCTAGTTTTTCCCTATACCCAGGGGACATCTGTGGCCTTTCGATGAGTAAGAATCTGTCTTCCTCACTACAGCTTGGAGCTGTAGGGTGGACACCAAGTGGTTCTGTAATCAGGCTCTGGTTTTAATGTGTGGCCTGCACACCTTTTCACAGAAGTTTTAACCTCCTTTGATTCTGACCTTATGCTTCCAGTTTTTAAGGGGCCCCTGTTGGTAGAGCAGTAGCTCAGGAAAAAGACGTAGTGTCCAGTCTATGGAGTCAAGCACCCAGAACACCCAGAACAACACAAGGGGTAACTCAACCAGAGGTAAGCATAGTTCTCAGGCCTGAAATATTCAGGGTCTGACTTTTTAATTTCCACCGCCTCTGAAATAAATGAGGGTAACTGCTGGACCTGTGATTCCCTTGTGTGCTGCATGTCGAGTCTTTCTACATTTACCATATGAAAGGTCTGGTTGAGGTCAGAATAAAGCCCATTCTTAAGACAGGGAAGTCTGGATTTTGCTGTTACTCTACCATTTCTTGGTTCAGTGCGTTAGGCACCCTGAATAATATATCTGAGTCATAGATTTTCCTCCTTAAGTGGGGATAAAAATAATACCTTATCTGTTTTGACGGTACACCACCAAATTAGATAATCTCTTGAGATGCCTTCCACATCTAAAACTGATGAGTCCACAGATTCACAAATTTTACTTAGCTTAGCCAGTAAACTATGGCACAAGACACTGTGACCTACTAGTAACCAGGTAAGAGCTACTCTCTAAGGATTTGGCTAGAGATGTATAGAGAAATCTCTAAAGATGACTCACCAAAAATATTCTTCACTCCCTGTTCTTCCACAAGATAGTCCACGTACTGACCAATGACTGAAAAGTTGATTTCTCTAAAGGACACAGGAAAAAAAAAAAAGAAGAAATGCATATTAAGACTTTTTTAGAATATTATTCAACCAACCCTTAAATCTATAAACTGCTCCCTTTTGTTACTAGTTATTAAAAGTCCACCGGGCCGGTGTGTAAAACTGTTAGCCTGCTCTAAATAATGCCTGAGTTTTTCCTTGTTTTTTGAGTGATTTCTCTAGTTGTTCACATATGCTTCACTTACGTGAGCGACACATCACTTATTTATCAGCAAAGGCTTTACATTTAAATATCTCCACAAGTAAGATTTAAAAAGTAATTACTTAGTAAGCTTTTGCCCTTTTGGGGAAGAACAATGGTCGAAGCCGTGGTGAAATGAGAATTTAACATATTCCATTTGGTGAGAGGCAATCATCTTTTAGGCTTACAAGATAGGAAAATTCGATCTTAATATTTAAGAATTTTAGCACTTAATATTTGTGACAGCAAATTAAGCTTCAATTGTATTTGCTAGTTTTACATCGAACAGGATTAACATCGGAGAGGAACTTGGCTGTCACTGCCTCTCAAAGCACGGTCTGTGGAAGAGTAGCACAGGCATCTGGGGTCTGTAAGAAATGCAGAGTCCCAGTCCTCACACAGTCCTCCCCAGTCAAAATCCTCATGGGAATAAGATTCCCTTGTGATCTGCATGCATGCACTGGGCAGTCTGAAGAGCAATGACCCTGTAAGGATCTGATGCTTAAGGCAATAAGGGCTCTTTTCCTTAAAAATCATACTGATTTTAAAATCTAGAAACAGATTTACACACATCATATAAAGTGACTTGTTCTCAATCAAAGTGCAGGTGAGGATGATGGGGGCTAGAGAGTGAAAACTCAAAGGAAAACTGTGCTGTGGCTAGCAGGTGTTAAATGCCACAGAACCCATGGTTATATAGCCAAGAACAAAAAGTGCTAGTTGGCTTCCATTTACATTTTTGTCAATGGGGACCAGAAAATCTCAGTTTAATTTTAACCTTGTTAACATCCTTTTCATCTTTGCTTATTGTATTCCTTACCACATGAAAACAAAACAAAAAAAAAATCTGATGCATAAAGAAAACAAAGACATCAAAGGATATTTATCAAAGATAATAGAAACACTAGAGATAACAGCAAAGAATGCACAGGCAGTCACTATCCACAACATGCAAATGACAACTAATCAGAGCCAGTCAACTGGGAAAGTGTGCTTTAAAGCAGTTCTGAGGCCCCCTGAGGGGAGCAGACTCCCTCCATAATGGCATAATGGCATAATGGCATAATGGCTCACGAGCACAGCCTCAGAACATTGCCGCCCCTGCCCCCCTTGCTCAAATACCAAATCCTGGCCTCTCAGTCTTGCTGAGCAGAGGAGCTCCCTCAATACAGGACAAGAACAAATTTAGGTTGTTCTCACCTAAAGGGAGAATGGGTGAGTTATCTGCCTAGACAATCCATCTCAATACCCTCATTTAGGTCAGCTTGACCTGTTCAACTGGGAATATCTATGTTCCTGCCACTTGGAACCTGCTTCTGGCTGCTTCCATTAGCCCTCCGCCACTTGGGATAAGCTCTGAGATGCAAGAAAATCAGTAGCGGCTTTGTCTGTGCATGGCTAACCCTGATTTTGACCAGTAGTGCTCTTCTACCAATGCAAGCAACCAGCAAATAGCTCTGGCAGACCTAGGGAACTTCCAAATCAGACTGGAAGCTGGAAAGAAATCTGGTGGGCAACCGTCCATGTTGGAATCACAGACTCAAACACAGTGGCTCCTGTACACTTTCACTGAGGTCTTGACAGCTCCCCAATCCCATCCCGGCCACGTACTGAAGACCACCTAGAGCAGGCCTGGCTTTGTCACCAAGGAGGAGCCCATAGAGCTCCAGATTGTCAGGGGCTGGTAGGTACTGTCCTTTGATGTGCATTCTTTTGGTTTAGTCTAATGCTTCTTCATTTGGAAAGGGAGGCTGAAGAGCTTGTTTCCATTTTCAGAAATACTTAAGGAGAGAAACTGATTTAGTCTGTTAGGGTGTGTGTGTGTGTGTGTCCCCAGAATGGACTCTAAACTCAGCAGGGACCCACACTGCCAAGTGGGCCTCTAATGGCCAGTCTAGTACACGTGCTCAGCACCCTACCTGGCTCCAATGAAATGCTCAATCATTATTTCTGTTACTACTCCTCATGACAAAACCCAGAAACACCTCACACCCTCAGCGAAGTTCACATCCCTACTTAAATGTTTACTTTTAAGAGAGACAGAGAGAGAGACAGACAAGAATGCAAACTGGGGAGGGGCAGAGAAAGCGGGAGACACAGAGTCTGAAGCAGGCTGCAGGCTCTGAGCTATCAGCACAGAGCCCAATGCAGGCCTCAAATTACCAACACAGAGATCATGACCTGAGGTGAAGTCTGATGCCAAACTGACTGAGCCACCCAAACACCCCAAGAATCATTTTGTAAATTGTTTATGCTCACCTTCAGGCTAGAGCAAGGACTTCCAGAAGGCAGGCCTGTGCCTTTTATACCTCACAATCCCTAGTCTGTGCCTGGCATAGTGCAGAGACTCAATGATGGTGAAACACCCGTGATCGCTGTCTTAAAAGCAGCTTATCCCCACACCCGCAGGATACATTTAAACCTATAACGTTAACTGAATAAAGGAGAAACTAGTATATAAATAACTAGAGCATTGAGAAAACATGATAAAGGCTATGACTGAATCAAAAAGTATATGGGATGGGGTGCCCGGGTGGCTCAGGTCATGATCTCACGGCTTGTGGGTTCGAGCCCCGCATTGGGCTCTGTGCTGACAGAGCCTGGAGCTCTCCAGCTCAGAGCCTGGAGCCTGCTTCAGATTCTGTGTCTCCTCTCTCTGCTCCTTCCCTGCTCTCACGCTGTCTCTCTCAAAAATAAATAAAATATTAAAAAAGTTTTTTTTAAGTATACAGGGGTTTAGAAGAGGGGCTAATTATTCTAATCAGGGAGGCTGGGAACAGAGACTTTGAGGAGGAGGTGGATCTGGAATAAACAGGATGAAATCTTGCGCTCCTCCCTCCCTTGGCCCTTCTCTTTCCAGGGAGTTGGCTGCACCCTTTGACAAATGTAGGCCAGTACATGAAGCCCATGATTCCTCTCCTCGTTCAGTGAACTCCATACTATTTTAGGGCTTCAGTGGGTAGTGCTTCCATCTGCACTGACCCCCTTCTCACTACTCCTTTAGGCCTTGCTGGATGGGAGCTACAATTATACTAGGGTTAGGGATGCTATGGGTGATACATTTTCTAGCCCCTCAAGAAAGCGGTTTGTTGGGGCGCCTGGGTGGCTCAGTTGGTTAAGGATCCGGCTCTTGGTTTCAGCTCAGGCCATGATCTCATGGTTCCTGAGTTCAAACCCCACATTGGGCTCCAAGATGACTGCACAGAGCTGCTTGGGATTCTCTGCCTCTCTATGCCCCTCCCATTTGCACATATGTGCTCTTTCTCTCTGTCTCTCTCTCAAAATAAACTTAAAAAAATGAAAGAAAGAAAGCAGTTTGTTGCTTTTCATAAAATGCTCCTAAAATCCTCTTAGAGAGAGAGGTGGAAAAGAGATGGCTCTTAAGTGTTTTGATCTTCACAACATTAAACATTTATTTTCTTGTTTAAAAAAATAACTTTGAGGGGGGCCTGGGTGGCTCAGTCAGTAAGTGACCAACTTTGGCTCAGGTCATAATCTCATGGGGCTCATGAGTTTGAGCCCCACATGGGGCTCTGTGCTGACAACTCAGAGCCTAGAGCCTGCTTCCGATTCTCTCTCAAAAAATAAACACTAAAAAAAAAAATGACTTTGAGAAGGCAGAAGATCTAATAAGGCCAGGCCTGCATTTTTTTAAATTCTTTATTTTTGAAAGAGAGACAGTGAGACAGAGTGCAAGTGGGGGAGAGACAGACAGACAGGGAGACCCAGAACCTGAAGTGGGATCCAGGCTCTGAGCTGTCAGCACAGAGCCCAACGTGGGGCTTGAACTCATGAACTGTGAGATCATGACCTAAGCTGAAGTTGGACGCTTAACCGACTGAGCCACCCAGGCGCCTCCAGGCCTGCATTTCTGAACAGCATTAATGGCTGGGAAGAGCAGAGGCTGTCCCCTTTGGAGGCACAGAACCCCCCCCCCCCCCCCCCCCAGACCAACTCAGGGATTTCAGATCTCTGCAGCCCTTGGCTCAGTGGCTCCAGTCGCAAGTGAACCCAGTGAAATTACCCAGAGCTGTTACCATATTTGTCACAAAAGCATCCCAACAGCAGGGCTAAGGTGGGAACAGGATGATAATCCTCTCTGGGAACTTTACTCCCTTCTCTGGTTTCCCACCCTACTCTCTCTCTGTGTGAAGTGTGGGTTTATGTAAATTGCTGCAGGCACCGTCTCAGCTAGGAGGAAGTCACCAGCAGTAATGGAAACATTAAGACTGGATGATTCTTATCCCCACTGGATGGCCATTTGGGGCCTGTTGCTCAAGGAAGTGAGAAGTGGCACAAGCCAGTTCACTTCCAAAGGCTGGCTTTCCATTGTGTGTGTCTTCCTTCATGAGCCCCAAGAACACATCTCACTGCTGGCCACCTCAGGGTTGTATGATCCAGAACCAAATGCCAGGCTTGTTGAAGTCACTCCCCGATTTAACTCCAATTTAATACCTTAATTTCAATTCCCAGGGGTTCAGATTCTTTGCCTTGGGCTCATGAGTTTCTTTTCATAAAAGTGCTTAACTTTCTTCATACTGTAGAAGCTCTGTCATTTATATTTGAAAGTACACACCATAAAAAAGGAGAGAAGAACCTATGCAGGATCTCTTTGGATGTTATCACTCTTATTAGTTTGATACTTTTCTATTTGCAAATACATAATAAAGCATTTTCTTAAATAAATATGGTCATATTTGGTACTATAAATATGTACCAAATATGGTACTATATTTTCACTCAGCATGCCAAATCGAATATTTCCCCTCATCTTTAGATATTCTGTTACTAGACTGGCTATGCAGCATTTCATTGTATGAATGAACAGAATTAATTTATCTAATCCTCTACCCTTGGACATTTAGTGCACCTGTAGACTATGTAAGAGGACAGAATGTTTATCCAATTATTTTTGCCACCAGTCACGGCCCTGAGTGGGTGCAGTTTGAGACCGTATGTAGACTGTATCTCTTCTCTTAGGGGAGAAGGATAACAGAATTCATTTGAAGTGGCTTTTCAGAGAAAAATCTCTATTGCTGTTCACTTCCTCTCCTGGTGTATGACACTAAGTGAAAGGTTCCCTTTATTTGAGAATATAGAATCAAAGGGGCAGGTCACGAGCATGCCTGTCAGAATATCTGATATTCCCTTTTTTTTTTTTTTTTTTGGCCTTTTACATATAACTCTCAGTATTCAAAACCAGATGAAAGTTATGTGTACTTTTGGCAAAATAATTACTTGGCTACTTCAAAACTCCTTCAGCAGGGAAGTATTCAGGGACCATAATTGCCCTGCCTTGCCAGAAAACATTCTGTTCTGAGAATTTGGGTCATGTAGTCTCTCAACACAGTTAAGAAAACAATACTCTACACAATTCCAACTCCAGCGGTCCAGGCCCTTTCGGACTGGGGTAACAGGTCTGTTTTTACCAGAGGGTGATATGAGGATTCCTGTGATGAAGCCAAAGGCATTCTGGGGAGGAAATAGTCTTTTTCTTGACATTTTGGCCAATCTGAAATGGACTTTCTGTTCTAAACACTGTACTGGCCCAAGGGAAGGAGTGCCTTCTCAAAACAACTAAGGAAAACAAACGTCTTCTACTCTTGTGTAGAAAAAGATGAGAACTGAGGTGGGTAGAGAAAGATCTTTCTCTCCAGTGACATGGCTAGGGGCAGTGTGTTAACCTTTAGGATCTTGGTCTCATCAACTCTACAAACAACATTGTAGTTCTCTCTCACATTAAATTGGAACCCAGGGCACTGGGTAGCTCAGTTGGTTGGCTGAGCGTCTGACTCGATTTTAGCTCAGGTCATGATTGAGCCCTGCATTGGGCTCTTTCCTAAGCGTGAAGCCTGCTTGGGATTCTCTCTCTCTCTCTCTCTCTCTCTCTCTCTGCCCCTCCCCTGATCATGCTCTCTCTTCCCCAGAATAAACATTAAACAAAATTGGAACATGTACATTAAAATGCCCGACATGATGACTGACACCTAGTATTTAGCTCATCAGTGTTAGCTTCTTTTCCTAGTGAAATAACAAAATGTACTATTCACTGTGCTACAGGCTGAAGACAGAATGATGAATAAAAAACACGCTCAGTCTTTGCGGATTGCCTGGTACTCAATAAATATCCGTGGAATAAGGTGAAGCAGCTGCAAGCCTGGAGGGAGAGACAGGTAATGAGTACCGTAAAAGGCATGCACGGGCTGATGTAATGTGTAAAGATGTACACAGGCTGACGTGGAATCCCAGGGGAAGGACTCTATCATTCTTTTTACGGAAAATGGGGAAGAAGCACCAGAGGATGGTTTTGATGGATGAGTAGAAGTGCTCACGTGGAGTAGAGGGAGGGGAGGATGGTGGTGGAAAAAGGAAGAGGAAACAGAATGAGTAAAGGCACTGAGGGAAAAAACTATGAGGTGTTTGGGGGACCAGAAATGTAGCAGGAGAGGTATCCAAGAGAGTCTGAGCTTGAACTTAGATCAGTTCATCTCGGACTTTAATGTGCTAAAGAATCATCCAGGGATAGTTAAAATGCCTGTCCTGATTCAGTTGGTATGTAGTAGGGCCTGAGATTCTGCATTCCTAGCAAGTTCCCATGTGATGTAGAGCAAATAGTCTGTGGATAAGCAGTAAGGCTTAGACAAAAGGGAGTCAGCAGAGATTCTTAAAGAGGACGTAATCAGATTTATTTATGAGGAAGCTCACTGTGCTACAGTGTGCAGGCTGGACTGGGGTTACAGGTGCTTTTACACATTCTTACGGGACCACTGCAGTATCCCTCATGACATAACACCAGAGAAGACTCTTTGAATTTTAATGGGCTTTGGAGAGGATATGGCTGAACTCCCTCTCTTTACAGAATATGAAAGAGAACTTTTAACACGTGACAAGACCTCCTTGGGGTCAGACAGCTAGTTGGTGGTAAAGCTGGGGGGGTGGGGGTCAAGAACCCAGACATTCTAACTGAAACTCACCTAACCATGTTCTTTCTGAGAACTTCCCCATTCCATAACTTTAACTTACATTCAGCATTGAATCAGAGTATTTCTTAGACTTATGAAGAAAAAAGGATGCAGGGAAGAGTTCTTTTTCAACCACTCTCACTCATGGAGACTGTGGCTTACTTTATGAGCCAGGTTAGGGAAACACCCATGATGTCAGGTCACCAGGCAGAATTTCCAGGTATTTGATTCCACATGACCCTTTTTTTATCTCCTGGAAACATGTCAGAAGTTCACATTCCCCTGTAGGCAAGTAGGCAAATGCCCACCTGTCCTCGGTGGGTGCTCCAATCTTGCCTTGTACCTACAGGAAAGCTTGGATGGGGCAGGGAGAAGAAGACAGTGGAACTAATATAACTTATATGCTTACTATGTGCTATGCCCTGACATACATTTTAATTTTTTTTTAAGTTTATGTATTTATTTTGAGGGAGAGAGTGAGAGTGAGCACAAGCAGGGGGAGGGGCAGAAAGACAGGGAGAGACAGAATCCCAAGCAGGTTCAGAGCTATCAGCCCAGAGCCCCACACAAGGCTCGAACTCACGAACCCTGAGGTCATTACCTGAGCCAAAATCAAGAGTCGGAACTTAACCAACTAAGCCACCCATGTTCTCCTTAATTTAACTTAATTCTTAAAAATTTTTTTTGTTTTTAGTTTATTTTTTTGAGAGGGAGAGCATGCACATGTAAGTGAGCAGGGAAGGGCAGAGGGAGAGAAAGAATCCCAAGTAGGCTCTACACTGTCAGAACAAAGCCTGATGTAGGGCTCAATTTCACAAACTGTGAGTTTACAACCTGCGCTGAAACCAAGAGCTGGACACCTAACTGAATGAGCCACCCAGGCACCCCCAATTTCACACATCAGGAAAGTGAAGGTTCTAGAAAAGGAAAAGAATTGAAGAAGAGGAAGAAATAGAGAAATGGAGACAGCAGGGCCAGAGATACTGGGGAGTGGAGAAGGATCCAAAAAAGCAGAGTCCTTTATCTCTAATACATGGGGCTTGGTGTCCTGGGAAAACAGTGGAATGGGGAGGAAGAACACATTGACACTCTCAGTGAGTCCCAAAGGAACAAATGAGACTGTTCAAGAGGTCCCTTCTAGGCTGAGGGGTCTGATTAAAAAGGTTAAAGCAGCATCAACCAGTAGTCGTGTTCTGAGCTTGCAAACAGGATCCTAGTCAATAACAGGAAGTGAATCCTGCCTGCTCATGCAGTCACATGATTTATCTGTTTTATGGGGCCAACAGTGGCTAACACACAAAGAGCTGACTTCAGTCTTTCTTCGAACTTGTGGAAATGGAGAAGCAACAGAAAAAAACTGCTAGGAATCACTGAGTAATCTAAATGCCATCTCAGCAAGAATTCGATTTAGACCTAGTTAAAGACATGATTTTTCAGGAAACTGAGAAGATGGAGGTTTTGAACTCCAATGATCTGAGGGAAAACTGTGATATGGCCAGCTCTGAATGAGAATACAAAATCCTAAGAAATTTCACCTTTTTTAAAGGGGAAGGGTCAAGGTTTACAAATTCAGCAACATAAGACCAAAAAAATAAAATGCCGTGCATAAAGATATCTTAAATGCCCCATCATCTTTTCATCCCCATCTGATGCCACAACAGTGGTTCAAACAAACTTATTGACCTAAGTGCATAGTGACCCTGTGCTGAGCACCATCACATGGATGACCTCACTTGAACACCTGTAAGTCCACCATGCAGGTGAATTACCATTGCATTTTATAGAGAAAGAAGGGAGAAGCTTTAAGAATCCAGAATTTTGACTGTTTTTGGCAGACTGACCCCTCTAACAGGTCAAAAGCATTTAGATCCAGGTGGATAAATCCCTTTTTGGTTAATGCCAATGTCCGGGGAGGAGTTACACGTTGCATGTGGACACCTACGGCACGTGACCGTTATCTGCTAGGACCGAGCAAAGGGCCTGCCATAACATTCATCTAGGAGCTAAAATACTTGTTTGGGTAAGGAGTTCTCAGCAATCATCTGTTGTTACCTCGAATTCCTGCAGGCTGCCAACATTTAACCAATGCTGAAATGTGATTACAAACATACTAAGGGGTCCACCTTGCAGCTAACTTCCCCACTTTCCTCAAGGGAGGGCATTTTTAAAAAAATTTTTTTTTCAACGTTTTTTATTTATTTTTGGGACAGAGAGAGACAGAGCATGAACGGGGGAGGGGCAGAGAGAGAGGGAGACAGAATCGGAAACAGGCTCCAGGCTCCGAGCCCAGAGCCCGACGCGGGGCTCAAACTCACGGACCGTGAGATCGTGACCTGGCTGAAGTCGGACGCTTAACCGACTGCGCCACCCAGGCGCCCCAAGGGAGGGCATTTTAATCACATCTACGAATAGCCTGGGGTGGAATCATGCAGCTTTCCAGGGACAGGATCTAGAGGGGCCAGGTCAGTGCTAATAGCAAATCCTGCTAAAATGAGATTCTCCTCATCCAGTTCCACTGGCCTTATTTGGGAAAGCCAGGGCTCTGATGAAATTCAAAGAGAATTTACTTTCTGGAGCTACAGATGCTGGGAGAAAGGCAAGATGCCACATTGTACCTTCTCTCTTCCTGTTCAGTCTGTGACACAGAGACCTCTTCTCTGACTTGGGGTCAGAGACCATGCAGGGGGGGGATAACTGACAGAAGCTGCCATTTGGCAACAGTACCACAGAGGTGCACAGTCTAAGTGACTGCTAGTGTAGAGGATTTCTGTCCATGTTGCTGGAATGAGAACAGATCCCCTTAGGTCCCAAGTGATAGTTACCCATGCTCCGTCATTGGCGTGATGGTTGCAGCAACAAGACCTTGAAGTTTCTTCTTTTGGGAGGCCATTGAGCTGCTGAAAAATGTCTGCAAAACATACAATATAATTCCTCTCCTTCTTCAAGGAATGCCAATTAATGATCAAACTCCCAGGCAAAGTCCATTCCCAGTTTAAAATTGTGAAAAATGCTTACAAGTACACAAACACACAGAGCAAATGAAGAGAATGTAAAATGTAGAGCTTAATTTTGCAGACAAGGAGATTATTTTTAAAGACAGGAGCGGGGGGGGGGGGGTGTGTGACAAGTGTCCCAGGAAAATACTATCAGAAAGGCCTCTCACTTTGTCTATACAGGTGATTCAGGCAGACTGAAACCTCACAGAGAGGGGGTACATGACAGCAGGCCCAAGAAAGAACATCAATTTAACTCAAGGAGATCATATATATATATATATACACATATATATATATGTCTTTCTCCTGACCATATTTCAATTTAATTAATAGTAATTTTATACATATATAACATAAAACATATGTATAAAATTATATATATTACCCTATATATTATATACATAACGTATTATATATAATATACAATATATATTTTTATATATATTATATATATTTATATATATTACGTATTATATATAACATATATACATTTTATATATAATACATTATATATATAAAATATATAACATATGTAATATATAATTATAATATATATTATATATTATATATTTATATAATATAATCTATAACTTATATATGTAATTATATAATATACAATTATATAAATAATAATTACAACTATATACCATATAATATATAATACATAGTTATAATATATGTAATATATAATATATGATAATATATCATATATAATTATAATACATAATATATACATTGATATATAATATATATAATATAAATAATATATTATATATACATAAATACTATTACTTAAATTGAAATATGGCCAGGAGAAAAGAGACATTCTTTTGTTTTTCCATATCTTCATTCTTTTAAGGAGAAGCTCACCTAAAACCAGCACTTACAGTCTTAAGGCTTCTGTGTGATCTACTTAACGATCTTCAGATTTACCTATGTTTGAAAATTCTAATTTTGACTAGTTTTGCCCTGTTTTCCTAGCTCTAGTAGACCATGTACACTGTATCATAATTGTTTATTCATCTCTCCCCCACTAGACCAAGCTCCCTAGGACAAGGAATACATTTCATTTGGCTTTGCTTTTCCTGCACTGAGTTACCTGGTAAGACATCTTGTGTTCAATTAAAAAGGGATGAATATGTAGGTAATTGAATGAGGTGTTCAAATTGTAGCTGGATAATGACTTCCACAGACAGGGTGATCATGGCTGAGAAAATCAACCTGACCCCACTTATGTGGGGCAAAAGGATCCCTCCCCATCTGGCAGAGAATACACCTGTCTGCACCAGTGTAAAAAAGCCAAGAGGCTGTCGAAAACAGCCAATGAGAGGCAAGAGAGTATCGTGGTTAATAGCTTGGATTCCACAGGCTGACTGCCTGGCTCAACTCTCAGCTTTTCCACTTACCTAGTTACAGAACTGTTATTATTTTTTGAACTGTAAGACACAAAAATGCGAAGCCATGAATGCAAAGTCTTAAAAATTGAAGAAGAAAATAAAATATAACCAAATAGTATTTGGTGACAATTAGACAAAACATGGTTGGCTTAGAGCAAACACGGTGATGTCTATAGGTAATGGACAAGTTGGGGTATATTACAGGTCTGAGGTCACTGGCACATTAAAAAGCCCAGTGTCCACTATACTTAAAGTTGACCCACATAACGTAACAATTATCAACTGTTTCATTTTGCTTGCTCTTTATAACTGTTAACCTCATTTCCCCAAATAGGAGCATAAACTTTACAGATTACAAAGATCATATCTTTTACTTTTTCTGTCTCCTCCAAGAGTTCTGGCTCAGGTGAGCCCTTCAAGCCAGAAACAGGACAAAACAAAGACAAAGACATGAAAGGGCACACTGTGGCAAAATTTACTGCTTTTATAGGAAGCCAACGTGATCCCCCCCCCCTTACAGATACGTCCCTAGCAAGACTTGCTCCTGAAATTAAGCCCAAATCCTTCAGGTAGTTTTGCTCTGTATTGAAGGGCAATAAAGGGGAACCTTACGTGATATACGGGATACTAGGATTTTTCTGCCCTGTCCTAGTTTGAAGATGAGACCAAAATCCTGTTGGGCGGTTTGAGACAAATGTAATCAAGGCCATGGGGAAAACACAAGGCCAATAACATAGGCCCATCTATCCCAGAGGAACGTCTGTGCATTAAAGGAGATGGACGCTATGCCTGCTGCGTATCTCCACCGGGCACTCCTGCAAGCATTGAACTCAGGACACTTCAGACTGAACCTGCCACCTGTCCCCTATGATTGCTTCCTTTAGTCCTTACAGTGGAGGAGGTGGAGCATCAGCTCTGGAGTCAGACACCATGGGTCTGCATCCTGGCTCCACCAGTTCCCAGTGGGGTGAGCCTGGAAGTGTTATTTACCTTCTCTGTGCTTCGGTGTTCACTCCTGTCAATAACAGTAGTCATATTTCATAGGTTGTTGAGAATTAAATGAATTCTTGTAGAGTGATTAACAACGGTGCCTGGCACACAGCAAGTACAGTATGAAGTCGCACCAGATGGCTACAGGACATTAGCAAGTATTCTTGCCTCTTATCTTCCTTCCCTGCCCCCTTACTGCCTCTCTCATAACTTACCCTTTATTACCTCTTATCTAGACCAACGGGCACAACCCCAGGTCTAAGAGGCCCAAAGGGACTCAAGAAGGCTCAAATGATAACAGTCTCAAGAGCTAGAGTCAGCACCAAAAGTCTAATTCAAACAGTGCTAGGCTGTTCACACTAGACTTCTGTATTCTGAGCTTTTAGTTACATTTATTTCACACTTAGGGCAGTTACAGATACTCTTAGGATCATCAGAAGCTTGGATGGGTAGTTTTATATATGGCTTTGATTGAAAGAAACAAAATTAAGTGCATGTAAATGCAATTTGGTTACAAAATCTCAAAAACATAGAACCTGTAGGGATGTGGGGTCAGAGTCAGGAATTCCTACCTTAATCCCCACTCTCCTCCTCCAATCCACATAGGCTTCCAGGTTAATCTCCTGGAAGCACAGACATTTCTAAGCCTGCCTTGGCCCAGCTCAGAAAATGCTAATGACTTCCCCTGGCTTCAGTAGGAGAAATGCCAAACTTCCTGGTCCAGGGCTCTGTATAAATCTCTTCATGCCTGAAGGGCACTAGCTCAAGTGTTCCCTGTTGCTCCTAACCGCCTTTTCCCATCTGGCCTGCTTCCTTAGGTTCTCCCATCTGGAATGACTATCTCCCACTTCAGCCCCTTGAGTCTAGACAACTTTTAAAACTCACTGTACAAGTTAAAGAACATTCCCTGATCTCCCAAGAAGACAACTTCTTACTCCTCAAAATTCCCTCAAACACTTGCTTTTCCTTAAAAATGTTACATGTTATTAGCAGGGTGGTTTTGGCTCCTCTTCTACAGCGTCAGCCACCAGGGAGCAGGAACAGCTTCAAAAAAATCTGTCTCTGCACAGAGCAGTACACGAAAAGACCAAAATTTGCTGACTTTGTGAATGCTGAATTTCCAGGAAGAGATGGGGGTAAAAGACACAAAAACTGTAATAGGTAATGATTGATATTTTGTACATTCAAATTTTAAATAAACTTGTTAACGTCAAGCTTTGGCATTCTTTGTAGCTTGTATCAAAAGCAAGTGGTTAGAATGTTCTCCACCCTAGGGCTCAATGCGAATTTAGAATGTTAATAGAGATGCTGGGGAGAGGCTATTACTCTTGAAATCTTGTATCTCTATCCACCAACACTTAGTACAAAGAATTCAAGTCAAATCCTCGGAAAAGGGCAAAGTTAAAAAAAAAAAATCTCTGGGCGAGACGGAGGATGCAACTCTGGGCATGGTGAATGACTCGAGAAATACACGCAAAAGAAGAAAAGTAATGGAGAAACGAAAGAAACAAAACCAAAACGCAGAAACATAACCAAGTTCCCATAAAATGAAGGCATTGGGTCAAATGCAATGATAAAGTCTGTTCCACTCCACAGCTGACTCAGCTCACTGAAGGGTCCTTGGAGAAGGCTATGCGGTCCGGAAAGAATCCAGGGGAGTGGTCCCTCTGTGCAGACCCCTGCCCCAGGACTGCAGCGTGTCGCTTTCGCACTTCCTCTAGCCCCACGTCCCAGCTTTTCTGCCTTCCCCTCTCCTCCGGGCCATCCCCGTCCCCCCGCCCCTCTGCCCCCCTGCCCCCCTGGCCCCCTGCCCCCATCCCCGGGTGGGCTGCAGGTTTCCGTCCACCCATCCGCCCCGCGCGGGCCGCGCTCACCAGATAAGCCCGGGTCCGCCTCGGTCGCGGGTGGGCCGCCGCCGCTGCTGCCGCTCGCCGCAGTGTTGCGCGCCGCCCCGCGCCCCCGCCGTGGCCTTTCTCTCCTCCGCTGCCGCGCGGCCCCGCACCACGTGCCTACGCGCCCGCGCAGAGCCGCGCGCCCAGCACGCCCTGGACGCTGAGCACATGTGCAGTTTAGCCTCCCTCCGCGTTACCTGGGGGTGTGGGCGAGGCGCCGGGACTGCGAGCTTCCGAGCTTGCGCCTCCCGAGCCGCGGCGCGTGTTTACGCGCGCCCAGATTCCGCGGGGCAAACTCTCCCTTCCCTTTCTGCTGCGCGGGTCGTACCGCTTGCGGATGCCTCCTGGGCTTCTGTTCGCTTTAACTTCTGTCCAGGGCTCGGCAGCAACAGGTACTTCGTGGTTGTGAGCTTTGAAATTTGGGCTGCCGGTTCCGAAGCGTGCTGAGAACCCTGCCTGCCAGTCGGGGATCCCGTTTGTGCTTTTCAGGCTGGTGCTGCTGCCCCAACCCCACATGCCCTCATGTTCAAAGGTGATGAACGGATATTAAAATTGGATTCGTTTCTAAAGCGGTAGCTTTCCTGCGTATTCTGGAGAACAACTGAAAGAGTTTTGAACGGGATAATTATTTTTAAACAAAATATCTCTACTTGTAGGAATGTCAAGAGTTTACTTTCTAGTGTCACATGCTGTGCCAATACATCAGAAACATAGACAAGTCCTCAGGTTTCTCTTGTTAATGTGAATTATCCTCAATTTTGCATAAAAGACAATGGCCTATGCTTAATTCATTTAGGGAAAATAAATTTCCCTTAGGGCTTTCTAGTTTGCATTTTAAATGCTTTTAAACCCATTGTAGAAGTACTTTCATTGCATGTGGCTCCAGAAATTAATTCATTAATCAATTCATAAAACAATCCTTTGTCGTGAATACTATTTTTTAAAGTCATATTTTACAGTTGAGGAACCATCATCCCATTCTATGTTTTTAAGTTTATTTATTTTGAGAGGGAGGGAGTGCAAGTGGAGGAGGGGCAGAGAGAGAGGAAGAGAGAGAGAATCCCAAGCAGGCTCCACGCTGTCAGTGCAGAGCCCAATGCGGGGCTGGAACTCACAAATGGTGAGATCATGACCTCAGCTGAAGTCCTGTTTAAGCCTAAGTACCACGCTTAACCAACTGAGCCATCCAGGTGCCTCAGCACCATCCCATTCTAAAGATCAGAAAAAAAAAAAAAAAGTATTTTAATGAGTTTGAGTAATTTGCCAAAGGCCACAGTGCCCATGAGTAGTTGAGCTGTGATTTGGTCTCAAGTAGTGCGGGAGATGATACTTTTAACCACTACTCTATGTTTTCCTGCAAAAAAGGAAGGGAAAAGTCCTAGTTATGTCTAAGAATGTCAACAAGAATATATCCTAATGGGACGTTAGTAAGTTTTTTCAAAGTCATACTTTAATACGTGCAAAATTAAGTATTTCAGTACCCAAAAGTTATAGAACATCAGGCTTAATATTGTCAACCAATAAACCAACATGTTAAATGAATAAACTACTGTTTAAATATATGTAGTAGTACAAAGCAATGACTTATAATAGTGTGTTAGGGTTTGCTAAGAAACAGATGCTAAAACTGGATTGGAGGTGCAGGAAATATACTTGGGGAGGGACCCAGGGAGAAGGCAGGGAGAGCCTTGATGGTCATACAGGGCTGACACCTGTGGTAGAAGCTATGGAAAGAAAGGGGGTGGGGAGAGTCTCACTGGAATGGTGGAGGGGGAGCATCATAGCCTCCACTACATGCCCTTAAGAAACTCACAGCCTCTCCAATGAATTGTGGGGAAGACATTTACCTTTAAAAATATGTATGCTGGTACAAAGGTATGAAACACTGAGGGAGGGAAAGACTCTGATCTGGGCAGAGGGGTGAGTGTGTGGGCATGATGAGGCAGGAGAGCATTTCTGAAAAGTCTTCCTGGGGGAGGTTGACACTTGAGCAGTCTTAGACAAGGAGGAGGCCTTAGAAGAAGGGAGAGACAGCCAAGGTTCACTGCTGGCCCGAAGTCCTCTAACACTTGTCTGATAAGTGGCAAGGGCTCTGTGGCCTTTCTTTTATTGTTGTACAGTGTTATTTAATCATCATTACTTTTTATGCTTTTCTTTCTTGCCCCCTCATTCCACTGCGAGGTGCTCAAGGCAGGTACCTTGTCCTATTTCTTTGTTTTTCCCACAGCGCAGAGCTCAGTGCTTATCTACCTGCAGGCGAAGAGGGTTGGATTTGGAGATGTTTACTCCCTTCAACTCTGCTTTGTTTAAAAAAATATATATGTTGGGGTTCCTCATCGTATTGTGTTCACTACAATTCAAGTTTGAAACTCAGTGATGTGGAGAAAAGAGCTTGGGGGGATACAGTACACTGTAATTGATCAGACTGGCCACACGTTCCATCCTTGGTGCTGACAGTGGAGTCTTATCACAGGTTCCTGAGTGGACTTGGAGAAACCTTCCCAGAAAGGTTCCCCTTACCTTCTTGTCATGGTGCTGAAATGTTCTAGTACCAATTCCACTGTGTGGGAGGTGTTCCCCTCACTAAGAAGGAATAGTTCTCTGATGCCCGCTGGGTGTCCTACAGTTTAACTCAATTCCGACAGACACTATCTCCCCAGAGATAGCATCAAATTTCACAGGTTAAGGGTTCAGTCATAGAAGTCTGCCCTCCCTGCCCCACCCCCACTTCAGATGTTACATCAGATCCAGGCTATTACCTGTGCTTCTGACCCATTGGCTATAAACCAGAGGTTCCTTTGACCCCCTCCTTGGATTTGATTAATTTGCTACAACAGCTTATAGAACTCAAAGAAACATTTTACTTACTAGATCACTGGCTTATTATAAAAAGCTATAACTTGGGAACAACCAGGTGGAAAAGATGCATAGGGCATGGGATGGGGAAAGGGCTCATAATTTCCATGTCCTTTCTGAGCACAAGTGTATGCTCTCCCCAAATCTCCATATTTACCAGCTGGAAATCCTCTGCCCACCCTCCTTTTTGGGGTTTTATGGAGGCTTCATTACATAGGCAGTATTTTTTTTTTAATGTTTATTTTTGAGAGAGAGACAGAGAGACAGAGTGTGAGTGGGGGAGGGGCAGAGAGAGAGGGAGACACAGAATCCAAAGCAGGCTCCAGGCTCTGAGCTGTCAGCACAGAGCTTGACATGGGGCTCGAACCCACGAATTGTGAGATCATGACCTGAGCAGACTGGACACTTAACTGACTGAGCCACCCAGGTGCCCCTACATAGGCAGTATTGATCAAATCACTGGCCATTGGTAATTGATTCAATTTTGGAGAAGGTTGGGGATGGAACCGAAAGTTTCAACCTTCTAATCACATGATTGATTCTCTTGGCAACCAGCCCCTATCCTAAGATGCTTTCGAAAAGCTAGTCACCTCATTAACATAACAAAAGACATTCATTGCTCTCATCTCTTCGGAAATGTCAAGAGTTTTAGGAGCTCTGTGCCAGAAATGGAAGACCAAATTTATAGTTTTTATTATAAATGACAATGTTACAGTTGTCCTTACCAGGAAAGAGGAAATGGATTGTAGACAGCCAGAATACTGCTACATTGGGGAACGTTCATGAAGGAAGGAGAATGGAATTTGGGTCTTGAAGCGTTGCTCTCCATCGTGGGCCTGAGAAAGTTCTCTCCATGGTGAGGAAGAACAGTCCTTTGCATTCCATGTAAAGGAATACAACCAAGTTATAGGTATGAGAATCACTCCTGGAAATTCTGGTTGTGTGGGTATGTCGGTGGGGCTGGTAGAAAAGCACAAGTTTATTTTTGCATCAAAGTCCATAGATCTTCAGAGAAGGAAGCAGGCCATGACTAGAAGTTGGACAGATTGCTAGTCCCCATGACAAAGACTCTTCCCTTTTATAGGTTAATTTCTGAGACTAAGTGCCTACTAGTAGAAGGATGTCTCTTGAGGGGAGAAAAGTCCTATGCATAAGCTGCGTTTCAGAGAACCCCTTGGGTCACAGGAAGGGACAGTTTTGAGAGTAGTTGTGCTCAGTTGTCTCCTGGCTCAGCCCTTTGGTGAATGCATATTGATTTCCAGCTCAAAGGAAAAAAATGAACAGAGATGTAACTCCATATTGGCATTCTTAACTTGGACTCTGTGACTCCGGATTTTTAATAGCAATAATCTTTTAATAATACTAATCTTTATTGAGATGCTATTCAATACTATGCAATTCACCTATTTTAAGCATATGGTAGTTCAATATTCTTTATTATGTCACAGAGTTGTGCAATCATTGCTACAATTTTAGAACATTTTCATGACCCCCCCCCAATAACCCATATGTGTTAGCAGTCACGCCCCATTCCCTTCCTCCTCCTGGCCCCCAGCTCTAAACAACCATTAGTCTTTCCATTTTTATAGATTTGCCTGTTCTGGACATTTCATATAAATGGAATTATGCATCATGTAGTCCTTTGTGTCTGGCTTCTTTTCCTTAGTGTAGTATTTTCAAGGTTCATCCATATTGTAGCAGGAATCTGCTTCATCCCTTTTTATACCCACACAATATTCCATTGTATGGATATACAACATTTTATTCATCGATTGGTTGGTGGACATTTGAGTTCTTTCCAGTTTTTGGCTATTATGAATAATGCTATTATTGTGATTGTGGATTTTAGACCTCCTGGAATATTGTCGGCATCTTTTTTCCAGTGGAGTTAGTTTATAGCATTCTGGCTTCTGTTTGGTTTTTCAGAAGCCCCAAGTCCTTATCAAGATCAGGGCTTTTACACCTGCCTGGGCGGCCTTTCTTCAGTCTGACTGCTACACATCCTTCAGATCGTGGCTCAGGTGTAACCCTCCTGAGAAGCTGACTTGTGCAGACCCTCCTCCTAGCACTGTGTTCTTTCCATTCCTGTCACAACTTATTAGTGTGTTTAGTTCTCCCCGTTAGTTGGTAAGCTTTGTGAGGGCAGTGGTCTGTCTGTTCTGTTCCTTGGGACACATCTAGTGCCTGCTACATCATAGGCACTCAATAAGTAGTTGAAATACTATGCAATGCAGAATGACTGTTGGTAACAGAGAGAGGCATCCTAGCTCTGTTGCCAGAACATAGCCTTTTGCACTGATGGGAGGAGGGTTACCCCCTTGTTGACTGGTATTGATATAAGAGTAAGGACCCCTGTGGCCGAGAAGGGTGGTATGAACACAGAGAACAAGAACTAGGGAGCATTGAGGACACTGGATCCAGATAAAGAGGACTGTAGTGTCTCTCTGAGAGCATGAAGGGAGGGATTCCTGATGTATATTAAATCTGGACAATGTTGCCTTGTTGCTGACTTTGAGACCTCTTTCTGAATTGTATGTATGGACCAATGTGCCAATGGGTTACCCACATTGATTTATCATCCCCTAATAGTTGGAAAACCCTTTGAAAATGTGGGCCTAGTTTGATGACTAGCAAGGGGGAAAGTATGAGGGGGCCATAGTCTGAAAACAGAAAAGGAAGTTAATATTAATTTTGCTTGGCCAGGTTTCTTTGACAATATTCAGAAAAGTACAGAGGCAAACTTCCTTTGAAGGATGTTCGGCCTGTGTTAGGTATTGCCTGATGAACATGAGGCTGTTGGGACGCATGCAAGTGAGTCTAGTCCACTTGTAACAGTACTCTGTAAGGTTCCCCGGGGATCTAAAGAGTAATAAACATGTCTTCCAAAAGCTTCCCAAAGCTCAATAGCTGCTCATATTATGAATTAGGTAAGGACTCACCACTAGGTGACAGTCTGTCAGCAGAAATTGCTTTCTCATTTAATGACTCTTTCCCCAACTGCAAGTTTCTGGGAATATCAGTAAAAATAAAAATATTAGGTAATCTTTTTCCGATCCCATTTCCCTATCCTCCCTTTCCCAAAAATCTATGGAGCTGACATCTTCAATGGCAAACATTCTTCTTTAATCTCTCTTTCCTTAATATTAAAGTAATGAAAAAATGATGTATGGAGACACAGAAATCAGACACAGAAAATTAAGTTTCCCCTCCCATACTACTTCTTTGGGTTTTGAAGATAAATATGGCTATAAAAAGAGTACACTCAGTGGTCTTGGCTTTTTTTTTTTAATGTTTATTTAGTTTTGAGAGAGAGAGAGACAGAGACAAAGACAGAGACTGGGAGCAGGGGAGGCGCAGAGAGAGAGAGAGAGGGAGACAGAATCTGAAGCAGGCTCCAGGCTTTGAACTGTCAGCACAGAGCTTGACACAGGGCTTGAACCCACAAACTGTGAGATCATGACCTGAGCCAAAGTTGGATGCTTCACTGACTGAGCTACCCAAGTGTCCCTTGGCTTTTTTTTTCTTCAAGTTTATTTATTTATTTAGAGAGAGAGAGAGAGAGAGAGAGGAGAGGAAGAGACATTGTGAGTGGGGGAGGGATAGAGAAAGGAAGACCAAGAATCCCAAGCAGTCAGCGCAAAGCCCAATGTGGGGCTCAGACTCATGAACCATGAGATCATGACTTGAGCCGAAATCCAGAGTCAGATGCTCAACGAACTGCCACCCTAGAGCCCCTTGACTTTTTATAGGGAGAGGATATTTAAAAATCTGGTTCAAGTTTAGTTTATAAGTATTTTCTCCCTCAGGAATATAAATCACTCTATGCTTCCTTTCAGCATTTGAGGTGAAGATGGAGCTCTTAGGAGAAATGTATTTTAGCTCATTTATGAAGAAGTTTCGTTTTATGTCCTCTTTGAGCAAAAGGAAGACTCCCTGGAAAGTGTTCGGTGAGGTAAGTGCAACTTGAAATTTCATTTGCTTCCACCTAAGACTGCTTCAGTTCTGGGTAACAGCTGAACTCGGCACTAATGGTCTGGACTTGGGGAAGTTTAGGCCCCTTCTGTCAGCTGGTGAAGGGGGTGGGAGCTCAGATGGCCTCCTGAGGGGTATTCCGGGAAATTTTGTTGATCCTGCCCCTCCTCATTCCTCTGCTCAAGCCATCGTGCATTGCTGGCCCCAGCTTCCAGTGTTATTTCCATGGCCCCCATTGATGAGGTTCTTCCAGGCCTACTGGAAAGTTCCCATAAGTTATTCTAAAATCTCACTCTATTCCTGTGCTCCATTTTTCAGGCTAGGTATCTTAGTTACGGCTAAATTATCTCAGCTCTGAAAGAAATGCCTCCAATCTATATTTGGCCATACATTTAAAGGTGGGCCAAGTAGGTTAAAAAAATAAGCAAAGCAAAGTACAGAACGGTATTCAATTCTGCCATTTGTATTAAAGGAAAACAAGGTGCGTGTAGGGGCGTACCTGCATGTGAAGGTATGTTATCTGGAAGGATAACAGTGATAGTCAAATATTTAACAACTGGGTCGGTTCTGGGAACAGGGATGGCTGCTGGCTTGAGATCTGGAAGCGTGCTGGGGATCTCCTAATATCTAAGCTTTAACCCTGTAATGACTGATTGAAGTTCTGGGGGGGAGGAGGCAGCACTCCAGTGGCTTGAAGCAGCAGCTGTTTACTAGTCTGTAGAGAACCTTTAAGCAGTTTAACAACATGTGGTTGTCCTGGTGTTCCCCAGCAGCTATCCATGGGTCCTCCTGGGAGCGGGGATCTGAGGAGGACGGACTTAGTATTCAGCGTGCCCTTTAGCACTGTTTGAAATGCTTTGTTGTTGTTTGAATTCTATTCAATCACGTACTTGGAAATTGAATTTAATTTTGTTTGGCTCAGGGAAGAAGTCTTATTTTTAGAATTTGGTTCTGGACATTTCTGTCTAGTCATCTGACTCCAGTCTGCCTACAGACTCAGGGCTGTTCTCTTTTGTTCCATCTTGCAGGCAGCTCCTCCACCCAGAGCTTTGCTTACACCCCTCTGCTCACCTTGCTGACCCCCTTTCACCAGCACCAACCCCCCCCCCCCCCCGCCCAGTCCTCAGCGTCACTGTCTGAATCTCCTTCTGTTACTTATCCTGCACCTCTTGTCTCTCCACCTTACCAGACCTCAGTTCCATTACCAACTAGGATAGACATTACTGTGCTTAATCTTGTGAGCAGAAAATATGTGTTCTTTCTATTTTTTCTGTGTTGGAGAACCTGTGCTTCCCTAAGTTTTGTTTGAGCATCAGCACAAATGGCAGTGGTTGTCATAACCATGGTAAGAACTCATGTTGCATTGGTTTGGGCATCCACCTGCCTGGTGCAGAACCGCCCCGGACTCCATGTCTCCCCTGGTTTGCCTGGGAGGCAGGGTGGATCTTCCATTGTGCCCTCTTCCATCCTTTCCTCTTCTGCTTTGAGCTCCTTGTTGGTGTCCTCTGCTGTGCAGCTATTAGGGAGCTGTGTCTGGTCTCAGCTACAGTCCCAGCCACTCTTAAGCCAGGGTTGCTGTCTTCTGGTGCCTAAAATTGTGCAGAGAAGCTTTTCTCTTCTGCTTTGCCACATTCTGTCACCCAGGTCCCAGAGCAGCATGACTTGCTGAAGTGAGACTTGAGTGTCTTACTGAGCCTCCTCCTCTCCACCTGAAGGATCTGCTCCACAGGCCTCAGGTGTGAGTCCATGGAGCCAAGGCAGGGAACTAAAGACCGAGACCAGGCATTTCTTCCTACCCACCCCACTTCCCCACCCCAAGCCTACCCTTCCTGTCCCCCTTTCTCCACCCAAGGCTGCCACAAAACTGTCTTCCAGCAGTAGCTTCCTTGAGTCTAATCAACTCCTAGCCAGGTCAGCTGTGCCCTTAGATTTATCAAAGTTGACCTTTTGTGATAGGCACAGTTGGACTCGGGCTGGCACCCTGGCCACAGATGTTCTCTTTACACTTATCTCACTGTGTGGTAATTATATGTTGGCATGTCTCCTTCCCCAAGTTCCTCAAGTATGAGCTCCTAACTGTGTGGAATGCATCTTTGGCCAACACCCAGTCCTTGCTTTCATGGGGCAGACCTTGATAAATACTTTTTTGAAGAATAATCGATCACAGTCATTTCGCCTAGATATGCAAAAGGAAGCCTCTCCTCTTTACCAAAGGACATCCAGGCAACAGGCACAGAGGGAGGGGAGCTATTTGTAAAGGGACATCCCCTACCCTACAAAATAGCCATTCAAGGCTCTCTGGGCTCCTTGTGTCTTCAGGGGAGCAGAAGAAGCAGGGTGAGAGCAGCACTTCTGGGAGCTTCCATTGGTCTTGTTTTGAGAGAATAACATGTTGAACAACTGTTTGGTTACATTTTACTGTGCACCTGCCAATTGAAGAAACAAGGACAAAAACATGACAGGGTACAGTATGGCAAAACATATTGACTGGAAAGGGAAAAGGTAGATGACATACAAGAACAGAACATTTTATTTGTATCATCCCAAATTCAGAGAAATGTGGTTAACTCAATGCTCCAGTCACCTAAATGTTTACAGTAGAGGTAAAAGTGACAGACTGAGGCATGGATCTGCTAATGCTGGACATCGGGTGTTTCTTCTCTTATAATTTACTAGAAGGAGGTCTGGTGTCATTTGGTAGACCACTGAGTGTAAACGACCCTCCAACAGAGAAAGATCAAGAAATTGTGTAACTACCTGAGCTTATTTTCTGAGAAACAAACCCATGAATCACAGGCAAGGTCAATCCTCTTCAACTAGTGTGTGAGACTAAAAGAGGTACTGATTATGTTTATTATAATAACAATGTTTAACACTTACTTCAAGGCATGGCATTTGCACAAATTGGAAAAAATAAGAATACTCCAGCAGTCTTATGGATACTCAGTGGCGATATCACATATAATCACGGTCATTGGAATAATTGCAGAGATGACGAACCAGGGTTTAATTTTAGGGAGAGAGAGGTGTTAAACAATTTGTTGAAGGTCACACAGGTGGTAAGAAGTCTGTCTAATTCTAAAGAGTGACCTCTTTCTCTGCATAGCAGTGCCTCCCATGTTGGAGAATGTTCGATGGAAAATCTTCAGATGAAAAGCATGTGATTTTCATGTGATTTTAAAAATGCTGTTGTCTGGTCACATGTTTTGGTTTCCCTGTTCTTTGTACATAGAAAAACTCAGAAACTCAATGACTTGTTAGGTGACAGAACAGGTCCTACTGAAGAGGAGTGGCTAGAATGACCAGAGCACCCAGGTGTCCTGTCACTCAGCACCTTCCCTATCTCCCATTCTGAGTTCTCCATAGCTCCGCCCATCACAAAATCAATCTACCAGTCTCCCAACCCACGCACCAACCAATAAAGCAGTTGGTATTTGTCGAAAGCCCACTTTGTTGTTCCTAGGGCAGTGTTTGGTACTGTGGGGAATGCCGAAGCAGCACCAGACAGGGCCCTTGCCACTTTGGTGCTTATAATCTAGGTGGAGAGACAAGGCAAAAATACATGACACAATTACAGAATCTGACAGAATGTAATAAAGTGCTAAATTGTGTGGTACAGACAATTAGAGAACAAGACAGTATATAATAAAGTGCTAATTGTGTGGTACAGACAATAAGTATAATAGGAGTTCAGTGAAGGGATGGATGAGTGTGGGCTGTAGTCTTCAGGGAAGGCTTCTCATCATGTCAGGGCTGCTGTGTTTATCTGGTGCATGATGGGAAACTGAATACGAAATAGAGGGTGGATGAAGAGCAGAATAACTGTGCTGTACTTTGGTATCTCTTCTCAGCCTAGATGAGGGCAGAAAGGGAAAGAATTCTTTGAGAGGTGGCATTCTCTGTTTAAAATGAAAATCAAGTAGAGAAATGCCTTATTTTCTTTATTAATGCGTTACAGAACATTTCCACAGAAACTTAAAATCATATTTTAAATTGAATAATGTACTACAGTGTACTAGGAGAGTTCAGTGTTTACAGAAATCATGCTGAAAATCCTTTTCATTAATGAAGAGTACTTTTGCATGACAGATAATCACTAGTTTATATAAGACTCCTTAAAGTAGGTAAATAGATAACTCTCATATACTACTGGCAGGATTGATAAACCTTTTGCAAGGTAATTTGGCAGTGGATACCTCAAACCTTGAAAATGTGCCTATTCTGGAGTCTATCATTTTTACTTGGGGAATTTATCCTAACGATGTAATCATGGCTGGCTGCAAGAATAACTCTTCTACAAGGATAATTATCACAGGGCTGGAGACAATCTAAATGCCCCCAAATAGAGGACCAATAAAAAATTAACATATTTATAAAAATGGAATGTGTAGTCACTAAAATGCTACCATGCAAAACCATTTAACGTAGTGGGACATGTTCACAATATATAGATAAGCAAAAAAAAATTCTACAACTCCTAGAGTATGATTCCATTTTTGTTAAACATATGTTTTATGCAAAGAAGTGTATCTGAATGATGAAGATATATATTATTTCCACTTTATGCTTTTGTGAAATTTCCAAATGTTTTCTAAGCTACATGGTTTACTCTGAAAACATTTATTAAAATCCTGTGGTTCTTGGGGCCCCTGAGTGGCTCAGTCAGTTAAGCATCTGACTCGATTTTGGCTCAGGTCATGATCTCACGGTTTGTGGTGGGCTCAGTGCTGACGGTGTGGGACCTGCTTGGGATTCTCTTTCTTTCTCCTTCTCTTAACCCCTCCCCCACTTGTTCTCTCTCTCTCTCTCTCTCTCTCTCTCTCAAATGTGTTCCTGCACGTTCCCTCATCCTCCAATTAATTTGGGTGAATAAACATTAAAAAAATCCTATGATTCTCTGATTTAATTTGTTTTGAAAGTTTGGAGAGTCATAATTTGGACTGTCATCCAGTGAGTTTTCTTAGAGTGGACTAGACCTGTCCTGGAAGGGATTCCTACAGATCTTGGAGGTGGAGGTAGGTTAGAGCTTCAGATTTCATGCAGCAAAGAAGTTCGGGGCCAAGGGACAAGCTTCAGAAGCATTATTCTATTTTTCTTTGAATTATAAATGATTCATATTTAGCAGAATGTGTAGTTTATTTTCACTGACTCACATCAAGCTAGGAGATAATGGGAGGTATGCATACTCTTTAAGGCTTTTATAACATGAATTTTTAGCAGCAGAACCTGGCAGGGGGCAGAAAGCTCAGAGCATGGATCAATTTTTTAGACTTATGGAATACTAAAAAAAAAAAAAATATATATATATATATATATATATATATATATATATGTACCAAAACAGAGTTTCAAAATTTGTGGTGTTTTAAAAATGCTTATCTTGAACAAATCAATACCTTTAACACAGAGAATACAAAAACAGGAAGTTAAATTTCATCATTTTGGGAACATGTTAAAAGCCTGGATTTGCGATCTTTGGTGAATATTTGGGTCTAGGCTAAATTAGGCTCTGCCTGGAAATCATGTGGGGGATGTGGAATTATTGAAAAAAATCGGAAACTATCTGGGAAAGATTTTGGAATTTTTGGTCCAGGGGATTTTCCATGTCTAAAATGAAAACAAAATACTCTTTTTCTATTCTGAGGACTTCATTTAGAACTATATTGAAAGGGGCTTTTCTCTGAAACATTTCAATACAAAAGCACTGTATTTTCTCATCTGATGACTTGGTGTCTTCCATTTTCTAGATTTTGACTAATTTAAGGTCGTAAAATATACATGTTTCAACCCCTTTTAGTTAATAATTTTCTATTTTTACCTCCCCATCTAGCTTCTCATCTTTTAGTTGGCCCAGTGAAAATAAAGTGCAGTAAAGTCAGAATTTTACTGCGTTTCCTGGGCCCTCCAAATATAGGGGAAATCCTTGGATACCCAGGTTCTTGAGAAGTCAAACCTTAGCTAACACTGGGACGTGTTTGCTTCTCTTTGAAGAATCCATCCTATAGGACAACTTCCTTTTGCCAAAATGGGCAACATCCCCGGAGCACAAGTTGTGAGGACTTGTGCCTGCACATTTCCTCATCTTCCAATTAATTTGGGTGAATTAACCCCTCTGTGCTCCAGGCTTTCCATTGGGTGGCATGGTGCCGTGCGCAACTCAAGTATTTGTGACAGTGGCAGCCTGCGCTGACATGGACAAGCCTTCCTTCCCGTGACTGCCACGCAGAAAGTCTAGATAAAATGTGGCAGAAATTTCAAATATTTATATACAACTAGTCTTGAAAAAAGTAAGGAAAATAGTCTAGTTCTCTGTATGAAAAAGGAATTCAGAGCCAGTGTGATAACTGTAGCTAATGTTGCTGGAGCTACATAAAGGTCCCAGAATCTGGAGGCTGGCATTTTGAGGCCCTTGTGGGGACAGGATATATGGCCCCAAGGGCCAAGTTTAGGCAGAGAACTGTGACTAGGCTTGTTAGATTTAGCATTTAAAAGTACAGGATGCCAGTTAAACTTGAATTACAGATAAACAATGAATACTTTTACAAATATAAGTATGTTCCAAAAGTTGAATGGGACATACTTATACTAAAAAATGTTTATCTGACATTCAGATTTAACCAGATATTCTGTATCTTATCTGACAATTCTGTGGCAGAGTTCTCTCAATAAATCCTGGAGGCCAGCAGGGGTGCCTCATCTGTGAAGGGATTGTGTAACCACCTGGGTGTAACTACCTTAGAGAAACATTCACAACTGTTGTGGGGAAGCAGAAAGGAAGCTTTAATTGGTCTGGGGCTGTTAGTGGGAAAATGTAAGTGTTCCCCAGGCCTTACCATGTGTAGATATAGATTTCAAGTTTATATTATCTATGGGTATAGAAATGTTAATCTGAGAAATTATAAAAGCTGGCCTAGGACCTTTGAAACTCAGAATTTCACCAGGGACAAATAAACTGCTGTGTTAGGGGTATTTCTACAACTTATCACACAGATATCCATTGGGATAAATGGTCCTGCTGAAGATGAAGTCTTAATTAAAAATTACAAACCAAGACCCCTGAGTGGTTCAGTCACTTAAGCATCTTGACTCTTGATTTTGGCTCAGGTCATGATCTCATGGTTCATGAAATCAAGCCCCACATCTGGCTCTGTGCTGATAGCACAGAACCTGGTTGGGGTTCTCTCTTTCCCCCTCTCTCATTGCCCTTCCCTGCTCTCAAACATAAATAAATAAACTTAAAAAAAATTACAAACTGAATGAGGAAATAAGTCACCCTGAATCTGGAGATAAAATAAAGAGGAAAGTTAGTTACCCCAAAACTGAGCTAACTTCAAATATCTGAGAGAGGTTATGAAATAGGTATGTTTTAAATATCAGAGACATAAAGGAAGGAGTAGAATGAAATAATTTATTATGTAAAAAGAACAGGTTTATTTGCAAAAGAACCAAATAGAAAGTATAGAAATTAAAAACATATTTGTTGACTTTAGAAATTCAAAGGGAGGGGCGCCTGGGTGGCGCAGTCGGTTAAGCGTCCGACTTCAGCCAGGTCACGATCTCACGGTCCGTGAGTTCGAGCCCCGCGTCAGGCTCTGGGCCGATGGCTCGGAGCCTGGAGCCTGCTTCCGATTCTGTGTCTCCCTCTCTCTCTGCCCCTCCCCCATTCATGCTCTGTCTCTCTCTGTCCCAAAAAAAAAAAAAAAAAAAAAAGTTAAAAAAAAAAAAAGAAATTCAAAGGGATGTGTTAAATAGCACATTAGACATCTGAAGAGAACAAGTGAAGTGTAAGAAAGATCTAAAGACATTCACCTCGAAAGCAATGTGGAGAAATAACGAGGTAGAAAATATGAATATGAATAAGAGAAAAGAAAATAAGAGAAATAAAAGAAGGAGAGACACGTGTGCATGTGTGCGTGCGCGGGCACGCATATGCAGACAGGTTCACACGCAGTAAGGAAGGCATAAGGGGGAGAGTAGAGAACAGAGGTACAATTTTTAAGGTATAATAGAAGTTGTTTTTTTTTTTAAAAAAGACCTAAAATATAGAAGCCTGAAGAAGATAGGGATTTATTTTTCTCCCATATAACAGATACTAAGGGCTGGTGAGTGGCTCTGTTATTTTAATCTGTGGCTTCTTTAGCTCTAGTCCTGGAGTCTGCATCCTAAGCAGCAGTGGCGGTGGCAGGGTCGGGGTCGCAGAGAAGGGAAAAGGATCATGTTTGCCCATGTCTTTTAAAGGCACTATCTAGAAGATGCACATGTCACTTCTCATATCACAAACCCATTAGGGAGGCAGGGAGAGCTGTGTTCCCAGAAAATAAAAAAAGTGGTAATTCTTTTCCCAAAGGAAATAGAAGTAGATCCTATAGATCCTGGCAGTTTATCCCGCAGAGGTGAGGCAATGCTAGAAGAGGTCATGACTGGGAGTTTTCCAGAATTGTTGAAAGATAACAGTCCTAAGAATGAAAATCTGAGCATGTCCCAAGCAAGATAACTAAGAACAAACCTCACAGTGGGCTGATATTGTAGACTATTAAAGAAAAATAAGACATTAAAAACAACTAGAAAAACATTAATCACAAATGCAGATCAATAGTAAACTTTTTATCAGCTTCAATACTAGAAAACAATGAAATAATATCTTCAAAGTGTTGGTGAAAAATAACCTAGAAATATCCAACTGAACTGTCATTCAAGAATAAGGAAAAACTTGGGACAGCTGGGTGACTCAATCGGTTAAGCATCTGACTCTTGATTTCAGCTCAAGTCATTACCTCACAGTTGTGAGATCAAGCTCCATGCTGGCCATGGAACCTGCTTAAGATTCTCTCTCTCCCTTTCTCTCTGCCCCTCCCCTGCTTGCTCTCTCTCTCTCTCTCTCTCTCTCTCTCCAAAAAAAAAAAAAAAAAAAAATTGAGGAAAAAAATAAAGGCATTTTCTGGTAAATAATTTAAAAATAGACTCCTGCTGAAAGAACTACCAAGGAATGTATTTTGGTAAGATGGACACAACACAGAAGGAAAGTGTGGGATGCAAGAAACAATTGGTCCCCTCCTTCCTGTACAATATTCTTAAACTCATTTACACTTAAAAACTCATCTCAAAACATATAAAGCAAAAAAAAAAAAAAAATGGCAGGATTATGAGGATGAGAGGTACCATGGAAAGCACATCAGGTAAGAAGACTTGTGTTGTGTCCTCTTCTATGACACTTTAGTTTTCAGAACTTCAGGTGAGACTATATATTAAAAAACAGCAGTGACTCAACTCTGATTCATTAGTTTTATGGCCTTGTGGTATAATCTTTCTGGTTTAGAGGTGGGTTTTGGATTATGATAGTCCTAGTTGAAATTCTCGCTCTCTCATTGACTGACTTTGTGATTGTAAGCAATTTAACCAATTAAAGCTCTGTTTCCATATCTGAGAAATAGGAAAAATAATTGTATTAGAGTTCTTGTATTAGTCAGAGTTCTCTAAAAAATAGAAGCTGACTCTTGCTGAATAAATGAAAAAGCATTTTATTTTTAAAAATATTGGGTGGTGGCACCTGGGTGGCTCAGGTGATTAAGCGTCTGACTCTTGATTTCAGCTCAGGTCATGATGTCATGGTCTGTGAGATCAAGCCCCACATTGGGTCCTGTGCTGACAGTGCAGAGCCTGCTTGGTACTCCCTCTCTTAAAATAAATAAATAAACTTAAAAAAAATTATCAGGTGGATCACAGAACTATTGAGTGGACTGGAAAATGGCTTGAGGATAAGTCTTGGGGTACAGTACCCCAAACCAAGCTCCTGCTTCTATACAGTTGCTGCTTCTACATAAGAAAAGTACTATTTCAGTCCCTGGAGAACAGTCACTACAAAACCAGACACCTCTGCCTCTGCCTCACCAGCGAAGATGCAAAGATGGAAGGCCCATGGAGCACCTCTTTCCTTTTGTTGCTTAATTCTGAATCAGTATCTTGTGGTAGTGTCCCTAACTGGCAGGAACTAATTCATGTGCCCGAATCCTCAGATTGCAGAGTGTGTTCTGACTCCTGTGTTGGAGTGGTAATGACTCATGATTTGAGTATTTCCCTAAATTTAGAAAGGAGTCTCAAAAAAGATAAGCTGCCATGAATAAGATAGATGCCAATAATAATAATAAAAATAATGATAGTGATAATATATGTCCAGAATTTGAACTCCTTTCTGTGTGGGCATCTGCCATTTTGAGAGTCTTGCTAGGTGGAGGATCTTCATCCTACAGCAGAAAGGAAAAAAAGACAAGATATTGGCTCACTTAAAATTTTGACCTGAGACTTAGTGTATAGACGTGAGACAAGCTCTTGTCCTGAGCTTCCTGACAGTGAGAGTGACAGAAAGAAGCAGGGGCAGTTTGGTAGTCATTCTTATGGCCATGGTGTTGATGGCTATGATAGCCATCTTCCAATGTTCAGTAGCAATAATCACAATAGGGTGCAGAGTCCACAGCTCTTACCCTGACGAACATCTTTTTCCTTCTCTCAAAATGGGTGCACCTTACTTTAGAGGGTGTGTGTAAGCATTAATCAGGAATTGCATATAAAAAAGTCCTCTGAGAACCATCCAGTATCTTATATGTACTTCCCCTATCACAATTGCCAGCCTTGGGAACATAGCATAATGTTTAGAGTTCCAGACAAAAAGGACCAATCCATTTAAACATTAAGAGAATAGATAAAACGTATAAGAGGAAACAAAGACTGTTAATTCATTTAACCATTATTATTCATTGGCCATTACAAGACTAAAAATGCACCACTACATTTGCTCACTGGGATAAATGACAGATCACCTACTCTGACAAGTCAGTTATTCCATCATTATATTGCCCTCAGTGTGCAATTGAGATATTTGGATTCCAGCAGTAATATGTATGTCTTTTGAGTATATTCATTTGTGGCTCCAGATAAGGCTGATTCAAAATTCTCTGGCCATATTACATTTACTGTTAGTTAAAAAAAATATCAACACCTCATTGCCAGAACCTTGTGTGGTAGGAATGTACAGATAATTTACCACGGTTTTTCAGTTTGTTTTTGTGTTTTTGTCTGCATAGATTTGATGTATCTCTGTAATGTTTCCCATCCAATATTTGTGTATGTGGTTTCAGTTGCCTTTTTGTGGCATTTGGAGTGGAGAGGGATGGCTGGGGGACTCTTGAATCCTTTTGGGCTCAGTCAGTGGTGTGCTGGCAAGCCAACTTTGGGAGAGGAAAAAAAAAAAAACCTAATTTATAGCATTTGTCAGTTGCCAGGGTGAAATACTCCCACCACGGTTAATTTCAAGCTATGGATGCAGTGCCACAAAACATGGAATTGGGAGGACATGTGCAAAATCAGTCCTTGCTGGCTGCTGACAGCTCCCAGAGCACACCACTGCTTGCGTGGTAAATGTTTGCTCGAAAGGTAAGAAAACTCCACATAGGCCATAAATCACGCAGCATGGTTTCATATATGTTAAAGCTACACTGGCCAAAACCCAAAAAATAAAGCAAAGGCAGATTCCTAATAAAGTGTTTTATTCCAAGGAAACCTTGAAACTTATTGTCCTTTGAAACTTCTTTAAAACTTGCTAATTTAGAGGCACCTGTGTGAGCGTCCAAATTCAGCTCGGGTCATGATCCCACAGTTTGTAGGTTCAAGCTCCACGTAGGGCTCTGTGCTGACAGCTCAGAGCCTGGAGCTGCTTCGGATTCTGTGTCTTCCTCTATCTCTGCCCCTCCCCTACTTGCGCTCTGTCTCTCAAAAATAAATAAATGTTTAAAAAAATTAAAAAATAAAACTTGCTAATTTAAATGAAAAGGAGGCAGAGACATCTCTTTCTACCCTGGAGTGAAGAAGGAGAGGCCTCTGTTCTGGGTGGAGCCCCTTCTGTGAGTTCCCTTGTGAAGGGGCTTTTTCCAACCATATTGAATCACGTCTTGTGTTTATCTGGTGCTTTTTGGTGGCCTTCATTTGATTCTCTGTTTTGAAGTGGAGAAAGCTTACCAAATGGAAGGATTAAGATTTGATTGTTTTGATTCCAAATCTGATGCTTTCCCTGCCTTCCCAAGGCCTCCAGAACTTTCCTTGGTTCCCCTCTCTCTCTCTCTCTCTCTCTCTCAGTCCAGCTCAGACAGGATGTTTTCTTTCCTCCGCCAGGAAGCAGCTTATTTCATCAAGCCCTTCTTCCCACTTTCACAAGAGGAAGTTCCCTTGGCCTTCAGTGGACTTGCTATTTTCAGTGTTTCCTCGGATCACATTCCTGCCAAAGCCTTTCTCTGCTCGCAGATAGACTGTGACTAAGCACTCCCACATCACCCCTCAGAAGGGTGACCTGTCCCTTGTCCCGGGCAGTGCTGGAGGAACGCAGTGCTTGAGAGCTGCTGGGGGAAATGCTAAGTCTCATCTCGAGCGATAACGTGCTGGGCCGAGTCACTCTGCCGTCTCAGTGATAACAGCGAGCCACTCTGTTAATGGTGCTAATGACGAATTTTTATGATGTCAGTGATTAGTGCACAAACTCTGAGGTAGCTCAGAACCTTGCCTCTTTTGGCTTTAGAAGCATGCACAGCAACAGTGATCACTCAACAGTTTCATGCAAGGAGGGGAACACATGGCTTGGGGAACTCAAAAGCTTACGTAACATTTAATTAATGCATTCATATATTCACCTTATATTTATTGTGCATCTGTCATGTTCATGGCTCTGTGGTAAGGCCTGGAGACTCCCCAGGTAAAGTGTTGGTGTTTGCATTCCTCATATTTGTGCATCATGGCAAGGCAGACATGCACACCAGTGGTTGTAATTGAGTGTGATACATACTAAGTAGAGAGAGCACAAGCATGGGGAAAGAAGTATGTAACTCTGCCCAGGGGAATGAAAGAAACCTTCCCAGGGGTTTGGAGCTGGAGCTAGGATGTGAAGGACAAGAATGACACCAATTATCTAGTGATTACTCTGTTCCACGAACTGTCCTGTTCTAAGCATCTTCCATATATTAACCTGTTTAATTTCTCCCAAACTCTATTTTATCATCCCCATAGGAAGCTGACTCACAGATAAGTTAAGTAACTTGCCCAATGATACCTAGCTGGGGAAATGTAGAGATGGGATTTGAACCGTGCCACTAACCTCTGCACTATACTGCTGGGATTTGCTGACATTAGCGGGGTGGTTAGGATAGCATGACGGTGGGTATTGGAGGATGTTCCAGGCTGAGGAAACAGCATGGGCAAAGGCCCAAAGATGTGAGAAAATATGACATGTTTGTGATTCTTGCTTTGAAATTTGGTGGGAAAGCAACATAGAGCTATTGAACATACATGCATCAGTTTTATTTCATTGCAGAAGTTTTCCTAGAGGATATTTGGAAAGGAATGTATCAACACCATTTCTTAAAATGTGGGTGTTTTTAAATGGCTACTGTCCAATTGTTCACTCTGCTGAGTTGTTGGCTGAGGGGTGTTTTAAATACAACCTCAGAAGGATACACATTTCCTGATTTCCCATTATTCCTGAAACTGATTTATTCTAATGCTACTTGAGGCCAGAATTGCAAATGGATTCCCA
The DNA here is from genome assembly GCF_028018385.1 of Neofelis nebulosa. Classification (NCBI taxonomy): domain Eukaryota; kingdom Metazoa; phylum Chordata; class Mammalia; order Carnivora; family Felidae; genus Neofelis; species Neofelis nebulosa. Next base: position 31,826,116 of record NC_080796.1, read on the forward strand.
CAGAAGGCAGTTAGCATTTCTGGAAGAAGGTTCTTTGGCAGGGGCACCTGGGTGGTTCAGTTGGTTAGACATCCGACTTCGGCTCAGGTCGGGCTCTGTGCTGACAGCTCAGAGCCTGGAGCCTTGCTTTGGAGTCTGTGTCTCCCTCTCTCCCTGCCTCTACCCCATTCACACCCTGTCTTGCTCTCTCAAAAATAAATAAACATTAAAAGAAAACTTAAAAAAAAGAAGAAGAAGATTCTTTGGCATAACCACAAAGTGTATTCTTCATTGTGGCCCAAGTTCTTGCCAGTGTCAGCCACGGGTCACCAGGTGAGACAGTGTGCTCCATGCAGTATTTGACCACCTCCTCAGGATTGTGATGTGTGCCCAAATATATGTACTTCAGTCACAAAAGCAAAGTGTGGCCGTATTTGGCCCAGAACAACACCTAAGTGGGAGATAACCTCACCAGTTCCATTTTTCTTTGGTAATTTTCTGCTCTCAATACCCTGAGATACATCCTTCATTTATTCATCCAGCATTTTTACATGCCTACTCTAATAAAAGCTGATAATAACAATTAACATTAAGAGAGCTTACCACGTGGCAGGCACTGTGCTAAGCACCTTAAAATTATCACATTTAGGGGTGCCTGGGTGGCGCAGTCTGTTAAGCATCCGACTCTTGATCTCAGCTCAGGTCGTGATCTCACAGTTCGTGGGTTCGAGCCCCACATCAGGTTGTGCACTGTCAGTGCAGAGCCTGCTTGGGATTCTGTCTCTCCTTCTTTCTCTGCCCCTCCCCTACTTGTGCTCTCTCTCTCAAAATAAATAAACTTAAAAAAAATTATCACATTTCGTCTTAACAATATCCCTGTGAAGTAAGAATATCATTATCCCCAGATGAGAAAATGGAAGGATTAGGAAACTTGCTCTATATGACATAGCTTATTGAGCTGGCAGAGCTTTTCATCTCAGAGAGTCTGAGTCCAGAACCTACTGTGCTATGTCATCCCCTATGTCCAAGGTTCTATAGCAGACATGGCTAGGGATGCAAACAAGAAACTGTAATCAAGTCAGACTGAGACAGGCGTAGAACTCTGGGTATCACCCCTTGGCTCCCCAAAATGTATGCCCCCGGTAGGCATGGCATGAGCTACATTCTCTGGGACAGGACCAGCATTGTGCATAATTCCATTCCTTTCCCCTTTCACCCCACCCTCCTGCCCCAGAAAAGCATTTTAGAATGCATATGAGTAAGAGTGACATTATTATAGTAATGGCATTGAATCAGAAGTAATTTATGAAGGTGATAAATCCTGTGCATATTTTCATACAGGAAGAGAGTGGGAATAAATCTCATGGTGAAAAGAAAAGTATCCAAGAAATAGGACATTTCCTTTGTTTCTGTAAATCACCTTAATTTTGGCTCTGGACACCCAGCCTTTTGGACTGGCAGGAAATTTAGCCTCTGTCATTCTGAACTAATCCCTGTTATTTCCAGTGAGCTTGTGTCAAGATTCTAGTGTCTTATGCAGGGCCAACGTTTTGCAGAACAATTATCTCTACTGGTTCCGTGGAAATGGCTGCCGTCTTTGGCCCCAGGATCCCTCTGGCCCTTGAGGTCCTAAAACAGAACCCCAGATGACAACACAGCCTCCCAGCTTCCCCAAGGGGCATCGGGCCTTTTCCTCTGAGATCTCTTCAGTCAGTCTCTCTTCTCCCTAAACCAAGCCAGATCTTTTTCTCAGAGGGAAATCCCTCCCCACTTTCTTTCTGATGTCCTTTTCCCCTCACCAAACTCTGATTATCCTCTGTGGGGTTTGCTCTTGGGAGGGAAAAAAAAAAGCAAGCCAGGAAGTGAAGTATCTTTTCTGGTTGTTCTTGCTGCTAACCACCTGCAAGGCATGTGAGCTAGAATCTGCTTGAATTAGAAGGGGAAAATAGTAATAAAAATAATAGTATCTAGTCATTAGAGTAGAATTTATCTGGAAACAGATATTCTTCATTTCTTCTTTTTATTCTCCTCTATCTTCTTCTTTACAAAATGCAAATAACTTTGTTTTTGATTATAAAAGGTGCTGTTCAGCAAATTAACACTATAGTTATCTTTAGTGTTTAGCATGGTATATATTTTTTTCAGATTTTTTTTTTTTACTATGCAGACAAGATTTAACAATATTTAAGAGATATTTGAGTTCTTGCTGTGCCTTGTAAGCTTGAGTGAGGAGGTTAAGGAGGTTAGATTTTATTTGAAGGGTCTGCCCATTGGAGAGTCTCTGTAGGGCAGTCACCAATCTTTTTTACATGTTTTAAAGATTGCACCAGCTGTCCCATGGAGAGTGGATTTGCAGGATAAGACATGTTGTAGAGGTCCAGATAAGAGATGATAGTGTCTAGGATAGGTTGGCAGTCGTGGAGGTGGAGAGAGAGGTAAGTAGGGATTCCGGGTCTGTTTGGGAAGGTAAGTGGACAGGCCTAGCTAGGTACTGGATATGGAGGTAGAGGGCAGTGAAGAATTGAAGATGATTTCTAGGTTTGGGCTTGAGTAGCTATGTGTGTGTGTGTCGGAGGGGGGGGGAGTGATCTAAAAATAGGAAAGACTAGGGGAGGGTGATAGCCTTCATTTCTTTTTATTTTATTTTATTTTATTTTTAAATTTACATCCAAATTAGTTAGCATATAGTACAACAATGATTTCTGGAGTAGATTCCTTAACGCCCCTTACCCATTTAGCCCATCCCCCCTCCCACAACCCCTCCAGTAACCCTCTGTTTGTTCTCCATATTTAAGAGTCTCCTATGTTTTGTCCCCATCTCTGTTTTTATATTATTTTTGCTTCCCTTCCCTTATGTTAATCTGTTCTGTGTCTTAAAGTCCTCATATGAGTGAAGTCATATGATATTTGTCTTTCTTTGAGTGACTAATTTTGCTTAGCATAATACCCTCTTGTTCCATCCATGTAGTTGCAAATGGCAAGATTTCATTCTTGTTGATTGCTGAGTAATACTCCATTGTATGTGTATGTGTGTTTGTGCGTGTGTGTGTGTGTGTGTACACACACACACACGCACAAACACACACACACCACATCTTTTTTATCCATTCATCCATTGATAAGACATTTGGGCTCTTTCCATACTTTGGCTATTGTTGATAGTGCTGCTCTAAACATGGGGGTGCATGTGTTCCTTTGAAACAGCATACCTGTATCTCTTGGATAAATACCTAGTAGTGCAATTGCTGGGTCATAAGGTAGTTCTATTTTTAATTTTTTGCGGACCCTCCATACTGTTTTCCAGAGTGGCTGCACCAGTTTGCATTCCCACCAGCAGTGCAAAAGAGATCCTCTTTCTCCACATCCTCACCAACATCTGTTGTTGCCTGAGTTGTTAATGTGATAACCTTCATTTCTTAAAACTCTACCCTAGAAGAGCACTTGCTAACTCCCTGGACCTTCCAGAACCTTGAGCGATGAATTTTGGGTGTGAATCTTGACCAGGGGAGGCACAAGATGATCCAATGGGCTGCAGGAAGAACATTTAAAATTGCTGTTTAAACTTGTTTTTTCTTCTCGTCCTTTGAGTGTGCATAAATATGCTTTATAATATGCATATTAGCACTATGTGTTTTATGTATATACATTTGTATATGACTTGTGAATAAATAAGAATGATTAAATAAAAGAGAGAATAAACTAAGAGTCATGGCAGATAGTTGATTATTCACCAAAATCTGTCCTTGGTTGCAGATTTTACAGTTGTAGCTGTGAGTAGTGGTAGTTGCTGCCCAGTCAGAGGCAACTTTCTCAGACCCTCTGTAAGTAGCAGTTACCAGTTCTCCCCAATGGGAGGTGAGTAGAAGTGATACCTGTTAGTTCTGGACCAAAGCTTTTGAGAAGCAAGCCTGCTTTGTACTCTTACCTCTTCTGCTGGCTTAGATGCAGAAAATGCCCCGGTCCTGGGGATGATAGAGGTCTGAGATGGGAGGAACTTGCGTCCCTGAAACATTACTGGGAGGGGAACCACTCATTTACCAAGAACGTGCACCTTAGGCTGTTATAGGACCAAGAAATAAACTTGTGTATTTGAGCCATCACACACATCTCGGTCTCTTTGTTATTTCTGCTTAACACAGGCAGCATGCTTCACATTTTTTATTGAGGTGGATGTGCAAAATATTTGGAGGCCACTGGTCATAGCACTTGCCAGATGCAAATGTCAGGGGTTGTCTTATCCTGTCAGATGCAGGGGACAGCAGCTTACCATTTCTCAGCCATCCCCTCATATAATCAAAAGTTGTAATGAGCCTGGAATGATGTTTAAATCAGCTGAGTTTTATTTTTGCAGAAAGTGAAATTTTGGGGAAGACTCAAATTCAGATTGCCATTAATTATATAAAAGCAACTGGCCTTATTGGTAATCCAAGGGTCAACTTGGAAAATGTGGAAATACTCAGTGAAACTTATTGGAAGAAATCAGTGAAATTCAGCAAGATGGAACATTTGTTTGGCACCGACTTTGCTAACATTTGCAAATACTTTCATGTCCTCAGATTTTAGCTTTAATGGTCTTCTTTCAAGGTCTATGGACTTTTAAAATCCAGCTGTTTTCCAGTTACCTTTGCAAATGCAGAAACAGTTCTATGCATTCCCTCCACCCTCCTCCCTGGGGCTTAGATGGTGAGACTCAGAACGCCTTCCTCTGAGCATTTAGAGAAGGAATGGAATGATGTATCAAGGCAATATTCCTGGAAGCTGAGATCAACAGACCATGATTAAAGTCAGCTTGCAGTCATATTGGCTGAGTATGCCACGCCAGCTGCTTGTAAACCCCACAAGATGATGGATGTCTTAACTGCTATCCCTACTGCTCTCCAGAATTTGTCAGCAAAAAAGAAAAATGGGGACGGTTACAAATCCCAGAGATTCAAAAATTCTTTTTGCAACAGTGAGCGGTGAAGGCTTGGGTGACAGTTATGAATGGATCACTGGCCATTTGTGCGATGGCGGGAGGAGTGTCTGAACCTTGGCACTGTAATCAAGAGCCGCAGGAACTACCTGGACAGAAGGGGAAAGCGAGGCGGTAAGAAGGCTCTCATGGCAGATCCATTCTCATTCTAACCTGAGAATTTTAGCCAGTCGCTGTTGTGCGAAACTCACTATTAATATTAGAGAAACAAAATTTTTACTCACTATGGAGGAAGAAGTGGTTATAGGGAATGGAAATCTTGCATGGATTCAGGGGTGAGGCACAGACGTTCTGGTGTAGAACTGGGGGGAGGGACACATAGGGAATCCAGGGGCTGCTGGCTCGGGAGGCAGAAGGATGGATTTGATTCAGTCATCTTGGGTCTTGATTCTAATTTCCTTCCTTTTTCCTCTCCTTCCTCCAGTAAGAGAGCTAAGAATAAAAATGCTGGAACCTACTGTTTTATTTTCACTCAAGAAACTGATTAATGAGGGCTGCTGGGTTTAATCAATGGTTGTCTATTTCAGCTTAGAAAACACTATTTTGGGGAGTGGAAAAAATATTGGCAATCATTCACCTTGTGGAGAGGCTGCATTATTTTGCCAGTGGTTAAAGGACTAGACTTTGGCATTATGGGAGCCTGGGCTAGGTTACATGTGCCACCACCTGAGTTAGGATGTTTAATAGCTGTGTGACCTTGAGTGATTATTTCACCTGAGCCTCAGTCCCCTCGCCCAGGAAATGGTGATAATAATGTATTTGCCTCTTAAGTTTGCCGTGAAAATTGACTAAGAGCTTTTTATGTTAGTTAATTGTTAACTCTTTCCATTATCCACCTATCTTTTCTGCTTTTATCTTTTCAGAGGTAAGATAGAGACTGTATTTGTTTATGGATACTTTGGTTTTGAGCCTCTGCTCCTGATGAAATTTCCTGCTGAGTGTTTTCTGTCCCTACTCATCACCATTGAATCTGGAGAGTTAACATCACCTGTATTCATTTCTGTCCGGAGCACTCTCCTCTTTTTATTTTTTTAAAGATTTATTTTATTTTTAGAGAGAGAGAGAGAGAGCACAAATGGGGGAGAGGGGCAGAGAGAGAATCTCAAGTAGGCTCCATGCTGAGTGCAGAGCCCGAAGCAGGGCTTGATCCCTGAGATCATGACCTGAGCTGAAATCAAGAGCAGACACTCAAACAACTGAGCCAACTAGGTGCCCCTCCACTCCTTCTCTTGCCTTAGGAAGTGAAAAATGAACAGATAACAAAGGGAAGTTTGCTTTAACTTCCTGAAGAAAAACTCTAGAATAATAATTAGAATACTTACTATTTTCTGAGCCTGGTCAATGCTAGGCACCCTTACATAGTTTGTGCAGAGTTGCAATCTCTGTTTTAGGAGCATGTCATCTAAGAGAGAAAGAGTCTAGGGGTCCAAACTCAGTGTTGTGTTTATGGACCAGATGCACTAAATCCTAGCTACTGTACTTGATTGTATGAGAACTTCATTCAAGCACCCGACCACTGTAACCTCTCACATCTGGGAGACAGGGAAGCATCAGTTAGTGTTCAGTTCTGGAAGTAAAACTACCCTAGGTATTTTAAACAGAAAGGGGATTAATGTAGGAGACTGGGTACTTCCAAAATTATTGGAAGAGATAGGAGGAGTGTGTGCTAGGCGGAACCTTCACAAAGACTCCTAGGACATTGCAGAACTGACCCACAAGAGAAATGAGAACCTCTGGCCCCTGTTAGGAAAGGCAGCCAGAGGCTATAACCATTGACTTTCACAACACAGTGGCATACATCTAGAGATCAGAAAGATAGCATTAAGAAGCAGCTACTGCTGCTGCTTCTGCAAATTATCTAGACGGTGGAATGTGGAATCTGGTGATCTCGGTTGCCCAAGCAGCTTTCAGTATCCACAAGGCAGGGAATGGAGATGGACAATGCTGACATCTTCTCTGTCCACAGAAAACAGAAACGGTAGCAGAAAGATGGCTGCAGACCCCTAAGTAGAATCTGGAAGGTGTAGTTCCAGCCTCTGTCACATTGGAAAGCCCCTGGATATAGGTGAGAACAGATTCTGAGCCACAATTAATCAAATCCTGCACACTGCCATACCTGAGTCCTATTATAGGCATGTCGAACTGTCTCCAGTTCAACAATACGCACTCAGCATAACCAAATCAGTTCATTGAGGGAGAAAGGGAGATTTAAATATGCTGAGCAATTGTGTTGAACGCTCTATTCAAGGAGGGAACCTCAGATCTGGCATGAATGTGTGATAGGAGACGCAGTCTCTCTGTTTCCTTGGTGTACCTCTCATAGTTGGAGAATCTTGCTGTGCTCAGTCTGTATACTCTGAATAAGTGAGCAGAGTGATTGAAGAATTGTTCATTGTGACAGTCTGGTCCCAGATACAAGACCAAACCATTTGTGTTTACAAGATAAATAGTAAACTTGAAGACTGTTCTAGGGGGATAATATTTTAAAACTGTTTATGAGTTTTTGCCTTCCTAGTTGAAATTTTAGACTCCCTCTTCCCCTTCCCACCCCCAGAAGACGTGGTTTCATTGTACTTCACTTAGAATTCAATGAGAATCAAATCAAATGGGAAGTCATATGAAAGTATGTTGTAAACTGTAAAGTCCTGCATCATATCTGGTGTTATTATCATAACATATCATTGTAGCATAACAAATCATAACATTATTATCACAGTGCCTTACATTGAATGGGTGCACTTACCATTTGCCAAATTTGTTTTATTATTGTCCATCTCTCTTTTTCTCTCCTTTTTTCTTTCTCTCTGTAAGTAAGAATATTAAAATACGAAACAAATCTAATATCAGTACTATTTGATAAAACAGCATTTCAATATAAAAAATATTAAAAAGCTATAATCTCAGAATAAAAAACAGTCTTTGAAATTGAATATATTAGTTTGTAGCATACTCAGTACCTCGTCATTAATTTTCACAGTTCACTGGGGCCTTGTAAAAGCTCTTCCCAGAACAGTCCCCTTCTGGGGCCTGGCATTTGGGGAACTCTGTATTATGGTGTATTCTTCCTCTGTTGTCCGGTGACTTTATTCAACTTGACAAAAGTATGTGAGCAGAGAAGGGAATAGTACACAATGAGATAGAACAGGATTGGAGGAGGGTGAGGAGAATTACAATATTGAGCATTGTTTAGGTTATCAGCTCTTAGGATTTATGGGTTACTTTTGGTTCTTCTTATTACTAACTCTGTAGATCCTTGTTCACTGCCTTTTGCCTGTATTTACTGCTATTGTCCTTAAAAAAAAAAAAGAACAAAAACCTTCCCGGTTCCTCTTCTTCTGCTCCTCTGTTCTTTAGCCTTCACTTTTAAGAGATATGGAAGAGTTGACAGAAGACTAAATGCAAATCATCATTTGGGTAGTGTAGGAATGGAATGCCACCTGTTTTGTGTCTCAGGGCTCAGGATAGAATGTTCCAGGAGAAAGATTCTGTGAGTTAAGTTAGGCACTCATCCTGGCACAGAGTATATTTATTTTATTTTTGTGTGTCTTTTATTAATGCATTAAATAACCAGATCTTGAAGTGGGTGTGGTAACTCCTGTAATGTCTAAGGAAGGATGATTGTAAATAATATTTTACAACATTATATCAACTGTAATATGACATTAAAACCGCCATGACATATGGAAATTTGTTGAACTCCTATACACTAATAAAAAAGTAGCAGAAAGAGAAATTAAGAAAACATTTTCATTTACAATTATACCACAAATAGTGAAATACCTGGGAATAAACTTACCAAGGAGGTGAAAGACCTTTACTCTGAAAACTGTAAAACTTTGATGAAAGAAATTGAAGACAACACAAACAAATGGAAATATGTACTATGCTCATGGATTGGAAGAATTAATACTGTTAAAATGTCCATACTGCCCAAAGCAATCTATAGTGTAATGCAATCCCTATCAAAATACCAATAGTATTTTTCACAGAACTAGAACAAACAATCCTAAAATTTGTGTGGAACCACATAAGACCCCAAATAACCAAAACAATCTTGAAAAAGACTAAAACTGGAGGTATCACAATCTAAGATTTCAAGATAAAAAGCTATAGTAATCAAAACACTATGGAACTAATAAAAAAATAGACCCATAGATCAATAGATCAGAATAGACAACCCAGAAGTAAACGCACTCTTATATAGTCAGTTAATCTACGACAAAGGAGGCAACAATATACAATGGGGAGAAAGATAGTCTCTTCAATAAATGGTGCTGGGAAAACTGGACCACTTTCTTACACCATACAAAAAATAAACTTAAAATGGATTAAAGACTTAATTGTGAGACCTGAAACCATAAAACCCGCAGAAGAGAAGACAAGTAATTTCTCTGACATCAGCCTTAGAAACGTTTTTTTAGATATGTCTCCTGAGACAAGGGAAACCAAAGCAAATAAACTATTAGAACTACATCAAAATAAAAAACTCCTGCATAGCAAAGGAAATATTAAAACTAAAAGACAATCTACTGAATAGGAGCAGATATTTTGCAAATGACATATCCAATGAAGACTTAGTCTCTAAAATATAGAAAGAATTTATACAACTCAATACCAAAAAACCCAAGTAATCCTATTAAAAATGGGCAGAAGACACGAACATGACTTTTCTCAAAAAAAGACGTACAGATGTCCAACAGAGACTTGAAAAGATGCTCAGTGGCACTCATCATCAGGGAAATGCAAATCAAAACTAAAATAAGATATCACTTTATACCTTTCAGAATGGCTAAAGTAAAAAACACAAGAAACAACAAGTGTTAGGATATGGAGAAAAAGGAGCCTTTATGCACTATTGGTAGGAATGCAAACTGGTGTAGACACTGTGGAACACAGTATAGAGGTTCCTCAAAAAAAAAAAAAAATAGAACTGCCATATGATCCAGTAAGTCTACTACTGGGTATTTACCCAAAGGAAAAACAAAACAAAACAAAACACCCCTCTAGAGCATTATTTACAATAGCCAAGATGTGGAACGACCCAAGTGTGCACTGATAGATGGATGGATAAAGAAAATGTGTGTGTATAATGGAATGTTACTCAGACATAAAAAAGAATGAAATCTTGCCATTTGCAACAACATGGATGGATTTAGAGAATATAATGCTAAGTGAAATAAGTTGATAAGAAAAAGACAAATACCGTATGCTTCCACTCATATGTGTAATTTAAGAATCAAAACTAATGAACAAAGACAAAAAGAGACAAACCAAAAAACCAAACTGTTAACTATAGAGAACAAATTGGTGGTTACCAGAAGGGTGGTGGATGGGGGGATGGGTGAAATAGGTGAAGGGGATTAAGAGAACACTTAACACAATGAGCACTGAGTAATGTATAGAATAGCCGAATTACTATATTGCACATGTGAATCTAACATAACACTGCATGTTAACTATAGTGAAACTAAAATTGAAAAAAATATGGGTAGAGAACCTGAATAGACATTTTTCCAAAGAAGACATGCTGATGGCCAACAGATACATGAAAATATGTCCAACATCACTATTCATCAGGAAAATGCAAATCAAAACCACAATGAGATAATCACCTTACATCTGTCAGTATGGCTAGTATCAAAAAGACAGGAAATAACCATTGCTGGTGAGGATGTGGAAAGTAAAGAACCCTTTCACACTTTTGGTGGGAGTGTAAATTGGTGCAGCCACTGTAGAAAACAGTAGGGAGGTTCCTCAAAAAGTTAGAAATAGAATTACCATGTGATCCACTAATTCTACTACTTGGTATTTACCCAAAGAAAATGAAAAAAAAAAAACCCCACTAATTTGAAAAGACATAGGCACCCCTGTGTTTATTTCAACATTATTTATAATAGCCAAGATGTGTAAACAATCCAAGTGTCCATCAATAGATGAATGGATAAAGAAGATGAGGTACATATGTACGTATACACACACACACACACACACACACACACACACCAGAATGCTACTTAGCCATAAAAAAGATCTTGCTATTTGTGACAACATGGATGGACCTAGAGGGTACTATGCTAAGTGAAATAAGTCAGACAGAGAAAGACAAATACCATATGATTTCATTCATATGTGGAATCTGAGAAAGAAAACGGGTGCTCAGTTGGTTAAGTGTCCAACTCATGGTTTCACCTTAGGTCATGATCTCACAGTTTGTGGGTTCAAGCCCCATGTTGGGCTTTGTGCTGGAAGCATGGAGCCTGCTTGGAATTCTTTATCTCTCTTCCTTTCTCTCTCGTCCAGCCCCGCTTGCACTCTTGCTCTCTCTCTTTCAAAATAAATAAACATTAAAAAGAAAAAAAACAAATGAACAAACAAAAGCGACAGAAATAGACCCATAAAAACAGAGAACAAACTGGTGGTTGCCAGAGGGAAAGGAGTGGGAGGACGGGCAAAATGGATGAAGGGGAGTGGGAGGTACAGGCTTCCAGTTATGGAATGAATAATTCACAGAGATCAAAGGTACAGCATAAGGAACATAGTCAATGATAATGTAATAGCTTGTATGGTGACAGATGGTAGCTGTATGTGTGGGGAGCACAGCGTAATGTATGGAGAAATTGAATCACTATGTTGTACACCTGAAACTAATATAACATTGTCAATTGTACTTCAATAAAAAATAAAATAGCCATGATTTGGCATTAATGAACAGTGAGGCCTATATTTATAATAGAAGGAAAGACGACATTTCAGAGGGGAGTGAAAATCAAGATGCAGTATTTTTCCACTCCAAGTTCATCAACTCCTTGAATTCTATTCATGGATCCCTTGATCCCTTGGAGGCGGGGGGGGGGGGGTGGTGGATATAGGAACCCCAGTTTAAAAACCCTGTACTCCCTACCTACTTTATTATCTTCCATTCATATCTCGGGTTTATGATTCTCCAACTATCTGCTGACTGCAGATATTTGTATCTGCACTGTTTATTAGTGTAAGCAAACTTTTGTAATCTGGTTTTTGTCGTCATGGCCCAAGGTCACTATTTTCACCAAAGTCACTAATGTTCCCCCAAATTCAAAGTACCTTTTTCCATCTCCATATTGTTTCATCTTTGTGCATCCTCAAACTCCAAACCATTCCCTCCTTGGAACTTTATCCTTCCAAGGCTTCTGCTGTGTCCTTCTCTCTGGATTTGACATAGTGGTTTTTAAACCCTTATAATGGTAACTCACTTAGGGAGATTTTTCAAAACACAGAGCTGGGGCTTTGCTCTCTGGGTCTTAGGGAGGTTTGCCATGGGGTCCAAGCCACATAGGTAATTCTAATTTGTACCAATGGTTGAGAGTCACTTCCTAAGTGATTTCTGAGTGCTTAATATGCTTCACACCCATAACTATAATAATAATAATAATAATAATAATAATAGGCATCATCTTAGGCATTTTTTTTCTCTTTCTCTGAGTTTGAAAGCATACCTCTCATCTTTTATTGGCTTCATTTTTCACTTCAAAAGTGGAAACGAAGCAGGGTGCCTGGGTGGCTCAGTCAGTTAAGCGTCCAACTTTGGCTCAGGTCACCATCTCACGGTACCTGAGTTTGAGTCCCGCGTCCGGCTCTGTGCTGAAAGCTTGGAGCCTGGAGCCTTCTTTGGATTCTTCTCTCTCTGACCCTCCCCCGCTCACGCTCTGTGTGTGTCTCTCTCTCTGAAAAATAAATAAACACAAAAAATTTTTTTTAAAAAGTGGAAACAAAGCAAAACTTCACCTTCTTCGATAAAGCGGTTTATATGAGGAAATATCTGCAAAATGCTTCTGGAATCAAATGTCTTCTGTAAGAATAAAAATCATACTTTTATTTTGGAAGCAAACTAGGAGAAGGCAGAGGTGGATTATAAATTGCAGGGGTGGCTTGTAAAGTGCTAATTCATTACAATGGGTAAGCAATGTTAGTCTATGTGTAAGAATGTGGAACAAGCAGGAAGTGAACTTTTGCAGATGTGAGGTTTGAGGTAGCTGACCTAGAGCAAAGTCATAGAACTTAAAGAAGCATTGACTTTCAAAGTTGGAAGGAACCTTAGAGTTCCTTCATCTCCATCCTTTATATCAAGCTCAAATCCCTGGGAAAACACCCTGCCAGGGCCACATTATGAATTTCATAGGTCTGAGGTACATTTGCTTTTGTAGGCCTCTTGTTCCATAAAAAATACTTAAAATTGTATTTTATGACTCCCTTGGTACAACCAACTATAATCCAGGCTGGATTCATGGTTATATATTCATTTTTCCTATGATTTTGAAAGAAATTAAAGCATTTTGTGGTCCTTAAAAGAATCATGGGCCCTAGGCGCTTGCCTCCTGTACCTAAAGGAGACATTGGCCCTGCTTCCAGAAGGGGATACTGACTATCTTACAAAGCAGCTCATATATTCTATTTAAGGATGATTTCATTTTATAGAAACTTCTTACTTTGAGTTGAAGTTGCTTTTTTTTAATTTATTTTTTTAACACTTATTTATTTTTGAAAGAGAGAGACAGAGCCTGAGGAGTGGAGGAGGGGCAGACACACACACACACACACACACACACACACACACACACACACAGAATCTGAAGCAGGCTCCAGGTTCTGAGCTGTCAGCACAGAGCCCGACGCGGGGCTCAAACCCATGAACTGTGAGATCATGACCTGAGCTCGGACGTTCAACCGACTGAGCCATCTGGGCACCCGCTTTTTTTTTTTTTTTAATTTAAAGACTTTTATAGTAGTTCTTTTCCCTAGTGATAGTCTAATCCCTCTGCTCCATGTCCTATGGACTAGAGCCTGGCTATTCAAAGTGTGAGCCATATACCAAATGCCTTGACATCACCTGGAGGCTGACTAGATATGTAGAATCTCCAGTTTCATTCTGTATCTACTCAATCAGAATCTGCATTTAAAAGCTCCTCAAGTATTCATATTCACATTAAAGTTGGAGAGGCACTGTACTGGAGAGAGTAACAACAGCAGATATTTATTGAGCACCACTTTATGCTGGGCACTATTTTAAGTGCTTTATATGGATTGCTTGATTAACTTTTTTAACAATCTTACTTATTTTCCCATTTCACAGTTAAACAAATTGCACAGAGAAGATGAATTTATCCAGTGTGCACAAAATCAAAACAGATAGTGTAATTCCAGGATCGATGCCCTTTACCTCCATGCTAGTTTGCTCATCCTTTTGTGCTTCTTTTGAGAAGTTGCTGCTGCCTTGCCCCCAGACCAGATTGCCATGGCAGGAACAATTTTTTTTTTTTAATATACTATTTAACTCTACCCTCTTGCTAAGGCTGACTGAAAGAGAGGTGGATCCCTGATCCATGCTAGGCCATCCATAGGTAGACTGCAACTTATTATTTGGGTGATCTGCTAAAAAGTAGTTGGTAAGCTGGACTTCATTAAAATTAAAAACTTCTGCTCTGGGAATACCATAATGAGCTAATGAGAAGACAAGACATAGACTGGGAGAAAATATTTGCAAAAGACACATTTGATAAAGGACTGTTTCCAAAATATGCAAAGAATTCTAAAATTCAATAACAAGAAGACAGCTTGATTGAAAAATGGGCTAAAGACATTAATGGACACCCCATCAAAGAAGATATATACAGATAGAAAATAAGCATATGAGGGATGCCTGGGTGGGTCAGTCAGTTGAGCGTCCAACTTTTGGCTCAGGTCATGATCTAGCGGTTCATGAGTTTGAGCCCCCTGTCGGGCTCTGTGCTGACAGCTCAGAGCCTGGAGCCAGCTTCGGATTCTGTGTCTCCCTCTCTCTGCCCCTCCCCTGCTCTCTCTCTCTCTCTCAAAATTAAATAAAAACATTAAAAAATATTTAAAAAAAGAAAATAAGCATATGAAAAGATGCTCCACATCATATGACATCGTGGACATGCAAATTAAAACAGCAAGGAAGTACCACTATACACCTATTAGAATGGCCAAAATCTGAAACATTGGCAATACCAGATGCTGATGAGGATGTGAAGCAACAGGAACTCTCATTCATTGCTGGTGGGAATGCAAAATGGCACAGCTACATTGGAAGACAGTATGGTGGTTTCTTACAACTTTAAGTATATTCTTACCATGTGGTCCAGTAATCTTGCTTCTTGGTATTTATCCAAAGGAGTTGAAAACTGATGTCCACACAAAAACCTGTGCATGGATACTAATAGCAGCTTTATTCATAATTACCAAAACTTGGAAGCAACCAAGATTTCCTTCAGTAGGTGAATGAATAAATAAACTGTGGTACATCGGACAATGGAATATTATTCGGTGCTAAAAAGAAATGAACTATCAAGCCATGAAAAGATGAAGAGTAACCTTAAAAGCGTATTTGTAGGTGAAATAAGTCAATTTGAAAAGGTCACATACCGTATGATACAATATTCTGGAAAAGGCAAAACTATGGAGACAGTAAAAAAAAAAATCAGTGGTTGCCAGGGGTTGGAGGCAAGGGAGAAGAGATGAATAGGCAGAGCACAAGAGATGAATAGTGGGTTAATTTCTTTAGGCAGTGAAATTAGCCCATATGATACTACAGTGAAGGATACATGTCGTTATACATTCGTCCAACCCACAGAATGTACAATACCAAGAGTGAACCCTAACATAAACTGTGGAGTTAGGGTGATTATGATGTGTCAGTGCAAGTTCATCATTGTAGCAAATGTACCACTGTGGTGAGAGATGTTGATAATGTCAGAGCCTGTGTACATGTGAGGGCAAGAGTATATGGAAAATTTCTGTACCTTTCTCTCAATTTTGCTGTGAACCTACAACTGCTCTAAAAACATGAAGTTCTTAAAAAAAAAAAAAAAAGAAAGAAAGCCAAGCCACTGGGATTCTCACTCAATGGTATTTAAATGAAGAAACTTGAAAAGAATTTGCTAGTTGTTGGAGGGAGAAGCAGATGGGTGGCCTGTAGATGAGTCATGTGAAAGGTGACTTTTCTAAAAAAAGCACTTGAGCTTCTGCTACTGTCGTGTTTAGACCACCTTAAGTTCAAATCCACTCCCACCCATTTCTCCAGGAGGCCCAGGCCTATTATGGCTCCATCTTTTGGGTTTCCCTGGGAGTCCCCTTAAAAGTCCTCTAACTATCCCATTTTACTTGAGCTAGCTTGAATGGGTTTTTGTAGTTTATTATTATAATTTTTTTAAATGTTTATTTTATTTTTGAAAGAGACAGAGTGCAAGTGGGGGTCGGGCAGAGAGAGAGAGAGAGGGAGACACAGAATCCGAAACAGGCTCCAGGCTCTGAGCTGTCAGCACAGTGCCTGACGCGGGGCTCAAACTCACGAACTGCAAGATCATGACCTGAGCCAAAGTCAGACGCTTAACCAACTGAGCCACCCAGGCGCCCCTGTAGTTTATTATTATAAAAGCCAAACTACAATAACATACATTCACATATTTGAAAACACCTATGCATCTCCTTGAGCTACTCCTTTTCTAAGTGAAACACCTCCAGTTCTACCTGTTAATTTTCATGCTGTGTGTGTCTGCTTCTTCTTTGGTCCTCTCTGGACCTTCAGAAAAGGACCAATATGAAGGCTGGAATTGAAAGCTACTTTTATGGAGGAATTTAAAGGGAAAAGAATGGGCCTCCTAGTCTCACAATTTCTTCCTTAGCCCCTAGGAAGACTCTTCCTCAGAGCTTTAAAATCGGTTGTGGTTACAGGAGGGTCTTTAGAGGGACCACAATATAACTGGAGTAATGATTAGCAGCTGAGAGCGAGGCCCTATACCAGTGAGGAGTAGGCCCCTTGAAGAAAAGCAGTGAAAATCAGGGATGAGAGAAGGGCCAGAGGGGTGTTTTTTCAGCCTGCTGTGGCTTAAAGGCATTCCAAAGGAGAGAGACTGTGGTGGAACACTTTGTCCCCCCAAACTCCGGGGAAGCAACAGGTGTGCAAACTGGCTGGTGACTAGTTTGCAGCAGTAGAGAGAAACTGTGGTCTCTTCCCCCTTGTGGTTGTCGTGTTCAGGTCAGTACTAACTTTAGCCCTGCTGTCCTCAATTGGGGACAGTCCACTAGTGGATTAAATCCTCCTTAAATGACTGACAAGCTGTTAGCCAGAGACCAGAAGAAAGGAAAATAAATTATTCCATCTGTCCTCTGGTGCGTGATGACTTCCGGGGAAGCCATTCTCCGGTGTTTTGTGGTATAAGAACACTTTCTAGTCATATAGCACCGGTCTCTCAGGAATTTAAGGTCCTCCACAAGCATGTTATCAACTGCTCTCACCTGGGTGCCTGGAAAAGAGGGAGGAAGCAAGGACAGCATTTGGCTTGTTTTCTTCCTGATGATCACTCTTTTAGCCGAGACCTCAGGCCCTCTGAGAGGATGGGGAAACAAACCCAAGGATTTCCTCACTGCATAAATAGGCTCAAATATTGCCCCTCTCCTGGCTTCACATTGGGTGTCCAACCACTCATTAGTGTGTAATTATCCTCATCCCATCATTTATTTGCCTTCCTTCAATGGGAGGTAAATATCCTCATTTCTGGATGGGGAATTTGAGGCACAGAGAAGCCGGGCAGGATGACCAAGTTCTCATGCCAGACCACTGGTGAGTCTGAAGCAAATGTTATCAAATGTTCAGCTACCAACACGTTTCTCCACCTTCTTCCTGCCTTCAGTGAGCAGGGGACTGCTCCAGAGTGGAGGTGGGCTGTGACTCTCTGAATCTGAGGAAGTTTGTCCTGACACAAGTTTGAGGATAAGGGGGAGGTGTCCCTGGAGCTGGGGGCCGGCATGACTCCAGGGTGGTTGGCTGACCTTCACACGTGCTCCCCTTGGACCCACATTCAGTGCCGTTCTCATCAGCTCAGGCAGCCTCTCTTGGGACTTGAACATTTCAGAAAGGATTTCAGATGGTCCTAGGACATAAATAGCTATGGCAGGAGAATGTTGCCTCAGTGATGTGATGACTGAATCAGCTCCACATTGAATTAGCAGCAATCTGGTTCTCAGGGTAATGGAGTGATGGTAAATGAACATTATATTACATTTTTACTCTGTGAATGAATCCTTAGTAAAAAAGATAAATAGCTTCCAGGTGTCTTGCCACAAGATTTAAACAACTGAGTCACTGGAGCTTGATGGAAGATCAAGTGGCAGCATACAATCTCCTCATGATTCAGCGGCAGCCAACTTGGATTATGCCCAGTTCCAACTTTAGCATCATTCTGGAGTCACCACCGCACAGTCAGTTCCCCTCCTGGAGGTGCACAATGGGAGGAAATTCTAATGAAGGAGACAGAGCTGCCACTGTCTCGCCTGCCTGAGCATCCCCAGAAGCTACAGGCTGCCTACGCCAGGAAGGGCTGTTCCCGAGAGGAGCCACCTGTGGATGTTCCATGTCAAGGCTTGGGATCATTGGCCATCCCTGAGCAGGAGAGATCGATGCACATCCTACAGTTGCCCAGGATGAAAGGTAATCCCTCAAGAATGTCTGATTAGGTGATCCAGCCCAGACTGTTGTGGCAGGAGATGCAGTATTCTCACTGAGGTAGTGTCTCTGTGGCCCTTTCAAAAATAGGCTGGCAGTTCTTCCCCTTAAAGCGCTGATGAGCCAATGGAAGGGACTTGTGAAACCACACAGTGTTCATTGTATGATATCTTTCAATGGGAAGCACACTGAAATTTACTTCTTTCTGCTTGGGAAAGCTCCAAATTAAAAGGAAATAAGTAGCTTGGTATTATTGCTTTTGTTTCTCATGGTTGCTGAAATAGTTCTGGCTCTCCTGGTTCAATTCATGATAACTGCAGCTGAAATTACATGTGTCTGAAGATAGGATGTGCAGGTCAGACCTCCTGAATGGGTATCGTCCTTTGCTTAAAGGGAATCTGCTCACTTTAGCTTTTCAAAGCAGTCTTTGGCCCACAAGTGAATGTGAAACGCCCACAGAAGTCTGTAAATATGGATTATTTCATTGATACAGTCTCAACAATTCATATCATTGTGTTTGCACATAACAGGTTATATTAGCAAACAACAGGAGACATGTGTGGCCCCTTGTCCATTGGGCAGCTTTATGATTAAATACCCACATTGTTGATTTGTACTGAAGGACAACAATGAATTGTTTCAGTGGTGTGTGATCAGAAACCTGGCGGGTGGGGGACAGTGGTGTGGGAGTGCAGCAGCGAGAGGGTCTAAAACCAAGTTGTAAGATGGGCTAGGGGATGTTTAGTTCAGGGAAGAATCCCCAGGAAGGCAAGCTGTCTTCAGATATTTGAGGGACTCACTTGCCCTGGGTAGAAAGAAATAGGCTGCCCCCCTCTTACCGTGGGGGTAGAACTTGGACTAAAAGAAGGTAGATGCAGGGGGACAGTCATGTATATGTGGGAGAAATCTTTAAATTAGGATACTTAGGGGAATTTACTATAAGGAACAATAGTTGAGGCTGTTTGCAATGATGCAGGGGTGGCGTGGGGGTGGGAGTGGGGGATGCCCTGAGCAATGATGTGCTCCAGATCCCTGGGACACATTCAAGCTAGGGAAGTGATGGCATGGATTCCAGCATCGGGTGAGAGGTTATACCCGATGACCTTAAGTTCCATTCCAGTTCTAAGAACTTCGCTCATGGTTTGACTTAGATGCTGATGTCATTTGCTTGTATGTGAATCAAATATGAGAAATGGCTTAACAATGTATGTTGGGGAAGAGCATATTTATGCACTAAAACCTCACTGATTTAAAATAATTGAAGGGGAAAGACAGTTTGGTTGATGAAGCCAATTATGAAATGCTTATAAATAATAAAAGGCCATTTTATAACTTCCAAGTCCATGGGTGCATGGAGTTATGTCTACCCAAGTTGCCTGATCAAGATTCTGCTTTAATGAATAGAGAATGATTTGTAATCAGCATATCAGAGCACCAGGCTTGCTGGTCTCTGCTTAGATTAGAATTAAATCGTTTGTAATTCGGAGTGTTTGAAAACAGTTGGTCTCTTAAGGAAATAAATAGACCCCTCAGAATTTCATGTCAAGTATTTGTTTGTTGTCAGCCCTTCCTCCTTTCTGTTGATAATTCAAGGGGAAGTTTCTGATAAACTCCTGTCAAACATCACAATTAAAAACAAATAGAAATGTACCATAAATGATATTTTTGCCATATTTTTTCCAGATGAATTCTTCATTTATTAGATTGGATAATAGACTGCTCAGTAAGAGGGAAACTTTCTGAGGGGCTGTTAATATCTACAGGGTGTGGCAAGAAATTGGATTTAACTTTTTTTCCCCATTCATTCCTCAATATTTAATGTTTGAAAGACCACATATTATATGATTGTATTTATATGAAATGTCCAGAATGGGCACATCTATAGAAACACAAAGTAGGTTAGTAGGCCTGGGGTGGAGTGTGGTGGGGACTTTAGAGGGGAATGGAGAGTGGCTGCTAATGGGTATCGGGTTTCTTTCGGAGGCAGTGAAAATGTTCTGATATTGATTGTGGCGATTGTACAACTCTGTGAATATATTAAAAACATTGAATTTTATGGTTTAAATAGGGGAATTGTATGGTATGGGAACTATTGCTGAATAATTATGGAGCTGGATTATAAGCTAGTGCTCTGGGCACTAGAAATAGAATCTTGGGGCACCTGGGTGGCTCAGTTGGTCAAGCGTCTGACTCTTGATATCGGCTCAACTCATGATCTTGAGGTCACAAGATTGAGCCCTACGTGGAGCTCCACACTGACAGCACAGACTGCTTGGGATTCTCTCTCTCCCTCTCTCTCTGCCCCTCCCCTGCTTGTTCTCTCTCTCAAAATAAACCTTTAAGAAAAAAAAGAAATAGAATATTGAATGACACTGAGTCCCCGCCCTCATGGAGCTTGCATTCCAGTGGGGGAGTCAGACAATAAACATGTAAGCAAACATGTAAAAACATAATTTTAGGAAGAAGTAGTACTACGGATTAAAAAAAAAAGCAGGGTAAGGAAATAGAGAGTGATTTGTGTTTGTATACTTATGTGTATGTGTATATGTGTGTATGTATCTGAGTGTATAACATATCTGTATACACATGTGCGTGTTGTGTGCCTGTGTTCTAATGTGTGCACTGCGTGTATATCTCTGTGTGTATGTGTGTGTGTGAGTACACACGTGTTCTCTATTTTAGACAGGGTGAAATAGGAGGCCATCCTGGGGAATATCACTTTGAGCAGAGATCTGAATGAAATGAAAATGTAAGCCATCCAGATAAGTGAGATAAGTATATCTCAGGCAGTGCAGAGACTCTAAGGCAGGAGTATCATGGACTGTACCACCAAGAAGAGGGACAGGGAGGTAGTGGGAAAGAAAGTTAGAGAGGTTGGCAGGAGTCAGATCATGTAGGTAATAATCATGGTAATATCTGTGAATTTTATACCCACTGCATCTTAGCACTAAAAATCACTGTTAACTTTGTATGATGTATTATGCCATCCATAAGTGCTTTTCACAGTCGCCATCTTGTTTGATGCTTACCACAGAAGTTGCGACTAGCCATCTCAGTCTATAGATAAGAAAAATGTGGGACTTGTGATGAACAATGGCTGTTGTATGCAAGTGTTGAATCACTAAATTGTACACCTGAAATAATATTACACTGTATGTTAACTAGAATTTAAAAACTTTAAAAATCCAAAAATTTTTTAAAAAAGAAAAATGTAGGAAATTGTCCATAATTCTCCCTGCTCCATGAGCCCATGTTCTCACTTCAGAACTTGGCCTATGTCTGGTAATTCTTATATCCTCCTCTCCTAAATCAGCACTTGGTGTAAAACATAGGAGTAGTAAATATTTATGGACCTGACTTCTTTGAGATCTCAAAGTGAGTGGACAACCAAGCCAGAACTTACATTCTGGACATCTAACTCCACATCCCATTCTGTTTGCATTGACTCAAATGGGCCATATTACTTTTCTCTTCAAATCAAAGGATGATGGGGCGCTTGGGTGGCGCAGTCGGTTAAGCGTCCGACTTCAGCCAGGTCACGATCTCGCAGTCCGTGAGTTCGAGCCCCGCGTCAGGCTCTGGGCTGACGGCTCGGAGCCTGGAGCCTGTTTCCGAGTCTGTGTCTCCCTCTCTCTCTGCCCCTCCCCTGTTCATGCTCTGTCTCTCTCTGTCCCAAAAATAAATAAATAAATTAAAAAAAAAAATCAAAGGATGATGAGGGTGACAGGGTCTTCAGGAGTCTTCTTTGACATTTACAGCCTGTGGGTGTATATGCAGTTTCACAGGACTCTGCTAAAAGGCATTGGTTAGACTCTCTTATTATTACACAGTCCCACCTTACCTGAGGAAGTAAAGTTTCCTTAGCATATTCTGTTAGGTGACTTTAGCATAATTCATTTTTATCCACTGACTCTTACAGTTTGGTAATTTTCATCTCTGCCATACTAGCCAGACTCCCTCTTGGCAAACCTACCATTTCTCACCTTTTATCTACGTAACAAAGTGGTTGGGAACATAAGCTGAAATCCTGAAGTGAGTTCCAGTGTTGACCCTGTTCTTCGTAGATGCACGCTCTTTGACTATCTGTTCCTAAGTCCCAGTTTTTTCATCTGTAAAATGGAGATGATAATACTTTTGATTTTATAGGGCTGTTTTGAAAGTTAAATGTGCCTGTGTGGTGCTCAGGGAAGTGCCTAGAATGGAGGAAGCATTCAGTAAATGTCAGCTATTAGTAGCTAGTCTGCGTATGCCTCCCTCTCTGGTACCACTCACTGTAGAATGATGGCTAGGAAGGCAAGAAGTGAGGTAATCACTTGTCGGTGCTTCTCAGGACATAGAGTTTAGGATGCTGTTATGAAAGGACAGTTAGGATGCTGTTATGAAAGGATGGTCAGAATACATCCTTGGATCGGATGGAACACAACATGTTCACAGATGGAAATTCGGGTTGATTAACTCCTGAACATTACACCGGGGTTAGGGGTTGGTGATTACTGAGTCCCCCCAAGTACACTATTTCATATGAATTCTGTGGCTGTGATTGAATTCTCCAATTGGAGGCCATTCTTACCAGGCAGTGATGGAAATTGGGGGTTAGAGATTCAGGAGAACAATGTGGGCAGGGATGAAAGGCTATTGATAAAAAGGGTCATTTGCTTCCCTGCCTCTTCCATCTTTTAGATTGTGGAGGAAGCTCCTCTCTCTGGTCTTCACTGCTGTTTTGTCTCCTGTATGATTGTCTCTGTTGCCAGGTAACTGGCTGGCACCTGCAAGGGCTTCTGGAGGAGTGGGCTGTGCTTGGCTGCCCGCTGGCTGGGTGGCTGGGAGGAAGGTGCAAGGAGTCAGAGGTCAAGGCCAAAAGGAAAGGAAGCATCAGTGCCTCTACACATATACCTCTACACATACCAGAGGCATCAGTGCCTCGGAGATCCCCACCAGGCTTATGGAAGAAGGGGAGGCCTGAACACTTAGAAATAATAAAGAAATTCTCAGCACCGCCTTTTCCCATTCATAGTAATCTCTGGCGCAATAAAAAGCCAGTAAATATAAAATACCTTGGAAAAGGAAAAAACAGTTTAGCTTGTTCTTTTTGTTTTTTTTTTCTTTTCTTCTTTAAATGGAAACCTAATTCTTCATAAATTCCAGAAAATGTATGTGTATGTATGATTGCCAGTGACTTAATACCCCCATCCAAAGCACATCAGTTCCTTCATCTCAGTACTCAATGTCAGCTGCCCCAGTGACTATTTCTGTCAGCACAGGGAGAAGATAAATTGTCTTACCAGACTATGCAGAACCCCCTTGGAAAGCCATCTTTCAGGTGCTTTACTCTTGTGTATTAAGCACTGGTTCTCTTCCTAAAGAGGAATAACATACTGACACGAGAGAGAGAGCAGATAGAGAAGCAAAACAGCAGCTGACTCTGACCAGCGTATTTCATTGTTCACCTGAAAGCTGAGTATTGTCCAGCACACATGTGGCAGAATAATCCATTTTCACCCGGGCAGAAGCCATGAGTGTCAGCTAGAAGGGACCTGGGAGACGATCCAGGATGATCCCCGATTTCAGGGATGAGGAAAGACCAGAGGTTAAGTGTTTATCAGGTTCAGGGATGAGACTCCAGATCAAACCTTCCATGAAAGACAGAGAATGTTCTCTTAATTCTCCAGCTTTCACATCTTTTAGTGTCCTTGCCATTAACCTTCAGCCTCTTGCCCAACAAAATGCTTCTAAAACTGTCTCCCTGGCTCTCCAAGTGATATTACAGCCTCTTCATTCTGCCTCAGCTGCCTGAATTGAATGGCCATCCATCCCTGAACTGGTTTCCCAGACTCATCCTTGGTTTCAAGGTCTTTTATTTACTCTTGAGTGCTTGCATCATCTCTCTCCCTCTTTCTGTCAATAAATGTTCACTGACTCCAGCAAAAGAATTTCATCTTGATTTCTTTATTCCCTCATTTCTTGATTCCATATTTTATATTAACTACTTTTAAAAAACTGTTTATTTATTTATTTTGAGAGAGAGAGGGAAAATGAGTGGGGGAGAGGCAGAGAGAGAGGGAGAGAGAGAATCCCAAGCAGGCTCCGTGCTGTGAGGCAGAACCGGATGCAGGGCTTGATCTCATGAACCATGAGATGAGAGTTGGACACTTAACCAACTAAGCTACCCAGGTGTCCTTTATATTAACTTCTTTTGATGTTTCAAAAAGGATTGGCCATAAAAAGGGTGCCCATAGTATAGCTGGCCCATGGCCCATGGAATTGGGTGAGTCCATCACAGGAGATGTTAGATTCTTTTTTTCTTTTTTCAAGTAACGCTAAATAACTGGCCTTGAGAAACTATAATTTCATTAAAGAATCTAGGATGAGAAGTCTAAAATATATTTATTTTTATTTTGAAAAAAAAATATTTTCTTAAGGCATATAGAAGTAGTATAAGCTACTACTTGTTGAGCACTTACTATGTGCCAGATCCTGAAATAGATGCTTTACATATGTCATTAAACATTATCAGCAACACCATTAGGAAAGTATTGTTATCACCACCTACCTCAAGTGGAAACAAAGTCCCAGGGAAGTTCAAGGTCATGCAGTAAGTGGGCTTTTTCTAAATCTATGGCTTTTGCTCTTGTCACAATATCAGTTTGCCTCCATTAATAAAATGGTTTTGGCTTGTCATCTTAAATAGATGTGAATACAATGTAATAAATTGCCATTTTATGAGCCTTGACAAAGCAACTGTTGGTTATCCAACGTTTTTTATTTATTTTTGGGACAGAGAGAGACAGAGCATGAACGGGGGAGGGGCAGAGAGAGAGGGAGACACAGAATCGGAAACAGGCTCCAGGCTCCGAGCTATCAGCCCAGAGCCCGACGCGGGGCTCGAACTCACGGACCGTGAGATCGTGACCTGGCTGAAGTCGGACGCTTAACCGACTGCGCCACCCAGGCGCCCCAACTGTTGGTTATCTACTGCTGGGTAGCAAATAACTCCTGAACACAGTTGCTTACAAAAGTATTTATCTCACAGTTAAGTCAGGAATCTATGCATGGCCATGTTCTTTGGCTCAGGGTCTCTCACAGGCTCTACTCAGGGCTTCAGCTGGGTAGTCATCTCAAGACTCAACCGGAGAAGGACTGGCTTCTGAGCTCGCTCATGTGTTTGTTACCAGGACAGAGTTCCTTGCTTACTGTTGATCTGGGCCTCAGTTCCCTCCTGGTTGTTGGCTAGGGACAACCTATAGTGGGCTGACTGGTGGCCCCCAATGTTATGAGGTCCTAATCTCTGAAATCTGGGAACATTACCTTAAAAATTAAAAAACAATTTTTAATTGTGGTAAAATACACATAGCGTAAGATTTACCTTATGGTAAAGCTTTACATGATGAGATTCAGGCTTCTGAGATGAGGAGATTATCCTGGACTATCTGGGTGGGCCCTAACTGCCATCAGAAGTATTAGAGAGACACAGAGGGAGATTAGACACAGAAGAGGAAGAGGTAGTGTGACCACAGAGCCAGTGACTGGAATGACAGAGGCCCAAATCAAGGGATGCTGGTGGCCACCAGAAGTTGGAAGAGGCGGGAACAGATTCTCCTCTAGAGTCTCCAGAGGAAGCACAGCCTCGCTGACCCTTGATCATATCCCAGACTTCTGGCCTCCAGAACTGAGAGAACACATTTCTGTTGTTTGAAGCCACCAAGTCCGTGGTAAGCTGTTACAGCAGCCACAGGAACTAATATACTGTCCTCAGCCCCTTGCCATATGGGCCTCCTCACAGGGCGTCCACAGCGTGGTAG
Organism: Neofelis nebulosa; assembly: GCF_028018385.1. Lineage (NCBI taxonomy): Eukaryota > Metazoa > Chordata > Mammalia > Carnivora > Felidae > Neofelis > Neofelis nebulosa. Next base: position 31,852,364 of record NC_080796.1, read on the forward strand.
TTTGTTTCATCGGACACGGCAAGCAAGACAGAGTGTGAGCAAGAAGGAAGTCATGGCTGTAGAACTGAAACACAAGTATACTATCCCAACACCTCTGCTATATTTTACAAATTAGAAGCTAACTACTAAGGTTCGGCCCACACAGCAGGGGAGGGGATTATAGGAGGGCATGAATACCAGGAGGCAGGGATCACTGGGGGCCGTCTCAGAAGCTTCCCACACAGCAAGCTGTACAGTATTTGGTGTGAGATAAGGGGGAAACCAGAAAGCATCTCAAATTGCAGACAGGCCTCTGCTGAGTGTTTTTCTGCTTCTCACTTGGTTCGTTTGCTGCGGCGGCGTTTACCTGGAGAGCTCTTGTTAGGAATGACATAATTTCCTGTAGAATCCATTTTGATTCACCCTGCTTTGCTGGGAAGAGTCCGATCACATAATCTCTACCCCTCTTTTTTTTACACCAACCTAAAATCTCGTATCTTTCATATAGACTTTCAAGATCAACTGGAAGTTTTATATGGATTCCCAGTACTCTAAGCATAATAAACACATGACCTTTATCTTTTCTGAAAGAGGAGAAAAACAAGACATCCATAGAAAGATTCTGTGTAGGACTGATATATACAAGTACTTTTGATATATGGAAGCAGTTTTGTTGCTGGGTTTATGCTGAAGCAGGTAGACTGTTTGCATTTAGCTCTGTTCCTCTGGAAGGATACCTTCCACAAAACAGTGGAATTGATGGAGCTGATGTTCAGATCCCTCCTCTCTCTCCATGCATCTCTTCTGTACTGGCGTCCTGCTACTATCCCAGGGCATTATAATCCATGACATAGCTTCACATCTCTTACTGGGTCATAGTGCTCTGTGCTAGGCTTCTTGAAGCATCATTTGCTGACCAGCTAAATCCTAATCACCTGAAGAGCTTGATGAAAATGCAGATATTTAGGCCCAACCCAGTTTTGCTAAATCTATGAAATCTGGTGTGGGACCCAGAAACCTATATTTTTAATAAGCTTCCCAGGTGATTCCTATGCACAATAAAGATGAGAACGCTAACCTAAACCCTTTTCCCACCTCAAGCAGTTTTCGTAGCTGTTTGTGAATGCGACACACCTGTTCTATGATATTTGCGTTTTCACAGTCGCCTTCTTAAGTATTTGGAAATATTTAACTCAGTAGTTCTTAATTAGTGATAATTTTACCACTGGTGAGAGGCAAAAGAATTTCAGTTGTTACGTGTATGACCACTTAAAATGTTAATAGTCGTTTAGTTATCTTTAGAGTATTTACGGCAAATTGTATAGGTTTTACTTTTTTGGGAGTGATAGAGTTTCTTCAATGAATGTATTTTTATAAAAAAAAGTTAATTTAAAGAAAATATAATATATAATATTATATATTAATATACAAATAAAAAATATAGATTTAAGGAAAATATAATAAATAATGATATGACAGACATAATCAAATGATTGAACTTTGGGAAACACTCTCCTAACCCAAGGGAAAGCTCTTTGTAGATTTCAGGCATCACAGTGGGAACTGAAGGAGGTATTTTGAGGGCAGAAAGGCCCTTTGTAGGTCACTGCTGATTCCTTTATGTCGGGGAGGTGCTGGTGGTCAGTATCAGTCATGAAGCTGATCAGAGTGAATAGGTGAGCCACGCCCTTACAAGGTGTGTCTTATGAATGTAGAAAAGAGAGAACCAGAGGAATAAGTAGTTGCATACTGGTGCAGTGGAGCTGTATAGAGGCATAAATTTATTCAATATCAGGACTGGTTCTTGGTAAAAATGCAGTGGAGACAAAGCGCCCTCCCACCTCCCCCCAACTGGGTCCTCTGTCAGTGGCATAGTGCCCTCCTGTCCCCTCCTTCCTTCTCTTTCCCTCTTCCTTCTCTTTCACCCTGAGCTCATCAAATTTTGCTGAGATTTTTTTTTCAGAATTGTAAATGACCCTTGTTATCCCAAAGCATTTGTTTTCAAATTCTGTTGGGTTGAAGCATTTTACCTCAAAAATTAACTGATAAATAAATTTTATTGGAGATGAAAAAAAACCCACTTTATTTTCTTTTAAAAAATATATAGCAGTGACTTTTCTTTAGTTACAGATGATTATAATGTTCTATAAATAATGTAATACATATATGTTAGAACAGTTTGATGTTTTGGGGCATTTGATTCATCAGATGATATATTCAGTAAGTGCTTTTGCCTATTTGAATTTCACTACCCATATGAGATCTTAGGATCTTAGGATCTCTTAGGATCTGTTGCCCTGGGTAGTAGCCACTAGCCACATGGGGCTGTTGAGCACTTGAAATGGAGCTAGTCTGAATTGAAATGTGTTGTTAGTGTAAAATATACATCGAATTTCAACACTTAGTATAACAAAAGAGGATGTATACTATTAATAATTTTAAAATATTGAATATATGTTGAAATGATAATACCGTTGGCTCTATTGCATTAAAATATACTATACAAATTAATTTCACCTGTTTCTTTTTACCTGTTTTAATATGGCTACTTGAAAATTTAAATTTACATATTAGCATATTAGTGCTACTCATATTAGCATATTAGTGGTTCACATATTTCCGTGGACACAGTTGCCTTAGAAAATACTAAGTTCAACTTGCAGTAAATCACAACTTTTTGTTGACTTGACACTAAATGGTCATGTGCTCTGGATTTCCCAACATCCTCTCAGTGCTGACAGTACAAAATTCTGGCTCTTTGGTTCCTAACTTGGGTATTTAGGTCAATTCCCTTACCTCCTTAGTTAATATTAGTAGATTCTATTATGGAAAGATCATCTTGGTCAAGCCTAATTCTTACAAAACCATACCTTATAATGAAACAACATAAAAATGCATAGAAAAGTATTTGGATCAACTACAAAGTCAAAGAAGAATAAAGGAGTATCAGGATATTGAAAATATGTTTGTAACAAGCCCAAGATTCCTTCAGTTATTTTTTTCTTTGGCTTATTGATGCGAATCTTCTAATCTTTTTATCTGGCGAGTATTATCCTCTTCTCAAGTGGGATGATTGGACTTCATAAAGCTCTTTTTGCTGCAGATCTCATAACACTGGGCTCTGAGAATCGTAACCATCATCATTATAATTGAGTTATTCAGCTTCCAGTCAGTCATCGCCCATCTATGAATGTAGAGTGTTAGATCATATTGTGACTGACCTGCTTCTTGTTTACCCAGATCGGAAGCCGAAATAAATAATTTTGGCATCCAAGCTGTGTCTTTTGTTTTGGCCATGCCATTAAACAGAATACTGACGTCAAGAGCCTCTGTTTAGTCTGTTGATGTTGTGTCTACATATATTCCTAATTTTATTAGACAGTATAGATGAGCACTTGGTACTGGAGGTGGATATGCCTGAATCTTTCTTCATTACTTTTTTTTTTTTTTTTTACCTTGAACCCTGGTCCTTAGCTGTATTTGCTTTGCCTCCTCAATCCTCAAGCTGTCCCTGTCTCCTTGTGCTCCAGTGTGGCTTGAGATTTGAGAAATGGGTGAGTCACTCCAGTGTACTGTCCCAGTCCTGTCCTGGCCATACTTGCATCTGGGCCCAAATCCCAGTCCTAGCTTAGCTCCTACCTGCTGGCTCCATTTATCCTACCCTGCCAAAATTCCTTAGGATTTTGATACCTGATACCCTGTGTCAGCTTGCAAGTTCTAACATTCATCAAAGTCAATAAATATATAGCAAATGGATATAAAAATGCAGCATCATAGGGGCACCTGGGTGGCTCAGTCAGTTAAGCGTCTGACTCTTGATTTCAGCTCAGGTCATGATCTCATGGTTTGTGGGTTCCAGCCCCACATCGGGCTCTGTGCTGACCTGCAGAGCCTGCTTGGGATTCACTCTCTCCCCTGTCTCTCTGCTCCCTCTGCTTGCTCTCTTTCTCAAAGTAGATAAACTTAAAAAAAATGCAGCATCATACTTCTGCAATCTTTCATGAATTCTCCTAGGTAATTAATTTCCTGGAATTTTGAGCATGGTTCTTTTCTTTTTCCTTCCTTCCTTCCTTCCTTCCTTCCTTCCTTCCTTCCTTCCTTCCTTCCTTCCTTTCAAGACTTCATTTTTTTAAAACAATATCTATACCCAACATGGGGCTTAAACTCACAACCCCAAGATCAGGAGTCACATGTTCTACGAATTGAGCCAGCCAGGCACCCCTTGAGCATGGCATATCACTTCTTACCCAACACACTTGGGAGTATCTAAAACAAAGAACAAATAAAATTGCCACAAAATTGCATTGAGATTTAATTAACAGAAAACCCTGTATAACACATGTATCAGGTACTATGAGGAGTCACTACCTATAAATATAGCATTCAGATATCCTTATATCCTCTGTTGTGAAATTGATTCACCTCACTCACACTTTTGACATTGAAATCCTTTGTCAGAGCAGGCTATGGAACCATGAGATACATTTGCTTCTGTGTTCAGGTTTCCTATATGTTTCATTCATTGGATATTTTAATTTCCTAAAGTGACTTTTCAACTTGGTTGTATTAAGCTGTGATGGCTTCACTTTGTGATTTCTGTGAAGCCACAATAACATTTGTCTTTGTAGCCAGGACTCTACCTGAGGCATGTGCCACAAGAAATCATCTTTGGAGTTGCCAGGGTGAAGGACTCTTGATTCTTTTTACTGTGGCCACTATCTTACTTTTGCCTTGAAAGAATCTTCCAGGAGCTTCTACTCAATCAGCCATTCCTTATTCCATAATAGCACGTTCCTATTAGTCAATCATTACCAACATATAACATTCAGTTCCTAATGACAAAACTATTTCTAGCCCAAGTGCTTTACAATGACCATCTGAAAAATCTTTTGCTGAAGCCGTATCTTCTCCTGAGAGATTTTGGCCAAAGGACTTAAACTTTTTATTTTTTTTTAATGTTTATTAATTTTGAGAGACACAGAGAAACAGAGCACGAGCAGGGGAGGAACAAAGGGAGAGGGAGACACAGAATCTGAAGGAGGCTCCAGGTACTGAGCTGTCAGCACAGAGCCCGATGCGGGGCTCAAGCTCACAAACCGTAAGATCATGACCTGAGCCATAGTCTGATGCTTAATGGACTGAGCCACCCAGGCACCCTAGGATTTAAATTCTAATGTTGAAATTTTAACATTAACCATCAGGGAAGAGGATTTGGAGTGAATGTTATACATACTTCCCAGGCTCTTAAAATTCATCTATCTAGTTGTTTCCTTATATGCTCATTGTTCATTTATTCATTCAAGAAATAATCATTTAATACCTGTTTTTGGACAGGTTCTGATTGAGGCATTCATTGGGATTGTAGCAGCCAAGAAGATTCAGTACACTAAAGACAGTCTGAGTACTGCTATAGTGCTGAGTAAGAGTGTGTGTGTGTGTGTGTGTGTGTGTGTGTGTGTGTGTGTGTGTGTGTGTGTAGGGGAAAAGAAGGAGGAGGGAGAGAGAGAAGGAGAGAAAGGGAGAGTTCCCTTAGAGAGGGAACTAAAACAGACTTTCATTTCTAATTTCATTGGGTTAGTAGTTGTGGATCTAGCAAATATTATTCTGGAATAAGCTAGGTGAGGATTGTTCTGCTTACCTTATAGCAAAGTTTCCCATATTTTCTTGGAAGATAGAATCATAGTTTTCACAGAACACCAAACAACATCTTGGGAGCATAGTTGGGGAAAATACCCAGTTGGTCACTGATATTGGTTCTTTCGAAATTAGCCTTTCTAAAGTTGTAAATACCCCTTTCATTCCCACTGCAAGTACCCTAGTCCCATTCGTTACCTGCCATACCTGGGCCATTGCAATAACTTTCCATCTGGTCTTGGAGACTTCAGTCTCTCCCAGTGCAATCCATCCTCCATACTGTAGCCTTTTCCTGAGCATTCTTTAGTTATAAGTGAGACTCAGAGAGATTAGGTACCACAAACAAGGTCACATAGGTAACAAGTGGCAGGGACAAGAATTCTTTCTATTATACTAGTGTTTTTCAAACTGTGATCTGTAGAACCCTGGAGGTCTAAGGACATTCCCAAGTACTCTGTGAGGGTTTTTGAACTTTATTTTCATTTAAACCATAACCCCTCAACCTCGAGATTATGTTAGACCACCAGAGTAACCCTTTCCTTGCTGAGGACTGCAGCATGGTTTCAGTTGTTGTGTTTGTGCTCATTGTAATGTTGAGGCTGAGTAATGTTGCTTTAATTGGGATTAGCCTATGAAAAAAAAAGCAGATTGAGACATTTTTTTCAGCAGTGATTGCAAGAATCTTGATTTAGAAAAAGACTTTCCCAACTTTTGTAGCTCTAAGGAAATGTTTTAACTATAGTTGGAGGGTTTATCCTATTTCCTTGGGGGCAGGATGGACTCACATGGGTGACACAAAGCTTGCGGAATAGGCAAAGAGGAATTATTTTATAGTATCAGGTAAACAAGAAACAGGAAGGAATCCAACTGCCAGTCAGTCAACCAACAGGCAGTTAATTGGAGAAATTAAAAATACCAGAGTGGAGCAGGTCTCTTTGCACGGCTAGGTTTGTGAGGGCTGAAGGTGCAGGAGTACTGAGCTAGTTTCTGCGTAAATCTTCAGGGGCTGCAGATGCTTCTGAGTGAGCGTTGTAGGAGCTACCAGGTAGCAGGCAGATTAGTGCCCATGTCCATGCTTGGGAAGGAAGGACAATTAAGGATTCTTGATAATTTTCAGAAGCAAGTCATGGGTGAGGACAAGAATATAGAATGCAGGTTGGAGAAAATTCTCAGAAAACCTGCCCTGGTGGATTTCCCTGCAACAGAGGGAAGTGAAGATTTCTGTAACCCTGCAGTCTTCTAGTGCAATGCACACATTTTAAATGTGGGCCAGGGGATGGTTTGTAATGCTGGTTAAAAATATAGCTTTCTGGGGCTGACTCAGAATCTCAGAATATCAGGGAATGAGACCAGTCAGTTGGAGTATTCCAGAAAATTCTTAAGTGTGTTAGAATTTGAGGTCTACTGGCCTAGGGACTTTCTCTACAAGGTAGGAGGTGAGTTGCTAGAAGGACTCTAAAATTTTCTTTTTAAAAATTTTTAAATGCTTATTTATTTGGAGACAGAGAGTTTGTGTGAGCAAGTGGGGGAGGAGCAGAGAGAGGGAGAGAGAGAATTCCAAGCAGGCTCCATGCTGTGAGCACAGAGCTTGATGCGAGGCTTGATCTCATGAACTGTGATATAATGACCTGAGTTGAAATCAAGAATCGGATGCTTAACTGACTGAGCCACTCAGGTGCCCCTAAAATTTTCTTTTTTTTTAAACCTGGCAAATCTTTGCAAGAAAAGGTGATCATCTGTTAGAATGATAAGGCATATGTGTTTTAAACTTGTGTGGGCCCTTAAAATGTAATTCCCCCCCACCCCCACCAAGCCCCAGGAGAGAGAACCCATTAAGTCCCTATGCATTAGAATCACTGAGTTTCTTAGGGACAGCAAGAGGGACCTGAGTCTCATTGTGAGTCAGGACTAAAGATATTAGAGGATAGCTCATGTTAAGAAAAAGATTGAAAGTGGGGCACCTGGGTGGCTCAGTCAGTTAAGTGTCCGACTTCAGCTCAGGTCATTATCTCACAGCTTGTGAGTTTGAGCTCCACATCGGTCTCTTTGCTGACAGCTCAAAGCCTGGAACCTGCTTTGGATTCTGTGTCTCCCTCTCTCTCTCTGCCCCTCCCCTGCTCATGCTCGCTCTCTCTCTCTCTCTCTCTCCTTCAAAAAGTAAATAAACATTAAAAAAAAAAAAGGTTTAAGAAAAAGATTAAAAGAAATGGTGGGGAAATAAAATTCAAATAAAATTCTTGGGCTTGCCCATTTGTTTCTGCCTCTAAGGCCCTTTGCTTATTCCCTCCACCATCTTTTCCAAACCTGACCCTTATATGCCATTGCCTCTGCTTCCAAGCTAGGGAAACTTTTTTCATCAGCTCTTTTTGGATGTGTTTGGAATTTTGCCTAAACAAGGTCTGCCAAACCTGTACCTATGTTATTTTTAGTATCTCCTTTGCATACGTGCCCTGAGGAAGTGAGATCCTCCGTGCATTCTTTCTGCTGATGAATATTTGATTGGCAACCTTAAAATTTTTCTTTGTGTTTAAATTATAAACTCACTGCAAGCACAAGGAACCTTTCACAGTCTCTTAAACTACATGTCAATATGTGTTCTTGTAGAGCTATAATTACCTATTATTTCGTGGCTTTCTGAATTAAATATTCATTAAACAAAAGTTGAAAATCTTATCAAATCTATATAAAATTTTTAATGTGCAAAAATTACTAATCAGTAGGCTAATGTAGCTTTATCAGGATTTGGCTTAGGTGGCAAGGAAGGACATTACATTTTTTTTTTTTTACTAATGCTTTGCCTTTTGAAGCCGTTCACATTTATAGAATAATGCACATTTTCATAGGATAATGAATTATTATGTGAGGGAGTTTCAAAATGTAAATTAGAAACAATTTCACTGTGCTGTCTTTGGCGTAAGGAAAGGATGTGATTTTTGAATAAAAATGGAAGTTTCCCACTTTTGCCAATGATCAGAACTGACAGAGCCGGTAGAAGGGAGCATAGTGGATGGATATGGAAGAAACCTCTGTCAGGACTTCACCAACCCAGGCCACTCTCTTTCACCTCCAGGTATTCCGGAAGAAGTTGCATACAAGCCAACATCTTCATCATCCATGCAGGTGTACACATTCTAGGGAGATAATGTCTCTAAACAGTCTGCCATTTCATTAAAAAATGTTTATTCAGGTAATACACGAACCTTGAATTGAAAAAGATCACGTAGAGAGCATTTAAAAGAAGCAATAGTATCTGCTTTACCACATACCCACTCACCAGAGGCAACCATCTTTAAGTGGTTTTGTTTTTAGTGTTTTTGGTAGTTACCTTCATTTCTAAGTAGTATACTTGTCCTGTGTCATGTTTTAAAAATGTTTATTTATTTTTGAGAGAGAAGAGAGAGAATCCCAAGTGGGCTCTGCACCTCCAGCATGGAGCCCAACGTGGGGCTCAAACTCAGGAACCATAAGTTCATGATCTGAGCCGAGATCAAGAGTCAGATACTCAACCTACTCAGCAACCCAGACACCCCTGTCCTGCGTAATTTTTGTTCGATTATTTTAAGATAGATCTATTGATTGCCCCATCAGACATGAGTATTGCACTATTCTCCTCTTCCCCTTCTATTTTTTAATGTTTATTTATTTGCTTTTTTCTCTTACTTCTTTTTTAAAAATTTAATCAATTAAAAAATTTTTAATGTTTATTTTTTTTATTTTTGACAGAGGGAGAGAGAGAGAGAGAGCATGAGTGGGGGAGGAGCAGAGAGAGAGGGAGACACAGAATTTGAAACAGGCTCCAGGCTCCGAGCTGTCAGCACAGAGCCCAACGCGGGGCTAGAACCCACAGACAGCGAGATCATGACCTAAGCCAAAGTTGGATGCCAAACCGACTGAGCCACCCAGGAACCCCTTTAATTAACTTTTTAAAATTTACATCCAAGTTAGTTAGCATATAGTGCCACAGTGGTTTCAGGAGTAGATTCCTTAATGCCCCTTACCCATTTAGCCCATCCCCCCTCCCACAATCCCTCCAATAACCCTCTGTTTGTTCTCCATATTTAAGCGTCTCCTATGTTTTGTCCCCCTCCCTGTTTTTATATTATTTTTGCTTCCCTTATGTTCATCTGTTTTGTATCTTAAAGTCCTCACATGAGTGAAGTCATATGGTATTTGTCTTTCTCTGACTAATTTTGCTTAGCATAATACCCTCTAGTTCCATCCACATAGTTGCAAATGGCAAGATTTCATTCTTTTTGATTGCCAAGTAATACTCCATTGTATATATATACCACATCTTCTTTATCCATTCATCCAGCGATGGACATTTGGGCTCTTTCCATACTTTGGCTATTGTTGATAGTGCTGCTGTAAGTGTTTATTTATTTTTGAGAGAGAGACAGACAGAGACAGAGGCAGAGCGTGAGTTGGGGAGGGGCGGAGAGAGAGGGAGACACAGAATCCAAAGCAGGCTCTAGGCTCTGAGCTGTCAGCACAGAGCCTGACATGGGGCTTGAACCCATGAACCACGAGATCATGATCTGAGCCCAAGTTGAACACTTAACCAATTGAGCTACCCAGGCGCCCCATTCCCCTTCTAATTTTTAATGCAATTGTTTGTTCTGTTGGTTTCCTGTTTTCAGTCTTTAAAAAAATTTTCCTCAAATCTCCATTTCTTGTTCAATCAACTTTAGACATTGATAACCCAGTATGTTAGACGAAGAATTTAGCACACTTATCCTTCCTCTATTTTTTCCCCTCTTTATTAGTTCCATTAAGTCTTGGCTCTTGGATTTCATTGACATTATCCATAACATACAGTGTCTATCCTTATGTCAAACTTCTTTTACCTGTGCTATCTAGAGTGGGTCTCTAGTCTTCAGGATTTGAAGAGTCCATATGGAAATGATTTGAAACATATTATTTATATAATTCTGTGCCCCATTTTCTTATGTACTTAGTGCTATCTTGAGCATTTCCCCATATCTTTATTTTTTAAACTATCACTCGTCATGGCTGCAGACTATTCTAATATATTAGACACACTGAAGCTTGGCTTTGGCTTTGGTATTTAGCCAGAACATGCTATTCATCATTAGTTTGGGCTTAGTCTTTGAAGCCCTAATAGATGAATATCTACTAAGTACAATATCATTTCTCACATCTCTGAAGTTGAGTGTGAGAAGTGATTGTGTAATTGCTTATTTACCATCATCAAATATAAGTGTAACAATACCTGTAAAATGAACACTTCATGTTTTTTGGATTTGTTGTCAATATTGGGGTATTGGGATACTGGAACATTCAAATATTGGATAAATGTAATTTGGAGTGAAAAGTCTTTATATTCTTTATTTAGTTAAGTCTCTTAGATGAAGTATAAACGTTATTTTTGCAAGAGTAAAATTCTGCAATAGTTAATATGATTGTGAGATATATTATATAAGTATATAATATATAATGTATATAATATATAAATATAAAAATAATTAATAAGAAATTTCAGATAAATAAATAGGGAAAGAATGTCAGTTAATATGCATAATAAAAGAATACATTAGCTAGGTTACTTTAGATAGACCCATATGCTTTCTGAGTCTGCAAATATTTATAAGATTAATTATAACACAAAGTAGAGAAATGTGGAATAGACAATATCAGAATTCTAATCTTTGTAGAATTATTTAATGTTCTAAAATTCATAACACCAAACAAAATAGCCTATAAAACTATATTTAGTTTTTAGTTATTTAATTCCATTTGGGTCATGAGTCTCTCAAGGAAAGGTTCTGTTTGGAAATTCTTCACATTTTAGGAGAATAAGTAAAAAGCAGAATGTCAATTTTACTTCCTTGAAATGCCATGAAGAGAAAAACTCCAAATCATGAAAATCTCAATTTATCATAAATGTCTTCAATCCAGACATATTATTGGTAGCCAATACTTCAATTGTACTGTTCTACTACTCTCTCTGTATATTAACTCACATAATGCTCTTAGTGAGCCCTTAAGTTATGGGTCTTATTAGCTCATCCTACAGATGAAGAAGCTAAGACTCACATTAAGCAATTTTTCCAAGGTCACACAGATAGGAAGTGGGAGAGCAGGACTTGAACTCAGGCAATCCTGACTCAAGTCTGTGCTCTTTACCAAGGTGTCATCTCTTACATAAGAGATACCTGAAAAATGCTTAAATGGAGTTCCTGACATGAAGTAAGCATCCAAAAAAATGCTTAGCTCTTATCATCAGTTGTTGGCATGGAGTGGGGAGTGCTGGAATGAGAGAGAGGGAGGAGCTGATGGGTTGTTCACCTTTTACTCCCCCAGTCTCTGGAAGTTGGGGATGCAGGGGTGGGGGCACATGGCCCCAGGAAGCCAAGAAGCCAGCTTCTGCTAGGAGGGTCTAAGATAACAAAAGCCTCCATCAAAAACCTCAAGCCTGGCTGTCGGGTTCCTGGGGGCCAGGGACCTGGTACAACTCACAGGCTGCTATGGCTGGGTTCCACCACCAGCTTCCTTCTCGCTTTGGAAGAGTAACCACAGAAGTGGCGGCAACATGAAAGTTTCTTTAACATTGGGTGCACTACTTTCCAGTGCTGCTAGGGAGGGGTATGGTGGAATGGAGATTTCAGTGGAGTGATACGTTAGCACAGCATTGGGTTTGGGGGGCTTCGTAGAACTAGCTCTTCCCCTAGATGAAAAGAGGGTTACCTGGGGTTGCTCAGAGGATACTTGTAAGCATTCTGCAGAGAAAGCTTAGTAAAACTCAAAGCTGTTTTCTTGAAAACAGAGAAGGTTTGGAAACCTAAGGACTTTTCTGGGATTAGCGCTACATAGGCACAAATGAAATTCTTTCCTAAGGGCAATCATTGCCAGTTTACTGTAATTAACTAAGAACATCAAGCTGCAAGCTACTGAGAAGCCAGTGATAGGAGTTTTGGGCCCAGATGTTAAAGATCCAGAGGAAATGGAAGCAGTGCTAATAGAGTGGTGGAAGCTGAGACAGCTGGTTTACTTGTGTCTAGGTGTTCATAATTTATTAACTATCTTCTTTACGTGCAACCTTTAAAATGCACACATAGGGCGCCTGGGTGGCGCAGTCGGTTAAGCGTCCGACTTCAGCCAGGTCACGATCTCGCGGTGAGTTCGAGCCCCGCGTCAGGCTCTGGGCTGATGGCTCGGAGCCTGGAGCCTGTTTCCGATTCTGTGTCTCCCTCTCTCTCTGCCCCTCCCCCGTTCATGCTCTGTCTCTCTCTGTCCCAAAAATAAAAATAAAAAACGTTGAAAAAAAAATTTAAAAAAAAAATAAAATGCACACATATGTTACTCATGAGTTGTTAACATTCATGTTTTGCTGCTTTGGTGGGGTTACATTTTATTTTTAAAGCTCCTCTGATATTTCTTTTTTTGCCTGTGAGTGGGGAATGTCTGGGTAATTAAGTCACATTACCTTAACCTCCGGCACCACTGTGTAGCTGAACCTACTGGATTTCAAGACATAGAATTGAGTAGAAAACACACTACCTCTAGAATACCAAGAACACCAGCCTTACAAAGTCAGTCCTATACAATGGTGGCACATATTGCCAAGTTTCACTTTTGGGTCCTTCTCCCCATTCCCAGCGCTCTGGGGATCCCATAGCTACCCCAGCACTTACTCCTCCTCCTCGTAGGAGGTGGCTCTTGGATCCCTGTCCTATCACCCACCCTAATTCCTATCACCATGTCCCCCTTGTGTGTGTTCCTTCTCATGGCTATGCTGGCTGACAGGTTGGTCTCTCTAGTTTTGAAACTGTAAAGGTTCAAATGCTCTTTTTGGTCTAGGAAGTGTACAAAGAAGTGTTAGGACACATCCAGTCTGAGTCTACAGAAGTTAGCAGCAGTCCTGCTGGGGGGTATCGTGAACATCTGCTATATTTGGGTGTCTGTTTTAGTAATTAACCTTATGGCACACTTCTATAATACTTTTACAATTGAGAATCATCAATAATTCTGAATAAAATGCAAAATTAATCTGAAATGAAGGCATACAGTGGAACAATTTAGATACATTTAAAAATTGCCGTCCTGATACACTGAGCTGCACTGTTATTATGGGAGACAGCCTCCAAGATGCCCTCGAGGACCCCAGCCCCTTGGTTTTCACACTTTTGTGTAGTATTCTCCCACCTTGTTCCAGAGTTGGTCTGTGGGACCAAAAGCATGTAGCACAAGTAATGATGTGTCACTTTTGACGTTAGATTATAAAAGATTGCAGTTTCTGTCTTGGGTTCTCTCTTCCTCCCTTGCTCATATTCTCCCTGTCTAGGGCACTCATTACTCTGGAGGAAGCCAGCTTCCATGTCATGAAGAAACTGAGGCGGCTATGGAACCAAGCCCGCTTGGTAAGGAACTGAGGCCTGAGGACCTTCAGGGCTATGAGAGAATACATTTTCGTTGTTTTAACCCACCTGGTTTGTGGTAATTTGTTATGGCAGCCCTAGCAACCCAATGCAGGTTAGTCTGTGAAGCAGCAAGGGATAACAGATACAATTATGTAACCAAATTACTCTTACGCTATATTTGCTTTTTCAATGAATAAGTGTGTAGAAAAGACACTTACTTCTTTGGGCCGTTTTTCTGTGTTTTTGGCAATTTTGCAACATTTTACCTGGATTTACTTTCTTGATCAGGGCAAGAGGGGTACAGACGTGTTAAGACATGGCACATTGGGATGCTTAAAGCATGCACCTTCATACACAAAACCTGTGGTGCTGGCATAAGCTTGTGCCCTACCCACAGCAATTCTGATATGTTTGATTTTGCCCATCTCTATCAAAGGGTGGGGAAGGTATTTTATAATTACATGCAGTGTGTTAAGGAGTGCACATTTTGACTAGACATCAACGAAACCAAATTCTCTGCTTACAATTTTATATGTATGTGAATATAAGAGTTTTCCATAGACTAACTATGACTTCGTAAGCTTCAAACATGGCTTCTCTACTCCCACATACTTCCAGTGTTGCTCAGTTTCACGTCATGATATGAACTCTAGCCTTGCATCTTTGTGTTGTAAAGCTGAATGAGTTAGCACAGTGGGTGATAAGAGTCCTCCTAGAAACCATTCCTACACCAGGGTGGCTAGAAATGACTTGAAATATACGGAAAAGTGACTGATAGACACATAGATAAGCTCAAACTAAATGTGTCCCTGGCTCAACTTCGTCTTAGCAGATCCCCAAAATACCCTTTCCCTGGGAATGAAGCAGTCTCTTTTCTTTGGCGTTATTGCCTCAAGGATGATGCAAGCATAAGGCTGCCATGGCCATTTCTATATCTCTGTGAAGAAATCCTGCCAGAGAGTGAAGCCTATCCAAGGAAAGCAGAATTAAGATAAGTGTTTGGGGGTGGGGTGGGGTGGGGAAATAAAGAGACAGAGACAGAGGGATAGAGAGAGATTTTTTTCTGATGACATCCATAGACCCAGTTGTGACTGAAACCAAATTTAGTTTTTTCAGTGACATGAGCCAAGACTTTCCAGACTCCCCTGTTTTTGCTTAACTGAGCTGGAACTGTTTGTCTTTTCCTTATTTTTTCTCTGTTGTATCCTCAACCCCTAGAATTTGGGACATGACAAGCCCTAAATAAATATTTGTTAAATGAATGAATAAATTGGATTTCTTTAAACCAGAGAAGGCCTTACTAAATCAGGAAGATTAAAAAAAAAATTAGTTATAATCAAGGTAAAATATAGACCAAATGCTAAAGGTAGGCTATTGATAAGCATACATTTGGGCTAATCAGGCAGCATGCTTGGGGCACATTATAAGCTAAGGTCTAGAAAAAGGAATACACTGGGCATGCTCAGAGCCTGTGAGTGCAGGGGTCCTGTTGGGTATTGAGTTGGGGGGTGTGGGGGTGATGTTCAGAAGGCGGGTAGCTCATCTCTGAGAGCTTTGGATGACCAGCTGAAGAACTTGAAATTTATTTGTTGGCCAATGGGGAAATCAGTGGATGATTTTCAAGCAGAGAAGTGAGCTATTATCCCTCCCATGGGTAGTTTCATTTTAACAGAAAACGCAAAGCTTCTACCTAAAAGGATATACTTTTACGTAATAGAGATTTAAGGTCATAAAGCAGGTCAGTGAAGATTTTTGTGAAAGAACTTTCAGTAGTCTCAGATTACACCATGTAGGCCACTGCTATTTTATGACTAGTTATTTTCCTGTGATAATCTGGGCTTAGGTTCATTTACACAAAAACCTATTTGCAACTTTTGGGACTCTGAAATAGAAACACAAAGGCCCAAAAGGAAGTAAAGGAAAGAAAAAACAAGAAAAATGAAGAGAAGCCTTTTTTCTCTTCAGGTTCATTTTATCTTTTGGAAAAATTCAAAATGATGAGTAATATATTTTAGATAAATTTTCAGCAATGATAAAACCATCAGATGACTTAAAAGAGAAGCATCTGAAGAAGCAGAAATTACATGAATAGCGTAGAAACTAAGACCAATTTAGCATACTCTGATTGGAACCTAGGGTAAGTGACATAAATCAGACTGGAAAAAATAGGGTGTGGTCAAATTAGACTGGGAGCATGGAGGAAAAGAACAATTTTGTGAGCAATCCAGTTAGAGTATGTGACATATTTTATACCCTCAACTAACAAAAGGACCATAAATTGTGTAAATGTAGTGAACTTATTTTGATTATTCTGCAGCATGTTATTTGTTTCTTCCTTTACCAATCTATATAAATAAAAAAAGTTTTTTCCTTTTGATGTAGAAAATTTCAGAAATTTTATATTTCTGGTTTCAAGGTATCTTGCTCCATCTCCTGAATTTACATTAGTTTTCTTCTTATTTTTGTGATATCACTTGTGAAAATGCATTTATTATTTATAAGTACATTATTAGAAAGAGTTTATCTTCTGGTTTTGCTTTCTGTGATAGAGGGAAAAATGATTCGAAGTCTACTTGGTGCTGCTCAGCTCCTGGCCCTTATGGTGATGAGTGCAGAAGGCAACAGACATGGTGAGGACGTGGCTGGATATAATGAGACATCTGGGATTGATAGGGACTAAGGAGCTGTGGAAACAAGAAATAACCTGAAGGAGTGTGGGAAGATCTCAGCAACTACTGGAGGGAGTTGGTGGTGGGGACAAACCATTTGTATAAGCAATTTTAAGGAAGTTTTGATTGGGGATAAAAAGTATCACACCCGCCACTGAATCCCTTACAGATTCCCATAAAAACATCCCATTTCCATTTGTTGATCTTACGATCAGATTTGTGAATATGCAAGTGTTTTTTGATTTATCAGAGTGTTGAGATTGGATTCAAGGTGAGAGGAGAAGATGGCCCAGTTTTATTTGGGTTACTTTAAAAAAAATATACCATTCTATGGCGATTAAAACTATAAAAAGAAGACTTTCTGTAAAATAGGGTCATGACAACATCTATAAAGCAGTGTTTTTCTTCTTTAGCCCTCTCAAATTTCTCATACTGTTCTGGGGTTCCAGATTCCGTGCTGCTTAACATGTACTCATGAACTAATCCTCTCAGCTACGATCTGGTTCCACCAATTTTCTCTTTTCTAGTCAGCCTAGATGATGTCTTTGACATCATAGCCACCATCATGATTCGTTCAACACATATTTAATTAGTAAGTATTATACACCAGGGACTGTTCTAGGGTTGAGAACATACCAGTGACAAGACAGACAATTTTTTTCCCTTCTTGGAGTTCACCTTCCCACGGGAGAGGCAGACAATTAACAAGTAAACCAACATGGTGGTTTCAGATAGTGATAAATTCTCTGAAGACATACAACCAGAAAGGGAATCAAGAGTGACAGTGGGTGCGGGTGTAGGGAGACATTCTTTGAGTTAGGGTGGTCCATCAGGGCAGGCCTTTCAGAACCTCTGAAACAACAGACTTTTAAACCTTTTACTTGCAGGTGTTCTGGGTGTTGCAGGTTACTTCTGGGTGTTGTTGATGAAATGAGCTGGGGAGGTGATTATATCCATGTGCTGAGGTTAGAGGTGTCATCCTGTTTCAACAATTTCAGTTCAGAGTCATTGGCATGTAAAGAGAAGGAGACGCTGTTCATTTCAGGAGGAAAAATGGGCCTGACATTTTCCATACAGAAGTTATTGAGGTTTCCAGTAGCCTTTTCTGCCCCTCTCCCCTCCCTCTGCCTGCCCCAACCTCAGCATAATTTTCACCTTCTTGTACCAGGACATAGTGTGGCCCTCATTTAACGGTGTGCAACTATAATGCAGCAGGTTATTAAAATACACAAATGCGCAAGGCATTTTCTCAGAGCTTATATGGTCTTCCTAACTACTCTGTACAGATGAATGTTCTAGGTCAGAGGTTAGTAATAGTAATGAGAGCTACTCAGAGTGATTGCCTACTATGTGCCAGGGACAGCTAAGGTGTTTTACCACATATCTGCTCCAGTTTTCCTAGGAGACAAGCATTAAGCATGCTTATTGTGTGTCGAAAGAAGTTGAGGTTGGAGAGATGAAGACTGTCAACTCACACAAGTACTGGGCCTAATTTTCTGCCTGACCCCAAACACCATTCATTTGCCACCAAACTATGATCATTTGTACAGTGAAATCTGGCATTTATATTTGACCCCAGAACCTCTATGATCTGAGGCATGGAAGAGCGGCAGGTCCAGAATTCAAACTCGGGTCCCTAAATTGCATCGTATCTAAGAGCATGGGCCATGGTGGGGGTCACACAGATCTCCGTTTAAATCCAGGCCGTAGAACTTATTAGCAGCATGACTGTGGACAATTTATGCAGCCTTTCTGACTCTCAGTTTTCTGATGTGAATCCTACCTTAAAGGATTATTTGGGGGAATTAAATAATGTATGTTGTTTTTAGGGCAGTTTTTGATGCATGTGAATTCTCAGTACATTCTAGCCATTATCATTCTGTTTCACTGTGGTGGACTCCAATATGACCAGTCTACAGCCACCCACCCGCTTCTTTGCAAAGAAAATCACAATTCTCTACAGTTCTCAAGCAGCTATAATACCTGACAGGCTTGACCCTCTCCCCATCCCTGGTAGGTAAATCATGATTGGTCTAAGCCAGAAGTTCTCAAAATGTGGTTCTAGGATGGGCGGTATAGATATCACTGGGGGCCTTGTTAAAAACGCATATTCTCAGGCCCCAACCGAGAAAGATCTATGGAATCCAAAACCCTGGGAGGAGAGCTCAGCAATCTGTGTTTTCACAAACCCTCTAGGTGACTCTGTTAAAGTTTAAAAACCACTGATCTGAAGCAGCTGTGATCATATTATCGCCCTTTCCAATAATTGGGTTAAGCATGGACATATGGCCCAGTCTTGGTCTGTAGGGCCTGAGAAGGAGTCAGCTGGGGAGGGGAAGTGTGCTAAAGTTTTCTTTACTCCTTTAAAGAGGTGCATTCTTCTCTGCAAGATGCTATTTGTGGTGTACGGGATACCTGGAATTATTCATGCCACTCTGAAACTAGGAGGAAGATGATTTTTTAAGAAAGGCAGAGCAGAAAGGTAGAAAGAACCGGGTCTTTGTTAACGCTGCTGAACTGCTGAGTTAGCCAACCTCTAGACTTCCCCCTTATGTGCTATAATAAAATTATTGATATGTAAGCTACTCTTCCTTGGGTTTTCTTATTTGCACTCTCTGATATTCCCACATAACAGTTGTCTCTTATGCAAGCCAGTGCTCTTTGGAGTGTAGAAAGATTATGGTGCACTGAAAATGTGGGCTTTAATCACAGTAATTATTTATTTTAGTTTCCATTAAAATTAGTTATATTTATTTAGTTTTATTGGTGATGGAGGAGCAAAGCATTCATTTTGTTTTCTCTCTAGACTCTGAATGAGCCAAGATGTCAGACAGCTTGGTGAAGAGATACTGAGTTGTTCACATGTGTCCAGTCATTTGGATGTTCGGCTTCTGAAAATGAGACATCTGGAGCGTAAAGCAATGGTTTCACTTTTCAGCTATATTTTGGCATCATACGGAGACCATTATTAAGAAAAGCCAGGAATAAAGATTTATGTAAGAGATGGGGTCACCCAAGAGCATTGCTGACCAGGTGCCCTGCCCATACGGCTCTTGCTTCATTCACTTTTTCAATCATTCAGAAGAACTGAAATCTGCCGTGTGCAGGGTATTGTGTTATGGGGGGGGGTAGTTACGACTTCAGTTGTAAATATACGTCATAGGAGGAAAGATAGCCTTTGTCTTCCAGGAGCAAATAGTTTAGTGGTAGAGTAACTGGTAGGATGGAATAAATTCTGTGTTAGAGATTGGTAAGGTGTTTGTGGGGGTGTGGAGAAGGGAGCTGCCATTTACTTAGCTTTTCATACTTCTTGTGGGTTTGATGACACAGATGCTGTTTTAGGCTTGGGGGTACAGTGATCAGCATTACCAGCTCTGGTCTCTAGTCTCATGAGGCTTACAGTCTAGTGGGAAAGACATGAATGTATAAACACACATACAGTTATAAATTCAGATAATCCAATGAAAGAAAAGAACTGTGCTACCAGAGAGAGTAATTGGGGTGATGTCATTTGCTTTGGGTGTTCAGGAAAGGACTGTCTGAGGATGTGACATTTAAGTGGCGACCTGAAGGGTGAGTGGGAGCGAACATGATTAAGTTTGTGGGAGGAGGGGGAGGAAAGGTTAGAAGCATCTTCTTACAGGAAGTGGCACTAGAGTCAAGTCTCAGAAGTCAAACTGGTGTGGTGGAAAATGTCTCTATATGTGCACATAGAGAAGACTGTAAGGAATATTCCAGAATGCTAACAGGGTTTTATCTCTGGGTAATGGGATTATGTATATTTTTTAATTTTCTTTTTTCTGTTTTTATTTATTATATCTTTGGTGTACTTTTCTGTAATAATAATGATGCTGATGATTATAATAGTAAAATAATAATAATAATGTTTAAAAAGTAATCCTAAAAAGAAGGAGAAAAAAATGGGTGTTTTCAGATAGGCAATGAGAGGGTCAAGGTTTAGGTGTATGTGGTGGCCGGGTAGGGTGGGGTTGGGTGGGGGGAGGTAGTCTTGCTAGGCAACAGCTTGTAGTGTTTAAATTACTGCTAGTTACTGTATTTGAATGTCTTCTTAGGACTACAACATGGCAGTGGGGGAGGGGTTGAGAGATAGAACAGGAAAGTAGGCAAGAGGTCTGGTCAGGAAGAGTTTCAAGTCCATCTGTGGTCAATATGGAGTAAGGTGATCAGATCTGTATTTTAGAACCCCCCTCCCCCCCATGATGATGGTGTGGAGATGTACGGGACAGTGGCAGTCATTAAGGTGAGCATCATAGGGCAGGGCAATGTATTTTTTTTTAAGTGGCACATTCAATGGAGAGACCTCAGCTGCTCTTGATGGCTTATTGGTAAATTTGGTGATTCCTGTCTGTGTGGACCAGTGCATCTCAGTTGAGTGATTAAAACATTAACTTCAAATGATTAATTTAAGACCAGTCTCAGGCCAAACAACTGGGTGGGTGCATTTTTTTTTTTTTTTTTTTTTTTGTCTCAGCCGTGTAGTTTCATGTAGTGTAGACTTAGTCTCTCCTTTTCATGGTCTTCACCATTTATCCAGTGTGGATTTTAGGAGGATGAAAAGCACCTGTCCTTTTCCTACCTTAGTGAAAGATCAGAATGAGGTAACATCTGTAGAATGATTGCCCCACACACAAATACCACTGAAATATAAACTGTCATTATTTTCCCTGATACCAACTTTCTGTGCAGGTTTTAATTTTGTCTGCTCATTTCAACCAAATTTGAGGTCTCCATGACTACAATAGAAGAACAGAAGGAAAAGAATACTTCTGTCTCGGCACATCCTAAATGGCATTGTTTATTGTAAAATGTGGATATTTTAAAGGATGCCCACATTTTAAAAAGGTATAAATGCTGTTCATATGGTGCTCCAAGCCAGGGATGTTTTTATGTTCTAGTCGTGGGTGATAATGTGAACACATTGAGAAGATGTATCAATAAGGACTCTAGAAAGAGACTAAAAGATTCAGGGTAGAATTCAGAAGTGGCAAGATATGCTTATTTATTCAACTTCTAGGGCAGGGTCTGGGCTCTCCGAGACCTGGGTAATAAGGTCAAATGTGGCCACGGATTGACGTCCAAGTGGTTGGATGAGTTTACATCCTGAACACCTGAGTAAAAACTCCAGGAAAAACTGTCATGTTTTCATGCATCCTGCATGGGTATATGGCAAACCTTCCCAACATGATTAGGACATGATGATAAGTAAGCACCTTTTTTCAAGGGGCAATGAGTGTATTAGAGGCCTTGCAGTTAGATTTGAGTCCTAGCTAAACCGCTTACTATCTGTGTGGCTTTGAACAAGTCCGTTGACATCTAGACTTAGATTTTCTCACCTGTTAAACAGGAGTAACAAAGCCCACCTTCAGGATTATTGTAGGGAAATAAATAGGATAATATTTATAAGGTCCCTGGCATTTAAGAAAGTCTTTAGTTTAATTGTTGCCTATACTGTTATTATATGCACTTTTAAGCTGCAGAGAGCTGTGTATACAGCTACTCAAGAATTTTTATTTCTAAACATAACACAAATGTGAAGCGCTAGGATGATGGGAAGCCAAGGAGGAAAATAGGGGCTGACATGGTGGGAAGCCCAAGTTAGGGTTTCCTGGTGCTCAAGGAGCTGAGATCCCAGGCTCTATGCAGCATCTGAAAATGTTTGGAACTTAGCCAATATCTGGAGCCAGCATATTCCTGGCTGTCAATGCAGATGCCAAGTGTTTGGCAGACAGAGGTGTTAGGTTGATGCCTGACTGTGGCCACATCACTAAGTTGGCTGGTCCTACAGCAGAAGGGGCCAGTGCTGGTTGACCCCAGCCCACTGAGTAGCTGTCTTGATATTTGTCACTGGTGTGTGTCCCCAGCCACTTCTCAGTCCTCCTTTCCTTCCTCCTGGGTCTTGTCCTAGTCAGGTGTTCTGCTTCCAGTCAGGTACCCAGTCTGTGTCCTATTTTGGTTTTCAGCATAAAGAGAGCAACCCTCTGGAAAGGTATTTGCCAACGAGGTGGGACCTGTGTTATTTTGAAAAGGACTCTCAGACACTGGAAGAATTACATTTTAATGACAGAATGATAGGCAACAGGTTGATGTTTGAGGTCCGGGGGCTCTATCTAGCATTTGTGATTATACGTCATCCAGTGGCCATGCTTTCTGCCTTGAAGGCCAGTACTTGCCAGAAATAGTGTTTTTAACTCTTACGTGGAGGAGGGAGATAATCAGGGGAGTGCTTCAGTGAAGGGAGTGACTGGCTTATCACCTGTTCACTTCCAGCCTGATGCATTTTGGGCTGACAGTGAGTTTAATTGCAGAGCAAGGTGCTTGTGTGATGTACCCCTGGTGCCTCATCCATCTGCTCAAGGCAGGAATCCCACGCAAGGGGGTGTCACGCACGGGGGTGTTCCCTCTGACTTCCCGATGCCTGTTGCTCTGCACTGCCGTGAAGGTGCTGGGAAGTGCCAGGGAAGAGGGCAGAAAGTACTCTATAAACATGGCAAGTGCTACACTGGAAGATTCTTTCCAGGGACTGTTGATTTCCATGACATTCTGGAAATAGTATTTCTACTACCTACATTTTTGGGTTCACTTTCTGGTTTTCAGGCTCTGTGTTGAACAGTTTTCATGATGTCTTGAACACCCGTTGTTTGTGCTTGTCCTGCTTTCCTCCTCAACTTCTGGTAATAGCACCTGGATTTTTCTCTTAGGACCCACCCGTCCCCTGGTGTGTGCCATCTTGGGGGACCTGTTTTATTCACCACTTCTTCACCCCATCGGTGAGGGTGATAGGGATGGCTGGACGCATGATACCTGATGCAGACAGGTGGGTTGACAGCAGTTTATTAGCCATATACACTCACTGGGGGAGGAGAAGACCACATGTCACACAGAGCCATGTGGAGATCGTACTTGGCAGTAGAGTAAACCAGCAGGGGCTCTGGGAGGCAGACTTTGTAGGCCCTTGGTTCTCACACAAGGATGTGATTGGGTTGTTTGAATAATTCCATGAGTCGGCAGTGAAACCAGCTCCTCCAGGGCAAATAGGTATTGCCTTTGGTCTTTTGATACAAAGGGTCTTTGGCTAGAGGACCTTATTTGCAGGAGCAGAGGGGGAGGAGAATTTGTGGTCAGGCCACTTGAGGTCCTCCCTGTTTTCCCCAGATGTCAAGGCACACATGATATTGGATCTTAATTTTAAGCCTTATACCACATCTGTGTATCCATGTTCTGTGCCCTCCTCTGGTAATGAGGATGGGTGTGTGACCTATTCTACACCAGTCAGGGTCTCTCTCTTGGAAATACGAAACTTGAGTTGGATGAAACAAAGTGGGAAAAATGAATAGAGCTGATTAGTCCAAATAGAGCTGCCCTGGGGAAATCGTTCATTTCTGTAACCAAGAATCTTGGTGTTTCCCTGGACCCTGCCTTTTCTGGGATGAGAGCGTTCAGTTTTTTCCTCTTGAGTTTGGGAGCTGTCTCATTGGTTCAGTTGTCCAGATTTGGATTCTGTTGCTTGCAACCAAGAACTGTAGCGTTTCACATTTATTTGACCCAATAGCCCTAAAGGATAGGTGGTTTTTATTATCCCTATTTTAAAGATGAAGAAACTGAGGCAAGGAGATTGTAAAGACTTCCTGAGATCACAAAGGAAGTAAAGGGCAGTAGTGATATTTGAAAAAAAAAAAAAAAACCACAAGAGTTAGCTTGACAATAGTTTGCAACTTCATATCTTCCTCTTAAAGACAGAAACTAGAGATAGCTTGTCAGAACTTTAAATTCCAACTACGTAGGGAAGTGCCAATGAGATATGGTGTCATTATGGGGTCATGCAGTGGCAATGGCTCGTATGCCCTGTGGTAAGTGCCCATCCAGCCTTTGGCCCTTTGGAGTAACTGACAGTTCACCAGGAGCTATGGAAGCTCAGTCCTGGGTTCTAAAGGCAATTAGGTGTGAGGTGCCACATTGATATGGAGACATAATTAGACCATAAAAGAGAAAGGTCATCTTTTCAAAGGGCTCTGTTAAGTTTGAACCAAGCATATTGTGGCTGGGTGGGAGGAGTACGTGTGTATACTTCAAGGCTCAGAGATTCCTGTGTCTTTTCCCTCAGTAAGCACTTATGCCTGGCCTTGGATGAGCAAAGGGAAATGGGCTGAGGAGAGCAAAATTGGCCAGAGTGTAGATGATGAGACCCTAGGTTTTCCCCACTAAGAAATAAGACCCGTAAAATGGGGATTTCACAAGAGAGGTATACAATCTCCTATGTAGGATAAACACACACACACACACACACACACACACACACACACACCCCTACACATACATAAAACCATAGCTGAAGAAGTAGGAGGAAAATCAGGAAAAGGAAGAGCCACTGCAACCAAAGAAAGAAATCAGGAGAAGAAGGTATGTGGACAATGAGAAAAGGCACTTCGGTCAGGTCACTCTTTCTAGGTCAGAGGATGTCGGCTGTCCAGCATTCAGCACAGGCGATCCTTTCCTTTCCCTGTCCTCCGCCTGTGTAGAGCTGCTGAGGGGAGCTGTGTGTCAGTGAGCAGATGTTGGGGCAGCGGTGTCTCCTTGGATATTCAGAGGTCACCACCTCAGGCCTGTGGTCAGAGAGGAAGTGGTTTCCTGCTGACGCACAGCTCTGGAGCCTGGGGCGAGAGCTTGTGGTAGCCCAGAGCCCTGTTGCCCACTGAGGCCCAAACTTACTCCCCAGAATTTGCAGTCAGTGGTTCTTAGCAGGGTCTGGGAGCTTCAGTGCTGAAGGACACAATGGGCCCCTGTCTGGAGCCAGCCTTGTGGCAGGAGAGGTGGAGCTGTGTTAAGACACGCAGAGCTAAAATTATCCTGCCCTTATTTCTGCAGCTGAAAGACACATGCTGTGAAAGTCATGGGTATTATGCTGTCAGTCCATTGATGCCTTCAAACCCCTTGTCTGAGCCATTATTTCACCTCAGGGGTGGGGGAGCCCAGGCACGCCTCCATAGAGAGGGCTGCTTTTTCAGCACTGGGCTGACAGTGGCTGTAAGCCAGGTCCTGTCTCTCCTTCATGCATCTTCCTTGAAGGGCACCATAGGGCCCAGGCCAGGGTTTCCTCCCCACTATGACCTGGGAGGTACAGTGAGCAGAAATTCTTTTATCAGGTCATATTGTGAAGACATGAGGTCTGAGTGGAAGACACACAGAAGGAAGCTGACTTTTCTGGTTGACTATTCAAAAACTAGCACTTCTTCCCAAGAGTTGCTGCTGCTTAACCTATTGGTTATGAGTTTGGAGTTAGACTGCCTTGGTTAACTTTCAGCTGCACTACTTACAAGCCATGTAACCTTGGCTTAGCCTCTCTAAGTCTCGGTGTTATTATTGCACAATGATAACCTTATCTCATGGGTTGTTGTGATGAGCAAAAGAAATGATCCACAGAAAAAATTTAGCACCATGCTGACATATAGAAAGTATCTAATACTTGCTATTTATTGATGATGATGACCACACAGCTGTCTTAGATGCCTATGCCCCTTGAACTTTTTCTGGCCACAGCATGGAGATCATCTGTTCCCAAGTTAGGGGGTTATTGGAATGATTCTCTTGATGGCAGGTGGGGGTAGGAATAGGAAAAAGAATAAAGATGGTTTCACAAATACTAAAATCAAATTTTTGATGCTTCTGGGCACACCCTACCCTGCTTTATATTTGGATTTGGACTTCTAGGTTCAAAGCCAATGTTCTTAGAAAGCTGGACTTCTAGGTTTAAAGCCAAGCTCAAATGGCCAATGTTCACAGTTGTTCCAGTGTTCTTAGTGGGCAGGAGGCCATGTTCCTCAGCTGGGCCAGCTCTGAGTAAGGCAAAGTCGAAAGGCTGTCATTGCCTCTCCAGGTGTCTTCCTCGGTGCCCCTTTTATAATAGTAGTATCCTCCAAGGCATGTGTGTGTGGGGTCTTCACAATCTTTTCTAGTTCCATTCAATACCTTGTTTTAGAAAATGATCTGAAACAAATTTACACTGAAATGTAAATGACTGACAGTTGAAAGTGTTACTTCTTCAGGGGAATTTGGATTAAAAAAAAGTTTATGTATTTATTTTGAGAAATAGAGTGCAAGCAGGGGCAGAGAGAGAGAGAGAGACAGACAGAGGAATAGAGAGAGTCCCAAAAAGGCTCTGCACTGAGAGTGCAGAGCCTGATGTTGGGCCCAGTCTCACAAACTGTGAGATCATGACCTGAGCTGAAATCAGGAGTCAGATGCTTAACCGACTGAGCCACCCAGGTGCCCCAAGATTTTCATGTAAAATAACATACTCTCATACTAATTTTAAGAGTAGGGAAGGCATTCTGGGAACATCAGGTCTTCCTACTTAGGTGGTTAGTTACCTGCTCTATCTTGGTCTTCAAATTTCTCCTCTGTGGCTCAACTTTAGCAGGTGGCATGATTAGCACCAGCTGAACAGGAGAGCCAAATTGCTATCCTGATTTACAGAGTGTATTTCTAAAAAGTTTATTGGGGATTCTGAGGCATGAATCACACCGTCTGTCCCTGACTTGTTCCTAAACCCCTTCAGTTATAGAAGAAGCTATTAAAATAGATGGCTCCTTTTTCCTTGCTGAGTCAGGGGAATGAGAGGCATTTCTGGGAACTTGAATGCCTTCCAAGAATTGGGAAGGGCCAACAGTTCTATACACAGCCTTGTTTTAAAAGGAACTTCACCCTCCACATTCCGTATCCTTTAATTTAGGTTGTCATTTCCTTGTACATGTACAAATATTTACTCTTACTTTAGCATTGATTCAGTAAATATTATAGGATTGTTCCTAAGGCTCTTTGCTTCATGCTCACCTATATTAATGCTGTATACTGTACAGCATTTTTTAAAAACTGTGATACAAAATAAGAATATATTTGACGTATGTCATTTCACATAACAACAGTTCCCTTCACTGTGCATAAAAAAGTGTCATTTGATGTCTGAAATTGATTTCATAGGTCACTTGCAGTCAGGGGGCCAGGGCTCATGTTTGCACCTGGCTTGCATGTACATAAATGGTCATGTGTGGCATGAGTGCCTCTGATGATGGTGCTGATAATGTTGGCCTTTGGTAATCTGGCTGGCGGTGCCTTTTGTAAATTCATCACTCATTCCTAGCCTGAGGCCACTTTTTCCTCCCAGCAGTCTACCAAGGATATCTTGAGTCTGAGGTGGTCTCCTGGAAATGGGGGTAGTAAGAGTGGATCTGGGATTCCCTAGTCCAACGAGAGACACACACATAATCCACATCACTAATTCCTTTTGGTGTAGTGGAAATGACAGAGAAAGTGGGAAGGAACTGGTTTTAGTGGGGAGAATCTGGGTGAGGTGTAGTGCCATGGAGCTACACTTTTGTCCCACTTTCCATACAGGTCCAAGACAAGACAGCCCTTGCCCCTTACTTGCTTTTCCAAAATTGGCATGTTTTCAGTGGACAACTGAACTGGGGAGAGCCTCTGCCTTTTGAGGGGGAGTGTAGCAGATTCTAGGCATGGGGATATACACCAAAGAGAAAGGGGTGGTGGGGCTTGCCTGGAAATTGTTGAACTGAGGACAATGTAAGACATTGAGTATTTGCTTCCTCAGTGATTAACTCGTCAGTAAATTCAGACATGGAGTCTCAAGGGGAAACCCCTCCAACCCATTATCGCCAACGCTCGCGTACTCTGGGAAATGATTCCTGTGCTGTTTTATATAAGCTGAGAAACTTGCATTTTATACAAGCAGAGAAACACAGAAACCTGAAGTATGGGAACTGGAGGAATCGCTATTTACCTGAGTCCCATTAGATCAAAAGCGGATGTTTGAGTTAAAAACAGTGCTATTTCGGCTCACGTTTAAGGCTATAGTTAAATCTCAACTGTATAAATGTAAAGTCTTCATGTACTCCCTTTGACAAGATGGAAAACTTCTTTAGGGCAGAGACTGTATCTCATCCCTACTGTGCATCTCCTGCAAAACCAAGTGCCGCGCTATGCCATTTGTTGCTGTTCAATAAATATTTGTTAAGTGAACGATGCAACTAGAAGTTTCACTCCTACAAATTTTTATCTCAACCCAGCTTTTCTCAACACTCAGCCCACCCCCTGTCCCCCTCCCTGACATCCCAGTCAGTGTGTGCCGAGGGAATGCAAACAAAACCCAATTAGGAAGGTAAATCTATTTGGAAATGCACACATATAAACAAATGTAGGCCAAAGGCAAATTTAAATGATTTCTCAGAATTGTCTGTGGTTATTATCCATGACCCTGTGCTGGCCCAATTCTTGCAGATAATCAGGTTATAGTTGATATTGGTTCTGCATTTCTACTTTAGAACAGAGGGAAAAGACAGGAGGATGCTGTGAGCACGGCTTAGGAGAAAACAAAGTCGTGGTGAGCTGAAGACACAAGACAAAAGGGTGGTATTTTTCTTAGTTGAATTCTATGTTGAATTGACCTTTAGACCACCCCTGGACAAGTTCAATTTGCTCTCTCTTTAGGTTGTTCAGGATTGGTCTGTGGGTGGTAGGTAGGATTTGTGAGACCAGAGAAGTTTGCCATTCACATCAGATGCCACCACTTCCCCAGCCCCCAGGGAACAGTTCTGGGTCATAGCTTTTGCTTCCACATAGGCATCTGTCCCAGAAATTTGGGTTGCAGGAGAAAGTGATCCTTCCTCTTCAGAGCAGAGGCGCTGGGAGTTTGGAGAGGTGGAAGCTTAGAGGTGGGATCTTTGCAAAATTTATGTCAGGGCTCTGACTTGGAATTGTATGTTCAGTCTGGACCATTCGGAACCCCTCTATCTCATTCAACATTGCAGAGTGCAGGGCACAAAACAGGCCCTCCAGTGAATGAGTGGATGAGCACATGAAACCGCTGGCTGCAAACAGTCAAGTTTGTTCCTGCCCTTTTGTCATTTGCCTACACTTTCCAATGACCCACTGCACTCCCATTTAGAGGTGACTTACTGAGCCACGTACCTGCAGTTAGATAACTGTGATAGAAGTACGTTAGATGGGCATCTGTTTGGTGTCAGTCATGACAAAAGTTTTTATGTCTCTGGAAGTATTGGGTCATCCCCTGGTGACCCGTGCCTTTGACCTGGTCTAAAATTCCCATCATTATTATCACTTAGGGGTCAGATAGCAAAGTTAAAGAATTGGATTTCTTTTAGGAAGTCACAGAAAAATGTAATATGTGCTTATTTAGAACATCATAGATAATGTTGGTATTTTACTTAAGACCTTTACCCCTCTCCCAAGTTAGCTGGTTGAGTCCTTTGTTAATGAGTATATGAGATACAAGGCAAGTCCTTTAAAACCAAGAGTCAGTGGAGGAAAGATCAGAGCACACGTAACCCCTCAAGGATTTCAGCTCAAAGACTGATTGGAACTTTTGCCTCTACCTATTTATTTATTTAAAATAGTTTTTATTTTTGAGAGAGGGAGAGAGAGCCCAAGAGCATGAGCAGGAGAGGGGCAGAGGAAGAGGGAGAAAGAGAGTCTTGAGCAGGCTCCACACCCAGCCTGAAGCCTGACGCTGGGCTCAGTCTTAGGTGAGATCATGATCTGAGCTGAGATCAAGAGTCAGACGCTTAACCCCTGGGACCACCCAGGCACCCCTTGCCTCTGCCTATTTAGACAGAAGAACCTGCTTTCCCGTTTCATCCAGGCTCTGCACCATCACCAGCTGGAAATTGAAATCCTTTGTAAGTAGCATTCAGTCTTCTAGGCTGCCAGATATGATGGATGCATCTAAAGACTAATCTTGGGGTCATCTCTGTAATCTTAGCTCATCCCAGGAGCAGCAGCTCTCTGTGATGCAAGCACTGAAGGTACTTTGAGGGGCATGGTACACTTTGAGGGGCAAAAAGTTCCATTTGTCCCCAAGGAAGATCGGGCATGGATATGGTCCAAGAGAAGTGATAACTCCCATCTGCCTCTTCTTCTGAGGCTAGTACTTTGCTACCAAATAAAGTTTCCTGAAATGCTGCTGTTGCGTCACAGTCCTGCTCAGCGATGCTGTCTGTTGTCCATCAGCTCGAACTCCCACTCTTATTCTGCCACCAATTTCACTTCTTTGCCTCACTTGAGATAGAGCTGCAGGTAGAGGAAGAAGCAGGCTAAAAGTCATGTGGGACCCATTTAACGGGCTTGCAAGAAAGCACAACAAGCATGTTGGGTAAACATATATGACAGTTTTTCAATAATGATTCACAATATATGCAATTTATTTATTAAAATTGGGATGGTAGGAGAGGCTATTCAGCTGGGATTAGGAAAACTTGAATATGAAGCCAGTTCTTCTATATTACTATTATAAATCCTTAGGTAATTTGGTTTTCTTCTGGTGTCTCAATTTCCCCAAAGGTATTTAGCCTACTGGATTGTTAAGGTGATCAGATTAGAGGATTGTGCAAGAGTCCTTTCAGATATTAAATTTTAAATTCAAAGCACTTTCAAGTACAAAATCTCATTTACTGAATAAAAATTAGAGATTGCATTCTTTTTTTTAAATTTTTTTTAACGTTTATTTATTTTTTGAGACAGAGCATGAACGGGGAAGGGTCAGAGAGAGGGAGACATAGAATCTGAAACGGGCTCCAGGCTCTGGGCTGTCAGCACAGAGCCCGATGCAGGGCTCGAACTCACAGACTGCGAGATCATGACCTGAGCCAAAGTCGGCCACTTAACCGACTGAGCCACCCAGGCGCCCTGAGATTGCATTAATTCTTAAGTATAGTGTTGTTTTGGTGGGGAGGGGTGTACTTAATAAAATGAGAATGTAATAAAAAAGTATTCGGTCTTCCCAGTATGCCTATGGCTTCCAGTCACTCTGCTATTCCTGAAGGCTATGGAAATCAGACCATGGGAGAGCTGTCCTGCACCCTCTGTAGCCAGAGTCAGCCTGAGGAGAACCTGGAACCTCACCCAGGTATCACCCTGGGCTGGTACTTCCTTTTTTTTTTTTTTTTTTTAAGTTTATTCATTTATTTTGAGAGAGAGAGAGAGACAGACAGAGACAACGCGAGTGGGGGAGGGGCAGCAAGAGAGGGAGAGAAAGAATCCCAAGCAGGCTCCATGGTCAGTGCAAAGCCCAACACGGGGCTCAATCTCACGAACTGTGAGATCATGACCTGAGCTGAAATGAAGAGTCGAATGCTTAATGGACTGAGTTACCCAGGCACCCCTGGCACTTCCTTTCTCTTGAGAGAGAAGTCAAGAACAGTGTTGCCCTTGGTTACATTTTAGGGAAGGGATGCTAAGGGGGTGCACTCATTAAAATGTATAGGGACAAAGTAACCCAATCGGTTGTAAAGTGTATGTGGGGTGGGAGGGGGTGTGTTTTGGGGGGTCAGGTTGGGGTGAGTGGTTACACCTGCTTCCTTCCATTTTCCAGGGCAAATGGCTTCAGCTGCTGCCCAGCAACAGCCGGCTAATCAAAGCCTTTGAGAGTGGCTTTGAAAATGTGTCAGCCAATAGCCATACAGGACCGGCCTAACAGCTGAAGGACACCCCCTCCCCTTCGCTGGAGCAGAGAATGGGGAAGGAGCAGATGGAAACCCTTCTCCCCTTGGCTGGCTCTCAGGGCACATTGTTATGCATTCAGGACTCAGAAGCTGAGACAGAGGCACACTCTACACACTTCTGCCCTTGGCCCAGAGCTCCGGAAGGAGTCTCGCAAATCCCTCTGTGGTCCTCTTCACTGGGTGTGAGGTGCAGGATCTTATCCAGTGCAGGCACCCTAGAAGGGTTTGCTCTCTATTAAATTTGCCTTCTCGTGTGGCATTAATCAAACAGCTGAACCATGCCGGCACTGCCGGAGCACAGCATTCATTATAGTCCCCGAGGGATCCCTTTCTCTAGATTTCAGACCCCTGGCTCCTGGAATAGAGATATCCGTTCTGCCGGGAAGTCCCCAAGTCTGAAGCGTGTTGCAGCCCACTCAGGAGACTTTTCTTCCCTGCATCCTCATTGCAATCCCCGTGGTTCCTGGAGTCCCTTCGGATTCCTTAAGTCCCCACGGCAATGAAGCTGACTTTTGGGAGCCACTGCACAGGGAGAAGAGCCTCCAACAAGGATGTGTATGGGAGTTTTCCGGACACAACCATATGGCGTGCGTCTAGCCTCTTTTGTAAAATATTTTCCACGTTCCCTGTGGCAAGCGTCAGTTTCCAGAGGCTGAGGTTAGGGAAGTTCTCAGGCCTGCTTCCTTTGTCCTCCTGCCATTGAGGGCTGGGTGTCCAAGCTAATCTTTGTTCCCTGGGAGGTGTCTGGAGCAGTTGTCTGTCTGCAGAAGCCCCCATCCTCCCTCCACTCCTCTACCCCCACACACCCAGCGAACTCCTCTGGTGTTTCCCATACCAGGCTTTGCAGACAGAAACACCCACTCAGCAGGGGCGCCTGTGTGGCTCAGCTCATTAAGCGTCACACTCTTGATTTTGACTCAGGTCATGATCTCATGGTGGTGGGATCAAGCCCCGCATCAGGTTTTAAGCTGACAGCACAGAACCTGCTTGGGATTCTCTCTCTTCCTCTCTCTCTTCCCCTACCCCCCCCCCAATAAATACATAAATATTAAAAAAAAAAACACCCACTCAGCCATAGCTCCCCTTTCAATATCTTTTACATCAGATGAAATAGATGAAATGAATGAGGGCCTGTCTCTGTCATGATACGAAAAACCCTCTGCCCCAGAGGTGGAGGAGCTCAGGATGATGGAAGTACAGCAGGAGGAGAAGGTGCTTTTTTTAAATTGACTTTTTACTTTCAATTCCAATATAGTTAACATACAACATTGTATTAGTGCCAGATGTACACTACGGTGATTCAACAATTCTCGACATTACTCAGTGCTCATCACGGTACGTGTTCTCTTGTCCTCATCACCTATTTCACCCATCCCCCCACCCTCCTCCCCTCTAGTGACCACAGTTTGTTCTCTATAGTTAACAGTCTGTTTCTTGGTTTGTCTCTCTCTCTTTTTTTCCTTTGTTTATTTATTTTGTTTCTTAAATTCCACATATGAGTGGTATCTGTCTTTCTCTGACTAACTTAATCCCCCTAGCATTGTACTCTCTGGATCCATCCATGTTGTTGCAAATGGTAAGATTTCATTTTTCATGGCTGAACAATATTCCCATCGTATATATACCACATCTTCTTTATCCATTCATCTATCATTCAGTACCTGGGCTACTTCCATAATTTTGGTATTATTAAAAAAACTGCAATAAACATGGGATATTTTTGTAATCTTCATATACATACCTAGTAGTGTGATTACTGGATCATAGGGTAGTTCTTTTCTTAATTTTTTGAGGATCCTCCGTACTGACTTCCACAGTAGCTGCACCAGTTTGCATTCCCACCAATAGTGCATAAGAGTTCTTTTTTCTCCACAACCTTGCCAATATTTGTGTTTTTTTGTGTTTTTGGTTTTAGCCATTTTCACAGGTGTGAGGTGATATCTCATTATAGTTTTGATTTATATTTCCCTGATGATGAGTGATATTGAGAATCTTTTCATGTATCTGTTGGCCATCTTAATGTCTTTGGAGAAATGTGTGTTCATGTCTTGTCCCCATTTGTGTTAATCCTTATTTATTTTGAGAGCGAGAGAGAGAGAGAGATGGATAGGGAGAGTGGGGGAAGGGGCAGAGAGAGGGAATCCCAAGCTGGCTCCATTCTATCAGTCAGCACAGAGCCTGACTCGGGACTCAATCCCACAAACTGTGAGATTATGACTTGAGCCAAAACCTAGAGTTGGACGCTTAACCAACTGAGCCACCCAGGCGCCCCACCTTGTGCCCACTTTTAATTGGGTTATTTGTTTTGGGGGTGTTGAGTTGTATACATTTTTAAAATATATTTTAGATACTCTTTATCTGATATGTCATTTGCAACAAAGGAGAGGCTGCCTTTAATATGAGAGGATGAATCAGGATGCCTGAGTCCTAGCTCCCTGTATGCAATAACCCATCTTCTGTGTGTAACTTTTTGCAGGATTATAAAAAACAGTCTAACCCAAAGAAATACTTGATGTTTCTCTGGGTGCTTTTTTTTTTTTTTTTTTTTTTTTTTTTGCAGACATACAGTAAGTCTCTGAGCACTTACATGGACGTGGTGACATATGGAACTACGCGTTCATTACAGAGATGTGTGCACACAGTTGCTAATTCCTCTTGTTCCAGTCTCCTCAGGAAATTCTGTGTTTATGAGGTAAGACTTATTTCAGAGTCAAACAAAATCATGATAAGCATCTGACTCCAGCTGGGACCACTCTACCCTTTTCTTATTCAGGACTGGTGAAATTTTCAACACTGAAAGAGGGTTTTGCTCGGCAGCAAATTCACCTTCACCTAGATAAGATTGCTGATGTTGTTTTTTCATCCACAAAAAGGAAAAGTCCTGGGGAAAGGTTTATGTGACTTTAATCTTAGAGGGGAAATAATTCTGCATCAGGGAAAGATGTAAGTTTCTTCTAGGGCTTTATGGAATTGTTTTTTGGCTTTCCAGAGAGAAGGGATTATTTTTCTTCAAGGAAATTTCAAGTATTAATAATAAATGACCTTACTGAGTGCTTCTATGTGGCAGACATTTCTGTAAGTGTACAGGTATCAACTTATTTATGATCCCTGTTTTACAGATATGAAAACTGAGGCACAGCAGGATTGAATCATTTGCCTAAAGTCACACAGCTTTTAAGTGGTGGAGTCAGGATTCAAACCTAGACAGTTTGGTTCCAGAACCTGCCCTCTTAAGTCTTATGGTTCCAGAACCTGCCCTCTTAAGTCCTATGATGAATACAATAAAACAAAAATCTAAACAAAGAAATAAACCATACAATGACCCAGATGGTGTCAGCTCCTTATCAAAGGCTGTCAACTAGTTTGTTGAATTTTCATGGCTTTGGCTTCTTCCTTCTCCCTGATTTTATATTGTTCACCATTCTAGCAGAGGGTAGCAGGGGAAGGGAGAAACAGAGGAACTCAAAATCCTTCACTTTACATGATCATCAGCCATTCTAGTAACTGTCAAGTGAGGAAAGTGATTATTTGTGTCCTCCTTCCTAGTATTGCCTCTGGTTCCCTGAATTGGAGACATTATTAATGCATTAAAGATTTTGGAAATCCTACCCTTTCTCATGGCCTTTCTTTTCTTCTACTTCAATTTGAATCATTTTAATAAGCACTCGCCTGGCCTTTGGCAGTGAAGAGTTGTGGCCCACTACATTTTCCCAATTACAAGATTCCATCAAATGAAAGATGAGTTATGTTTTTAATACAGCGTTATTTTTTGAGGGGCATTGATGCAGATCGGGGTCACCAACCTTACCACATTATAAGTATATGCTGATTGTAAAACATCTTGGCCACAGAAATGTTAAAATGTGAGAAAAAAATGTGTCTTAGAACTGAGAAAATGTAGTATTTTATTTCCATCTTTCAACAAGGAATAAGCCTTGTTAAGGTAGTATTTTATAAGGGTTCTTCATACATGGTCTGCCCTCTCTGGGTATCAGAATTTTGATTACAGTTGTCAGCTGGAGTTCAGCCTGGTTCAGATATCTATTTTTAACAATAGCTGAAGGGTTGCTCTTTTTCAAGACAAGACAAGGATTACTTAAGAATAAGGGAATGACTCATAGAAGGGTCAGAGCTTCTTTCTTGTTAGGAAGGAGCTGTCTTCAGTGGCTGCCCCCTAATGGGCTGGAAATTGCGTGAAGATTCCTACCTACGGCAGAAGGATTGAAAACCTCAAGGGAAGTGAGCCAGGTTTGAGATCCACCAGGGCAAGTGAAGAGATTCAAACTCTAGCAGTCAATTCAGACCTAAGGGTTTAGAATAACAGACTAGATTTGGAGCCAACAGTGGTTGAAAAACAAAAGATGGGCTTCTTAGGTCATCGTTGAGAACGGCCTTGGGATGTCTATGAGTTATCTTCAGGACTAGCTGGTGGATTCTTAAATTAGATGGACTTTGACGAAGGGACAAGAAGCAGAGTAGAGAGAATGAAAGCTAGACAAAAAACCAAGATTGTTTTGTTCATGGGAGTATTCCTAGCAATGGTAGGTAGCCTTAGCACAGTGCCTGGCCCATAAGAGGCATTAAATAAACATATGTTGCTTAAGTTAATAAATAAATCGTCTCTCTTGTAGAAGTTCATTTGTTCATTCATCTTTTCATCAAATTTTATATTGAGCACCATATATTTATATAGATGCTCTTAAGTGGGTAGATGTAGGTGCTTGATTCTATGGAAGTTTTGAAATTCCACATCTATGAGACACAGGATATATACAAGCAGTTTACTAAACACTTATCTTAAGCTTGCGCACATGTACATTGGACTGTAGTGTGTTCTGCTATTTATGTCCCATCTCTCATATCTAAAGACTCGATGTAGACTGGGAAATGTCTCTTCAGTTCAGGCAGGAGCTCTCTTATTCTTTCATTTGCTTCTGCAGTGTCCGTTGACCAGTTCTGTGTACTGGGCCATTCATGTTAGATACTAGTGTCAGAGGCGATGCTTTCTTAAATGCCTGTTTAAGAGTGACTGTAGGCAGTGTGCAGTTTCTCAAAATTCAGAATTGGTTTGCAGAGTCCCCTCAGTAGGATTCCTGAGCTCCATTAGCTGCACAATTCTGAGTGTGCTGAAATGGAAGAAGATTGTTTTCCCTCAAAGTGTTCTGGGAAAATGTGAGTTGGCAGCTTTTTGTTACAATACGTCCATTTTCATGGTGCTGAAAATTTATCTCACTTATATCTGCTGCAGTGGTGGGAGGTCAGTACTTGCTCTAGTGTCAGCTTCCAGGTCGGTCTGAAGAAAGACTAACCTCTTTAGCAGAAGTTGTGAATGCTAAGATATCCCCTAGCTGTTCCACCAAGTAATTGTTTTGCACATGCAATGTTGTAGGCCAGTGGTTCCCAAATCAAGTTCATCTATTGGTGCCAAAGATAAAGTCATCACTGGTCACAGAAAAATGGAAGAAAAAAATAACACAATGCAGTGTGTGTGTATGTGTGTGTGTGTGTGTGTGCGCGCACACACACGTATGTACACATATGCACACATACATGTGCATATGAATGTGTACGTGTTTAAATATTTATATTAATTTTATGTACCTAAATGTGGGTGCAGGGTTGCTAGCTGTACTTTCATGGGAGGAATTATCCTTTATTCTGAGATTATGTCCTTTGTATGTTTTTGGCATCAAAATTATCTTTATTTTAAGGTGCTTGGGTGGCTCACTTGGTTAAGCATCCGACTTCAGATCAGGTCATGATCTCACAGTTTGTGAGTTTGAGCCCCACATCAGGCTCTGTGCTGACAGCTCAGAGCCTGGAGCCTGCTTCAGATTCTGTGTCTGCCTGTCTCTCTGCCTCTCCCCTGTTCACACTCTGTCTCTCTCTCTCTCTCTCTCAAAAATAAACATTAAAAATTTATCTTTATTGTATAAAATTATAGCAATGGTAGATAACTCTTTTTAATGTTCTTATTTGGAAAAATAAAAGTTTGATGACCCTGTGGTTGCCATTTGGGAATTTTATAAATTTAACTGGGCCATGATGTATAGGTCTGGAAATCACTGAAATGCTACACGAGGCACTGTGAAGGGTAAAAAGGAATGACTGTTTGCTCTCCAAGAGTAAGCAATTCCTGTAGGAAAATTAGACACTTAGGCAAAATAGCCTGCACGAAGTTAAGTTTCAAAGCTGTGTTTGATAAGTGGACTGGCCATTATAGGTGGGTAGATGAACATACCTATTATATACAAGAACAATTTAACAACCCTGAAAAAATATTTACCATCCTGAGACAAAGAAAGGTTGTCCAAGGTTTCAGAAGAAACAAACACAACTTGACTTTCTCATAAAGCCTGGGTTTCATTGATTTACCTATGTCAGTTTTGCTCTTTAATGTCAGAAATAAAGTTGGGCAGTTACGATGAAAATGGTGTTCAGGGAGTGGAGCTAAAAGTACCCAGAATGGGCTTCAAAATCTGGGCTACTCAATGATGTATCTGAGCTTTTGCTGTGTAACAAAACATTCTAAAACTTCTTGGCTTAAAACAACAAACATATATTAAGGTCCTAATGATGTAGGTTATTTGGACAATCCTGATTGGGTTGGCTTTGCTAATGTTGTTCATGTGTCCAGAGTCAGCTGGTAGATTGACTATTGGCTGGGTTATCTAGTATGACATCACTCACAAGTCTGGCAGTTGACTGGTTGTCGATTGGTACCATAGTGGTGACTAGATCACATGTTTCTATTCATCCAGTAAGCTTGTGGAGATTTCCTCACATCTCCACAGAGGCTGCAGGAGCTGGGCACTGATAAATATTTGAAACACCTATGCCTGTACCCTGGGAATTTAATCTTAGGTAAGAAAGAAAGCTCCATTTCATCTTTGATTTTTTGAGCACATGGGATGAGGTGAGGAAAGCAAAGTGAAACAAGATATAGTTTCTGCCTTCATGGAGTTTATAGTCTAATGGGAATACACAGATGAGAAACCAGATAATGAAACACACACGCACGGGTAAGTATAGGATGTTATGAGGAATCAAGGGGGACATTGATCCTGAGTGGGTAGATGGGATATCCATTAGTAGTCTAGGCTGCTTACATATAAACTCATTAATGTTCATAACATCCCTATAAGGCAGGTGCTATGGGTATCCCTGTTTTACAGAAAAAAGAAAAGTTGGATCACAGAAAGGTTAAGTGATGTGCTTGAGGTCACAAAACTGGTAAGTGGCAGAATTGGAATTTGTGTACAGAGTACCTGTTCTTAGCTTGCCACAATCCATGTTCTTGACCATTTCCATTTGCTGCCTATGGAAATGGGGATAGGGGAGAAGTGGGTATAATTGAAGGATCATTCAGACTTCCTACAGAATAGTTATTCTGTTCCGAGCTGAATTCCTGGATAGGTATAAATTCTATTCTCCGTAAATAGCCTTTGGATACTTGCAAGTTTCAATCTCTGTGAGTGATGCTCATGTGTGTGTTTGCACATGAACACACGCAGGCCTGTGCCCACATGCACCCACGTATAGAGAGGATTGAACTCTAACAGATAGATATATAAATTGGTCCATATGGTAGGGTTCAGCTTTCTTTGTTCCTTTAATTAACTGTATCTATCTGCCCATTCATCTATTCTATTTTCTTTCTATTTGGAATCTCCTTCCTACCCTGGGACTGGGTTATTTGGATTTTCTTCCTGTTTTTGTTTCCTTTTTTTTTTCTTCAGGTTGTCAGGTTCTGCTTTCTCACTGCCAGAGGTTCCCTTCTGCTGACAAAGGAGGTGGCCCCCTCCCTCCTTTCCTTCTCTTAAACCTTAAGCATTGACTAGGTTCCCTATGACAGGTGATACTATATGAGAGAGCAAAGGAAGCCTTCCTCAACAATGGCTAATCAATCAGAGAGACACAGCCACTTTTGCTGGAAGTAGAATATGCCTGAAAAAGGGAGGGGGGCTAACAAATCATTTAAGACTGAGCTCAGACATTCATTTATGGGATGTGTGTGTGTGCATGCATATGTGTGTGTGCGTGTATGTGTGAGAGTGATATACTCTAAGGGAGATATTTAGAACTTACACTTCAGTGAAAGGCAGAGGTTTGTTTTGTTTTAAAGTTTATTTATTTATTTTGCACACGCGAGAGTGCACAAGTGGGGGAAGGGACAGAAAGAGAGAGAGAGAGAGAGATTGAGAGACAGAGAGAGAATCCCAAGCAGGCTCTGATCTATCAGTGCAGAGCCTGATGTGGGGCTCAAACTCATGAACCACAAGACCATGACCTGAGCAGAAATCAAGAGCCAGATGCTTAAGCAACTGAGCCACCCAGATGTCCAAAAGCAGAGGTTATCTAATTTCTGATTTTGGTTCTTCAACTGTTTCTGTACATCTACATTATGCAAGAAATGTGCTAACTACAACCAAGGACAGCCTCTGTATATTATTTTCTGCTGTCGTCATAACAAATGATCACAAACTATATCCCAATGGTCTTGTAGCCAGGAAATCTGACATGGGCCTCACTGGGATAAAAACCAAGGTGTTGACAGGGCTGCGTTCCTTTCTGGAGGCTCTAGGGAAGGACCTGTTTCCTCACTCATTTGGGTTTTTTAGCTGCATTCAGTTCCTTGCAGTTGTAGGACTGAGGTCCCCTAGCAAACTGATTGTAGGTCCATTCTCAACTCCTTCCCACCCCCTCCTGTTCTGAACACCCCCCCTTAGTCCCTCACATCAGATCAAGCCCTGCCAATCCAGCCTTCCCAAATCTCTGTACTTTGTTCTTTCCTCTCAGGTGCACTGTTTCATTTTGGTTCTCATCCTCTCGCCTAGGGATTTACAACATAACCTTGATTGGATTCCCTCTCTCCCAGTCCCTCATCACTCAAATGTGTCTTCTCAAAGCACAGGTCTGATCATGAAAATGACACTCTTTTATTTAAAGCTTTTTTTTTTCCTATCTGGTCACAATGTGCCCCTTAAATCACATCCTCCATGGTGGCCTCCTATCCCGCTTCACTTTCTGCTCCAAACACACCAGGCACCTTTAGACTCTGCCTTTGCCCAGGCTGTTCCTCTGCCTTGAGTTCTCCCCCATTGAACTCAAGCTTGTCAAAATCCATAGGTCATCTTCAAAGTGCAGGTCAGATGAGGCCTCCTCTGGGAGGACGTATGTGATTTGTCAGGTGGCTGTCCCCTCCCTCAGTGTTGAGGTGGCACTGAGTCTTGAGCTTACTTATGTCCATGCATTGGAGTCACTTATTTAAATCTGTCTCCCTTCTGGACCCTGTGAGACAGAACTAGGTTGTCTTAGTCATCTTTGCATCCCCCCAACACACAGTAGGCTCCGATGACGGCTGGCTGAATTGACCTGATCTTGTTGAATTGGTGTGATGTTTTTACGCAGCAGTGAGATGGTGACTGTGGCCATCTGTAGAGGCAGTGTGCTGACCATCCGCCATACCCGAGGGGTCATCTGGGGCAGTGCTTGGCAGGACTCTGGAGACAGACCTGAAGAAGAGCACTAGCTTGCACCAGGGATGGACAAGTCCCTGGAAATTTGCAGCATCCCGTCCCCTCCCTCCGGAGAAGGCCCTTATTTGAGATCTCTCTTCCCCTCATTAGCTGAGCTTGCTGAGTGTTCCCCAGCTGCAGCTTCCTTTGGTCCTTCTCCGGCTTCCACTGTTTGTTTATTTTCTTTCCTGTCAGCCTCTTCCTCTGCTGTGGTTGTAAATAGAGCTGATGACTGTCAGCTCCGGGGCCTGTGCAGTGAACCTGCCCCATGTCAGTGGCAGGTCAGGTAGACTCTAGCATCAGATGCTGTGGGTTAGCCCTCAGGCTAAGAAGCTTCTCCAGGCACTGGCCCAAGCTGCCCAGCAGATTTTGCTCCTGACCATCCAAATGGAACTTTACAGACAGAAGCGTCATGTGACATGCTCCATCCCCTCTGGGTGGGTGCTCCCTTTTGCTCCTGTTCTTGCCACGGCAACCTCCTGGTCACAGGTTGGGCAGGTGGCAGAGGGGCACTCAGACTTGCCTGCAGTGTAGAGTGATGTGTGACACCAAATGTTTCATGCATTATAGTCTTTCTTGCCAGCTTTTCCCTTCTCTTTGAGAAAGTTGGAGCTGTGCTTGGTCTAAAGTGTCTAGCTATTCCAAATTCCTAAGGCAGAGTGGCCTTGCCAGTTGGTCATGGAAGGAGATGGAGACAACCTTGACAGCAGGCTAGGAATACACCACCTAGTCAAGTGATGTTTCCAGCCTGGTCCGTCTTTGAGCCAAGGCAGTGCCTCCTCTCTCCCCCATGCCAGTTACCCGAGTTCACCTCCTTCCCCTCTGTGCAACTCAGGGGATCTCCTCCCTCCTCCCTCCTCCCCCTCCTTCTGCCACCCCCCTGCTCTCTGCCTCTCCCTGAATTCTCCAGAGCAGCTGGCCCCTCAGTGATGAGCTGTCAGCGGGAGAGCCACACAACACAGGCAGTGGCATCCTGCTTCAGTCTTCAGTCCTCCCCCAACTCGGCGTGGCAGTGCGCATCATCTGTCAGAGTGCCCCTCTCCCTCCCTCCGCC
This sequence comes from Neofelis nebulosa, assembly GCF_028018385.1. Taxonomy (NCBI): domain Eukaryota; kingdom Metazoa; phylum Chordata; class Mammalia; order Carnivora; family Felidae; genus Neofelis; species Neofelis nebulosa. The sequence goes on from NC_080796.1 coordinate 31,895,147, forward strand.
TCCCCACCCCCTTCCCTTGCCGCCAGCTCTTTCCCCGTTCATGAGATGCAAAGCCCTGGCGGGCGGGCGAGCAGAGCGGAGCGGGAGCAGGAGCCGCACGTTGCAGCAGCTCTGCCAGGGGCGCAGAGGTGAGGTGGGCCGTGTCCCTCTGCCACCCTCTCCCATGTACCAGGAGGTGGCTGACTCTGTCACTCAGGGCCTCACCGAGCCATGCCCAGCTGGGGCCGGGGCCAGCCACACCTTCCCGGCGGCACTGCCCACCGCCAGACAGGTAAGAGAGAGCAGCTCCTTCCAGCAGGGCCTGGATGGATCGCTGGACTGGCCAACCCCGGCCACAAGTCTTGCTGAGAAGGGCAGGGCACCGCAGGGCAGAAAAGGCACTGCCCTCCTGTCTTGTTCATTCTGTCACAGAGCTTTGCAGAGGGGGGCAAGCCTGTCACCCTTGCCCGGAGCGAGAGTGCAGGAATATGCCCATTCTTCCCACTTAGTGGGCGCCAAGCTGCAAATGTCCTTTTTTTGTGTTCTTTTTTTCTCCCCAGTCCTAACTCCTCATACCCCCTGAAACCTGTTTCCTGGTCCCAAGAGATGCCATTTCTTCGCTCAGATCCCTTGTTGGGCGGAGGGGGGGGGGGGTTGATATCAGGACTGTGGCACTGCCTCTTTTCGCTCCATTCATGTCTTTTCTGCTGCTGTTTTAAGTGGGTCGTCTGCACAGCAGTCTGACTGCCCACAGCATCTGTTTTGTTTCGTCCAAGTGCAGGTCCCGGTGTTGCTGGTGACTAACACTGGTGACACATTCCAGTGCAGGATTCACAATCACAATGAGTCGGAGGCAGATGAAGGTACATTGGAGGTCACCAGTTTTTTCTGTTGTTATCTTTCCCCCCAGCTTTGTTGAGGTGGAATTAACAAATAAAATTGTGATATGTTTAAAGTGTCCAATGTGATGATCTGGTAGATACATGGCGAAAGGATTCCCACCATTGAGGTAACTAACATCCATCGGCAGGTTACTGATTTCTTTCTTTTATTAATTAAATTTGTTTTATTATTATATACATTGCTGGAATAACATCATAATTAAAATTTTGCTCACATTCTGGATTGTTTGCTTGAACATATTCTTAAAACTAGACTTGCTGGGACAAGGTTTTTTGTTTTTGTTTTTGTTTTAACTGAGATATAATTGCCATGTACCATTATATTAGTTTCAGGTGTACAACACAATGATTTGGTTTGTGTATGTATCGCAAAGTGATTGCCACAATAAATGTAGTTAATATCCATCATCATACATAGCTACTGGGTTTTTGTTTTGTTTTTGTGTGTGTGTGTGTTTTTTTTTCCTGGCAGGTCACCAATTGCTAAGCAGTGAATTGAGGGCATAGTTGCCACTTATAGGAGGTGATGAGTCCCTGGCATCAGCTAAATGGGTGCTTCTCGGGGCTGTCTCGGTAGTGACTTTTGGGAGGTGTGGAGGAGGAGAGTGGTTTTTCTGTTTCTGTGTTAGAGCCACTCAATGTCAATCCACTGTTTCACACACATCCTGAAAATCTGGCTTTCAGGTCCTTCTAAGTCCTGATCTTGGGGTGCTTTCAAAGTAATGAAATAAGAAGGAAAACCTGCTGCATCCTGCAGTGTGGGTTGTTTTTTGGATTATTTGTTCCTACAGACTTGGAAAACTTCAGGGTTTTCTTGGAAGATGGAGGAGGTGCTGGAAAGTGGGGGAATGAGATAGCTGTGATCCTGAGATCATATAAGTGTTTGGGAAAAGCTCAGAGCTGTAAACATGCAATGTGATATTATGCTATCGATGGCTGTTATTTTGGGAGTGATAGCCCCATGAGCACTGAATCAATCCCGTAAACTAGTTTTTGTTAACCATTTGCTCTCTTCTCAGTCCTTAGAGTAGGTTTCCTAGAGAAGGTCCATGGGCCTGGGGTGAACAGGGCTGTTAGAGTATGTAGACAGCCCTGTAGTCCACCGTGTCCAGGCGTCACTAAGCCACCCCTGGGGACCGGCTCCATTAGTCACTTAAAAAAAAAAATTCACCCAGTGCCTAATACACAAAGAATTGCAAAACTTTCTCATAATATGTGTCTGGTTGGATTAAGTCTGATACTGAAGCCAAGGTCTTTCTTTCATGGGTCAGTTAACTCTGACCTGAAGATCATGGTTCCTTAGCTATGATAGCCATTTCACAAATGCCAGGTACTCCTAGGGGAGTGAGTGAGAGTGTGGATGGATGGCTGAGCAAATCCCATCATAGTTCCATTAACAAAAGCCTCCAAACATGGATCTCAGTGATGAAGATCTGTTCACGCTGAAATGTTGTATAGAGTAGGGAAAGCCCTGGTGGTCCTGGGTTCAAGTCTCCCTAGGGCCATTAATGGAATTACCATGGGCCCTTCACGCAGGGCTACTGAACAACTTTGCTTCTGTAGTCTGTAAAATGGGCACAATAATCAGCACCCAGCTTACTTCCAAAGGTTTTTGTGAGATCCACTAGAAGGAATAATGGTAGCTCCCAGCTACCAAGATGTGCCAGACACTTTTGCTAGGTAATTTCCCTACATGATGCTGTTTAATCCTCTCGACTTCCCAGAGCATATTGAGGCTAGGAGGTTAAGAACTGATCAAATTCAGCCAGAGAAGTGAAAGCAATTTGTAGGTTGTGATTGTGCCACATAAATGTAAGCTTTGTTTTGTGTGATGGCTTCATGGCTTAGACTTTTTGTGCTGCCCATCCTATCCCAGACTGTTTTGTGCTCTTTTATTTCCTCTTGGTCCACACATCTACACCTCCAGAGATGCTAGAAGTGCTCCTTTGCTCCCCATCTGCGCCTCAGGGATTAGGATGTTTTTCACTGGCCAGGAAGCTTCAGCCTTCTCATCGGGTCCTTTGCTAGTGTGCTGTGTATGGAATTTCCAAAAGGCTTCTGATTTTTCAACAAAAGGTCCTCGAAGGAAGAGGGCCTCTTCCGACCAGGCCTTGTCTCTCAAGGAAAAGTGTTAGAATCTGCTCGGCATCTTTGTGCATCAGAGTGCACTCACACAGCCCTGGGGCCTCCTCCTGCCCCCAGCGCGGACATTAATGTGCGCCCAGCACAGGCTCAAAAGCAAGTTGCCTCCTTTCCCTGAGGGCTCTGTGAAGGTAGGAGCAGATCCCAGTGAGAGAGCTGTCCCTGGAGGAGGCCGGGGCTCCACTCCACTGATTTCTACCACTGTTGCTGCACCAGAGCCCGCCCCTGGTCTGATGGCTATGAGGAGTTTCCTTTTTGCGTGACTCTAAGTGACTGGCCAGAATGGAGCTGGTGAAAGCCATTGGCTGAAGTCATTGAAAATGGAGGATTAGAAACAGCTTGTTTTATATTCAGAGGAGGGGAGAGGGCCGAAGCTGCCTTCTGCCCACAGCTGTAGACCCTGATGGCAAATGGTAAAGCTTTTGTTACTGCCTAAGGAGGGGAAGAGATTGATAGCCAGCGCCCTGGCACCACAAGATAGGAGGAGAGAGACACACTTCAGTTGTGGCAGTCCCTCGTGCTTACATCACAGCCCCAGGGCTTTGAAAACTAGGTCCTGCTGCTGCTCTCTCTCTGGCCTGCTGCCCCTTCCTCTGCAGCCTCCATCCCCACACCCATTTGGTGTTGGGCCTCTGCTCTGTGACTGACACCGTCAGTGTGACTTCATGTTTTCATGAGACTGAATAATGTACAATCCATGTTTGCTTATATATCCCACTGAATTCTTACAGTAAAACAGGAGGTTGGCATTGCCTTAGTAATTCTGATTTCATAGATAAGAAAGCAAGGTCTTCAGCCAAGATGACCCAGCAATGAATGGGCAGAGTTGGAACGTGGACCCTTGTCACCAGATCCTGGAGCCTGTACCATTTCTATGACTCTGTACATGGTCTCACTCACTTGTCTGCTGGCTGGTTCAGCAAATGTTTATTGAGCATCTTCTTGGTGCCAGGCACTGTACGTGGTGTTGGGGATGTAGAGATGGAAAATACAGCTTTCACTTACATAATGTGCACAGGTAATGTACTCTGCCTGGTACATTGTTTGGCACACAGGAAATGCCTCAATGTTAGTTGAATAAATGGATGAATGAATGAATGAATGAATGAATACACTTTCCTGCCCTTGATGAACCTAAGAGTCTGATTAGTAGAAGAGAGTTGCAGGCACCAGATCAGGCCATGTTCTGATACACAGAAGCATGTCTGGGAGCACATGGTAGGGCACTTATGGAATCTGGGTGTGCAGGGGAAGCTGCTTGGAGGAAGTGGTCCTGAAGTGCAATTTGAAGGATGAGAAGGCATGAACGAGGCCCAGAGATGTGGAGCCTGTGGTATGCGCTCAAGATTGTGAACCACATGGAGTCACTGGAGCATGAAAAACAAACCAGGGGAGTGGTGGGTGGCCCTCGAGGCAGGTGGGACCCGGCTCTTGGGGAGCTCATGTGTTAGGATGTTTAACTTTATCCATAGGCCAGGGGGCTTATAGGTTGTGAGGAGAAGTGAATGTAGTCATATTTGTGATTTAAACTGGTTACTATGGCTGCAAAATGGAGCTGAAATTAAGGGGGTAGGTTGATCACAGATACCAAAGACAACGAGGACAAGAACCAGGGATGAACAAGTGGGACATGTAGCAGGGCAGTACTAGTAAGGATGGAGAGGAGGGGACAGATGTGAAAATGATGAGGGAGATTTGACCAGTAAGATCTGGTAATTGGTTGACTATAGGAGATAAGAGAAAAGGGAGTAGTGTCTAATTACTTCCTTATTTCTGGCTTGAGTTACTCAGTGGTTGGTGGTGTCAGAAACTGAGACCAGGAATTCCAGAGGAAGATTTGTATGTGTATGTAAGGTGATGGGGGTGGGGTGGGGGATAAAATGGGTCAGGAGAAGAAGGGGCTATGATATGGTTAATTATTAGACATATTTTTATTTGTTGTGCCTGTGGGATACCTGACGGGTATGTTCAGCAACCCATGGGCTGTAAAGAATCTATATGATTGGAAGAGCGACCAGAATGAGAGGAAAATATTCAGAAGTGGTCAGTATACCCAATGTAGTTGGGACTACAGGCAAGGATGAGATTGCCCAAGGAGCATTTAAAGAGAGAAGAGCAGGAAACCAAGGTTAGAGGGCAGGAGAATGTCAGCATTATGGAGTGGACAGAGGAGGAGCCAGCAAAGGAGACCAAGGAGGTCGAGGGGGTGGAGGTGCCAAAACTAAATCACCACCATAGCAAATGCACCCAGAGGTCCATGAGGACAAGGACCACGGACCACTGAACCTCACAATATGGAAGTTGCTCTTTCAAGGGAGCGGTAGGGATGGAAACCAAACTGCAAAGGATGGAGGAAGGGATAGGAAGTGGGGAAACAGGAAATTCTTTCAGGGAGCTTTGCTGACAAAAGGAGGAACCTCCCACCCCAGGGGAGAATATTTTTGTAATGAAAGAGTATTTTTATTTATAAGTATAGAATAACATGGGAGAAGGAAAGAATAAAGGTACAGGGTTGATAAAGCAGGGCAGATGGGAAGGAGGGGCTCAGGGCCACAGGAGGAAGGATTTACCTTGAGTAGACACATCCATGAATGGTGGGAAGGAAGAAAAGTTGTGTGTAAGTGTGGCTAGAATCGCAGGGGATGAGACAGGGAAAGGGCTTGAGATACTTCATATCTGAGGCCTCAATTATCTTGGTGAACCAGGAGATCAGGGCAGGGGTGTGTGAAGGATTGTGTGTGTTGCATGAGCCCTCTCTTTGCCTCCACTGTGGACTCCCACCCTTCAGCTGCCTTCATGGAAGCCAGCTGGCCAATGGGAAGCTAGTTTGTAAAAGCCAAGTTCACTGTTTGAGGCTGAGGTTACAATAGGAATGAAGAAGGGTTGGGGAGGTAAGCACACAGGTCGTCATTTGTATCCTGATCCAAGACTTACTTACCGTCCTGGATTCTGGATGTGGAGATGGGCAGCTCAGCAGTGGGAAGAAAGGATATGGCAGGATTCCACCCCAGGAGCTCTGGGCTGGAGTTCTGACCATGCCTTACGAAATGTGACCTTGGGCAAAGTCTTTAAAGTTTACTTTCTGTAGGTGATAACAAAGACTCATACCCCCTCGAAACCTCTATGAATTTTGGCAACTGCTCCATAGAAGTCAAATAAAAGGTTTTTCTGAAAATGGATTTATTCGTGGGAAAGAAAACTTACAATACAGGAAATCAATTCCTGTTCAAATTGCCTCTTTCTGTATTTCAGTTTTCTTGCACTAATAGTTTACACTTCATAGGCTTATTTTACTGAAGCATATATTGTCAGTGGTCACACTATTTAAAACAGTTTTATGCACAATTTTAAATATACACAAGAGAATAGAACAGGGAACACCTGTGTATAACCTCCCAGCTTCAACACCCTGCACTCCCATCCACCCTAAATGATTTTGAAGCAATTCCCAGATAACATATTATTTCAACTCTAAATATTTCAGAATGTATCTCTATATAATAAGTTGCTTAAGAAAAAAAACCCTCAATATCACATTAATATCAATATCTAATCAGTGCTTAAATTTCTTGTAATATTTTATGGTTTTAAATTTGAATCAGGGTCGAAAATAAACTCCACATATTGCATTTGGTTGATAGATAGATAGATGTGTGTGTGTGTGTGTGTGTGTGTGTGTGTGTCCACACACACACACACATCTAACACTGGTGACCATTGTTGGAGGAACAGTCCTATAATTCCTAAAATCCCTATAACATCTCATTTTGTGTCATTTTGCCCCGTGTTGGTGTACCATTTAATTTTAGGAGGCCTAAGGAACAATTGCATTAGACTCCAAAGTTTCTGAAGTTTAATTTTAAAATTCCTTCTAGATACACTTAAAAGGAGAAGCATAACAATAGTGAATAAAGAAAAGAGGACAGAAAAGGCTCAGTGAGTGGTAAGGAGACACATGAGAGCTCAAGAGGAACAAAAGAGAATGAAAAAGGTACCAGAGACACATGTAACCCCCTATCCACCAAGACGCTTGAAAAGCCTCACAAACGTGTTTCATACATTTTTGTGTCATCTCGGTTAGCAGGTAGTACACATGAATATTTTAATAACAACGTTGTATTCATTTAGGGCATTTTCCCGAACAGTGTATCAAATAGTGGGCAGATGTCATCCAAGTAATCCCCTATGTGAAGTAGGGAAGTAGTAGGAATCCTAATTCCCATTTTACAGATGACGAAACAGACGAGACGGCTAATGATCGTGGCTCACATTACACACTCATTTGCCGTTTGCCGTTTGCCAAGCATTGCTCGAGCCACTCGGTTAATCCATGTAACAATCCTCTAATAAGCCTACAGCTTTGGTACTGTTATCTTCATTCTACCTGTGATGAAAATGACTCAGGAGGAGTAACGTGCCCATAGTCACAGATCTGGAAAATTACAGAGTAGGGATTGAAACTCAGGCCTGTCCAACCCACTTTTCTTTTTTCCAGGTCAGTATACTCCCCACTAAATCAGCGATTTTTTTAAAAAGACGTATATACTTACTTGCTGGCAAAATTCTGTTTCAACATTTTAATTTATTTTTGAGAGAGAGTGTGTGAAGTGGGGAGGGACAGAGAGAGAGGGAGACACAGAATCCAAAGCAGGCTCCAGGCTCCAAGCTGTCAGCACAGAGCCCGACTCGAGGCTCAAACTCACGAACTGTGAGATCATGACCTGAGCCGAAGTCGGATGCTTAACTGACTGAGCCACCCAGGCACCCCTGGCAAAATTCTATTTAAAGAGAAGTCCAGAGTATCATCAAGTATAATACAGATTTTCCTTGACTTATGATGGGGTTATGTCCTGATAAACTCATCATAAGTTGAAAATATCCTAAGTCAAAAATGCATTTGATACATCTAACCTACCGAACTTCATAGCTTAGCCTGGGCTACCTTAAACATGCTCCGAACACTTACTTTAGCTACAGTTGGGCAAAATCATCCAACACAAAGCCCATTTTATAATCAAGTGTCGAACATCTCATGTAATGTATTGAGTACTGCACTGAAAGTGAAACACGGGATGGTTGTAAGCATACAGGTTGGTTGTAAGGGTATTAGTTGTTGACTCTTGTGATCTCGCGGCTGCCGCTGTGCAGGATCATGAGCAAGCATCCTACCACGTATCACCAGCCTGAGAAAAAGAGCAGAATGCAAAACACGAAGTCTGGTCTCCACTTAATGTGTGTCCCTTTCTCACCACAGCAAAGTCACACAGTCATAAGGGGAACAATCTCAGGTGGACCCATCATAAGTCGGGGACCATCTGTGGTAGGGCATACAGTGGACTAGAATTTGCAAGGCATCTTCCTTCCCACATCCTTTTTATAGGATCCTTTATAGGATCCTTTTCTTTCTTATAGCCACTCTGAAAAATAAACAGGACAGTTCATTTGTGTTTTATGGGAGAAGAAATCAAAATTCAAAGCTCTGTTGATTAAATAAACACACGGGGCATTTGGCAATAAACCTCCTCCTCTACTACCATGGCTTTTAAAAAATATTATATTGCAGACAGTAATTCCCATTATCTTCATGATGTTAGTGACCACATAGCTAGTTAGGGTAGTGAGTGTCATGGAGCTAGTTAACGCAGAGTTAGGACCAGAGGTCTTTTCTTCTCATTCCAGATCCTGTGCTCGTTCGGGTCTCTGTGCAAACCTCATGGGCCCACACCTTTGACTGCTGACTTCTTTCCGCATCCCCTCTGATATTCCTCGTGAGAAGTTGAGCAGACTTATTACAAATTAAATATCTGGATGCTTGAACTGATGAGCAGGAAATGAGGCTGCTAATACTCAGAGGGATGAAATCGAGACGTTTTTTTTTTTTTTTAAGTAGAATTTTGGGCCGAGTGGCCTCTTTCTGTCCTTCCCTTCCCTGTGTCCTTCCAGTCTCCATGGAAACCCCAAATCAATGCAGCATATGTTGATTCATGTTTCTGCTGTTACTAGGAAGCTACAGAGTGGAAATTGCTTTTAAAAGATTTGTGGAAGAGCTTTAGCATGCTGACCAGAATTCAAATCTAATATCTGAATGACTGTTTCATTAAAAGCTTTTAATGTGGCACTGTCTTAGGTGGTATGTTGATTAAATAAACACACAGGGGGCATTTGGCAGTAAACCTCCTCCTCTACTAACATGGCTTTTAAAAATATTATATTGCAGACTGTAATTCCCTTTATCTTCAATTTAATTACATTTTTGTGGCCTGTGTGACAATGCCAGGTGCTCCTTTTGCTCTTGATTAATTCCACCCTGCCCTGACTGCACTGTTGGGAACAATAGTTTGCAAATACCCATGCTGCTGCCCCTGAGCGTCGTTAGTGTTAGGCTGACTGCAGTCTTGACCCTGAGACTGTGGTAGTCCAAAGTGTTTGCGCCATAAGGAATCCTCGGTGATTTTTCAGAATTTTTTTTTATGAGCTCAAAATCAAATCCAGCTGACATTTATTAAACACCTGCTTCAGACGAGGCAATGAGAATTGATAGCAAGGGGAGTAAGTCAGAGAGTCTGTCTTTGTGGAACACGTAGTCATTTGGGAGGATCAGAAAACATAAATCACAAGGATAAACTATAGACTGTGATGGGGGCTGTCAGAGTCACACGGCAATGTGGTGGTGTTGGGATGGAGGGATTCCTTTTCTGATTGAGGGTGTTCTGAAAAAGCTTTGGAAAGGAGAATTTTTATTTTGGAGGTATTGGGTTGAGAGAAGGAACTGGGAATTAAGAGGGTAGATCCAGGGTGTGGGGGGAACATTCTGGGCAGAGGAGGCAGCAGAGGAATCAGGCACATGTGTGTGCACAATGGGATACAAGACCAGATAGGCAAATGGGACCAAATTGTCAGGATGTCAGGTAGGACACATTGCCACAATGAAGCCCATCGAAAATGACTATAGAGACGATTCACTTTATGGTACCTGTTCAGTGGGTCACTCTGGTGGTAGTGTAGTGCGCCATGAGGTTTATGGGGGGTGGGGGGCGGCATCGAAATGGGGGCAGGAAGATCAGCTACTTAGGAGGGAGTGGAAGAGGAATGCACCAAGCTGGGTGCCCAATGACCTCTGAACGGCAGTGTCAATGAATGAGAGGGGATAAAGTTAAGAAATAGTTCAGAAATGTAATAAGAAGTTTTAAAAATCAGTTCAACGGGGCAAGAGAAAAAGAAGCCAGAAATACCTATACTCACTACCCTGGGGCTAGGACAGAGCACTGTCATGAGCAAGCATAGGGAGCCCAGCAGGAAGGGAGGATTTGGAGGGAAAGGAGGTTGTTTCGGACACAGTTGCATCTGCAGAGTCTGAGGGGGATGGAGTTGTCTGGCTGTCCTCTGGAAAAGAGGCAGGACTGAAGCACGGTTGCCAGAGGTTGGGTTTCCCAGGAGGAACAAACGGAGAGGGAGAAGAGCTGAGAGGGGCAGGGAAGAGTGAGAAACTCAGAGTGAGAGCAGGGCTTGTGATGCCTGTTTTCCTGGGAAAAACCCTGTGTCCCGGCTGAGATGTCCTATGCTGAGTCTGCAGCCAGCAACTCAGGAGCAGTGACCAGAAGAGAATCCAGGGCTCTGTATTCCTGGGCCAGGGCTCTAACCCCGGGGAAACAGTGCAAGTAGGTGAGTGCCTTTGTCACTACTACCCCTCCCTGCGTGCCCTTCCCTGTCTCTCTCCTTCAGGAGAGGAGACCATGCCCGAATGTGGACCCCCTCCGCTCTGCTGAGCCCCCCACCCTGCCCTCGCTGGAATGCCTAGTGTACCTGCCTCTATAGGAAGAAAGATTAAGTTAGAGTCCTCCCCTGAGAGGGACCCTGTACTAGGTCTATGCTTCTCAAACTAGGGTACGGTGTAGTTACACTTTGATGCTTAGGAATGTTTGGGTTAAAAAAAAAGTTTGGACTAGTTTTCATTTTTCTTTTTTTTTTTTAAGTTTATTTATTTACTTTGAGAGAGAGAGAGAGAGAGAGAGAGAGAGAGAGAGAGAGAGAGAGAATCCTAAGTAGGATCTGTGCTGTAAGCATAGAACCTGATGAGGGGCTCAAACCCACAAACCGTGAGATTGTGACCTGAGCTGATATCAAGGCGTAACTGGTCAAGCCACCCAGGTGCCCCTAATTTTTTCTTTTTACTCATGTTAGATGCATGTCCTAGCTCTTTATATTCCTGCTGTTCCTTACATTTTTATTAATGATTCTATCTTTCCTTAAACACTTGGGTTGGCTTATTGACTTCCTAGGACTATATCATTTCTCCAATGGCTAATTGAAGATTCTGATGCCAAGTTAATACTAGTCAGCCCCCACGTGAGACTTGGGCCCATCTGCAGTCCTGCCCTAACTCCTCAGTGCCTTTCAATCCTGGATGCCAGATGCGGCAGCCTGGGACTTGGAGGAGGCGTTTATCTCACAATTTTAGCACCAGAAGAGGAGTCCCATGATGATACTACCTTTGTGTTAAAAGCAAGGGGCATAGCAAGGGTTGGAAACAGGAAGTTTGGTATCAGGCACCAGCTCTCCCACTTTTAAGTGACTTGTCTCTGTTTCTCCATCTGTAAAATGGGGACGATAAAAATGTCAGCCTTGTAAGTTTGTTGTGAGAGTTAAATAAGACAGCAGCGGTGCAACGTTGAGCACAATGTCTGGCACATACTGAGTGCTTGTTAAAAAAAGGCTGTATGCATGGAATCGGGGAGGATCCACCTTGTGGAATAACTTCTCTTGGATTAGGGAAGTGCTTATCAATGGGCCGTATTCACAGTTTATATGTGAACCTGTTTCTTATGGTTGCCATGTATCAAGAAGATGTCTAGAAGCAAAGGATTCTCTTTATGCTTCAATTCTTATTCTTTTTCAAAAATTTGTTTGCTTTGCAAGAGAGAGCGAGAGAGAGAGAGAGAGAGAGAGCAAGCAGGGAAGGAGCAGAGAGAGAGAGAGAGACAGACAGACAGAATCCCAACCAGGCTCCTTGCTGTCAGCATGGAGTGTGTGTGATGCGGGGCTTGAACCCCCGAAGCCGCAAGATCAGGACCTGAGCCAAAACCAAGAGTCAGACGCTCAACCAACTTAGCCACCCAGGCACCCCCTATGCTTAAATTCTAAACCCCAGATAGCGTCAGGGTTCAAGACAGGGATTTTGAGGAATGGAAAACATCTTGCATATCATTTTATAACACGAAGTTCCATTTACCTAACAGAGGCACACTGTGGACATTTCCAGAGAGAGACAATGAGTCACTGTGGAGGCAGCATCAGACTTTTTATTTCATCCTGTCGTCAGTGTGTGCTTGAGGCATACTCCTATCACTGCGAGAATATGGGTTCTGCACCAACAGACCTGCCAGGGATTCGGTCCCAGCGTGACGTAGTAGGGAAAGCTCTGCTGTAAGAGTTCTAAGAAAACAAGTCTGGTCCTTGAGTTGCCCCTGACGTGTTGTGTCACTTAGAAAAAGGCATGCTACCTTTTCTAGCCTCAATCTTCTCATCTGTAACTTGGGGAGATTAATACTCTGACTATGGAATAGGATTGTTGAGAAACAATGCACGAACATGCTTTCTACATTATGAAAGGTTAAACAAATGGAATCTAATATTTTTATTATAAAGCCATCACCTTCCATAGAGATTTCTGCTGCCTGTAGCAAATGCTGCCTTCTAGGTGTCCGATATGACTTGCGGCAAAGGTTCAGTATGCTTGGAGCTAGTTCCTGAGTGGGAGCAAGAGATCCAGCCTTAGAGACTAGAGTAGAATGTGGAGAAGGTCAGCTTTGTCCCAGGGTAGCAGTTTGCAAACTTTAGCATGCATCAGAATCACCTGGGAGAGTGGGTTCCATCCCTTGGGCTTCTGATTCTGTAGGTCTGGGGGTTGGGCCTGAGAATTTGCATTTCTAACACATTCCCAGGTGATGCTGACAGCTGCTGGTGGAGGGTGGTGGGGGGGGTGGATACTCAGAGAACTACTGTACTAGGGCAAGCAGGAAGGCAGGAAGAAGGAGTCCTCCTTCTGGAACTGAACCAGACAGTGTGAAGGTCCATGTGGGTAAGGTGGTTTGGAAGGACAAAAAATGCAGAAGACAGAAAAATAGGGATAATGTGCAGATTGGGCAGAACAAAGGGAAAAGTCTCACTCCATAACAAATGCAAGTAGGGGGAAGTTGCTAGGTGATGGATGAGGGAGAGAGGTGAATTTCCACTGTAGGAAAAGCCAGCAGAATTGGAAATATACATGTTTTAAGGAGGCAGAAGAGGTGGAAATTTCTCATTAAGAAGTCAGGAGTGATGGTGTGTTTGGTGCTGGGGGGTGGGAGTAGAGACAGACAGGGGAGAAGTGCCTTCGTAGAGTAAGGGGGACAGCTGAGATGTGGCAGAGGGGGTAATTTCAGGGCTGTGTGGCTTGGCTTGGTAGTGAAGCACAATAGAAATTGGGAGAAAGGGGGTGGAATTTAGATGTGTGACCTGCCCCGTAGCTTTCTTGCTCTCTGCATTTATCACATCACATCACACCCAGCAAGACAGCCCCCCTCCTCCTGGCTCATTAGGAGATTTGATTCGGCTTCGCTCCTGCTGTCAGCAGCTGTCTGGGGCAAGATCTTTATGCTCCCTGCTCCCTGAGCAGCAACCAGCCTTCAGCCAGCAGCAGAGCTCATTAGAAGAGGGCCTCCTGGACACTTGATTTTCAGCTCATTGGTGGCCGGAAAGAGTTAATACCTACGGCTTCGCTGCCCCCTGCACAGCCTCTGGGTGCAGAGGGAGGCAGCTTTGGGCTGTGGGGACTTCTCCCTGAGCTGCAGCCAGAGGAGCAGGGAAGCAGGTTAGTGAGGCTGAAGAGGAAGGTACGGGAGGAGTGCCAGGCGAGCTCTGTTCAGGGGCACCTCCTGCATCCTGCCAATGAGGATGGGCGTGCAGACTGTGCCCGGGAGCTGAGCCGCCGCCCGCTGGGTGTAGGCTGCTTCAGTATTTACTGGATGTGACAAGCAGAGAGAAGAGCTTTCAGCGGGGCCGCCTGCTGCCCGGCTCGAGTGGTGGGAGGTGTGTTGTGCGTGCAGCGTGCATGCGTGTGTATATATGTGTGTGCACGCACGAGTGTGCCTGTGCATCCATGCACACATGTTCTTCACCCACCGAGGATCTGACTGCTAAAAGAAAGATCTACTCTTTCCCCAGAACTCCTTAACCTGCAGCCTCTCTGACCATCCAGTTGGCAAAGACCTGCAGGCCATGAGGACCGGTCAAAGACAGTGAGTATGGCTTTTGCTTTTCTCTTTCCTCTTCAAGGTGCCCATGTGGGCTGATTGCATTATCCATATTTAATTAACCTGCCTCTCCATGCATATTGATTGCTTTCTCCCTGCTGAGACTCTTCGTTTCTCTTCCCCTCTTTAAAAATCATTGCTCTTTGCTTTTAACCTTTGTTTTTTCCTTGAGTATCCTCTCTTTCCATTATGTCCCATCCTGTCCGCCTCAGAGTCACCTGTAACTTGGTGTCCACCTAAGAGGGCACATTGCCGCAGGCCTGTCTGGGCTCTGGTAACCCCGAATTCTGTCCCCTAGAAGTCAAGGGCCAAATGGAATTAGAGTCCCAAGGTGCTGGGGTGAAGCAGGCAGCGGGGGCCAGAGTGTCCTGTAGATTCTTATTTAATCGAATCCAAGGCTGAGCCGAGTAAAAGGATGGTGGAAGGTCCGAGGGGCAGCGGTGGGCAGTGCTGGATTTGGAAGGGAGAGAGGCAGGCATGGAAGCAGTCCCGGCAAGCCAGTAGGAGCTAGCAGTGGGAACGGGAAGAGAGGCAAGGCAGTGACCGGAGGCCTGGTAACACCTGCCCCCAATGACCTTGCCTGCCATGTACGTGGGGAGCAGTCCCTGCTTCTGTTCAGCACCAGAGTAATGAAGGCCCCTGGCACAGGCTTCCCGTCCTCTGTGGCTGTTTCCCATAAGCAGGAGGAAATGAGGCAGAGGTGCCCCAAACAGTGATTTCTTGCAGCTGTAGGAGAACCTTAAGGCTGCAAAGAGCTTCGATTTCCTGACTTCTGGCCAGGCAGGTGTGCGCACCATTAGGACAAGGATGAAGGAGACGTCCTCACTGGCAGGGAACATGATCTAAGCTCAGTCACCTGGGGATGAGCTTTTACACAAAGTCTAACTGGTTTTATTTATTTATTTTTTACTTTGGTTTTAAAGCAGTCTTTTAATTTTATTAATTATGGTATTATTCGAGACGGTATTTCAAAAAGTATTTGTTGAAATGTTCCGTGTAATATCAAAATAACTTACATGGAGTGAGATCGAGTGGGGACCTTATCTATCTAAATTAGGTTTCTTTTAAAATGGATTCTATGTTTGGTGTCAGGGTTCCCCGGGGGAGCCCTTTATGGATAGGCTGCTCTCTTCACGTGTTTCTTCCTGTCATTTTTGTGGGAACAAAGGGTTTGAAGTACTGAGAGTGGGACCCTCAGGAGAGAGAGATGATCAGTCAATGAGCCCTCAGCCTCAGTATCCCCTTTCCTGATGTCCTCCCTGCTTCAGGTCGGGAACAGGCCAGTGCCCAGGCTGAGGAAGGTCAGGCAGCCTCCCCGTGGGCAAGACAGAGAGGTTGGCATATTCATTTTGTCAGCTTGTGCCTGTGATCCCTGCAAAGGAGCAAGCCTATGCCGTGACAGTGCTCGATGAGCCTTCACCCTTCCTCCTGCTTATACCCTCCCAAGGCTCCTTGCATCCCATCCTTAGAGGAAGGCAAGAATCAGAGAGGCAGCCAAATAGTTCTAGAACAAGCACTGACCACCCACTCCCCACCCCTGGCTGGCTGTTCACTTGGGCCCCACCGGAGTAAGACAAAGAGAATGGTAATTTTTGGCTTGCCAGGCCCATGCCTCCCTCCCCTGGGGCATGTGCCCCACTTCACTGTTGATGGGCTGTGTTTTGGGGATGTAGGAGCCACCTAGCAATTTGTCCCTGTTCATCCTTAGTTGGTCACCCTTCCTCAGGACAAGCAGGCATTTGTGGGGAGCGGGCTGTGTGTGGGAAGGTATTCTGTCAGCGGAAAGCCATCCAAGAGGATTTGTAGCGCAGTCAGATAAGAGAGGGTGGCCCCCCTCTTACAGCAGATTCTTTGATTTTAGGTGAGAGGACGTGAGAGGGATTTACCCCTGTGCCCCGCAGTCTTATCTCCCGCCCTGACGTCCCTGCACACCGGCCAGAGGGTTAACCGTAAGCGTGTGCCTGCATGGCCGCTTTACTGATGCCACGCAGGTAATGATGCTAACCTGTCTTCCCGCGCCTGTCCCTTTCCCCTTTCTCCCCTGCTGTTTGAGCCTGCCCCAGCCTTCTAATCCCACGGGTGGTCCACTTGCATCCAGCCCCAGGCCATCTGTGTGGACCATGCTGTCCTTCCTGGGTGCTTCTTGCAAAGTTGTGGCCTTGCAAACGGGACCTGCCTTAGCGCCGACCCCTCCTATTGACTGGTGGGACTCATGGGGTGGGACTGTGCATGAGCTTGTACTGAACCATTTAGGAACCTCTATAAGGTACTGGAACAGGGAAGAGAGATGAGGGCAAGCTTTGATTTCTGGTTTTGTGTTGTTGTTGTTGTTGTTTTTAAGTAACCTTAACCTTTGACTCTCACTTCTGCTCCCATTATTTCAGACCTAACTAACAGGGTTATAATTCAGGTCTCAGCTACACAAGATGGAAAATCAAAACCATTTGGCCCCAAAGAATATCTTGTGGAAGATCTTTGCAAACTATTTGGGAGAATCACCGTTGTCTTGGTAACAAGTATACCCTGTACACTGGCCCCTGCTAAACTTGGTTAGATGGCTTTTGTGGATTTGCCATTTTTTGAAGTCCTCTTAATTGCTCTTCGGGGGCATTGACCTGACTATTATGTGATTGATGATTCTGGGGCACCGAGGAGTGAATGTACTCCCTGAAAGTTGGGTTTTGGCCTTGGTGCAGCCAGAGCAAGACCTTTACTTGAATTCATGGAATGTGGTGACTCAGGGGCCCTTAATCAGTTGCTCACATGGCCTGGTGTCAGAGCACCCTGTGATTTGTAAGAGTGAGTGGACATAACATGCTCACCATCGCCGGAGATAGAATGGCTAGCACTAATGTTTTAAAATGCCACAAAATCGATGGCTTCATAATGCGCCTGGCTGAGATCAGAGGTGGGAACATAGGACGTGCAGACCCAGTTTTCTGCAGGAGAGGGGATATTTCTGGGAACTTGGATGTTCCAGCTTTAAAAGGCTCTCGGAGATGGGCTGTGGAATACAAATGTCCACCCTTGCCAAATATAATACCATCCCAGTTGACGTTTGTTGGAGAAGCTGGGACAGGGATGAAAACCCATGTGGAGTGAAAGGAAAAGATCGAATTGGATGGCTTCTAATGTCTCTGCCCAGGTCCAGGATTCGTGAAACAGGGGAAGGGAAAGCCAGGCTGGAAGAACTTCCCTTCCACATGGAAAATAACTTCTCCAGGACTATTTCTGTGGCAAATTGTTACCAGTGTGCATGTGGCGGTGCCCTTTTAGGTCACTCCAAAGTCCTGATTTGATTACCCCAAACCCTTCCCACTTACCTTTGCTCTGCATGCGAGGAGCTGCCACGGTTAAAGGTCCAGGGTCAGTAAACTTACTCTGTCAAGGGACAGAGAGTAAATATTTTGAGTTTTATACAGTCTGTATTGTAACCATCCGACTCTGCCCTCCTGCTTGAAAGCAGCTTTAGACAATATGGAAATGAATGGGTGCTGTCGTGTTCCAGTAAACTTTATTTACACAAACAGGCATCTTGTGGGGCCATAGTTTGCTGATCTATGGTTAAAGGTTAAAAGGCACTAATGTTGTAAGTCAGAAAGAGACATTCACGTAATTTCCCATTGGATTCTCCATAACAGAACCTTTAAACGTCTTAGGAAAATATAAAGTACAAGAATTTTACACATATGTGTTAAAATTGTAAACATGCTGATTGAGATAAGCCAGAATATAAGTAGGAATATGAGAGATGAGTGAAGTTCATGAAAGAACTGAGAAAGGGGTCCTGGTTCTTGACCATTCATTGCAGTCACCTATGGGTGTTGGTCCTTGCTGGTCCGTAGCCATTTATGTATATGTATATATATCCCCCCAGGTTTTGGGATGAGTGGGCAGAACCTGAGTCAGAATTAATTTGCCTTAAAGCTTCATTTGTGTGCTGAGACTCTGTGGTCTGCACCCCTGTCTTATGCGAACAACTCTCTACCCTCCGTGTGGGTACCACTTCCAAGGCTTTGCAATCAGAAACTGCTGCTGTTGCTCCTTTGCCCTCCTAGTGGGAGAGCAAAATGTGGATTGTTATTTTGTCTTCACCGTATTTCCTTTCCCTACAGAGAATCCCAATTTAGAAATTCTTCCAAGCTAATGACTTTCATTGACTTACTATCAAGTTGAATGTTAGCTTTGAAAAAGCCTTAAGCCTCTAGGGGGTAGGGTACCTATTACCATTCCAGTAGTCGAGTTAGGGAGTGAGTATATCCCTTGATCTTCTAGGTATCTCTCCTCTTGTTCATGAAATCTTTAGGGACCGCCTGGGCAGGATGGGGGGTCAGGGGAGGCAGCCGAGGCTCCTGCAGCAGCAGTTCCAGGGGGCCTTTCTAGAGCTGACAGGTACGATCACAACAGTTTCCCATCCTTCTGCCCTGTGTTGTTGCAGGAACAAAGGGATGAGGACCCGCCTGGGATGCCTGTCTCACAAGTCAGACTCGTGTAGTGATTTCACAGCTATTCTTCCCGACAAACCCAACCGTGCTCTAAAGTGAGTAGTGTGGCCACCTGGAATTCCCAGGGAGCTCACCATGGGGTGCCCACCTCGGGGCTGTAGGACCTGTTCTTCTCTACTGAGTTGTTGACCAGATGAGCCGGGTGACAGTAAATCCCTGCCACTTGGCAGCTTCTTTTATATCCCTAAACGCGAGTGCGTGGACGTGTACTTTCCTTTTCAAAATGCATGATTTAATTCAAAATAGGAACCCTGTTTTTACTTTTTTTTTTTTTTTAATGTTTCTGTATTTTTGAGAGAAAGACAGAGTGTGAGTCGGGGAGGGGCAGAGAGAGAGGGAGACACAGAATCCGAAGCGGGCTCCAGGCTCCGAGCAGTCAGCACAGTGGGGCTCGAACCCACAAACGAGATTATAACCTCAGCTGAAGTCGGACGCTTAACTGACTGAGCCACCCAGGTGTCACCAGCTCTTTTTACTTTTAAGAGAACCATATTATCCACCACTCTTACGAATCTGTGATGAAGGATACTCCCTGGTTCTACTTAGTTGGCCATCTGAGCTCTTAGTTTGGAAACAAGCACTCAAAAATAGTCTAAAAATGTGTTTACGTTCAGATAATCTGGATTCAGTGCCTGTACTGTGCAAGTACTGTGTTAAATGATGTCCTAGATGTTACCTCCTTTAACCCTTGCGAGGTTCTGGGATGTGCATCATGATACCCATTGCACAGGTGAAGAGATTTATGTCACAGTAAAATATGGAGTCAGGAGCTCAGCCTACCTTTTCTGACTCTAAGGCTGGTTTCTTTCCATTGTTGTCTTGGCATCTTTATATCATGTGCTTACTTAGCTTGGTTTTTTAGACTGAAACCTAATGTACTCAACACACTGAATTCCAGTACTGAGGTTTGCCATCAGTTACTTAAGAATGTACCCATCGACAGTGATAGAACTGTAGGAATCCAGGTGTGGTTCTTCGTCTGTACCCCTTCCTCTCATTGTTCTGATTTGTTTGCCTGAGCAAATCTCAATGGTTGCTGATGGCGGGGTGGGGGTGGGGGGTCATTTCAGAAATATTCAAGAGAGATGTTTCTTCTTTCTTAGGAGACTATCCACAGAAGAAGCCACGAGGTGGGCAGATTCCTTTGACGTGCTTCTCTCCCATAAGTGTAAGTAGAGTCAGGTCTCATTGTGTCGCAGCAAATCACCCGTTTAGCAAAAGATGCACCAAATTCCCACCATGATCCAGGTACTGTACTGGGTGCCCCACACAGCTCAGGTCCCTGCCCTCACAGAGCCTCCTGCTTAGGGAAGTGGATGGATAACAAAACACAATTTAAGTGTAGTGGGAAGAGGGCCTTCTTTCCTGCATTCTGGGTTGAAAGTATGGTCCCAAGAAGCCTTCATATTTTCAGCAGTTCTGGCAAGAAAGAATTCAGCTTAGGGAGTTGGAGTGATGGGCTCAGTGGAATGACCGTCTAGTTTCCACCCCAGATCTTGTTTATAAAATTAAATGAGGGGCGCCTGGGTGGCTCAGTCGGTTAAGTGGCCGACTTCGGCTCAGGTCATGATCTCGCGTCCGTGAGTTCAAGCCCCGCGTCAGGCTCTTTGCTGACAGCTCAGAGCCTGGAGCCTGTTTCAGATTCTGTGTCTCCCTCTCTCTGACCCTCCCCCGTTCATGCTCTGTCTCTCTCTGTCTCAAAAATAAATAAACGTTAAAAAAAAATTAAAAAAAAAAATTGAATGACCTCCCTCCAAGTCCCTGGAGAGCCTTGGGTTACTCATCCATCAAATGTATATTCTGTGCATTTTGTTAGTCTCTTGAGTTGGCATAGTTTTGTGTTTTCTTGCTGCTTTTTATTTTGGGGCTTTACTACTCCGGCTGTATCACACTCCTCAGTTTCTGGATGGGTGTGGGTTTTACTAGAACATATTTCTGCTGCCCCTTCTTTTCTGTTTTCCCTTTTCCTCATTTCTCATGCCTTTTGTCCCCCAACAGATACAGACGTAATCATGCATATTTTGGGGTGGGAAGGGTGCTTTGATGCCGGCCAAACTTTCCAGCTCTTGTTTTTTTCTCATCATAAGCAAGTCCAAAATTATCAGGCTTTGAAATTCTACTGGTGGGGTGTCTGGGCAATTTAGCCGGTTAAGCCCCGACTCTTGATTTTGGCTCACATCATGATCTCAGGGTTCAGTTCATGGGTTCGAGCCCCTGCTTAGCATTCTTTCTCTCCCTCTCTCTCTTTGCCCCTCCCTCCCCCTGCTCATGTTCTCTCTCTCACTCTCTCTCAAAATAAATAAATAAAACTTAAAAAACAAAAAAAGAAATCCTAGTGGCAAGAAATACATAGGAGTGGGCGAGCAGGGGTGAGGAAGAGAAGAGGGTCTTTTGCAGAGGAAAGGTTTTACCCAGACCTTCAGAGTTCCTTTTATACCCTTCCTGCCAATAGTAGAAATCCTGATTGATCTAGGTACAGAAGGGTAGCTTTTAGCTTAGAGTCTTGTTTACACTTAATTGGGGAACTTGATTTTTGTAAGAGGAGGTTAAGGGCATTGGCTGATACTCAGACCTGTGTTCTGGATTTTGACCCAGCTCGGCTACTAGGTAATTGAGTGGCCTTGATGGAGTCCCCCAATCCTCAGATGTCTTTAGAACTGGTTTTTCTCTCTGCTGGATGGGCTGTTCCCTCTAACTATGCCCCTGATCCTAGTAAACTAGTTAACAAATGCTCTTGAACAGATTTTAAAATGAAATGTGAGATCTAAGACTAAGCATATATTGTAGCAAGTAGTTTCGTGAGACACATAGTCATTTGAGTGTTCTGTGGACTACAGTCAGGAAGGAAAACAAGCCAGCATAGGTAGAGTATGTGTGACATGTGGCTGTACCCCAAACAGCCAGCTTCTGTGGTAAATTTGCCAAGGTAATGGCATATGTTCAATAATACTTTGAATTTGGCAGGAAGGCTGGTTTTTATGAGGCTATTTTTTTGACTTGTTTTCTGGAGTCACATTAGGCTAAACAAGTGTCACTATTAATTTACACCTTCTTTTCTGGCTGGATTTACTTCAAGGTCATCTTGAAGTTTGGTTTCTATTTCAGCCTCATAACTGACTCACTTAGTTCAAGTCCCTGAGGCTGTTTCCTCATTCTGAAATGGTGATAGAAACACCTGTGTGCTACCTGTCACCTGGGTATGAGAATCTTCACAAGAAGACACCTTTATTGGGGTTTTCTACTTAAAGGTGTTGTGTAAGAATATGGTGGTATTTTTTTTAATGATGCTTATTTATCAAATGCAAAATAAATATGCCTTAAGAATAAGTTTGCAAATTTGGCTGCCAGTTATTAATGCTGAGCCATTAGAGTCAAAGCTTATGGTCATTAAATTAGCGGATGGAATCTTAGGGTATATTTGAACTGCTGCAGTGACAAGACCTGGAGATTAAAAGTTTTACTTTTATTTGTTTGATTCAGTGACTTTTAGAACTGCAGACACTTGGTTCTCCTTCCATCCTGGATGTATTTGGTTTCCAGGAAGGCAGTTACTCCTTTCTGAGATGGGGATTCCACTAAGGGGCCACCACATTGCTTCTTTGTCAAGGCACAACAGAAATAGGTTGTTTTGGACTTTGAGGTTCTGTGATCCTTCCTGGAGTCTGATGTTCTGTTTTTATTTCTGTTTAGCATAGAAATAAAAAGCCAATGAGCGAACATCTTTGAGAAGAAAAGAGGCCTGTATTCACAGGTCACTGGCAGAATTTCCGTAGCCTTCTCTCTGTGAAGGCTAGGGAGGAGTTGGAGCCCAGGTTACCTTGAAGGGTGTTGACAACTTTCTTAAAGTCTAATTAATTTGGGTTAATGCTGTGACTCAATTAGGGCTGATTAAGCTTTTCCAAAGGGATTGCATGTGTGCTGGTCCCTCAGGAGGGACAGTGGTTGATCAGAGGTGTGCAGGGCTTTCAATTAAGATAGCAAAATGTCCTAAAAAGTAAAGAAAGGAGAATCACGAATGAGCTCCGGAAACAATGTGCTTTAGTCTAGAACCCACCCCCCTGGTAATCCTCTGTATGTAGGCAACTGTCCTCCCTGAGTTTTCTATTTCAGATAATTCTTTTTTTCCCCCATTCTCAGTTTATAGAGCATCTTTACCTTCCCTGCTCTGCTTGAGTGTTTTGGGCACTCATTTATTTCAATAAAGGTGTACTAAGTGTTCATTATGTTTGAAGTCTGTGCTAAGCAGTTGGTTGGGGGTGGACAGGACAGGACCTCCCTGGTGGAGAATGCAGCCTTCTGAGACGTGGACATAAGAAATAATAGTGTGCTGACTACAGGCTAGGGAGTTTCAAGATTTCAGATAGAATCCTGATATTGGGTGTTCCTCTTAAATTCCATTTTGTCAGTATTAGAAGTCCTTACCGACCTGGCAGCAGCGGGTCTGTTTTTAGTTTAGAGCATTGTTTGCACTTAATTGGAGAATATGCTTCTGCACAATTAAGTTTAGAACATTAGCTGGTAGTCAGACCTGTGTCCGAATGATTTTAACCCGGTTCTGCTTCTAAATAGCTGGGCAGCCTTGATGGAGTCCCTCAATCTCTTGGAAAATCTGGTTCTTCATCTCTACAATGAAGGATCTGGAATACGGTGTTTCAGAGACTGGATCCAGGACTACCCTCTTGTTCTAGGATGCTGTCTGTAGCAATCCCGGAGACTGAGCCATAACCAAACACCTACGGCAGGTGGTTTGAGTCAGCGCTGCCTGCAGGGTTACGTAAAGCTGCTTCAAAGCTGAAATTGTTCAGGCAACCAAATGAGGGGCTGAAGCACCTGGGTTACGAAGCCTTCCCTCCTCGACAGGGTCCCACCATGTAGGGAGCTCTTCTCAGGCTCAAACCTCAGGAAAAGAAGAAAGAAACTTCATTTTTTAAACTTTAGAAAGAGAAAAATCTGGAAAGCAAATATTTGGACCAGTTTGATTTCCAATCACATTTGCTTACAAGTGCAGGACCAAGCTGAAGAGATACCATGGAGGTCTGGGGGACAGCCACTTGCTGAGGGCTTCTTTTTTTTCCCCCAACTAACAAATGAAAAATGAAATTGCTGGTGACTTGATCAGCCAAAGAAGGATTTCTAATGTGGGCTAATTTGGCGTCTTTTTCCTGCTCATCCAGGGACAGTTAGACTTGGTGTCTGTGAGCTGTGCTCCTTACACTGCCTTGGAGGGTTTGTGTGTATGCATGTGTGTGTGCATGTACATGTACACATCCAGAAGACTTCCTGCCTCTGCACCTCATACCCAGGACAGCAAAGACTCCCAGTTTGTGGGAGAATTCTTTTCTGACGGGTTACGGGAGAGTAGGCACAAAATTGTGTGCTTTGATTTCCTCCTGATGTTCATGTCCAACTTTTAGTGGGACCCTCAGTCCTGAACTCTGATTCAGTTCAAACTCTGAATCTTCCTCCTTCCTTTCTTCCTTCCTTCCTCCCTCCTTCCTTTGTGTGTGTGTGTGTGTGTGTGTGTGTGTGTGTTTTCACATAAAAGTTGGATTCATTCCAGTTTTAAGAGGAAAGTGTAGACAGGGTTTCTTCCCCTTTCTCTCACTCACTTTTTTTAGCCTGATCCTATACCTGGATGACAGAACACCTCACCCTGGGCATCCATTTGGTCCTTGGCTTTGTTGCATTGTTTGCCCAGAGCATGGAGGGTCTGTGCTGACCTGTCCCCACCAGGCCCAGGGAATGTCAGGTGAGTGGAATAGTATAATTGAAAGCTCTTTTGCATTCACAGAGTTAGTATCCACCTCTAAGAAAAGGAGACCAATAAATAAGGAAGCTGTTCGTTTTTAAAAATTGGCCTCTTTGGGATAATGATTGAAATATAGAAAAATATAATGACTTGATCTGGTCACACAGCAACCAAGCAGAAAACCCAAAACAAACAACAACGTCAAGATTACGAGCTAATGAAATTCCTTAATTATTCATCCAAATGGTCATTAGCTTTAGAATGTACAGTTTAAGTATCAGGTTTCCATTCATTGCATAGCCCTCCCCACATCCTTCTCCAAGCCAAAAAATTCTGGAACAGTGTTACTCAAAGTGTGATCCAAAGAAAGCAGCCCCAGCAGTTGCTGGGTACTTGTAAGAAGTGAAAATTCTGGGGTTTGGTCTCAGACCGACAGAGGCAGAATCTCTAGGGGTGGGACTCAGTAATTTGTTTTTCCTCAAGCCCTCCAGTAATATTTATGCCCACTAAATCTTGAGAAACACTCTAAAACATAAGTACGTAAAGCGATGAATCTGGAGCATCTTGGTGACACAGGTGGCCTGTGCTTTCCAAGAAACATGCTGAAGACTGTGTTACAGCCTTCCAAAGTTCTAAGGCAGCACAACCCTTTGATGGTATGATGCTACCTATGCAGTGGGTATGGTGGACGGTGTTTGCCATAAATAAACAAAATGGCAAGTGTGTTTTCTGGATAAACTGAGGCTAAGGGTTAGAAAGAGGTATGTGAAGCAGACATGGATGGAAAAGAAGTTTCTCTTCCTCTTTGCCAACCTCTCTACATTGTTATGATTTTTACTTGCACCCAGGAATGTGGGTGCATTTAGCCTTTATAGAAGGAGTGCCGGGAATAGATAAGGTAACTATTCAAAGTCTGCGGGAAAAGGTTTGAATGAAAAGCAATTGGATGGGCCTCCAACATCCATTCTGTCGCTTACTGGCTCTGTGACCTTGGGCAAATTACACAATTTCTCTAAACCTCGCTTTCCTCATCTATAAAAGGGGAATGATAAGCCTTGCCTTGCATAGTTGTTTGAGATTTAAATGTGGCTATAGTTGTGAAATGCTAAGTATGATAACATGACGTAGAAGGGCTCCACAAAAGAGAACTATTTTAATTATTTTCGTGATAACACATTAAATTCATCAAGGAAACGGATTTCACACTTTCTGTATGCTAGAGATGGCATCAGCTTCTTTCCATGGGCAGCTGGAGGTTGAACATGAGGGTTGGATGGGGACTGTATTAGAATCGCGGGGGGGGGGCGCTTATTCATATTCCATAATACCTCACTCCCTTCATGTCATGAGCTTTGGGTATCCTTTCCTCATCCCTTCCCAATTTCCCTTCAGTGTATGTGAGAGAATCCCCCCTGGGGATGTAGTTTTTTAACAACCCAGCAGGCGAATCTGATGTGGTCCCTCTTTGAGACTCCCTGCAGTGTTCCTGTATCAAACTAATTAGATAAATATTCCTGGACATTTAATTTTGGGAACCTTTTAGGTGATGCATTGGTGTACCTGGAGCTTTATAACACTTCCCTTGTATTAAAGGAGTCATTTGTGAATGCTTTTACCCATTAGGGACATTTTTCTTTGTTTCCCTTTCAATAGAAAACTCCTTGCTAATTTCTTATACTAGTTGCGGATACAGGCCCTAGCTTGGTTTTTGTCGTTGTTGTTACTTGACCTAGCTTCTGCTTGATAAAATAGAAAAGAACATTGGAATAGGAGTTGTACGACCCAGGCTGTCCTTAGGCTTCTGCTACCACGTCCTAGGAATAAGAAACCATCCAACCTTAGAGCCTCACCATTTCTTTGTGTCCAATGTAGGCCTTAATCTCTCATGTCCTTTCTGGCTCGAAGAGTCTAACACCTGTCAAATCCTACTACTGTTATAACATACCATTTTACTATATGTACACTAACAAAGTGAAGATCATTGAAGAAAATTATGTTAATCACAAGGCTGAAGTATAATTAGCATGCCAGTTGCTTGCCAATAAATGTCAGTAACTGGAAATAGTTTGTCCTCTAAATAATCTCTTTACCTAAACCTTGCTAAGCCCCAGTTATTTGTTTAAAAACCTTTATTTTATAGATAACACAAAAGAAAGACTTTGATCCTAACGCTGTTCTCATCACAGATTTCAAAGGTGTGAACTCAGTTCTGCATCAAAGAGATTTTTGACTTCACCATTAGTATATGCATCCTGGATTTTATAAATAAATTTGCCTTTCTTATCCTCTGACATTGAAACCCATTCACCAGTTTATTTTTCCTATTGATCAGGGATGCAAGAGAACTCTGGTGTCTGGGACAGCACTTTGGTAAACAGAGAGGTACCCCCAAAATATTTCTTGCGATCTTGGGTTTTTCGAAGCCTGGGAACTGAGCTGGGCTCCAGCCCACCCCATGCCAGCTGAATCAGGGCTCCTGGACGTCGAACTATTACCTAAGCCACCCTCCCCGCTGCACCAGCTGTACCGCTCATTCATAGTGACCCAGTTTCGGTTCTTATGTAAGCACCCTGCATCACAGAACTAAGAGGAAGATGCCGGCAGCAGGCAGCACGTGTGGCCACGGGTATGTTCTTGGAGATTTTGTGCATGCCCAGGGGGATGCCAAGATTCTGCTGAGTGTTCCAGGAATTCTGGACACGAGCCTCTCCCTTCCTGCACTAGATAGACACTAATTTCAAAAAGATGTGTAATGTTCATAGAGCCTTGACTTCTTAGAATGTCATACAGAGAAAACCAAAGTGAAATAAAAAAAAATGAAATAAAAAAAAAAAAAGACAGATCCTTTTGTTTCTCTCTCATCTTCCTGAACTATTCACCACCCACCACCTTTAAGTTACCAGGTTTGTCTTGGGGCATTAGGCATGTTTATTCTGTATGATGGCACCTTAAGCCCCCAAAATACAGGCTTCATGGTCACTAACTCGCATGGAGCACTCCCTGAGTGTCGGGCCCTGCGTGTCCTAACTCCCTTCACCCCCAAAGCTCCATGGAGCAGGTACTGTTAGGATCTGCATTTCACAGATGAGGGAACTGAAGCACAGAGAGGTTAAGCATAGTGCCCAAGGTCACACCTAGCTAGTGTGTGTCAGAGCCAGGGCACAATCCCAGGCAGAATGGCTTCAGGGATCAGAAAGGAGTCACTCTTTCCTTCTACTTGGGATCTGTGGGGACTCAGAAACTCCAGGACCTGGGTATCTGGGAGGGAGCAGGGTCTGGCATGCACAGGGCCCCAGGCTGGGGAGCACAGCTTATGCAAAGCAGGTCATGCTGAGAGATGCCCATAAATGCTCATGAGCCTTTCAGAGATAAACTGGCATCCTTCATTCTAACCAACTGCAGTTTATGGAGAAGCAGAAGGGAAGGAGAGGGTCCTGGTGGAAAGAAGGAAGGGGGAAGAGGGGAGGAGGGGCAACAAGGGACAGAAGAAAAGGGAGAGACGCTGGGAAAAGATGCTGAAGAGTCAGGGGAGGACCAGACAGAGAGTTTGCAGGGATGAGGTGGGAGGGGATGGAAGGAGGAAGAAAGGATGTAGCTGACAAGGAGGAATGGCTCTGGCTCTGGTCCCATCCCGTTCCTTTGCTGGGTCCCAGAAGTGGGAAAGGTGGGCCAGGTGGTCTGTACACAAAGCCCACTCCCACCATCTGCTCTGGGAGGGGGAGGGGCTCCCACCCCTTCTCACATCCATTGTTCCCAGGTGAAGTTTTTCTTTGCACAGTGACCCTCACCCCTGCCTCCAGAGCCAGCCCTGGGAATATGGAGGGTGGTGAGAGATCAGGGTGGAGAGGGGTGGGGGAGCAGAGGAGGAGGGCTGTGGGCAGGCACAGTCTGTGCAGAGCTTTGTGAGCTTTTTCTTTACCACAATCTGTTCTCTAGACGCTACTGCTTCTCAGGTCTGGACCCTCCCCATCTCTCCTCAAGCTCTTCCTTTGAAATCCCTGACAAATTTTAAGAGCCATATTTTGCTTTGGTTCCCCTCCCACTGTGTCTGAAACCAGCCCTGGAAATGCAGATGACCGCATTTTTGGGTTGAGGCTGCCTGAAAGCGCTCGGCATCTTTACAAGGTCACTCAGCCATGCTTTGTTACAGTGTCCCCAGGCCACCGTTGGGGAATGTGCCAGTCTGCTCTATGTGATGCTTCTGTGTCTCGGGAAGGATGCTCAGGGAGGTGCTGCGGGAAGAAGAGAGTTTAGTCCTCCATTGTCACCACAGATAAGGTGATGGCAGGTGTCCTCCTGTGGGAGAATCTCCAGCTCTGTAAGCTAGGTGTCACATTTGCCCCACTGTGATGTCCTTTCAGTGTGACAGCTTGATTTGGGGTTATTGTCCATCCCTCCTTTGAAGGAAGAGATGACGTGAGGTTCTCTGGCGATCACGAGAGGAGACACAGGCAGAGTGGTCTCTGAAGTCACACAGATGTGTGTGAACCCACTGTCCCCTGTTACTGGCCATGTGACTCCAAACATTGAACCCAAACTCTCCAAGTCTCACTTTCCCTCTTTGTGAGACAAACTCCCGTCCGAGCTAACATTTACTGACTGCTTGTAATGAGCGTTGGGCACTTTTACGTGGATCGCCTCATTCAGTTCTCAGAACAATCCGGTGCAGTAAGTCCCAGCATTATTCCCATTTTACAGATGAGATGATGTGGGCTTCAAGATGTGAGGACACTTTCTGAGGTCACACAGATTCGGACCCAGACAGGCTCTCTGGCTCCAGAACCTCTGCCTTGATAATAGGGTTGGTGTGAAGATTGAGTGAGTTGACATATGTAGACTGGACAATGTAGAACTGGTTCGGGGTAAATCCTCAGTGCATTGTGGTGATGATGTTGCTGAGGAGGAGGACAGAAAACAATCAGCTAAGAGCTGTGTCTTGTGCAGGCCTGACTTGCAAAGGGAGCGCAGAGCAGACTCTTCCCCAGGGAGAGTTAATAAGATCCAACCCCTCACTTTACAGATGAAAATGCTGAGACCCAGGGAAGTCGAATGTGTTGTCCAAGGTCATAGAGCTAATTATGGGCCTGACTCTGATCAGAAGGGATGCTCCCAACTGGGACAGTGGTGCTCCCATCCCAGGGGGGACCAGAAAGGTTCTGTAGGCTGCCTCAGTGAAGCTGACAGGAAGTCATGAGCTGGGTATGAGTTTGCCATACATTTACTTCAAATCCCCATTCCTCCTGAGTCCATCTCCATGGCTTCTAATGTAATCCAGTGCCCATCCTTGTCTCTAGGTTGTTCTTCTACCCAAGATCCAACTCTGCCTTCCACAGGGACTCTTTCGATTTCTCCCCATCTCATCTATTGCCATCATTCCTGGAAACCTCACCATCCATGGAGTTACTCATGGCCCCCTTGTCTTGGGCTGAGATAGCACTCCCTCCACCCCCCCTCCCCCCAGCCATTGCTGGTGCAGGCATCGTTTGGGCCCCACCATGATGCAGAGCTGGAGACTGGACTCCTGACTCACGTAAGAATGCCTGCTTTATAATTTGGTATCCATGCCACTTATTAATCATGTGACCTCAGGCAAGTTATTTAACTCCTCTAAGCTTCACTTACTTCTCTACAAATGGCAATAATATGAGGACCTATGCTATAAGTATGCCAGAGGTACCTAAAGCATTTGATGCAGTGCCTGGCCCAAAGTGCTCGATCAGTGCCTGCGGTGGTTGTTTTCAAGATTCCTCCTCTAACTTCAACTTTTTTTAAACCTCCTGTTTATCCTTCTCCCCTTTTCCTATGTCCCAATGTTTAGATCCTAAATCCTGCTGTTCTCTGGGTTTAAGCTTCCTTTACCTACCTGGACCTGATGGTCCTTTCTTTGACTGAGAGGCACATCCCCAAACTAAAAGTTCTTGCTTCCTTCTTGGTGCATCGTAACCTTGTCCAGGAACTAGAACCTAGGCCTTTACAAGTGTTTGCCTGTTTCTTATCATGTTCCTATTCATTTTTCCAAAGTAGCTGTTGTCAGCCCTTCCCAAACCCCTACCACACACACTGGACTTATAATTATTCAATTAATTATCTTAAATTATTGCTCACTATCTGTGACCCTAGACTAGCTTTTGAGTTCTGTGAGGCGGTGACTTCATTTGATTTACTCATGTCGTATCCTGCAAACCTAGCATATGGAGGCAGACCACCTTCACAGGGACTTCACCGCAAATTAACGAAGATCAAGGCTGTTCAAACTTACGTATCTCAGATATGTCCCTTCCCTGACCAATTCTTTCCGTCCTCATCCACCCTACTTTCTTTTACTCTACTTCTGATTTTAAGGAGCACAAGTTCTTCTACTTCTTCTGGGTCCCCCTCCTTCTCCAGAATTTTCCTTCACCAGATACATTCTTTTGTTTCTTTAATCTTTTATCTTCCCTTGCTCTTTTCCTTCTGCCTGCAATACATCTGGAAAGATCTTGCTTTGGAGTCATAGGGACCTGGTAGGGAAACTTGGCTTTTCTTGCCAGCTGTGTAACTGGGACATTGCTTCGACTTCTGTAAGTAAGCCTTATGTCTTCATTTGGAAGATGAGAGTGCTACTATCTATGGATCAGCATTGTTGTGAAAATAAATTGAGCTAGTGTTTGCAAAATCTCCAGCAAAAAGTGTGGCATATAGTAAATAGATAAAACTCCCTGCCCCAAATCCCAAATAAATACATCAAAATAAAACCCTACCATGCCTAGGTCCCACCACCTTCTCCTGCTAAAATCAGACAGGAACTCCTTCCTTCATTTTCTGGCACCCAAACTAGAAACTTCCTGGTATCCACATGCAGCCCTCTTCTCTCCATCATAATTCTGTTCTCAGGCTTACTTCTCTACCTTCCTAGGGGTAACATTTTATTAGTTAAACTCTTTCCTTTAATTTCAACTCCTCCTATTCAACCAGTCTTTTCTGATTAGATGCACATCAAACATACTCAAGACTAACAAAACAAAAAACAAAAACACAGAAAACCGCATTTTTTCCTGACCTCCTGTTTCCTTCTAGTAAAGCTATCTGATCTTTCTACTCCTCTTCTTGCAAGAGACATCTGAGTTCACTGTTTTCTGCTTCCTCTCCTCTCATTCACCACCACGTTCACCACAGTGTGCCCAGGATCCCCGTTACACCACTAAAGCTGCTCCCTCCCATGGTTGCTGAATCTCACCACCGAATCCAACAGCCACATCTCAGCCCATAGCTAGCTTGACCTCTGGGTAGTGCTGGACACGTGGCCGCTTCCTCCACCTTGAAACGTTCTCTTCGCTGGCTTTTTGCAGTGCTGTGTTATCCTTCTATCTCTCAGGCTCTTTCACAGACCTCTTGATGTATCTTATGAGTGGGCTCAATAATTGTTTACATTTTTTTTTAATGTTTTTTTATTTGGAGAGAGAGTGAGAGCAGGGGAGGGGCAGAGAGAGAGAGAGAGAGAGAGAGAGAGAGAGAAGGAGAGAGAGAGAGAAAATCCCCACAGACTCTGTGCTGTCAATACAGAACCCAACTCCGGGCTTGAACTCCCGAACCATGAGATCATGACCTGGGCCAAGATCAACAGTCGGACGCTTAACTGACTGAGCCACCCAGGCACCCCAATAATTGTTAACATTATTATTATTGTTGCTGTTATTATTATTATTATTGTTAAACACTAATCTTGAGCTATTTCTAATTACTCGAACACTCTTAATTCTAGGCCTTCACTTGTGTGGCTCCCCCTTCCTGCCAGACTCTTCTCCACCTTCTCTTCCCTTCTTTCACTTAGCTTCTGGCTCTTCAACTTCACATCTCAACTTAGAAGCTTCTCCCTCCTGCACATCTTGCCTTTCCTCCTTAGGTCTGGCTCAGGCACCCCTTCTGGGTACTTTCCTGGCAACCTCTGCTTTCCCTGTCATACCACTCTTCATGTATACCGTAATTACCAAATTATATTTTCTTGGCTCAAATAGCCTCTCACTGTAAGTTCTGAGAGCTTCGTTGTGCCTGTTTTTTAGCCCCTCGCAGAATGCCTGGGTCCCATAATGGGGGTGTGCGAATGAGTGAATGGATGGGTGGAGGTGGCATTATTGCTGTGTTGGATTGGGAATTAGTATACCTTATATTTTTAATGCTACATAGTATTACCTGTGTGAACTCTGTCAAGCCCCTCCTCCAAGCTTCTTGCTCTATACAATTGAGAAAAGTTCAGCAATATTCCCGAGGGCACTTTGCAGGTGCTCTCTCTTTTTTAATCTGCACAAAGGCCCAACACAGTTGAGACTTTGATGAAAGGAGATAATGTCTGCATCTTGTCTAGCATGGATGGTTTCCCGAGCAGGGCTCTCTTCACCAATGCCATCAGTGAAGGCAGAAAGGTAATGTTCTTTCTTTATCTGTAACTTGATTCAGGTTGCTCGCAAGCGCTTGTTTTTGTTCAATGGAAAATAACACGAAATCTAACATTAACAGCAAACTTTCAGCTTTGCCATTCAAGGTATTTATTTAGTCTCTTCTGATTTAAAAACAACAGGCTCGTCCAAGTAACTCTTCCAAGTCACTTTGAATTTACTCTTTTAATGTTTTTTTAATGTTTATTTATTTTTGAGAGAGAGAGAGAGTGAGGGAGGGGGGGAGTAAGGCAGAGAGAGAGGGAGACACAAAATCCAAAGCAGGCTCTAGGCTCTGAGCTGTCAGCACGGAGCCCAACGCGGGGCTCGAACTCATGAGCTGTGAGAACATGACCTGAGTTGAAGGTCAGGTGGTTAACCGACTGAGCCACCCAGGCGCCCCTGAATTTACTGTTTTAGATAAATGCAGTGTTTTAGCATTCTCTCCCTGCCCTTTCCTTCCCACGCCCTGCCCACAGTGGAAAAGCAGCCGGAGAAGGCCTTTGGCCTGTGGTCTTTAGGTCCTCCTTGCATCCACTGATAGTGTCCATCCACTGCTTAGAGACCACCTTGCTGAGCCAGCTCTGCCTTGGCTCTCATGGGCGCTGAATCTCCTTGGAGGCTTCCACAGCTCCAAATGGTATTCTACCCCCCCTCTGCCTCTAGCCCCTGCTACAGGTGCCTCTTCTGCAAGCAATGGCAATCTCCTGGCAGGCAGGCAGGCTAACTCTCAGGTCTGAGTTCCTCAGAGCCTGTGGAAACTTCTGGATTACCTTCGTAAGAACTTGGAGGAAACAAGGTATGGAAAAAAGAGCATCCACAAGGGTTCTTATGGGCAGGGATTTTATGACCTGTTTTCTGATGTAAGTGTTTTGTGCATTAGTAGTTTATAAAAGAAATCATTGAATGAGTGATTCTCTAGCCATCTCTCTGCCTAATCATTGCCACATTAGTGTTTCATGCTGTCTTTGATTCCCATTTTATCTTGGATTTCTACTCCCTCTTCAAGGTTTTAAACCCAATGTAGGAATGAGGGTGAGTGGGACCCTGAGCCAACCTTTCATAGGAGTCTAACCTATGTTACCCCCCTCTTCCTTCCTTGGCACAGGAGCAATTTTATTTACATCCTCCCTGATGGAAAACAACCTTACATCATATTCTGCTTTCTCCATACTCCTTGTCTTAGAGGACCATATGTCTTGTCTTAAGGTGACCGTATGTCCTGGTTTTTGCCTGTGGTGGTCATGGTTTATGCCTATTGTCTCTGTGTAATTAATAGGCATGCCCCTCTTCGTTCTCAAAAACGTCCTGGCTTAGATGGTAAATTTCATGGCTACTCTGCTTTTGATAAACACGTGAAACTCAGGCCTCCAAACTTAGATTTCTTTTTGATTTAAAGCTTGGCTTTGGGAATTGCATCAAAACCCTTTTCTACCCCAATTTCCTGCCCCTTGCAAGTAAAGGCTTGGTTTTTATGACTGTTGTTCTAATGAGGGAATTATAACATCTATTTTTTTTTAATGTATGTTTATTTATTTTTGAGAGAGAGAGAGAACACAAGTGGGAGAGGGGCAGAGAGAGAGGGAGATACAGAATCTGAGGCCTGGGAAGGCTCCAGACTCTGAGCTGTTAGCACAGAGCCTGATGCAGGGCTCAAACTCATGAACCTGGAGGTTATGGCCCGAGCTGAAATCAGGTGCTCATCTGATGGAGCCACC
Source organism: Neofelis nebulosa (assembly GCF_028018385.1). NCBI lineage: Eukaryota > Metazoa > Chordata > Mammalia > Carnivora > Felidae > Neofelis > Neofelis nebulosa. The sequence continues at coordinate 31,929,844 of NC_080796.1, forward strand.
CAGGTGCCCCATAACATCCATTTTAAAGACAAAGATACCCAATAACTTTAATTAGGAGAAATGAAAATGTTTCACAAAAGAAAAAACAAACATTTAAATATGGCAACAGCATGGCACCACCAATCCATGATCCTGGGCAACACATTGTCCTGGTGCACATTGGTGGGCCTCAGATATTCAGGTGATTCCATCCCTTAGAATTAAGAACTGTTAACGTATTGTCCTTTTGACAAATTTTAGAAAAGAAAGAAAACATTGTAGCCAGAGTCTTTTTTTTTTTTTTTTTTTTTTGATTAGAGAGAGAGAGTGGGAGAGGGGCAGAGGGAGAGAGAGTGAGAATCCCAAGCAGGCTCCATCCACACCCAGTGCAAAGTCTGACTCGGAGCTCGATCTCGCAATGGTAAGATCATGACCTGAGCTGAAATCGAGAGTCAGACGCTTAACCAACTGAGCCACCCAGGTGCCCTCAGAGTCATTTTTAACCAATGCAGTCACTTTATTCTAGGCTATGTCTGCCCATCCCCTGAGGACAGTTTGTAGAAAGCTGTAGCTCTTATTTGAATAGTGAAGAGTATATTGAGGGTTAAGATAATTCATAAAATATATTTTAATATAAAAACATTAGCTGAGTATATAGGCAATCAATGAATGTTGTTTTCCAAATCTATGTGGTAATCTTATTCTGCTCATCTTATTCTGATTAGAATCAGAGCACGTTGCTCTGTTTTGGCAACATGCATGACATTGATTTTATTTTATTTTATTTATTTTTTAAATGTTTTTATTTATTTTTGAGACAGAGACAGAGTATGAGCAGGGGAGGGGCAGAGAGACAGGGAGACACAGAATCTGAAGCAGGCTCCAGGCTCTGAGCTGTCAGCACAGAGCCTGACGCGGGGCTCGAACTCACGGACTGTGAGATCATGACCTGAGCCGAAGTCGGACACTCAACCGACTGAGCCACCCAGGCGCCCCGCATGACATTGATTTTAAAAAATGAAAAGGTGTGTTCATCATTAAGTCATTGGGAGAAAATTATAGTTAATCTTAATTAAAACATGTAATTTGGTAAGCAGGATCTTTTAAAATAAAGTATCCATGGGATGAACCATTAAAACATGGGGCCTTAAAAGGTTTTAAAAGAGGCTGGGAATCTTTTACAGGCAATAGAATGGCTTCAGCGACTGAATTTCAGTAGGGTGTTTACTTTCAGAAGTTCTTCTGGTAGTAGTGAAGGATTTGCCCTGAGGCATTCACACCCTCCCTTAGTTTGTCTTGTGAAAGATTGTTTTTTTAGGGTGGTTGACTTGGATTAGGGTACAGAATGCATTACGAATATCACTTTGGCCTCATTAGAAACATGGGCTCACCAGTAGACTCAGGGGACAGCTGACTCTGCATTAGGGGACAGACAGTGACCACTGAGGGCTGATGAGCAGTGACCAGGGTTTCCCACAGTCACTATTACTGTGGCTTCCTAAACATTTCTCCCTAATATCACTCTGATCCTTGAGTAGGAAGCAGAGCCTGCCTCCGGGGATACCGGTGTGTTTTAAGAGGTAGAGTCTCCAAGAGGATGTGGAGGAGCAGTGGGGGTTGGACCATCAGGGCCAGTCTCACATTATTACTACCTTTCTCTCTTTCATCTACAGTCTGTGAGCTTATGCCTCTTCCTATCTCTCTTCCTTTTCACCTTCCCCACACCCACAGATGGGGTGGCCGCCTTCCGCGCCTTTTTGAAGACCGAGTTCAGCGAGGAGAACCTAGAATTCTGGCTGGCCTGTGAGGAGTTCAAGAAGACCAGATCAACTGCAAAACTGGTCTCCAAGGCCCATAGGATCTTTGAGGAGTTTGTGGATGTGCAGGCTCCGAGGGAGGTGTGTTGGCGGTGGCGAGAGTCTTGTAAGACCTCTATCCATGGCTCCTGGCTCACATCTCTCTCTTGGCGGGGGTTTGAGCCAGTCTTGTTGGGGACTGTCTTCTGAACTGAGCCTCGCTGCTCTGATGGCTCTTAATGAAAAGAGGATCACTTCTAAAGTGCACAGCCCAGGGCTTCTAAAGAGGGGCTCTATTAGGAGTGCTTTAGTTGTCTTTCAAACATGTGCCTGCAAGACCTGTGTTTCTATAGGGATTCTGTAAGGATAGATGCCATTGAATCCATGTTAGTTTTCCTAGTGGAAGGCAGCACAGGTTAATGGGATGAGCATCCACTTTGGAATCTTATTCCAGTCTCAGCTCTACCAGTTAGAAGCTGTGTGGTCTTATCCGAGTTATCTAGTCTCTCTGACTCCCATCTGCCCCAAAGTGAAAGTGTACCTTTCAAGACTACTCTGAGTATTAGGGATAAAGCACCTCGTCAACATCTGTCACTGCCTATTAATGAGTCATTACAGTCATTTATATTATTTTATAATAAGTTATTATCATTTATAATAATAAAATGAATCTCTATATATGGCTGTGCTGAGTTATAAAACAGAATTTTACTTGGGAGGATTTTATAGAAGCAAAATGTTTGCTGTCTACGAGTTTTGGTGTGCTATATACCTAGGACTCTTCAATTATTCTTTGACTTGGGAGGTAGGAAGTCTTTGCCCAGTGCCCAGGATGCTGTAGACCCTTTAAAATGCTGTTTAGAACAGAGATGTCCATTCTAACCATAATCTCTCCTCCTGGGGCATTTGTTTCTTTAGTGGTTAAGAACAAACAAGAGGGCAAGCTTCCTTTAGGGAATCCACATTAATACTTACCTTCAGTCTCACTCTTTGCTTGACATCATGAAGACCCCTGGATTAGGAGTTAAGTGATTTGGGATTTTGCCTTGGCTCTGTTACTAACTTTCCATACTGCTTTAGAGCAGCCTTTTAGTATCTCTTTTCTTCAGTGTCCTTATCTGTAAATTGAGACAAAGAATGTCTGGTCTTCAGACCTCACAGAATTCTTGCTGGGATTAAAAGGGATAACCTCCATGAAAACAGTTTGAAAAGCATGACTAAGCTTACATATATAAGATACTGTCATTAGTAATTATTACATAGCTAGGAGCAGTTGCCAGGCACCTTGGCCCTTGAGGGCCTGTGACCATGCTCTCTGTTTGTGTCTCCAGGTAAACATAGACTTCCAGACCCGAGAAGCCACGAGGAAGAACATGCAAGAGCCATCCCTGACTTGCTTTGACCAAGCGCAGGGAAAAGTACACAGCCTCATGGAGAAAGACTCTTACCCCAGGTTCCTGAGGTCCAAAATGTACTTAGATTTGCTGTCCCAAAGCCAGAGGAGGCTCAGTTAGACCTCGGATGGGGACTCTTGGAGATCACTGGCTTCCCCCCTCCCCTTGCTGCCAAGACCATATTCTAATGTGAAATGTCATAGGTGTTCAAAAAGCGATGGCGTTTAGTTTGGGAGCCTGGGGGATGAGGAGTGGATGAAGGGCCATTCCAAAGTCAGATCCAGTCACCAGAGCTCGGACTCTATTCCATTAACCCATGTTTGTGTTTTGGTTAGCGGTAGCACCTTGCTGCTGTTACCCTCCTTCTGGGTCAGCAACTTGCCCTTCACAATGCCTTGGGTCATTTCTGCTGAGAAGGCAGATTTGCTATGCTGGGCTAATGTGTAAATAATGCAAATGCAATTCCCACCACTTCCACACCCTCCTCAGTAAGGATTCTTGGCTCTAACTTGTACTATACCCCTGTGAGGAATAGCTAGAAGACTCCGGCTCACCTAGGTGATTTGCCGTCACAATGTAGTGGCCAGTGCTAGTGTAGGAGAGAGGTTTGTGGGGAATCCCAGGTTTCTAACGCTGTCATGGACAGGTGGCCTCTGGGAGAAGGGGCAAACTCCATGGAGCTGGCTATTTCTTCCATTTCCATTAGACAAGTGTGAAAAGCTGTCATCACTGCCCATCTTAGCCTAGGAAATTCACAAGACATTTTTACCCTCACAATTCCATGAAGGGTCTTGGGAGATCTCTTATATGATTTCTGATGTGGGGTCTGCTTTTAAGAAAGATACAGCTTGCAGATCTTCCTTGATTCTACCAAGAAGTATTCCAGAAGTCGAACGACCAGGGAACATAGCTCCAGTAGACTTTTGTGCAATGGGGCGCCATATAACCTCTCTGTTGCTTAATGTATTCTCCGCCGTCACCTCCCTGTGGCATCACACATCACTGATCTCTTAGAAAGACAGCTTGGCAAAGGGAGGTGAATTCCCATAGCATGGACAGCTTTCATGGTGCCTAATACTTTCCTTGTCTCTCCCTGTCCCCCCTTCCATGCAGGTCATGTAATTATGATGGGGGAGAATGGGAACTTAGGCTGTAACTCTTCAGCTTGCTTCCTGGGAGCATGCTTTCTTAGAAAGGTCTCTCTCATGAGGGCCATCTTGGCTATTCAGCAACTTCCTTCTTGATCTCTGACCTTTTGGGATTGAACATGGAACAGGAGGTGAGGCTAAGATCACTGTGAACATCTGGCTGTGGAGAATCTTCCTAAAATGCTTTCATGGTACCCTGAGGCTCCTTTTGGAAATGTGTCAGGATACTCTTCCTTGGAGGGTGAGCGTAAAGCACCCTAGCTTCCTGAGAAAAAAAGTGGACTTCGGCACAAATTTGCAGTGCCAGGGATATGAATCCTCAGCAGAGAGACTGGAAAGTGGAAGAGGAGTCTGGAAGAGGCTGGTCTCCAGGTGGACCAAATCGTAGAGAATATGGTGGAGTTACTATTGGGATAATTCACAGCCAGTGGATTTGGAGTCATTGCAGATCTCCACAACTTTCAGCTTGACTAAATGAAATAGCTGCGATTAGGCGTAAGCTCTGGAGTGCAGGCGGTTGAGAACTGGGCTGAAGCATTCTCCTTTTGTGGGGTGATGGGCCTCTTTAGGTACACAGGATTCTAGTGTTTGCATTCCTGTCCAGTAACTTTGTGAATTTCTTCCTTCCTTGGCTGCAGCTAGACAAGTTCAAGAAGGCTCTTGAGTCCCACTGGTGTTAGGGTCCATTGCTCCGCCATGACACGGCGTATCTGTAAGTGAGGGCTGGTGAGTCTGTCTGAACCATCAAGGAGAGAACACATACCTCTTAGCCCTCACACCGAAGCACTCTGTGAAATCTCATGTTCAAGAACTCTGATGCCTCAAATAGGTGTTGTTAGTTAGATCAGGTAGTGTTCCCCTGCCCCCACTGGTAAAAAACCATTCTTAGCTAAAGCTGCCGGAATTAATTTAATGATCAAATTCTTGAACAGGGTATTTTAAACATTGTTTACATATGAAATGTACATCTGCTGCCAACTCTACTGTCGAATATGAGGTGCATGTAAATTGGAATGGCAGAGTTATGGAAAAATGAAATGTTTCAGAGGGGCCTTTTTACCACTTCCACTATCCCCAGGAGAAGTCTGAACAAGACTGTCATGCAGTGGCCTCACTTGAGGCCTAGAGTTCTTGCCAACCATTGGTGGAATGAAGGCTGCAGACGGTGGTGTCATGACACCCAGTGACTTCCTCCCACGATGGGGAGGCGCAAAGGACCAAGCTTGGGTATCCTGAATTTTGCCGCTACGTGAGCGTATGTGGGCATGTGTCTGTGTGTAGAGGAATGTGATGGCTATATTTATGGTACTCCCGTGGAGTGTCTGCGTGCATGTGTGTGTGTGTGAGACCATTGTGAGCATGAGTCCAGGACACCACAGAGACCATCTTCCCATGGGGTAGAGCTGTCCTCACACCCTTTCTCTCCTGCTTCCCACAAAAGGCACAGAGCTCTCTGCTCTGATACCTATGTTCAGGCACTTAGGTCATGCCAACCCAGATTTTGGTCTGTGACGAAACAAAGAGAAATGTTTACAACATCTAGAGCAATATCAAAGCATACCTCATCCACGCCCGTCCATGTCTCCCGGTCCTGCCCTCTTGCCCGTCTCCTCTTCCACAAGCCCTCATCTGCCTCGCTAGGTGGGCCTCTGCAGGTGCCACTTCTTCCATTTAAGGTCTTCCTTTTGTCCTCGTGCCAGGCTTGTGCTGTGGACTGCCTTCTGGGCTTGAGGCTTGCTCTGGGCCTGGAACCTCTGAAGACCCAGGGCAAGCCAGGGCAGGAGGCCAGGCAGAGCTGTGATCTTTAGGACTGCTCTCCACCCCCAAGTGGCCTTTTGGCCCCACTTGCGCGGCAACCTGTTTTTAGGCTAGGTGTAAGATTTCCCATTGCCTTTGGCAAACCAAATAGACCATAATCAGTAACAACCATTCATAGCCCCGGGGCACCTTTGGGTTGAGGAAGGATCCTCTGAGCATGCCCAGGCTCACCCAGAAAGCCTGTTACAAGTGCTCATTCCCAGGTTGCACACCCAGAGATGCTGATCCAAAAGACCTGGGTTTTCAGACCCAGAAAACTGCATTTTTAGTAAGTCCCTATAGACCATGCTTTGAAAAAAGATGTTCTAAGACAGTGGCTCCCACCATTGGCTGCTCATTGGAATCACCTGTAGAGTTTTGAAATCTAAATGTCCAGGTCCCACCCCAGAACAGCTTGGGGCCACGACCCAAGACATCAGCAGTTTTCAGAGCTCCCCAGGTGATTCTACGTGCAGGTGAGGTGAGGAAGCACTGGCCTGAGGAGTGAGGATGTGCAGGGCTGAGCTTATGCAAACGTGTGGCCAAGAGGGCTGGAGCAAGCCAAGATGCAATCAGGCACAACACCCGGAACCCGCCAGCCCTGAGCTTGATTCGGGGAGGCTGCTTCTGTGCTGTCTCAGTCTGATTCGCCCCTTTGAGATCAAAACGTTCCAGCTGCATGCAGTGTTCGGCAGCGGGTGTGCCGATGGCGGGGAGCTCTGGAGGGTATTTGATTAAGAGAGGTTTTCCCACACATCCTGAGCCTCATTCGCAGTGCTTCCTCCAGGCTTGCCTCCTGGGCTGCTCCCTCGTCTGTTTGCTCTCGTGCACTCTGTGTTTGGCTGTCTGCGTTTGGTTGTGCCTCTGTATCCAAGGCCATGGGATGACGTGGTAGTTGAAACTCAGGTAGCAGGGGAAAGGGTGTGTCGGGGTAATAATGGCAGAAGCACGACAACTTCCAGGTTTCTCATCGGAGGGTCACCCACCCCAGGAATATGCTCTTTGGAGCTTTCTTTTCCAAGGCCACAGTGGGGCTTCAGTGCCTGCTGTTAGCCCTCACGATCGCCTCTTTGGTCTCAGGCTGGGTGGGCAGATGAAAGTTCCTAGTTGATTTTATTCTCTGGTGCTCCCCCTCCCCGCCCGCCCCAGAACTTGCTGCTCTGAATAAACCAAAGCTGTGAAACGGTGTTCTGCCCCGGGCGGCAGGCCCAGCCTCCGGGAGCGGCCGGGGTGTGCACGTGCCCCGGGGCCCTGGACTGTGAGGGAAAGACACGAATCCATTGTGTTGAGAGCTGGGGGAGGGGGGGGAAGAGACTGAAGAGGAAGGAACAGGGTGGGAAAGATGAATGGCTGAGGTGCCGGCTGCCTCTCCATGAAGCAGAAGGGAGAGGTGAAAGCGGCACAGGCAGAGGCAGAGATGCCCCATCGACACGAGCGCCCAGAACCATCCTGACCCTGTCCGTGCCTACTTCCACGCAAAGGAGAGGAATCTGATTTTCCACCTGACACTGTCCTTCAGTGCGCCGAGCGTCAGCCCTCATTCAATATGCGTCTCTCCGGGTCAGAAGCGGGAGAGGCGGCAAAAGTCACCCCTGCCTTTGAGAACCTGTGCCACTTGGCCTGAGATCGTGGAGGAAGAAGCCAAGAGCAGAAATGTCTTCCTGTCCCTGTGGCCTCTCGGGACCGCCCAGGGATGCCGTGGACCAAGATGGGAGGCTGCGGGACGGGGCCACTGGCTTTCCCAGGGTTGGGGGCCAGGCCCGCTCAAGAAACTGCTCCCTTGTGGATTGTTACCCCCTTTGGACCCTTCGGCCGCCTTCCGTGTGCCGCGTGCGGGGAAAGGTGGCCGGCGGCGCGCGCTCCAGCCGCGGGAGCCCTAGCTGAGTCACGCGGCGTGCACCACAGATCCGTAGCCGCCCAGCTGCCATGTAAACCGCTTGGCTGACGGAGTCCTCATTGAGTTGTCTCATTACTGTGCAAAGTGGGATAATGTCATTCACCTTTACTATAAACAAGGCTGTGAGAACATAATAAACACACCCTGAACACGCTGCCCTTCGCTCTCTGCCCACGTTTCTGGCCAGCTGACTCTTTATGAGGAGACGCTTCGCACAACACACGGGCTCCCCCAGGGGGGCACGTGGCCTCCCCAGGCAGGGGCTGGCACGGGGTGGCCATCAGGAAAAGCAGCCGTGTGGGTGGGGAGTGGTTTGGGACGGTGTGGGGGGTGGAGGGTGACTTTAGGTGACGAGGGTGGCTTCGGAACCGTAAAGTGCTACACAAATACGAGGTTTTTATTAGCACCACCTACCGCTTGGAATGCAGGGAGAGACAAGGCTGAGGGACGGTGTATGTATTTGTTCAGCTGGAGCAGTCTGAAAATGGAGGGGGGTTGATCTTGCTCATGACTGCAGCGCACTTCATACAGTCGGCGTGTCCCTGAAAAGTGTGCTTTAGTCATCAAGCCTTCGAGGGTCTCTGGTGATCAGGTCCGTGGAGGGGACCAAAGGAGAAGAGGGTGCAGTGTCTGCTTGTAAAAGCTCATTTTGCATGTGTGGGGAAAAGCTAGAGATACACGAAATGTTAATAATCCAGATCATTAAAATGCACCAGAGAAGGTCTGTCTAAAGGAAAGCGGGTGTTTCTTCACAGGTGGAATGCTTTGGGTTAACTGAAAAAGCCTTTTGTCATGCAAACCATCACTCCCAAAACCCAGTGTTGAGGACTGGGCTTTGAGGGGTAGCAGCCTGGGCAGGACAGGGACCTGCTGCTGGGGAGGGTGTGTGATTGGTTCCTCTCTTTCCAGCTATGCCCCTTACCCTTATTGCCACTTGGGTTTCTGACCCTTCCAGAACTGAGAAGGGCAGGGAAAGAAGAGAGGGAAGGGAGCAGGGCAGGGGGGTCCTCCCTGATGCACATGCCTCGGGCTCTTTGGGCTTGGGAAAACTCTGGTGAGTCCTTCCTGGGTTCCTTGGAGACCCTGCCTCTGAGGAGTCTTTCCCTCTTACCTCCAGCTCCCCTAAACAGGCTGAATGCTTTCCTACTCTGGCTGGTGCTTGCTCCTTCTTGGGAAGTGCCCCAGCTTCTCTCTGCTGCACTCTGTTTGTTCCTCCAGGCCACCCTTTGGGACAGCTCCTTGGATGACCCCATGCCAGTCTTCGTCTCAGAGACCCACAGCTGGCCGACTAGAAGCATTTGGGGCGTACTTGACCCTAGAATCACAAGGCTTCTGCTCTGCAGCCAGAGCCCCCTGCCAGCCCCCAGCTCATGTTTTTGATTTTCTAGGCTGGGATTAAGTTTCCAAGCCTCAGAGGCACATGTCAGGCTCTCCCAGGAATGCTGTATACCCACACTCTCTGGGGGTGAGGTGAGAGGCAGGCACTTAGCCCTTCAGGAGGGAGGCTGGACTCATAGTACACTAAAAGTTCCAAAAACCTTCACAAATTCTCTCTGGCCCTGACCTTTTTCTCTGGTGGGACAGCTTTGGAGTGCCCCTCACTTGTTCTCTGCTCCTTCCCTGCAGTGTTCGCTGGGTCTGGAACCCTTTGGGTCTGAGATCTATCTCCTAGGCCTTGACAGAGCCTCTTTCAGATGGAAAACACTTAACACTATGCTGAGCATCTCATTACCACACAGTAAATGTGGGGAAAACAAGCAAAATCCCTTCTGTCCTATTGTCTACACCAAGCAAGTGGCCAGAGGAAAACAAGAGAAGTCATTGATATAACTCCCTCCTGTGGATGCATTTCTTAGTTGAGGTCTGTTCTTGTCCCCTGTCCAGGAGGTAGGGGGCAAAGCCATTTCGAAAGCTAGAAGGAAAGTGGGGACCTGTCATGGGTGCTGCCTCCCCTGTCCATGACTGGTTCTATAGCACAGAGGGGACACCAAGCCCCCCACCACACGTCACAGTGGCTGTGTGCCCAGCCATGAAAACAAAGCCGTGAGCCTGAGAGAACCATCTTTGACTGGGGTTCCATCAGCACACTCTTCCAGATAATTGGGGCTCTGATGCTAGACAGTCTGAGTTTGAATCTCAGCTGTGAACTCTGCTTACAAGTTATGTGGGCCTAGGAAAGTTATTTCCCTGTGCTTCAGTTTTCTCATCTGTAGAACTAAAATAAAAACAGAGCCAACCGCTTGGGGCTGTTGTGAACACAGTGTACGTTAACACGGAAGCCTGTTTATCCCAATGCCTAGGACATAGCAGGCACACAGTGGGTACCAGCTGGTGCCTTCTCTCCCACGGATCACCAGGACTCCAGCCAGCACCTCCATTCCAAGTCCGCTTGGCTTCTTGATTGAAGGCAAAAGGTGTTACGTGATCAGTGTCTCCCCCTTTCCCACTAAACCATAAACTTCCTGAAGACTGTCTGCCTTGCTCCCTACTCCAGTCCCTGGATAATTATTGAAACAATATTATTTCTACAAATGTTTTTGAGCAGCCCTTCTAGATTAGGCACTTCTAGGGTAGGCTGGATGTGGAGGTCAGAAATCTACTACCTGGGCCCTCAGAGAACTTACTTAACTCTCACCGGAACTTAGCCCTTCACAAGCGTTGGCACAAGGCTTACCAAATGAGGGGTATAGAAAGTGAGTGGCTGTAGATTCAAAAGCGGCCATATAATAGAAGACACTTCAGGAGCCAGGAGTTTTGTAGAGCAATTTAGATGCTCTGTCTCGTTGAATCCCCACCACAATGCTATGCGGTAGGGTGTTGATTTGCTAGGCTTCTGTCACAAAATACCACAGACTGAGTAGCTTAAACAACAGACATGTATTTCCTCACAGTTCTACAGGCTGGAAATCCAAGATCAAGGTGCAGGCACGATTAATTTCTTCTGAGGCCTCTCTCCTTGGCTGTAGAAGGCCACCTTCTTGCCATCTTTCCTCTGTGACCATGCCCCTTGGGTCTCTTCCTCTTCTTGTGAAAACACCTGTCGGGTTGGATTAGGGCTTACCCCAACAGCCTCATTTTAATTTAATCACCTCTCTGAAGGCCTATCTCCAAATTCAGTCATATTCTGAAGTATTTGGGATTAAGGCATCAGCATATGAATTTGCTGGCGGTGGTGGGGGGTGGGGGGGGGGGAGTGGGACATGACACAGTTCAGCCCATAGCAGGTAGATACCATTTTGGGTTCTTATCCCCGCATACAGATGAGGAAACTGAGGCATAGAGAGCTTAATATACCCAAGGTCATGCAACCTGCAGGTGACAGAATTGGATGTAGAACCCCAGCCCTGTAAACCCACAGCTGGTGTTTTTAACCTCTGCTTTGCTGTGGACTAGAAGGGAATGCATGGGTGGGGTGAGGTGCGTGGGTGCAGGGGAGGGGAGGGGGTGCTGGAGCTGAGCTGCCCCTGGGGTGGGAGGGATGCATGTATACGCCAACACAGGCCGAGGCGGAGGTGAGGGTTGGGGTGGGAATGGGGGTCAGTTCCTTATCTTTTACTTGCTCAAAAATCTGGGCTCCCAGAGATGTTGAAGTCCTGATGGAAAATGCTGGTGGCTGACGCATGCACTGCAGAGCCGGCTGGAAATTGGATTCGCCGATTATCTGCCCGAGCTTTTCCCCAGCTGTGCGTTCAGGTGCCCTTGTGCCAGTTTGTTTGGTTTCTGTCCTGCTCTTTGTGCTCTGTCTCCTTTAGGATGATGGGTTGCTACCGTCTCCTCCAAGCCCGTGGTTCTCCCGGGGCAGGCTGAGTCATAGCCCTGCCCACAACCCCAGACGTGCTGAGTCTCTGTCTCCTGCGTCTGCCATGGGGCAGGCTCCGGGCATGCCCTTCCCACGGAGGGAGAAACAGCCCCATCTCCTCAGGCACTAAGATTAGTCTTGCAGGTGCCAAAAGGGACAGGGGCTCTCCTCTTAGACACATGGCAGGCGAGAACATGGAGATTCGGATGCCTGAGATTGAATCCTGAAACCTTTGCTTTTTAGGGAGTGTGACCGTGGGGAAGGAACTTTGCCTCTTCTAGCCTCTGTTTTCTTGTTAGCAAAAGGGGGATAGTAGTACCCACATTTCCAGGCAGGGTGGCTGTGAGGATTGGAGATGAGATGGGCAAAGCACTGGGCAGGAGCTGGCATGTGTAGGCCAAAATAGTACCCACAGGTATTGGAGATTTCGACCCTGGTTTGCAACCATCCCGGAACCGATCATGGGGCTGTGGGCAGTAGAAAGTCCAGGGCGGTAGGTTGAATGTAAGCTGTATTGACAAATGGGATGTCTGACACTGGAAGCAGAACAAGGTGCCTTTCATTCCGGAGGGTGCTCTGCCCCAGCCAGCGTATTAGGTCCCCGCCTGACATGCCCTACGACCTAAATTAGCAGGGATCATTCACTTGTCATGCAGGCTTTCCAGTGAGACACACAGAATGCACACAAATGACCCGAACTTTGAATTGACCGAGCTAAAAACAAGATCCTGTGAGTTGCAAAACCAAATTATCTGATGGAGCACTTTTGGTATGCCCTGCCCTACTTTATGCGGGGGGCCAGAATGCTACTCCTGACTTGTAGCCTTTGGAGACATGTGAGAAATGTCACTGATGTGCATGTTCTCACTCAAGGTCCCAGTGGCTCCGGAACCCACCTCGAGTGCAGAATAGCTGTGTATGTGTTTGCTGGGAGGTTAAGGAAAATTATTTTAATCTTATGTCTTAAAAATGAAATTGTCGGGGCACCTGGGTGGCTCAGTCGGTTAAACGTCCGACTCTTGGTCTTGGCTTAGGTCGTGACCTCACGGTCTGCGAGACGGAGCCTCACGTAGGGCTCTGCGCTGACAGCACGGAGCCTGCGGGGGATCCTCTTTCTCTCCCTCTCTCTCTGCCCCTCCCCTACTTGCACTCACTATCTTTCTCACTCTCAAAATAAAATTTTAAAAAACCACACAAACCTTAAATAAAATGAAATTGTCGAGGTTTTCCAGTCAGTGCTTTCCCAGGTCAGCTGTCACCGATAGCGAGGATGCTTTGAATCCACCACTCCGCAGGGCTTAGGTTGGCAACATCTGCCAGGAAATGGCAAGGTAGGGGTGAGGAGCTGGAAGGGAGCTTCTAGGACCTTATGCGTCATCATCACATTCAAATCGCAGAATCCCCCAGGTGGGGGCATGCTGAGCGGGGCAGTCTCCCCATAGAGGGGAGAAAGGGAGTTGAGTCCTGGGGAGACGAATATGCAGCAATTACCCATAAGAATCTATTGGTTTGCTTTCCTGACTCAGGGCTGGCAGTTGCTAAGATAAAGGGGTCTTGCAAGGGAAGAGGGGAGGTGGTGCCTGTGGGCAGCCAGGGGGCTTGCAGGACCCGGTCCCTCCCACTGGCAAATGGCCCTTTGCAGGCAGCTCTTCCGAGGGGCTGGTCTCAGCCAGAGGAGACATTCTCACGCAGAGGGGTGGCATCTGGACCTGCTTTGTAGCCACAGAGACAGTCTTGCTCTGTGGAGGGAGCAGCTGTTGGCCACCTGCTCGCCAGCCTGGGTTAAGCCCTCTTTTGAGGAGGAGGGAGACAGCCTGGCCTCTAGAATAAAGGAGGCGTTCAGCATTGCCTGCCTGGGCCATTAGCTTTGGGAGGTGAGCCGTGAGCAGGGTGCAGCGGCCCAGATGCTCGTCACGTGCCCCGCTCTGCCCCACCTAAGGTCCCACACACAGGGCCCCCCTCCACACTCTGGCAGCTGGCCCGTCTGCCAGCCTTTTTGTCTTAGTAGCACCTGCCCCTGCTTCTACTTCCCTGTCCCCAGGGAAGCATCTGTCCCAGAGCCAGACAGGCTAGCAGCAGGCTAGACAGAGGCCAGCCATGCCAGGCCGCTGTGGAGAGATTCAGGGGCTCGGCCTATTTACTGCTCTCGCTCTTCCACGAAGACAGGTTCAGCTTACCCTACAGGCTCACGCCATTTGGGGGGGGGGTCTGTGCTTGTGGAGGGGGGACATTGGTGGGGTTAGAGGAAGAGGAGATGCTCTTTGAAGCTGCAGGGAAAAACAAGGCCGTATGTACACATCCATGACCGAGAGAGAGAGAGAGAGAGAGAGAGAGAGTGGTAAAACATACCCTATAATCGCTGAGTTGGAGCAGAGAACTTGATGGGGTTATGCAGTTCTTGACATAGGGATCACTGATCACTGCTATTCGTGAAGCGCGTCTTATAAGCCCATGTTTTACAAACATTTTCTTTCTTTTTTTTTTCCCCTCATCATCACAAGGCAGGGCTGTCCTGGCTTTTGCTTTTGTCTTTTAATTGAGCTTTTATTGACATATAACATTTTATTAGTTTCAGGTGTGCAACATAACGATCTGCTATTTGTGTATATTGCAAACTGGTCACCATGGTTAAGGCTGGTGAACATCCATCACCTCCCAGTTACAAGTTTCTCGTCACGAGAACTTTGAAGACCTACTCTCTCAGCAACTTGCAGATATGCAGTATGGTGTTTTTAGTTATTGTCACCATGCTGCACAGGACATCCCCAGGACTTGTTTATTTGATACACTGGAACTTACAAACATTTCATTGTTTAAGCGCCAGCACAGCCCTATGGAGCAGGCATTATTATCCCATTTTATAGAAAGGTACGTTGGTCTCTGAGGGTTATTGCCGCTTCCCCAGGCAAATGGCAGGATGGGATTGCAGACCGAATGTGAATGATTAGCACCAAGCTCTTAGCCATGACCTTCCACCACTTCCTGGGCCCACGCTTTGCCTTCCTGAAGAAAAGACCTCTCTAGATCACTTCTTCTACAGGAGAGCTAAGCTACCTATTTAACTTTTCATCTGTCGTTCATTTTCTTTCTCTTTTTACCCAGACTATAAGCTCCCAAAGGGCCAGTGTCAAGTCTGATACTTCTTGGATGGCAGCCTGCGCTGCCCAGGGCTCTTGTATGATGCACAGTGAGTGCCTGGATGTTCCCTCTAGAGTCAAGGTTATACTGGGCTGTCCTTCTTGTGCATAGATACCCCTGACTCTCTGTAGGGCTTCAATATTAGTTTTTTCAGTTCCAATCTCCCTTAAAACTGCTTGCAAATTCCATTAGAAGGTGAATAGAAGGTGAAGGTGTGGGTGAGGGCAGGTCTATGGCTCGGGAAAAGAGTGAGGCCTCTATCGGAGGAACAAGATCTGGGCCTGGAGGCCCTCTGGGGAGGGGTTTTATAGGCCCTGCCATTACTTAAATATACACAGATCTGGGAATCCTGTAAGCCCGAGGCCAGGGAACAGCTGCTCTGCCAAGGGTGTATCTGTCTGGTAATTCTCATTTTTATTTGAATGCCCATCTGCCCCATCACTGACGTCACCACACAGCACGTCCTGTTTTCCCTGCCTGTTGCCTGTGCCTGTGGTGTGGCCTTGCACTCAGGATGATCAAATGGCTCTGTGGGTGGCCTCCCTCTGAAGTGCATATGCATGGGGTGGAGGGGGCAGGCTGGGCCAGAGCGGGTGAGGATCCAGGCTGCCCATCAGGAACAGCGAGGAGGCTGTGGTGTTGTGCGTGTGTGTGTTGTGTGTGTGTGTGTGTGTGCATGCGCACCATGGGGGATGGCAGGCTGGGCAGGGGCAGAGTCTGGGAGCACCATCTTTGGTAGGAGGGAGGACGTGCCCTGGGAAAGGGCAGCTTCTGAAACCCAGAAAGGTTTGCCACTTCTGTGGCTAAGCAGTCAGCCCCGGGGGATTAAGGAGTCAAGTGACCTCCTCCAGAACCAGGGCTGCCTAGAGGTTCTTCCAACCTCTGGAGCTTCCCATGCCCAGCACAGGCCACAGCCATGAGAATAGGTATGCAAAGTGCTGAGAACATTCAGTGATTATAAGTTCTAGTCTCAAGCTAAGATTATTAAATATAATTTAATAATTATGTTACCCCCTCTATCTCCTATCCCCCAGTATTTCCTCACCTTCTGTTCTTCACAGTAGTCCTGGATTCAAATGCTGGATCTGGTTATTTACTAGTCATGTGATCTTGAACAGTTTCCTTAACCTCTCTGAGCCTCAGTTTCCATACCTGTAAAATGGGCCCAGCATTTCCACTCCTAGATATATAAACCTCCAAAACATTTTTATACGTGGACACCAAAAGGTGTGCACAAGAGTGTTCTTAGTAGCACGAAATAATAACAGTAGCACTTAGTAGCAGTAGCAAAAGACTGGACACCACATAAAAAGCTCTCAAAAGAAGAGGATAGATTATGGTACGTTGACTCAACAGAGTATCACATAGTTGTGAAAGTGGATGATGTCCGGTGATTCTGCAGCAACACTGGATGAATCGAGGCAAAATAGTGTTGAGCTATAAAAGCAAGTCCTTCTATTAAAATTTGAATATAATTAAAACAATATTTTTTAAAGTTTCCATAGATATACAATCTAAAAAAAGAGACAGGAAGTGATAGGGGATGGGGTTGGCCTGTTGTAAGGGGAGGTAGGGAAGGATTTTTTTTTTTTTTAATCAAGCAGATAAACTTATTTGTTTTGTTATTTCAAGAGTTTATGGACAAGGGAGGCTAAGCCAGCAATTCTTAATAGACTGTTATGAAAATTAACTACAGAAGAGGGCCGGTACATTATTTTAATTTGTGACAATATAGGGAAGGAGCATATGAATAGATACAATTCTTGGGTTAGATGTAGGTTCCAGGGTGTTCATCAGATCACTAAAACAGATGATTGAAAAAAAAATCATTAAGACCCAAGCATGGACCAATAAGGATAGTATGAATGAAAGAAGTATTAGAAGATTAATTCAGTTTTGTGCACTGAAGTCCATTAAAAATATGACGGCAGAGATTACAGGATTGAATCAAATGAAATAATGTTCTTAACAACCTCCTAATGCACTCTCTGGCATCCAGTAGGTACTCAAGAAATAAAGTTAATCTCTCCATTTTCCCAGCCAACCATGGACCTTATCTTGCTCCCCGTAAATCAGGATTCTTAGTGCTTTGGTCCTTTAGGGATGGAGCCTAAGTGACTTATTAATTTCCTTGTGCTTCCTTCCTCTCCTGCTCTCCTCTCCTCTCTCCCACCAGAGAAAATAATAAAGCTTATCCATCCTGTGTTGCAGAGCTCTGGGGACAGTATATATGAGAAGGCTCAGGCTGTTAAGTGCCCCCAGTAAACGGTTGCTTTCCTATATGCCCTGCACCCTATCAGTGGATGGGAAGAACAAGGTACAACTCCCGGGCCTGGGCAGGTTCTCCAGGTGACACAGACACATGGCCATGCTGCTGGTGTCCAGAGAGGAGAGAGCCCGATGTGGTCTGTAATATTCTAGGAGGACGCTGCAGAAGGCGGCCTGGGATTGCGCACAATGTGGCTCCTATGGGCTAATGGAAAGAACACTGGACTTGGACCTAGGGCTGTAAAACCTGGGTTAGGATCCCGAACTTTCCCTGCTCTCCTCATCTGTACTATGCAGCTTGGTCTATAAATTAAACCCACTCACACATGCACACGCACACACACACAATGCAATGTGTGCCCGACACAGAGTAGACCTCCAAAAACTGTTTGCTGAATCTGAATCCTCTCCAGAGCTCGGGTTTTCCTCCAGCGGACTGATAGACTCACACCAGTCAGAGTGAAAAATGCCTAATCCAGATTTGACAAGGAAGTGTCATTCAAGCTTCAGTGCCGGTAAGTTTGGTGGAATAGACGGGTGATGTTTGTCACGGGGATGGAAGCGGATCGCTGATTTGTATCCCTGCATCCTGAGCCCCCTGTCCATTGGAGCAGGATGCCTGGAAAGACATGACAAAAAACAAGTCTCCTTGTTTCCCAGCCCTTGTTTCAGAAGCAGAGGAAGGAGAAAGGAAGTCACTGAAGCAATTCTGGGGAACCCTCATGGTGATGGAAATCAGGCAGATGGTTTGGGGGTACTGGTGATTTCACAACCCACGGGTCTTTTAAAAATCATTAGGCTTGTCCTGAGATAGTTAACCTTCTTTTCCCTCAAAAAAGTGACTTAGCCCAGCCCAGCAGCATGATTAGGTCGAGGTCTGTGAGACAGACCGGAAGGCTGGGGTGAACTCTGTACTTATTTCCAAAACAGATCTACTGAACACCCATTATGTGTAGGCATGGGGCTGAGCTTTTTATGTACTTAAGAAAAAAATCTTCATGATATCTTAACCATCGGAATGTCTCCAACTATTCATTTTTTTTTAGGTGTGAAACAGACTGGAGACAGTTTCTTAGGTCAGATGGGGTTATCCTGAGATCAATAGTGAAAATGTGGGGGCAGAAACCAGGCGTTGGGGTGGAGGCGACTGCCACAGACAGGAAGTGAGGGCATCTTGTATTTTAGGTCACACCTGCCTGTGTAACGCAGAGGCGGGGGTGGTGTCTGCGGATTTTGACCAGAGCACAGCTATGAGACTTGGAAGGGAGACCCTGGAGTCCCCCAGTGTCCCCGTTGGAAATACCTCCCACCATGGCCATTGCTGACCTCACACCGCCAATCCTGCCTCCTGCCTCACTGCGGAGGGGGACTAAAGTGTGCCTGTCTTTCCACAGCGTTTGCATTTGCCAGAGATAAAGACCTTCGCCTGAAGGGATAAAGCTGGGCTCATCTTGAGCTTCAGTGGGAATTTTGGAGAAGGTGTGGGGTAGGGGGGAGCTTAGAAAGAGCCATTTGGGTGTCTTTTCTCCTCACTCCAAGGGGCCAGAATTCTGTTCAAATTGAAAATGTGGCCAGCCTCCCCACTCCCCATGGCCCCCATATATTTAAAACTCTAGGGTATTCGTTCGTCTTTATGAGTAGGGAAAGGTCTTTTTACATTTAGGAGCTTTTCTTTTCTTTTTTGGATATGGGGTACATGAAGGTGTTTTATAAATAGTAAAAGGTTACATAAGTGTAAGATGATGCTTTTCTTATTGCTTCCTATGGAGCCCTGCTGCAGACAGAGGCCTCTGATCTTCTCACTGGGAGCCTCGCTCCCCTCAGCGGAGCCTGGCCCAGATTGGAATCCCGGGAGTACATATTATGTAAGGTTCGGTCGGCTAAACTGAGTAGACCTTCTCTTCTCATTTTCAAGTTTGGTTAGATTTATTTCAATTAACAAGTTGTATTAAGTGTTCACAAGGTACGTAGGACAGAAAGAAGAATAAAAGATTGCATGGTTCCTGTATTCAAGGAACAAGAAATAGAGAAAAAGTGGATCTTTTGGTTAAGTGGAATTTTAGTTAAAGCCTCAATACGTAAAGTGAAGTGAGAGGCTGCTTTGACTGAGGTGGGGGCAGAAGAAGGAGGAAGCAAAGGAACTAGAAAGTCAGGGTTAAGGTGGCTAGACCTCAACATTTCCCCTCAAGGCCTTTCTAGGGTTTCTCAGAGGCTAGTTCAAAAAGCCATAGTTTCCATAAAGCTTCTAGAAGAAAACAGGAGAATACGTTTCTGGCTTGGAGACAGGTAAATGTTTCTTCGGACACAAAGGGCACTAAACATAAGAGGGAAAAATGACAAATGAGACTATGTGAAAATTTAAAACTTCTGTTCATCAATTGACATTGTTAAAATGAACAGGGAAGGCATGCTGGGAGGAGATGTTTACAACACACATCAGACAATAAACTTGTAGCCGAGATATGTAAAGAATTTCTAGAACGCAATGAAAAACAAAGAATAATCGTTAAAATTGCTCAAAGACTTACATAGACCCTTCACAAAAGGATGTACATGAGTGGCCAGTACACCAAATTAAAAAACTTGTCAACACCATCAATCACTAGGAAAATGCAAATCAAACAGTTTGCCAACAGCTAACTGTGTGAATAGTGGTGCCAGCATTTGAGACAGCTTTGTGTCCTTAACAGTTCGATGGGTTTCCAAGTGCTTCTTTATATTTTAGTTATAAAACTTTTTCTTGTATCTTTTCTCTGCCTCCAAATTATTTTTATCCACAGCACCAAACCCATGAAGCTAGATTTTTTTTTTAAATAGATGTCAATGCTTATATAATCTTTCACTTGTGGCCTCTGAGGCCTCTTTTCTAAGTTCACAAATGACACATTAACATTTCTCTTTGCCAGGGAGCCATCTCCCAATGGGCTACAGTCACCACCCTCTGTAAACACAGAAACCCGCATTACTGTTAGCATAGCCTCATAATGATTCTCTCTTGCCCATAAATAGCCACACTTGTGACGTACAAATGACAACCCAAAAGAGTGCCAAGAAACCCCTGTTCAGAGCTCTGAGAGGCTCTACCAATGATGAGGGAACATTCGGAAAAATTAGGCCAAAACCAACAGTGAGGTTCCATTGCACACCCACCAAAATATGTAAAATGAAAATCCTGATCACAACAAGGGTTGACAAGCATGTGGAATAACTGGAATTCTTATACAGTGCTGGTGTGAACACAAGCTCGTACAAAGCAGTTTGACAGTTTCTTTAAAGCTAAATGTGTATTTACCCAGCTACTCCACTCACGGGTCTCAAAACATAGGTCCACAAAAAGACATGTACACAGATGTTCATGACAGTTGTATTCACAACAGGCAAAACTTGAAAAAAACAAACAGGAAGATAGATAAGCAAATTGTGGTCTATCATATCATAGAAAACACTGCTTAGCAATTAAAAGGAATACACTACTGATAAATATAATTCCAAAAAGAAGCCAAACACTGCGTTCTGTATGATTCTATTTATGCGAAATTTTACAACAGGCAAACCAATCAATGGGAAAAGCAAGAACAACAAAAACACCAGAAAAGTAAGTGCCTGGCTGGGGATGGGAATGGGTGGGATGGTAGCAGGGAACTGGGAAGAGACATCAGCAAACTATCTGGGGTGATAAGAATGTTCTAGATCTTCCTAGTGGTGTGAGTTACATGGGTGATATGTTTGTCAAAACTCCTCAGCCTAAAATACTTAAGACCTGTGTGTTCTGCTGTATGTGAATCATATCTTCATAAAAAAGTGGCAGGCAAAGAAATCACTAGTTTCCAATTTCAAGGAGGCAGCGTGAAGACGTTTCTGTACCCTTCCTCTCTGACGAATAACTCACAAACCACTAGGAGAATAAGAAACAGCAAAATAAACTTCAGCTCTGTGAAACTAGATCATATCTGTAACCCACAATAATACATGGAGATAGCAGATGGAGAAATGACAAATGACTTACCAGAGAAGATAGAGGCCAAACCTGAACCCAGAGGGGGTAGGAGGGAGAGGAGGGGGGTGTTGATTGATAAGATACAAGTTCATATGCCTTCAGAATCCCAGAGAGACTCAGGTATTAGAGGAATCAGGAGGGAGGTGGATCAGAAGGATTTTTGGAGAGCCTGGTGAGAAATATTCACTACACCCTCCCTACTGCTTCCCTAAGACACCATCATTATGAGCCCACAAATCCCTTCTCCTTTTACTTTTCTACATACCTATATACCCTTATCAAGGCTTAGGGTCTGAGAAAGCTAAAGCCAGGAAGATCTGTGGGCTACTTCTGTTTTTCCACTCTGTATAACACTTCCCTGACAAAAGAAGTTACAGAGTCAGTTATTTGCTTGAAGAGACTAAGCAGTCTTCTAGTATTATACCTTATGCAGTATTTCTACCATAAATGAATCTGTGAGGTTGTGCAGACACATTATTCCCCATCTTACTGATAAGGAAACTGAAGCACAGAAAGATTACGTGGTTTGTCCAAGATCATACAACCTGTTATTATCTACTCAGAACAAGAGCCCTGATCTGTTGACTTCAGGATCAGTGTTCCTTCACTATATTCAAAGTGTGGACAGACAAAAAGAATATGCTGTGATTCCCTTCATATGCAACTCTAGAAAATGTAAACTAATCCTTAGAGACAGAAGGCAGATCAGTGGCTGCCTGGGGACAGGTGAGCAGGGCAAAGTGGGAAGTAGAGATCACAAAGGGATTTGAGAGAATCTGAGAGGGCGGGTGGTAGTTGATTGCTCACTATTTTGATTGTGATGATTTCACTGGTGTTTACATATGTCAGAACATCAGATTTCACACTTTAAATATGTACACTTTACTGTGTGTTGACTATGCCTCAATAAACTGTTTTAAAATATATGGGCAGAAATGAATCAGTCGCTGGGAGACCCTACAATGATCATTTCCACTTTTCGAATCTCTACAAAACATCAAAAAATATGCTAGACATATAGAATAGGACACACTCTGCCTTCGTAGGGATATGCTTAAAGAGGAGGATGTCAGAAACATTTACTGAGCATCTGTTATGGACTGCTTGTTTCTGTCCCCTCCCCCGAATTCATATGTTGAACTCTACCCCCCAGTGAGATAGTATTAGGAGGTGGGGGCTTTGGGAGATGAGTAGGTAAAGATGAAGTCATGAGGGTGGAGCCCCCATGATGGGATTAGTGTCCTTTTGAGAAGGGGAAGAAACCAGAGTACTCACTCGGCCGCATGAGGACACAGTGAGAAGGTGGCCATCTACAAGCCAGAAAGTCAGCTCTCGCCAGCCTGGATCTGCCCATGCCTTGACCTTGGACTTCCCAGTCTCCAGAATTGAAAGAAAAGAATGTTTGTCATTTAAGCCACTTGGTCTATGATATTTTTGTGAATAGCAGCCTGAACTGAGAAACATCTAACATATTACCTTTTGGAATTTTCACTAAAGCCTATATAATGGCTATTATCATCATAACCATCTTACTGGTAAGAAATTCTCAAGCCAGTAAGAGTTGGGATTTCAGGGAGTCAATAACTAACACTTCTTTCCCCCAGTCATTTCCTGAGTTCTTAACTCCGTCTGACTCCGGAGTCAGGCATACAAGGATGAAAATGTCAACTTTATTACTGATAAAAGCTGGTTTGGAAGTCTTGGCTGAGAGGGCTGCCAAATGGGTCTGCTAATAGGCTCTCCTGAACTGAAATGAACTCTGTAATTGCAAGCTTCTCCCGAGGCCCCACTAAACTTAGCATAGAGTAGGGGTTGCCGGCTTCCTGAGGACAAGCCACTCTGGGCATATGCCCAGTTCCTTTTTCCAAACTCAGACCAGGGAGTTGCTACTGCCATGAGTAGGACTGAGTAAAGTTAGGGAACAAGTTGGGGACACAAAGGATAACTTTAGGGCAGTCCCTTCGCATGAAAACATAAGGAGTCAGAAAAAAGTATACCTCCAACAGTCAAGTGGGATTCAGACACAGGTCTACACGCCGAACCATTTACCATGTCAATGTAAATGGTTGTGTGCAAAAATAATTTCTGTGCACTAGGTCCTAAATTAAATGGACTAATTTCTGTGTGTCTATTCTGCACAGGCCTTGATCCCATGATGAGGCAGGCTAGGATGAATGTCATGGCCCCAGTCCTCAGGGAATTCAAGAACGGACCAGCCATTCTGAAATTACAGCCTTGGCCTCAACTTGTTTTTCAATATGTCTTCACTGATCTATTTTGTGCCTCGTATTACCACACACAGGACTGTTACGTGTGGCCCCATATGCATCGCCCAAACCCTTGCCTTTATTATGCTATTCCTTTTGCTTGGAATCCAACTCAACTAAGTAGGTAGTTTCTGAGCATTCCAGGAGATGGAGCTACAAAGAGGAATCCTCTCTGTCTACTGGATATTGCAAAGCTTGGTCTTTATTTATTTATTTTTATTTATTTTTTCACATTCGATTTCCATTTATTGAGCACCTAGTATGTTTCAGATATTATTTAATTCTTACTGTTAATCCTAACCAATGGAACAGGTATATCATAATTATGATACATAATTTAACAAAAAAGAAATATAGGGTTCAGAACTCTAATTTGCCTATCTAAATCTTTTTTTTTAATTTTATTTTTTTTAATTTACATCAAAACTAATAGTGCAACAATCATTTCAGGAGTAGATTCCTTAATGCCTCTTACCCATTTAGCCCATCCCCCCCCCCACAACCCCTCCAGTAACCCTCTGTTTGTTCTCCATATTTATGAGTCTCTTATGCTTTGTCCCCCTCCCTGTTTTTATATTGTTTCCCTTCCCTTATGTTCATCTGTTTTGTCTCTTAAAGTCCTCATATGAGTGAAGTCACATGATATTTGTCTTGCTCTGACTGACTAATTTCACTTAGCATAATACCCTCCAGTTCCATCCACATAGTTGCAAATGGCAAGATTTCATTCTTTTTGATTGCCGAGTAATACTCCATTGTATGTGTATATACCACATCTTCTTTATCCATTCATCCATCGATGGACATTTGGGCTCTTTCCATACTTTGGCTATTGTTGATAGTGTTGCTATAAACATTGGGGTACATGTGCCCCTTTGAAACAGCATACCTGGATCCCTTGGATAAATACCTAGTGGTGTAATTGCTGGGTCCTAGGGTAGTTCTGTTTTTAGTTTTTTGAGGAACCTCCATACTGTTTTCCAGAGTGGCTGCACCAGCTTGCATTCCCAAAGCTTGGTCTTTAAATGTCTAAATTCTATCCATCTTTCCGGGTCTACTTCCTCTAGGAAGCCTTACCAGGTTTCCCAACCTCTGATCTTTGGCTCTTTGGAGTATTTGAATTGTAGCTTTGAGTGGTGCTTCTAACTGCTGATCAGCGATTCCTTAGCCATACCCACTAAGAGGAACACAATGGAAACACCCCATAATTCTGTGACTCATCTCCATAGCAGAGCCCTCAAAAAGCTGGCCTTTCATTCCTTTGACCCCAAGTTTTGCTGCCTAGCATACAATGGGCAGAGGAGGCCAGAGTTAATAGGTGGAAGGGTTACCACTCGTTGGCCTGCACTGGAGTCTTGCTTTGTCACCCCCTCCTCTAGTTCACCTTTGCCTCTAGTAGCTACTGACACTCCTTTTCGCCTTCCTGTTGCCATGCTTATTGGTCCTTCCCTGTCAGTCCTCCCACCTCAGCCTCTGTACTTCAAGCTTGAATGAGCCTCAGCCAGATAGCCTCGACTTCTCCCACAGCCCAGAGTTTCTGTCCACTCTTTCAGCCTGTTCCACAGTCCAAGTCCCTCCCAGGAAGCAGAGCTGCTCTGGTCTGGGCCCAGAGCCAGACTGCATCTCAATGCAACCCCAGGGACTCCTTTGGGTTTTTCCAGGTTTACACTTACCAAAAGTCTCACTAGATCAGGGAATATGGTCAAATCTTTTTTTTCTGCTGCCTGTACAGGAGGAAGGAGTGGAGGGACCTCCTCTTTTACTAAAGAAATTTTGGTTTGCCACATAAATTCAATTCTAAGCAACATTAATAAAATGGGGGGTGGCCAGAGTACTTGGGGTCCCCATGGAACCTACACAGGGATATAGCCTGTTTGGCATCAGAAACAGTGAGCAGAGCCTGAGGAACCCAGAAGCCCTGTTTCTCTTCCTGCCTTGGTGTCCATCTGTGCGTCGGCTGCACCCTTTTCTCTGCTTGCAGACTGTTTTTCTGTTTCCTAGTTCCCAGTTCCCATGGCAAAAAAATGACCAATAGCTTTCATGTTGACATATGAGTCCTAACACAAAGAAATCAAGAGGGAAAAAATTCTGTCTCAGTTTTGTGTCCAAAATTTTCGGGTAAGAGGCTAACTTGATTTGGATGTGTTTCCTTGGGCCAAGGAGGCAAAGAGGCAGTAGCAGCTTCTGCTTCTACTGCATGGAGGTGGGAGGGGAAGGAGAAATTCCTAGAGAAAGGAGACTGATGCTACCATCCAGAGAGTGTCTCCTAGACCCTCCCATGGAGCACGTATTGACAGTCACTGTCTCTAGGAAACTAGCCCTTCTCCCCACCCCCCGCCCCCCCTTTCTGCATCCAGCTACTGGTCACTAATACTGGTAAAATGCCTACTTACAGGTGTTTCTTTTTCCCCAATCCCTACCCTCTCCTTAAACTCCTAGAGGGCAGGGACAGGCTTAGAGCTCTTTGTAATCCACACCCCCTCCCCAACACACACACACACACACACACACACACACACACACACACACACTGTTTATCCAGTGTCTGCACTCAGCAGATTCACCTGGTGGCTGCTGAGAGAATACTGAAATATACCAATAATTGTTCTGAGCCCTTTACACAATAACTCACTGAACCCTTGAAATAATCCCCTGAGGTAGAAACATTTGAGGAGACTGAGGAAGGTAAGTAACTTGTCCAAAACGACCCAACTAGTAAGTGGTAAAGCCAGGATTCAAACCCAGGCAGTGTGATGCTTATGTTTGGCGTCCTAACCTACAGACCCTGTCACCTTTCCAGGAGTGTTTGGTGAGTTTCTACCTTGCTTCTCAGGTTTTTACAAGTGAGCCACATCTGTATATGCACACAGGCAGCAATGTCCCTGGATAAGATGAAAGAGTAGAAGTCAGGAATTTCTTGGTCATCTCCCCTCTCTTTGGTGTCCACACCTTACCTGAGTATAGGTAGCACCTGTAGTTCTTTTCTCTACTGATCTGTTTATGTGTCAGACCTGTTTATCTGTTTCACATACATGACCGGGGGTTCATTTTTAATATTTACTTAATATACTTTTATTTTAAATAAAACTCCTGGATACTTAGTTTTAAGTTATATTTGTAGAAAAACACATAATAAAGATTAGCTATTCTTATTTGTCTCCCTTCTGCCCCACCTCCTTTTGCAAAGAGAAAACCACTTTCAACTCTAAGTTATTCATCTGGTATTCCCCCTAGATTTCCAATTCACAGAATGTGCTGCTTACTTATCAATTTTAGATGTTAGTTATAGACTTCCTATTATGGTAATGAGGATTTTAAACCCATGTACATTCCCTCCTTCTCTTCTTCTAGTCTGCCCCTGTTTCTGGTTAACAATGCTGTTGTTATCATAATTGTATAAATATTGTTTACT
This sequence comes from Neofelis nebulosa, assembly GCF_028018385.1. Lineage (NCBI taxonomy): Eukaryota > Metazoa > Chordata > Mammalia > Carnivora > Felidae > Neofelis > Neofelis nebulosa. Next base: position 31,956,736 of record NC_080796.1, read on the forward strand.
ATTAAACCAATTAATGTATTTTAATTCATATCAATTCTTGCACATTTTTAAAAAATTTTTCCTGGGGTTAATAATTGCCTTTAATTTTCACTCATTTAGTTTTATATCAACACTTGACTAAGTTCTCCCACATGCTCCCATAGCTCTGTGAAACATTGCTCAATAACATTTTCATGTTGTCGAGCCTGACAGATACCCCCTCAACCCCTCCCAGATGGCTCTCTTGGAGTCTGCTGACCTTGTATGGAGATTGGTTGCTCTCTCTGTTGTCTAGCTGTTATGACCCTTTCCTCTGCTGATTTCCTGAAAATTCCTTTCACCTCTCTCTTGTCTCCTAATTCTTGTCTCCTACCCCATCCTCTCTTTTTATTTTCTTGTTTCCACTTTAACAGAGCATATTTTCCAGACACTAGTAGCTTTCTAAGAAAGAGTACATGGGAGATAAAATTTTTTTGAGACTTTTCTGACTGAAAATCTCATTCTCTATGTACTCTTGATTTGGCGGGGGTGGGAAGGATAGCATTCCAGGCTTAAACTTATTTTCACTTAGAATTTTGGAGTCATTACCATTGTCTTCCATTTTCAATGTTGTTGAGAAGACTGATGTCATTCTAATTCCTGCTCATCATTTTTGGTCTGTTCCCTGGTCCCCCTCACTCTGTTGTCTCAACTTTTAGGATCTCCTTTATGTGCCAGGGTTCTGAATTTACAATGATGTGGGGCTTGATGTGGGACTTTTTACATTCAGTATGAGCACTTGGTAGGTCTTGTCAATTTGGAGATTTATGCTTCACTTTGGGGAAAATTTGCTTATAATATTTCTTTGGTAATTTCTTTCCCACTGTTTTCTCTGTTTGCTTTTCCCCCCTGGTATTCCTACTAGTTAGAAATAAGACTACTGGGCTTTATCCTCTAAATCATTTTTTTTTTTGCTATCATATTTCTAATTTCCAAGAGCTTGTGCTTTTTCTCTGATTATTTCTTACAAAACAAAACTCTGATCTTATTTCATAAATGCAATATTTTCTCCTACTTCTCTAAGGATATTAATGATGGGTTTATTTTGTTTTAGTTTGTTTACTTTTTATTCTGTTCCCTCAATCCTGTTTCTTCCAGGTTCCTTTTTACCATTTATTTTAGTCTCTTTTGTGTTCAAGATTTTGTTCTAAGGTCTGGCGATCCTCAGTTGTTCACTTGTGTTTAAGAGTAAAACACTAAGAACATCATTGGAAGCTCTGTGTGCATGAGTGGGGCTTTTAGGAAACCTGTTTGTTTGTTTGTTTTCCCATGGGCAGCCCCAAATGTCAGCATCTGTAAGTATCTGTAAGTCTCCTTTCTGAGGCAGTTTGGTCTTACCACTCAAAAGAGGTTCCCCTGGGGCTGGGGCAGGAAGGAGTAAATAGCTTTGGTTATCAAAGCAGAGGGGGCTTGTGATCTGTTTGCTAGGGTTGTCTCCAGAGAGCAGCAAGATGCTAGAAAGGAAGGCCTGGGAGAGCAAGGGGTCCACAAGACAATACTTGTGTAAAAGATTCCTGTTCCACAAGAGAAGTAGCACAGCAGCAGGGAGCTTCTGGACCTGATCACAGATAGGGATTGTAGCTGTCTGAGCAGAAACCTGAATGGACAGAGGATCAAAGATCAGAGGGCCGCTCATTCCCACTACTTGATGCCTGGTGCTATAGAAAGCCTCATAGCCCTGGTACCATTTTGCAGAGAGTACCTTTGGTAGATCCGATCTTTGTTTTTCGCTTTTCTAGCAGTTTGTGGAATGGGTGCTTAAATTGAAAAAATTAGGTTAGGCTACAGGAAATAAAGAAAACAGTTTATGGGCTGGGATTCCTAGCTGATATGTGTACATTGACATATAAACTAATGCCAAGTGTACCAAATAATAATGACATAAAATAAATTCCCTGGGCCCCAAGTGCGAGAGTTCAGGATAGGCTTCTATTGGTTGCCTGGCTGCCCCCAGCTTCTACATTGTTAAGCCTGCCTACATCCATCATTGGAGGAGGATGCAGAATGTCTCTTCCTGCTCACACATCATCAGGGGATCATCAACCCTCCAACAGGAAAGACAAAGGAATGCAGCTGTAACTACTGGCATTTCTGGAGAGAATTTTTGTCCTTTAGCTCAGGGATCACACATGTGTGTGCACGTAGGTCCACATGTATGTACACATGGATTAGGTTCCTAGCCAAAGTAATCAGGGGACAGATGGAGGAATCAAGCTCATTTCTAGCCTGATTCCTGCCCAGGGTCTCCAGGCAGAGTCCTGGCACCTCTAGGGATGTAATCACCATCCAAGGTGTCTGGGGCAGCTAGGGGCCTGCTCTGCTTTTATAGTCTGATAGTTCCAGAAACTCAGAGTGGAGAAGAGAGATGATGTCAAGGCACGGAGGCCCAGGGGAGGATGGGGATAGGGACTGGAGTCACTCCTGAGCACTAGTGAAGAGTAATCCTCACTCCTCTCTTCCGTCTCCCTGACAGCCCTGTGCGAAGGCAATGTGTCACCATATTTTCAGCAATTCTGCTAAGTTGTGTCTCGGAGAAGTGAAAGACAAATCTCCAGAGGTTTACATGTTTGATTCACACCTAACACAGCAGCTGTCTGTTGCCAGGGGAAATACTGCTGCGCACATTTCCAGCAGCAGCCAGAGACCAAGTCTTCGACCTTACAGCCATTTTGTTTGTCTTGTTGTTCAGGCCTTGGGGAAAAGTGTGAATGATGCAATGCCAAACCTCCTTTTTAGGAATGATGCAGGCACTGGCACTTTGGGAAAATAGAAACCTGGCCAGGGGTGGGGGGCACTTAGCAAGCAGTGGTAGGTGAGACGCTGCTCTCTTAATAGATGCATATGGATTGCATTCTAATAATACTTTGTGCTTATCTCAAAGGACCTTAACCAGAGAGCCTCATTAAGATCTCATGACAGCCTCATCAAATATACAGAAGATCTATGCTCTGTGTGTCAAAGAGAGAAACTGAGTCCTGAATGACTGGCTGGGTGACCTGTGATTAACCCGTAACAAAAAGGCCCAGAAATCTATATTCATTCTCATTACTTCTCTTTCTTTCTTCATTCTCTTTGAGCAAATTACCCATTTTACAGTACCAGTTTATGACTAGACCCCTAGGTATATACATGGAATATGATGCATTAAAACCAAGAAAAAAACCATCCAATTCATAATATGAATGTCTTAGGGGATGATTTTCCTTTTCAAGGAGCAATTTTTTCACTTTAAGATGATTCCCCTTGGAAATGCATTAATGGTAAGCTTCCCTGGTACATTTAAATGTTGGCTTATGGATCTTTTCAGAGAAAAGTAGGGAAGGCAGAGGGGGATGATTTTTTTTTTTAAGTAGCCTCCACTGAATGCAGAGCTCAAACTCATGACACTGAGATCAAGACCTGAGATCGAGAGTCAGATGGTTAACCAACTGAGCCACTGGAGTGCCCTGAGGGGGCAGGGGGATGATAATTTAAACTGAAGCATCTGGTGGTCAGTGCGCAGTGAAGAGAGTTTGGAGATTAACAATGATATCTGAAGTGATGGTGTAAGCCAATGAGTATATAGAATTGATTCACAAAAATGCAACTCAGATGTAGTTTTAGGGGCCATATGTATCTTATGAAAGTGAGCCTTGCTTATAGCAGTATAAGTCCAGAAGTGTAGAACCCCAGAGGGGTTTTATGGAGGGTTGGTGGGGCAAGGCTCAGTGGGGTGTGGGTCCTCCTTGACAAAGAAGGCACCAGAGACTCCTGCCAAATGGTCTTACAGAGCTTGGCCACCTGAAAGGCTGGGACAGCTGCAATCTTGGGGTATCAGGAAGACCATAGGTGATTGGCAGGTAAAGGGCTGTAGGACCTTTGGTCCTAAATCCAGATGGAGTTTACTGTTCCCTCCCCCCATGTATGATGTCCTGGATTCGGAAGGAGGGGGTCACATCGGTGCTGAAAATTTGCCTGAATTTTAATCCCCTTGGGAGGTAGCCTGTGCTCCTGAGAGCATAACAGACCTGTATTCACATATGGGCTCAGCAACTTCCTCGATGAGATTTCTAACCTCTCCAAGTCTTAGATTCTGCATCTGAAAATGGAGAGGGTAATTAACTACCTTGCAAAGAGGTAGTAAGCCTTAGAGATGATGTTTGTGAAGGATTTGCATTTAATAGGCACTCAAAATTAGTAGCTATTATTTTTAATGGAAGGGAGGCTGAAATCCCATTGCCAGTGGCAGGGGGGTGGGGGGTGGTGGTGGTGGTGGTTGGTGGGAAGAGAAAGGCTGCATCAGCCAAACTGGGTTGGGAGTGGACTTCAATAAAGAGTGGATGGATAGGGGCATCTGGGTGGCTCAGCAGCCGACTTCCACTTGGGTCATGATCTCAGGGTTGGTGAGTTCAAGTCTCACATGGGCTTGCTGCTGTCAGTAGGGGAGCCTGCTTCAGATCGTCTGTCCCCCCCCTCCTCCCCTGCTCACGCTCTCTCTCTCTCAAAAATAAATAAAATATTAAAAACAAAAAAGAGTGGATGGATAGTCAGCATCCCCTCTTGCCCTCCCCCCAACAGTGCCTTAAGTACAGGCCTGCGTATCCAGCAGCACAGGGTGGGACCAGTGCCAAGAGCTGCCAATGCCTTCCAAGCACAGCCTGGGACTTTTGTGTCAGAAGCAGCAGGGCACCAATTAGGTGCACCCATCTGGGACTTTGAGTCAGGAGCTGGTGGTGCAAAGAAATGGGGTGGTGGAGAATCCACTTTGGGGTTAGTGGTGGCGGCGGTATCCGGTTTCCAGGGCAGCAGAACCAGCAGCAGTATCTGGGGAGTTCCAGCCGTGGTTGTGGAGAGGGCTGAGACGTCTAGACTTCAGCCCTGATACCTGTTGGGTCTTTATCAGGGCGGTTTTGTGTAGGGATTTTTGGCTGCTGAGCCTCCCTTTGTTCTTATCTTTGTTCTGAGACTGCCTGAAAATTCTGTGGGTTGCCCCGAACTCCCTTCAAAAAATTATTCTCTCTTTAAGTCAGAGAAAGTTCATTTCTGTCCTTAGCAACAGAAACTTGACTAGTACACCTTCCCAAACCACCTTACTTAAACTAGTCTCCTCACCCCCCCACCCGACTTTCTATTTTCTTTACTGTGTTAATCACTGTTGGCAATTTGATAGTCGTTCATTATCTGTTTTCCTTCCTTGAAAGTAAGCTACCTGCCAGACCTCCTCCCCATCCTCACCAGGGCCCCTCCATTGCCAGGTTCCCAGCAGCTGCTGGCTGTAGTGTAGTGGTTACACCCACAGACACTGGAGCCGGCCTGCCTGGGTTTGAATCACGGTGCTGCCATTGTGAGAGTTTGGACCTCTGTGTCTCAGCTTCCCCATTATTAAAGCAGGGAGAATGACGGTTCCTGTAGACAGTGACAATTAAATGAGTGCATATATGGGATGTGCTGCCTGGCACCGACTGTTTATGAACGAATGAACTTAGGAGAATTTCAAATGAGCATAACAGTTGCTTTTCAGGATTATGATCTTTGTCTCATCACCTCAGCCTTCACACTCTGAAAGGACCCTTTCTCTAGGATCAGGCTGAAAGTTTACCAGATTAGTATTTTGGGTCTGTGGGGTCACACAGTGAAGGGTCCGGTCTTCGAGGTGACTCTCCACTTCAGAGTACTTTAGGCTGCCCGTGTTTTGTTGCATAAGCATCCCCAACTGAAGCGCTCACAGTCTGAGAAGTCGAGCTTTTCTGAAACTAGTGAGTCATAGAACCTCCCCTAGAGGCCTCTCATTGTCTTTCCCCAGCTTGCTGGGGCCAGTGCGACTGCTATTGTTTCCAGGAAGAGCTGGTCCTTGGGGGAGCCCCAGGCCTCAGAGGATACAGGAGCATCAGGGAAGGCATCTCCTCTCGACGGAGCTGGGCCTGGGCAGCCAACCACAACACTGCATTCCTGGATGACTGCTCTTCTCTGGAATCAATGTGTTACTTTTTCCACGGCCTTGGTCTTCCGGGAGGGGTGGATGCCCCTGTGAGCCAGTCGTTTGTGTATGTGTGTATGCAGTGTGAGTTGACTGATGGTGCAACCAAGCCTGGGGCAGAGAGTCCAGACATTTGCTGCTCTATTTTAAGATCCCTGGTTCTGTCTGTTTCCCAGCAATTGTCACTTGGTCAGAGGAAAGGGAAAGCGGGGTGGGGAAAATGAGGCCCAAGCCACAGCCGCTCATTACTTCCAGCTGGGTGGAAATTCCCATTCTTCACGGAAGCAAAGCACTTCCCCTGCCCCAAAACCCAGTGACTCAGAATTCTTCACCGGTCATGGTCAGGACAAGGTCTTGCTCATTTTAATCACAAAAATCAGTATAGCACCGCATTCTTTGTACATCTCTTAGACTTCTCAGAGCTCATTCACACACTTTCCTCCCATTTGATGGGTAAGACTTACATTATTACTCTCTGTTTACAAGTGAGAAAACTGAGACACAGAGAGGTTGGTGGTTGCCCGTGATCACACAGCTACTCATAGAACCAGTCACAGAGGCTAGATCTCCTGAGTTTTAAATTATGTTCTGTTATCCAGTAAATAGCCATCTATTATCTTCCCCCAAGGTGCCTGTCCTATGCTCACAGGCATCCATCCATGTATTGGAGAATGAAGCATCAGGGGCTGGGCTGCCTGTTCTGTGGCTTATTTAAAAAAATTTTTTTAAATGTTGATTTATTTTTGAAATAGAGACAGAGCTTGAGCAGAGGAGGGGCAGAAAGCGAGGGAGACACAGAATCCAAAGCATGCTCCAGGCTCCGAGCTGTCAGCACAGAGCCAGACGCGGGGCTTGAACCCACAGACGGTGAGATCATGACCTGAGCCGAAGTCGGACACCCATCCAGGTGCCCCATGTGGCTTATTGCTCCTTCAGTTCAGCTTTGCATGAGGGGACGTAAATAGGAAATAAACAGTTATTGAGTGCCTACTATGTGCAGCTAGTATGGTTTTGTAGGTTCACAGTCTATGGAAGAGAAAGTTGTCGAACACAAAATTAAAGTAAAATGTAGTGAAGTGCTATATTGCTGCAAATGCAGAGTGTTACGGGAATTCAGAGAAAGGGGTCATTCATTTTGTCAGAGGCAATGAGGAAACTATCAGAGATGAGGTAATTTTATCTGTGAAAGTTTTCAAGCATATGGAAGAATTGAAAGATGATTACAACCACCACCTAGGTTCAACCATAGTTTGCCATATTATCTTTCCCTCTCAAGGTACAGCTATGGCTGAATCATTTGACAGTAAGTGAGAGGAATCATGACATCCCTTCTGAAACATTTCAGCATGCATCTTCTAAGAACAAGGACGTTCAAAGAGTGGATTTTGAGTTGGGTCTTTTCAGATAAGTAGGAGTTTATCAGACAAAAGAGGAATGTCATTCCAGGCTGCAATGACAATACAAGGAAAAGCAAATGGGTGGGCAACATGGAGTATTTGGCGAAAAGGTTGTGGAGGGTGACCAGAGCTGAAGGGGTAGGGGAGCAGGAAGAAGAGGACATTGGAGCAACTGATTGGAACCAGACTGTGGAGGAACTGGAATGTCCTGACATGGAGTTTCTGCGTGACCCTGGGGAAAGTGGGAGAATCTGAAGGCTCTGGAAGAGAGAGATGCCATGCTCTGATTTATCTTTATCCGGCACCAGAGTGGGTGGAAGAAGACTGGTTAGCATGAGAGAGGGTGGGGACAAAGGTTGTGGAGATGGGAGGAGAAGATTGCAGACATCAGATCAGAGTAGATAGGATTTGGAGGCTGACTGGAGTTAGAAAGGATGGAAGAAAGGGATCGCTGGTGGTGAGTGAGATTTCTTTTAGAGCCAAGTGAATAGATGCCTTACTACCACTAAATAATGTCACTAATCTAGTCAAATGTGGCGGTGTGTATATAATACTGAATTCATATCGGACAAGTTAAGTATGAAGGCACCCAACTTGCGGGTGGATATAGGCTCTTGAATTCTAGCAGGAGCCAGGGAGATAGGTTTGGGGGTCATCAGCATACAGATGTGGCAGAAGCAATCACAGCTTATTCTGAAAGAGGCTATCATACTGGAAGAGAGGTGGGTCAAGGCCACAGCCCTGGGCAGCATCCGTATCGGATGAACGGGCAAAAGACAAGAGGAGCAGCCACAGACATGGGAGGCAAGCCAGAGGGTGGGCAGCCCACCTGGCAGGTTCACAGTGAGCATTAAATGAGCTCATATGCATGAAATTCCAAATTCCAAGCTCCAGGTGAAGACTTTGTAGTTGCTGGATAGGTGAAATACCATTTCTAGACGGGAGGGATGTTCTAGATGAATGGCACAGCCCCGGGGTCAAATCTGCTGGGGGTCCCAGGACTGGCCCTCTCTAACCTGTGTCTTGGAAGCAGAAAGTTCTTTTCTGGTGCTCCCTCTGCCCCTTCCCAAGAAGTGAAGACCAGATTGAACTATAAGGGAAGATAAAAACCCTCATCTCCCGAATCCTCTTGGAGCTTGAGAAACGAGCATTTTGAAATCCAGGCCAGGAAAGGGCTTTCTGCAGCTCCGGAGAAGGTGGGGGCAGTGTGTGGAGTGAGTGGCTAACCGCACGGGCGCAGGAGTCAAGATGACCAGGTACCAGGCTCTGCCTTCTGTCCCTTCCTCCATTAACCTCTCCCTGCCTCAGTTTCCCCATCTGTAGAACAACAACAGTAAGAGTACCTTCTCCAGAGATTAGTGCAAGACTTAAATGAGATGAAGACCAGAAGCACCATAAATATAGAGCCAGAAAGCACTCACTAAATGTTAGTGATTATCATGGTTATTACTGCAGCCCCGGTGGGGGGGGGGGGTGGGGGTTCAGGAAGCCTGGGGATTTGGATCCAGCAGGTTTCCCTGGGGCCATACTTGGAGCAGCACAGCCAGCGGGCTGGTGGAAAGGGAGGGGCTCAGCCCAGCTCAGTCACACAGCTCGCCTCGTGTCTCCCCGTGCTCAGATGCGTGGGGCCCATTAGGGAGGGCTCATTTCTTTCTCTGCAGAACATCACGCACCCCCCCCCCCCCCTGCTGTGCTCTTCCCTCCGTCCACCTGGGCCTGTTTCTAGGACAGCTGCTATGTCAGGGGCTGATGGCCTGGGAGCTTGTGAAAGGACCACCTGTTCCTCTCACTCTGCCTGCCCCTTCCCTCCCACCCCAACGCCGCCAGCCCCAGCCTCCAACTGCTCACATATCAAACCACGTTCCTCCCTCTGCTCAGGTGTCTCGGGCACATTGTGAGAGGCACGTTTCCTTACAACTTGTCTGGCACTCACGGCTAGTGTCGCCCTCCCATTTCCCATAAAACTGCTTTCCCTCTGTGTCCCTGCATCGGCCCTCCCCACCCTCACCCTCACTCTCTCTGTTGACATGGGGGTTCATGGAAGGTGACTCAAAGGAAGGAAAGAGGGCTGCGTGGAGGGCAGGTCTCTAACTCCCACGAGATGGCAAAGGCCCTCCTGCAGCTCTGACCTAACATCTCCGCATGTGCTTGTGATGTTCACATGCTGGGTTTGCTGTTCCCGCGGTCCTTACGTCTCTTCAGTGGCCTACATAAGCACCTAGAAATCCCTAACGAGGGCAGTGTGGAGACATGGCCTGAAGCAGTGGCCAGGGCCCTGTGAAAGAGCTGCTCAGAAACCAGAGAACAGGCATTGAGTAGCCCTGGGTTGGAACCTGCCACACAGAACTGGGTTCCAGTCCTGGCACCTACATTTACTGGGTATGTCACTTTGGTTAGACTACTTACCCATGATTTTCCAGTTCCCCATCTGTGGTGGTGTCTATAAGGCACTGAGCTCACTGCTAGATCATGGCAGGGCATACAAAGAGCAGTTTCCCTTCCTCCTAGACCTGGTTTAGAGTAGGGCCAGGTGTCCTCCAGCTGGCTGAAGTCTGTCCTTACTCCCAAACACAGAGCTGGGTCCGGCCCACGGCTTCTTCCCAGCACATGCCTCTCTGAAGTACTTAGAGGAGAGGGAGAGAAGGGGACAAGGTGTGTTGTGGTTTTCCTTACTCAAGACCTTCAGAGAAGTATGACGAGGAGGCACAGATTCCATGTGTGTTTGGTGCCCTGTTTCCCACTTGAGCTGTGCTCTGGAACCACTCACATCTGCCAGACCCTTCCCCGACTTAGTGCCAGTTCACCTGCACTGGGGGATTCCACAAGCCACAGTGGGAGACGAGTTTGGGAGATGCATAGTCATGTTTCACTGTGTAATCCAGCCGGTCTGTGACCCATTTCCAGAAAGCTGTCTGGTTGAAGTTCAGCCAAGAATGTCTGTGATCCCAAAGATCTCATCTAGAATGGGATGTGTTTCCTTCACTCCTCGTTGACGATTTAATGAGTTCCTGTGCTGTGCCAGAGACCGTGCTGGGCACCAAGGTTCAGGAGGCCAGGCCTCCCTGGGGCCATTTTGGATCTGCCCAAGTGAACACCCGCTTCTCAATGGTTAACTTCCCAACACTGCGTGTCTCTGGGATCAGGGATAGTCTGATGTGCTGAGGCTCCCTGAGAAATGAGGGTGGTAGGCTTGGGCTTCATCGGCTACAGTAGAGGTTTCCCTGCCTTACACACTCACTCTCACACACAAACACACATACTCATACAAACACACTCCCAGTTTGAGAATAAGACAATGCTTCCTCGTCACCTATTCTGTATCCCTGTCCTCCCTTAAAACAACAATTAGGCTGTTTTCAGAGTCTTCCCAGAGAACAGTGTGCCTTCTCCTTGCCCATCTCAAGCGCTGGTGGTTGCCCTGGTTGAGGAATGTGGCAGAGACAGTGAGTGGCCAGAATCTCCCCTTCTACTCCCCAGCTAGAGGGTGGCATGTTAGATTCCCTCCACCACCACCCCCCCCATCCTGGGGCTTACTTCCTGCCTGGAGAGAGGCACAACCCAGCATGTAGCACCTGTCTGATTTTGCAGTTCTAGGATCCAAAAGTGCTCATCCTCAGCCTGGGAAGAAGCAGGGAGTTGGAATTGTAAACATCATCTTTCAGTCGTATGCAAATCCCAGACCTCCCATTTTCCCCCCTCATCCTTCATCCTAAGTGGTTCCTCAGGGCCTTGGAAAATTATTAAAGGAGGAAAATCTGCATTCTGACAAACTTGTTTCTATGTCTCAGTGAGTGGAAGTGAAATGCTCTCCGAAATATGACATTTGTGACAAAAGTGAACAAAGGGATGAGGAGGGAGGGTGAGAAAGAGGAAGACATTTAGAAACCCAGGGTTCTTGAGTAGTTTCTCCTATTTTGGAATTGGCAGTCTTATGTGAGATGGGGGTCATTTACAGCCATTAATTTAGTTGGTACTTTAGAGAACGCATCAATATGACAGCAGGAGCACTTGCAGGTGAGAGTGAAGGTGACAGGGGGCGAGTATGGGGACAGGCTGAGGACAGGCATGCTGTGGGGAGGATGCTGGGCACCAGCAGTCAGTGAGAATTCAGGAGTCTGAGGCAGGTGGATGGTTGGTTAGTGTGTGGGGTAGGGCTGATAGTCACAGGCAGGAGGGGAAGACCATGCGTGTGGGTCAGACGTCATACACCGAGCGAGGAGCCTGCGGAAGGGCCACAGCCAGCCTTTAGGAAAAAGCATAAACACTGGAAGCAACATCTATCAGCAGCCAGGCTCCCAGGAGGCTGAGGACAAGCAAAGGTCCCCAGGGTCCAACACATCCCAAAGACTTCTGGAGATGAAGATCTGCCTCCCTCAGAAGCTGCTCCGGGGCTCCTTCCGGATGGGAATCGCAGTCCCACAAGAGCAAAGAGGGATGGAGAAACACAGCTGGAAAGGGTGGCAGGGCAGAGCAGCTGAACTCGGAGCTTTCCTGCAAAGAAAAATCAAAGCCCAGATATTAATGGAAGGACTTCAGCAGAAAAGGGGGGTCTCTGCAACCACTCTTGGGAACTGCACACACACAAGGGACTGAGGAAGCAGAAAAGGCTAGGGCCAGTGATGACATACACTAAAGGCAAAGATAGAAAGTGGGAGATGTGCATGACGAGAGAAGGATGGAGTGAGCGAAGAAGAGATGTTTGGAGAGGAGACGAGAAGAGGAAATTACAACAGAAAGAGGGGTTGTAGCATCCTGCCATGATTTCCCAAGCTCAGCCTTTATCTTCTCATAGTGAGCAAATGCCGCTTTCTGGAGAGTGCCATACCTCCAGCAGGCATGGCATGTGCTTAGGAGCACAGGTTCTGGACTTGGACTATCCGAGATCAAAACCCAGCTTGACCACTAAGTAGCTGTGTGACCCGAGGCCGATTACTTAACCAGCCTCTGCCACAGTGTCCTCAAATGTAAAATGAGGACAAGAAAGTACTCATCTTGTGGGGGCACTTATGAGAACTGGAAGATAATTCAGAGGAAAACACACAGAACAGAGCCTGGCACTTAGTAAGTGTTCAATAAATGCTAGCTGTTATGATTGGTGTTGAAACAGAAGCCATCCATCTATTCAACACTTACTTAGATACATACATTGGACAGGGCATGGTGCTAGGGGCTGAAGATAATAAAAAGGTGGCCAAGGCAACGGTCCCTACCCTCCAGGAGCTCATGAGCAAACAGACTGGAAATCAAAATTGGGTCTCAAAATTCAGTGATAAAGTCAAGAAGAGTCAACACTGGTCCTGTGGTTTTAGGACTAAGGATAATGGTTGCCTCTGATGGGGGGGCGGGTAGGTGGGGTTGGCTGGAAGGCACATGAAGGAAATTTCTTTTAAAGTGAGTATTACAGAGAGAGGAGAGACCTTTAGGCCAAGAGAATCTCATGCTCAGGGCTTTCTATGTGCAAGGCAGCACGGAGACATGAGAACCTGCCAATTGCTGAATTTGGTTGGGCTTTAGGGTGTGAGATGAAGGATGTGAGATCAGGCGGTCAGAGCCTTAGATGCCGTACAGAAGAGTGTAGACATGGTCCTATAAGCCATAGGTACCGCTGAAGAGTTTCAGCCTCCTTCCCAAGTGACTGAGACTGCCCTGCCTTGGAAGCCAGGGGTCCATTAGCCTGGTGGGGGAGGAGGAAAGCAGGCCTCCCAAACCCCCATACCCTCAGAACCTCTCCCAGACAGGAGGGAGAGGAAAGAGGAGAAGAAGTGGGAGAAGAATAAAACAGCCATTGAAGTGAGCTGTACCCAGTGCTCTGAAGGGTAACCAGGAAAAACAGTCCTTTCCTGCATCCAGGCTGAAGTCCTTCAAGTCCCCCTGCCCGAGGGGAGGGCACCCATAGTTGTTGTCATGACCTCGTAGGGAGATGGCCCCGGTGACTGTCTACTTCATGCATTCAGGAAGGGATATCTCTCTCCTCACTGAGCTGCCTCACGGTATGTGCTGCTCCTGCTGTTTTTATGCTTCTATCAAACCGTGATATGCTGTTGTGCATCCTGAGAGCCTTTGCTGTATACGAGGGATTCCTAAATCTTCCCGCACTCCCAAACTACGACTGGCTTGTACAGCTCTCCCACTGGGAGCACGCTTCTTCCTTCATATCTAGCATGTCTGGCTGTATTCCATCGTGCTCAAACCCCACTCACTCCTTTTTAAAACATCGCAGACACTCCCTGAGCTCTCACTTTCCGGGACTTCTGTTGCAACTCCTGTCAATAACTTCCTTTCACCTCTCCTTCCCTACTGTGTTAGTTCTGTTTCCTCAGAGAGGAGGAAATAGAAGGTCATTAAACTCAGTGAAGAGCCTAAAAGCTGTGATTTCCTCCACCGGCCAGGGAACATAATCAATTCTTACTAAATATTTATTGGTAGATCGATGATGGAATTGGGAACATTCGGACCCTGGTGAGGATCATCTGCACCAAATCAGAAGTCGAGAAAATGTTTCCATTTCCCCGGATCGTTTTCAGCAGACAAGGTCCTGTGTAGACTGCAGCTCGGTGGAAAGGGTGGTGCTGGGTGGGGTTGCAGAGGAGCAGGGGCGGGAGTGAAGGGCAGTGTGGCCGGGATGTTGTGGGATATTTAATCCTGATCCCAGATGACCCAGGCTTCCGAGCTGTGTCCCCACACCCTCCATTAAAGGGAGCACAGCTGTGCTGTGAGCGCTGGGCAAAAACGAGGTCAGGTTCATGCCCAAGTGTGTGAGGTTCACAGGTGGGCTCAACATGCTGGATTTCCAGCAACTGTAGAATCATTACTGAAATTGCAGACATGAACCAGCCCACCTGCTGGGAAGAGAATTTGGGATACATTGTGAACTTCAAAAAGTTTCTGTCTGGAAACTGAAGAGGTAACCATGGCAACCGGGAGGCAGGTTGAACTCAGAGAGGGCTCTTCATCTTGAGGCGGGAGCTTTGTGCTCTCGGATTGGATTTGCCAGGCTGCAAGCCTTTGTCTCTCTTGCCTCTTTTGCCTTGTTTGTCCAATGGGAGAAAGCACTAGCTCAGGATCTGGAGAGCGGGCCCGGGTTTCAGCTGTTTTCAGTTCCAGGGTCCTTAAGTAAGGTCACCTCAGGCACTGGCTGTTTTGTTGTCTGCAAAATAGAAATTAAGAGGCTCCTCTGGCCTATTCACAGGGATGCAGACAGAACAGGAAGGTTTAGGGAGGGTCTGTGCATAATCACTATCATTGTTGTTATGTGGCCACGTCTGGGCTGATTCCAACATGGTGCTACTGGGGGCAAGACCTGGCATTCAGTCCGTCCATAAACTTGTTTTTGTCGCTTGAAGAGAAGCTGTCCCGGATACCACCCGCATCCCCACCTGGCAGCTGCATAATACACTCAATCCCACGCTGGGGATTGAGCTGAGCAGCACCGGGTGCAGCATCGGGCCTCCCCTCAGCTGACCAACTCCTCCAGCAGAACGTGCTGCTGATGGGGAGGGTGGGCTACTTCCTCCTGTGGATGGAGGGTTGTGCTGAGCAACACAGATGTTCAAGAGGCATTCTTCGATTGCCCGGCTGCACACCACTGCCCCCCTCCCAACCCCTGCCCCACACCAACCCAGCCCTGCACTTGTGAGAAAGGAAGACCCAGGGATGGGGGTGAAGGTGGGATGCTGGCACCTGAGATGCTGCTGCCAGTGTTTGTACCTGCCTCTGTCCACTGACCCACTGGGAGGCTGGGGAAGGATTTGACTCTACTCTTCAGAGCGCATTATGTTTTTACTAACCGGGTCATCTTCTACAGGCCCTGGCTTAACAAGAGAATCTGTTTTGTCAAATGGCCCCACATGTTGCTCTGATTTGGGCCTCTTTTGCTCAAGCAATGCCTCGACAATCTCCAGGCCTTCCTGTCCTCACCCCTTCTGTGATTTTAACCTTTCCTTCCCTGACCAGCTTTTCTGGGCTGTGTCACCCTACTCTCTCAGGTGAGGACCTCTTCTCCTCCTGTCTCTCTCTTCTGACCCTTTACTCCCAGGCTTTGCTAAAGAACAGCAACTCTTAGATGCCCCTCATGGAAACCTAAATTCCAAGAGGCACAAAAAACTTACTACTTTTCCTTATTGTCTGGTGATTCCTGTATTCCTAGTAAGTAAACCCGAGAGCTAAAGTTTATTGAGTGCAGACTATGTGTTCAGCACTGATCTAACCACCTTGGTAGGGGTGCTGTGGCATACCACCAAGATTTCTTGTTTGGGACCGAGGCCCTCATTCTCCAGCCTGTGGTCTGCTGTAGGCTCACAGCACAGTCTCTCTGGGAGTTGCCCTTGACAGAGGCAGTTGCCTTGAGATTAAGCATCTTCTTGGGGCCACCTCATACATTGAATGATTAATGTGAGGTACAAAGGCCTGCCCCCTTGCTTTAATGGGGGCATCCCCTGGGGCCAATGGTGGTCTCTATCACAGCAGCATGGCATTTAACTCTTCCCTCTGTCTAACCCTGCTTCTCTCACTCCCTCTCTGATCTGAGAACTTTCCCCAGCAAGGCAATGCCTCAGGGGAACTGCATTTCCTGTCTCCTAGGGAACTCTAAGAACTCATGTAATCCTCATAACTTTATGAAATAGGTGTATCATATTTTCATCTTAGAGATAAGGAAACTGAGGCACAGAAAGATTAAGAATCTTGCCCAAGGTCTCCCATTAGTAAGTGGTGGAGCTGTGATTTGAAACCTGGAAATCCAGCTCTGGATTCCACACTCTAAACCTCACATGCAGCCTCTTCAGTAGCAATTCCAAGGGAACTGAGGGGCAACGGGGGTGAGGGGTGGGGGTGGCTGCAAGGCTTTCATGGGAAGATGGGGAGAGAGGAAAGATGTCCTTGATCTCAGAGATAAGGACACTGAGTTAGCTGCTGCTTAAACCCAGGGTCGATCATTTATCAGTTTACAGAGGTGTTGGGATTCTAATTTTGGGTGGTAGGGCAGTGGAAAAAGCATGGGAAATTCATATTTGAATGCTGGCATAACACTAATTGTGTAAGGCTGAGCAAATTACGTAACCTGACTCTTAGTAAAAATGCCTGGCATACAGATGCTCAATAAAGAGCCCCCCGACCCTGGGCCGTTTGTCTGCTAATTCCAACCCTCTTTAACTTTCTGACTCAGTTTCTTCATCTCTGAAATGGAGGTGATGGGATGGCTCTTCGAGTAGGAGCACAGTAAATGGTTGCTATCAGTATAATCACGACGCCGTCTTGCTGGGCTAGCGCCCCTCGCTCCCGTCCTTCAGGGCCCCGCAGGTTCAGGCTCAGGCTGTGACTGGCACTGTGTGTGTGCCTCCCCAACGTGCCACCCCCTACGCAAATCCGCCTGCTACCGCTGACTTGGCTTTCTGCTTTTACTAGAGGCCGACGGGTTTTTTCCTACTAAACTGAGTGGGCGCACCTCGTGCCGTGTAACTTCCCTGCTGCTTCTCCCTCCGCGTGGCCGCGTCCGCCCGGAGGAGGGGGCCGCCGCGTGCGCCCAGCGACTCACAGCTGCGTGCAAGTGGCTGGCGCCCTGCCCCGTCGATCTCCCTGGCCCCGCCTCCACCTTCCACCTCCACGCTTCGATTGGTCGGTGGCGCGCAGCCCCGCCCCACTCCCTCCGAGGAAATAAAAGCCGCGGTAGCTGCGCCTCCTTGCGTGCAGTCCGATAAAGCTCAGGTTTGCTCAACGGTGCCAGTCGCGCCTCTTGCCCCTCTGCCTCGTCGCGCTCGCGGCGACCGCTGGAGCCCATCACCATCCTCCCCACGACGTGCTGCTCTGAACCCGCAGCTATGTGCCGGACCCTGACCGCCTTCCCCACCACCTGCCTGGAGAGGTAAGAGAAGCTTGTCCCATAGAGCTTGCCAGCCGCCCAGAGGAAGAAGTCCTAGTCCCACCAGTCCTTAAGGAGTGGAGTGGCAGGCTTGGGGACCGGGTGGGCGGGAGAATGAGACTCTACTGACTTGAGAGGAGAGGCAGAGGTCACCTTAGTTCCACGTTCTCAGATGCTTCCCTTAGAGTCCTAGAGACGCCACGGGCCAAGAGAAGGGAGGAGGAAAAACAAGGGGAAGTGGAGGGACCACTGTTTACTGTTATAGCCCAGCCTCTGACAAATGGCAGTCCTCAGGTGACCTGCCAAAGATCGGCTACACGAAGAGCACGTTGGCATCAGCAGGCAGAACTGCCTTTCTAGTTTCTTAAACACTGGGTTTTCATTCTACAGCCCAGATCTAGGAGCATGAGTCCCCTGGCCCTGAGAAGGCAGGGAGGTGTGTTTTGGGTCCACCAGTGAGGGATGTGCCCACTTCCCAGGGAGCTACTCAGCCACCTCTAGCCCTTGCTGGAGCTGGTGGCTGTGAAGGCGAAGGCAGGAATCAGTTTCCACAAAGTTCCAGAAATATTCATGACAAGCCTAGAGGGTGCCGAGCTGCATTCTGCTAATCAACAGGCACAAATATAGATTAGTGTGACTTAAGTGGGAAAGAGGCCATGTATGCTGTGCTCTGAACCCAGAAAGTGTAAGTCCTACTGAGGAACAGCTGAAACATTACTTTCATTGTTCTGGGTTGGTGATATTAAGAAGAGAAGCAAAGTTTAGGCCCTGGGAACAGCTGAAGGTTCCCAGGAACCCTTGAGGCTGGAAGGTGGGTGGCACCGGCCCCAACTCTTCTGGGACGCCTCTTTGCCCTGGCTGAGCAAATGGGGAATCCTCCCATGTGCCTGCTTTGTCTTCCAGAGCCAAAGAGTTCAAGACACGGCTGGGGATCTTTCTTCACAAATCAGAGCTGGGCTCTGATACTGGCAGTGTTGGCAAGTTCGAGTGGAGTAGCAAACACGGCAAAGAGGGGTGAGTCCTGCTGGCCGGCCTAGGGCCCTAGAGGGGAGGGATCCAGATCGAGGAGAGGAGCCACAAGGAGGAAAATACAAGCAGAAATTAGGACGTGTGAGGGTGCATCTTGGTGACCCCTTCCTGAGGATTTTAGTGAAGATTCCTGCTGGTCTGCTATGGGTGATTGGGTCGGTGGCTCCAGGGTTCTCGGCCCACCGACAGATATGTGTGCCCAGGGTGGAATGTCTAGTTACCAGACTCCTCCACCTGCAGATGTCACTGTCTCTGCAACCAGGGCTAGGACAAGGTCTAAGAACACTTGAGGCTTTTCAGTCAATGACTTTACTCCCATTAGTGTGCACTTTGCCTGTAAGCCCTTTCATATTGAAAATCAACACTGCCAGGTGCTGCTCTAGGCTCTGGGGTTATGGGTAGACTTAATCTCTATTCCTGAGGCCCTTATTTCCACGAGGGGAAATGTAGAAAACAAAGCCCACGGTCAGAGGAATAGAAACAATTTTGGACTGTGAAGAGACAGTCTTAGAGTTATCTACTGAGGACTAGAAGGCCCCTGGCTTTGGTTTCTCATTACTGAATTAATTGTCCCCTACAAAAATACCTATAGCCTCAACCAAGGGTTGGAGGAGTCTGCTCCAGTAATCACTTTGTGTGAATTCTACAACCTCCATGAGAGTTCTGGCTAGGATTTATGCTAGGCATTAGTTTGTTGATTTTTTTTTAAGTAAAATCTTTGCGTTTTGTTTTGTTTTCTAGCAGAAACTTCTCAGAAGATGTGCTGGGGTGGAAAGAGTCATTTGACTTGCTACTGAGCAGTAAAAGTGAGTAGGATCCTGTTGTGTCCATCCGGGGGTGGCACATGTGTACCCATGTGCTTTGGAGCCAGCCTGAGGGATGCTGAAAGCGTGGGCAAAATAATAGTTGTAGTAATAATAATAATGATCCATCCCCTAGTGTGCCAGCCTCTATTCAGAATACAAAGGCAGGTCCTTGTTCAAGAAAATTACATCCTAAAAATAGAGCCATTAACTACAATTGCTGTCTTTCTTCTTTGATTCCTCGCTGTCCCACTGTCTGACCTGTCTCTCCCTCTCTCCCCTCAATCCCAGATGGAGTAGCCGCCTTCCATGCTTTCCTGAAGACGGAGTTCAGCGAGGAGAACCTGGAGTTCTGGCTGGCCTGTGAGGAGTTTAAAAAGCTCCGGTCGGCTACCAAGCTGGCCTCCCGGGCTCACAAGATCTTTGATGAATTCATCCGCAGTGAAGCCCCAAAAGAGGTCAGAGCCTCCACATGTCCTGTGGACCCTCCACCTGCCTGCTCCTTCCCCACTGAGAACTGGGGGTGGTGGGTGTCCATCAGGGCAAGGGTTGAGTATAGAGAGTGATCTTATTTTGCACAGGCATGAATGGGCTTCTGTGGCTGGAGACTAGGAAAACCAGGTTCTGTGCCACTCATGGGTGCTGTTACCCTCAGACTCGCTGATGGGGCTTAGAGGGGTTGGCAGGTGTTTTGGCTTTGGTGCATACCTGCTTTTGTAAACTAAGCCCTTATTAGAGGGTTAAAATATACAAGTGGGGAGACAGGTCACCCTAGGGACCTTGTGTGACCTGCTTCAGTCCCCTGGCTGACGGTGCCTCATGCTGGTTGGTATGTGGTTGGTGAATTTTTCCACCTTCCCTCAGGTCTCCATGGCTGGCCTCAGCGTTTGGTAAAGTGCACGGGGCCACCTTGTGGAGAGAATATAGTAATACCTTGCTTTTGTATCCTATTTTGTATTGTATTTTCTGAGCACTTTAATTTTTACCACATTATTCCATAAAAAGTTATTGAGCACCATTTACATGCAAGGCACTGTTATAGTTATTAGAGACATAGCAGGGACAAAAGTCTCTACCCTAATGGGAGAAGATGACAATAATGGTGAAATACATAAATATATGTCAGGTGATGGTGCGTGTTTTGATCCAAACAAAGCAGGATTTGAAAGGGAGCACAGGGGGCGCCTGGGTGGCTCAGTCGGTTAAGCGTCCGACTTCGGCTCAGGTCATGGTCTTGCGGTCTATGAGTTCAAGCCCCGTGTTGGGCTCTGCACTGACAGCTCAGAGCCTGGAGCCTGCTTCAGATTCTGCATCTCCCTGTCTCTCTGACCCTCCCCTGTTCATGCTCTGTCTCTCTGTCTCAAAAATAAATAAACATTTAAAAAAAAAAAGGGGGGAGCACAGGAGTACCGGATGGGTGGACGTGTGAGGTCTTTTTGTTTTTACAAAGGGAAGTGATGGGTGGGCTGTTCCATAAAGTGACATATGAACAGATAAGGGAGGGAAGAACATTCTAACACAGGAAATGGCAAGTGCAAAAGCCAGAGAACACATGTCCTAGTTACTACGAACCAGGCAGTGAGCCCCTGTGGAGCACGGAGAGTGAGGGAGGGAGAGTAGGAGATGAGGTCAGACAGGTGGCCAGATGTGGGCCTAGGTGGCCCTGCGGGCCCAGCATACACTTTGGCTTTTCCTCTGAGTGACCAGGGAAGACAACACTGCTGCTGACAGACTGACTTGAGTTTGAAAAGGCTCACTGTAGCTGCTGGCTGGAGAATAGACCACAGGAGTGAGGGTGGAGGGGAGAGACCAGTTAGCAGGCTCTGACACTAACCTAGGAGAGAGGTGATGGCGAATTGAACCAGGACTGTACAGAGGCAGGGATGAAATGGGATTGGATTTGTATATATTCTTTTTTTTTTAATGTTTGTTTGTTTATTTATTTAGAGAGTGAGTTCATGAGAGAGAGTGCGTGTGAGTGGGGGAGAGGGCAGACAGAAAAGAGGAGAGAGCATCCCAAGCAAGCTCCACACTCATGACCATGAGATCATGACCTGAGCCCAAATCAAGAATCAGAGGCCCTGGATTTGTATACATTCTTAATATGTTCTTGATAACTGAGAGATTTGACAGCAGATGCTGGATCTGAGGTGGGGACAGGCCCACAGTTGAAAAGCCAATTAATGGTCAGCTCAGGAGACCCCAGCTTCCAGGTTCACAGTCGGGTACCCCTTCCACTGCTGCACCTGCCCGTCAGGCCCTCCTCGGCCCCCTGACCCCTTGACCCCCTCGCCTTGCCCACTCTCCACTCACCCACATTGTTGCCCTCCTTCCCACAGGTAAACATAGACCACGAGACCAGGGAGCTGACCAGGACGAATGTGCAGGCCGCCACAGCCACTTGCTTTGACGTGGCTCAGGGGAAGACCCGCACCCTGATGGAGAAGGACTCGTATCCGCGCTTCCTGAAGTCACCTGCTTACCGGGACCTGGCCGCCCAAGCCGCGGCCGCCTTGGCCTCTCCGTCCAGCTGCGGCCCGGTGGAGCCCTCACACACCTGAGCCTTGTGGCAGTGAGGAAGCCAGCCAGGAAGAGAGGTGGAGTCGCCCATCCCTGAGGCAGGTTCTGCAAAGCAGGCCCGAGAGGACAGTGAAGGAAAAAGCCCATCTGGCCGCCTGTTTTGGAAGCAGCGCCCTCTCCTCTAGATACTGTGGGACTGAATTCTGTGCAGGAGTGGGTCCCCCCACCGCCCGCTTCCAGGACCAGCAGATAGGGCTGGAGATGAGGGTTGTGTGGGGCTCTCCGGGGAAAGGAAAGGTGGTGGTGGAGTGATCATTGGCTCTTGTTCTCCACGGGGCAGGAAATATTCCAGCCTGGATAAGGGGAACTTGTAAACGAGAGAGGGGAAGACCACCAGATCAGCTCTTCCGCCTGTTGAACAGCTGACTCCGATTGCATCCTGTTTTCCTAGTTCCCAGGCTGTCCAGGACACAGAAGGGCATTCCCAGTCTGTCCCCTTCACCTCTGGGCTGTCCGAGGGTCGCTTAGCTTGCCCTTCTTAACATTCCCGTGTCCAGCCTCACAGTCTTATTGAGGCTGGAGAACCAATTTGATGCTTTCCCCAAGCAAGAGTTTTATACCTCAAAAACTGGCTTTTTGAGCCCCTTTGCAAGTCAGTAGAGAGCCTGGAAAAGGGGCCATCTTGCGCCTGTGAAATTAATCTTGGTGCTCTTGGTGACCTTTGTAGGTGGTCCCTGACCCTGTGCCTGCAGCAAGGTCCGCCTGTGAGCAGGGCCTGTGGGGCCTCTTGCTGGGCTGTGCCCTCTCGTGGCTCCATGCTGCCCTTGAACATAGCGCCCATGAGGAGGCAGGTGTGGGGCCCCTCAGTGAGTGGCTAGCCCAGCTCTTGGGCCCAGCAGGGTGGAGCTAGGGAGAAAAGGGTCATGAGAACTCTCTTGCAGTTTCCAAAAGTTCCATTGAAATCAAGCCAGTATTTTTTGTGGGTGTGAGAACAGGGAAAAAGAGCCGCCCTCAGTGGAAGGGGAGCCTTGTGTTTCTTTCCTGTGGATGTGAGGTGCCCTTACCAGAGTGTGGGGGGAAGTCGGGCCTGGAACCGAGATGGCCCTCGGAAGACTTTAGAAGCTGGGAGTGCAGCTGGGGGGAGAGACTGCTTGGAGGAGGCGGACTGGGAGAAATCAGAACCTGCTTGTCACCTCAGGGCAACACCAAACACCTATTTTGTGGTGAGACTTCTGCACGAGCCCGGGCCACGGAGGCAAATGAATCCGGCAGCCCCGTTATGCCCCAGGAAAAGCAACACTGTTCTCTCTGCGCTGTGAGCTCCTCCAGGAGAAAATTATTTAAGTATAATGTATTGTTGGTTTTGTGACCATTGTCATAGCATATTATTTTATTACTGTTGTGTGGTTGCTGTTGTTATTTATTATTATTGTAATTTCAGTTTGCCTCTGCTGGAGAATCTCAGCAGGAACTGGCAGCCTGACTGTCTCCCTCTCCACCAGACTCTACCTCTACGTGCTGGGAACCTCTTAGCGCCTGTCAGGGACTCCTCACTGGTTAAATATTTATTTATTGTTGACAATGGAGCTGGTTTCCTAGATAGGAATGTGTACTCAATCCCTGTTTCCCTGTTTTAACATGTTATATTCTTGTAGAATAAACATAAAGCCCAGATATGAGATTCTGTCTGCGGGGGCTGTGCGGTCTGGAAGAGGTGAGGAGAAACGCCATGGAAAGCCTTGTGGGGGAGCTGGCCTCCGGAAATCCCTCAGGGCACGAGGGAGAGCTTTTGTGTTCCCGGCAGAGGCACAGGGGAAAGACCCATGTTTGTCTGGTGACTGGCAGAATTGATGAGGAGGGGCTAGGTGCTAAGGGTGGCCACCAAGATTGGTAACTTCCTTCAGCTGACGATGGCCCCAGCTGGTGTCTGGCTGTTGTGTTGATTGGACCCTGTCAGCCTGCTGTCATTTCGGAGCCCATGGCCTTTGCCTGGCTGACGCAGCATGAACCATTCCCAACTCTGCCTCTAACAGACACACAAGGGGTGGGACTCCTCGGTCGAGTAGCCACATGTTTTCACTTAGGGGGTGGCTTTTGGGCATCTTCACTTTTGCCCATTCTTAATTTGCACTAGAATTGCATGCACATTCAAAGGATTCATATTTCTAAAATAATTTCGTAGAAGTCTTTGAGATGAGCTCCGGGAAGCCACTCTGTCTGCAAGGCCGCTCCACTCCAGGGGCTGAGGGGAGTAAGGGGGTTGAGCTGGGCTTGCAAGAATCTGGGGGTAGGTTTGCAAGGATCATATCTGCTCATCCTTTGCCAAGAGCCTATTTGTTCCCTTTGCTTACCCTACCAAAACTCTGCCCCACCCCGTTACCAGTATTTAAACTTTTCTTCTCCGTCGAATTATCTGTTTGTACTCTGCAGTTTGTTGGCTTGGATGTGGATGATATCTAGTTGAAAATGTGGGACAGGGTGAGCTCAGGGTCCCCCTAGTACTGTCGGCCCAAGAACTTTTCTTGAATTATCTGTTTGTACACAGATCTGGACCTGCTATTGACTTTTATTTCTCCCCTATTGTTAGTCTGAGTTAGTGGCCAGACTCGGGGTATGACGGGCAGAAAACCTATTAGATTCGCACTCTAAACCCAGATCTAAGGGGGCAATTCTGTGGGCAGTCCTAGGAGGGATCCGGACCTTAGGGCCAGAGAAGATTGGGTCAGATGCTGTGGCAGGCCCTGGTCCCATTTGGTCCCTAGGCCAGCTCTGTGAGGTAGGTGTATTAGCCTATAACACCAAGGAAACTGAAGTTTGTGGGGCAAGGAATATGCCCAGGGCAGCTGGCTCGAGAGAGCAGCAGAGATGAGCTGTGAGCCCAGTTACATCATTGGGGGGGTGTCCAGTGTGTGAGAGATGGGAGGAGGGATGTGATGGATGACAAGAAAGATGGGTCCCCAGGGAGGCGGGGAGCTATCCACATTGTCCTCTTCTTACTTTCCTTCCATCTCTTCACCTTCTCAGGAATCTGAGTGTGTCCACTGGGTGCCTGGCAGAAAACCAAAAGCAGTAACTGTACTTTCACCAGAAAGTAGCCTCATTTATTTCATAGCGGGTGGGGATTCTGAATGCGGCTAGACACGGGCACACATTTTTTAAGCAGTGTGGGTGGTCAGTAGGAAAAGGCAGGTGTAATCAGTGAGTGAGAGAGAAACGAATGGGGATGGGAGACCTCCTATACCTGCGGTGTGTGCCGCAGACCCCACAGTCCAGTGAGACCATCCTCAAGGCTTGTCCCCACCCCACTAAACCTCCCTCTCAAATGAAAAGTGGCCTTGGCTTCCGTGGTGTGGCTGAAGGTGGCAGGTACACATCAGAGATAAGAATAGCTCTTTGCTGGGGCACCTGGGTGATTCAGTAGGTTGGGCGTCTGACTTGGTTTTGGCTCAGGTCATGATCTCATGGTTCCTCAGTTCAAGCCCTACATTGGGCTCCATGCTGACAGTGCGGAGCCTGCTTGAGATTCTGTCTCCTTCTCTCTCTGCCCTCCTGCATGCTCTTTCTCTCAAAATAAAGAAAAACAAACAAAAAACACACCTCTTTGCTGACCCAGGTGTCAGGCTCAAAACCGTCCCATGCTCTAATGATTCTCTGAGAGTTTAAGTGACTTCTTGAAGATCACATTGCTAAGCAAGTGTCTCTGGTATCCTTAGCCCCTTCCCCAGAGCACTCTAGGCTTTGACTCAGCAGGCAAAGCATTTCCTAAGTGGGAAATGCTGGCCTCCTAGGCCTCTGTCGCTACTCTCTCCCCTGTCCCTTGAAAACAAATCTGTCACAGTTCCCAGATCTGCTGTTACTGTCTCGGGCTTCCTTGCTTCCTCATCCTGGACCATCTGCCTGCTGTGTCCTCTCCTCTCATCATTGCTTTCCACCGCGTCTACTCAGCTAGGGAGGCATCTTCCAGAGACCAACTCGAGGATCTTTCTGGGAAGCCTTCCCCGAACCTTTGGGTCTGATTACGGATGCCTCTCTTTCAATGTACCACAGCTGCTCATAACTGAATTAGAGCACTTAGATCCCTGCTTTCTGCTTCTCTTTACCTGAGGGCAAGCTCCTGGGATTAGGCAGGTCTTCCTCCCCAGGGCCTCGCCTATGAGCATTCAGGAAATGGCTCTTGAGTTAATGATTAGTTTTAAATCCAGCAGGAGAAAAGTTTAGATTATGGTTTCCAACTTCCATCCAGATCCGTCCCTGGATGTCCCACAGGCTCTTCATACATAACACATTCAAAACCAAGGTTATCATCATCCCCCACCAATATGCACTGCCTTCTGTTTCTCTAACCCTGATATACACAGGGGCTGGCCACCCATTTTTCAGGTTTCTCCATCTCTTCCCTATGTCATCGCATCCAGTCTTGGAAATGGGTTGAGTCCAGCTTCTCCTTCCCAGGCTCACGGAGACCTCCTTAGAGGAGCCTTTTGTCCTCTCCAGTCTGAGCTACAAAGACAGCTTTCCACCTGGTCTCCCTCCCCGTCCTCTCCCATTCATTTCCCACACTGCCAATCTTCACCCATAATGCACAGATATGAGCGTGTGATGGCTGCATTAAAATGGCTCACCTTTGTCTACAAGAGAAAGTCCAGATCTGACCATGGCATCTGAGGCTCATTCTGAGCTGAACCAAGTCCCTCTTCTGACCTGTCCTCTGCCCAGATGGCCTTTACACACATGCTGCTCCCTGTGCTGGGAATGCCCTCTTCCTCTTTTTTTTTTTTTTTTTTTAAATGGGGGTTTTGGGGTGAGGAGGGAAATGCCTTCCTCTAAATCCAACAAAAACATCACCTCTTCAGTGAAGCCTTCCCAGATGTCAACTGCACAGAGTTAATCTCTCCCACTTCCGTGATTCTAGGACACACTCTTTTTTTCACTCTGTTGTACATACTGCATGGTGCAATTCATGCTGTTTTCCTTCCCCTAAACTGGTCTCTTCAAGGTCAAAAGCCATATCCTTTACCTTGATAAGATGGGACCGGACAGATTGCAGCAAAATGGTTCACAGCTCTGGCTGTGGAGTCAAAATATTTGGGTTGGAATCCTGGCTCATTTGCTTTATGACCTTGGGAAGTTATTAAGGTAGTTCCCTCACAGTAAAATGAAGATAATAAAAGTGCACCCCTCTTTGGGAACCTTGAATGAAATAAGTGTTTGGCACTTATTTTCCCCTGAATGTTAGTTACTATTATTATTACCTGATCCCTAGTACTCAAAACAGTGCCTTGTACACGGTGGGCATCAGATAGTAATTATTTACCGACTTTGAGCAGATTGGAAGAATCAGGATTCCAAATCTACTTTTCTTTCAAAAATAGTCCAACTGTTCCAGTATTGTATATCATCTGATGTGCAGAGTATTACAGAATTTCAAGTGAGGAAATCAAGGGTTGAGCCATTCATCAACTCGCTCAACCCCCCTCCCCACCCCAGTCAGCTAGTGCTGCTTCCACATGGTGCTGTTGTTGCTTCCACAAGACTGCCAAGGATCCCTGGCCCATCTTTCACCCTCTGCTGCCTCCCTGTGGCCATATCAGGCAATGAATACTTTTTCCCTATTGCTTGACTTCGGCCATATTTTGTTTGGCTACTTCCTTTGCAATGGTATCCAAGAGGTATAACTTATAGTTTTGTTTATTAATGCTTTTTAATAAACACGTGAAATTTTAATATGAATGAAAATTATTAGCGTAACCTTTTTTTTAAAAAAATTTTTTTTTAACATTTATTTATTTTTGAGACAGAGAGAGACAGAGCATGAACAGGGGAGGGTCAGAGAGAGGGAGACACAGAATCTGAAACAGGCCCCAGGCTCTGAGCTGTCAGCACAGAGCCCGACTGACGCGGGGCTCCAACTCACAGCCCTCAGGGACCGTGAGATCATGACCTGAGCTGAAGTCGGCCGCCCAACCGACTGAGCCACCCAGGCGCCCCAATTAGCATAACTTTTAAGACAGCCCGATGGGTACAGGGTTTAGAACAAGATTTCTTTAGTGAACTTTAGTCAATAGGGCTAAATTAACTTTAAAAACTGAAGCTCTTAGGTGAAGAGAGAAAGGTGTTCAGGGCATATTAAGGGCTGATCTCAAGGTAATTCCCTTTTACTGAAACTTTTAAATTGGTCCAGCTATTCAAATTGCTTTAGGGAAGAAAAGAAATTTGAAATTTAAATAACGGAGGAAAGATCCCAAGGGTGAGGGATGTAATGCAGTTAGCTGCTAGATAATGGAGTTTGAGTCTCCATCATTTAGAAAAGATACCTCTCGACTTACAGTGTTGGTGATTTCCAAGCTTTGGAAGGAACTTAGACGAGGATTTGCTTTAAACTTTGAGAAAAGCAATGCTGTGTGGATTAACCTTTTATTTGTGATGGGCCCCCACTTAAGAAAGAGTTCTCTGCTGGGGAGGATAAGTGCCTTAACTTATCCCATCATGCCCGTTCCAAGAGGCAGTTTCACAGACAATGTAGGGTCCTGCTTTAGACAGCGGGCTCTGAAGTCAGTCCCACACCTGCTACTTCTCAGTGGAGTAAACTTCAGCCATTACTGGATTTCTCAGAGCGTCACTTTTTCCTGTAACCTGTGAATAACAATAGTACTGGCTTCACAGGGCTTTTGTGATGACGGAATGAGAAAATTTATGACAAATATTCATCACAGTGCCCCACAGGCAGTAAGTGCTCAACAAATTGTAGCTGCTTATATGCCATAGGCACTATCCTAAGTGCTTCACATATATTCATTTCTGTAACCCTCACAACCTTCCTTTGAGGTCACTACTGTTATTATTATCACCATATTACAGATGTAGAAACCGAGGCCAGAAGGCTTAAGGAAATTGCCTAAATTCAAAGAGTTAGCTAGTTCTATATTAGTTAGCTATATTAGTTAGCTGTTGCTGCATAACAAACCATTCCAAGACTCCGTGGCTTCAAATAATAAGGCTGTATTATTGCTTATGAGTCGGTGGGTCAGGTAGGCACTTCTGCTTATCTGGCCAGGCTCAGCTAATATCAGCTAGGCTTGTCTTTGCATCTGTGATCTGCTGGTGGTCTGGTAAGAGTTGGCAGGTCTAGGATGGCCTTAGTCGTACATCTAAGGATTGGTTGGTTGTTGGCTTGGGCAATGGTGGTGTCTGGGCCCTGTGTCTCTCTTACCACCCAGCAGGCTAGTCCAAGCTTCTTCATATGGTGGCAGGGTCCCGAGGGAGTGAAAACATGCTTAGGCTTGGAACTGGTGCACTATTACTTTTGCCACATTCTACTGGGCCAACCAAGTCACGGGGCCAGCCAAGATTCAAAGAGGGGAGTAACGAGAGCACTTAATGAGAATTCCAGTATGAAGTTAAACTGTGAAGAGCATGGGTGAAGGGAAGATGGCAAAAAAATGTGGCTCTTTTTTGGTAATTATTCTATTATAGTGGGAGAGTCGGCTTTGAAGCGAGGCAGCCTGGTTCCGGTGTCCTTGCTCTAAAGCATTTTGGAGACTCAGTGCCTTGACATCTGCTAGCAAGAGTCTTGCCATTTCCTGCTCCTAAGCATGGAATACCCTGGCAACAGCCTCTATTCAATGGCAGGTGCTAGGGAGTTTCTAGCTATGCTAGCTGTTTCGTCTTGCCCACATTTCTTGCTACTCCTTTGTTTATTCCTTCAGAATTCTGCTTTATGATCACTTGGGTCATGAGCATCCTGTTTTTGTTTGTTTTGGTTGCAAATTTTAATTTCTGATTTTAGCCACATCTCTACTTTCTCATCTGTTCTTAACAGGCTCACAGAATAGGTGAGCTGCATGATTACTACAGTCAAAGGAAAGCAAGGAAACCTAGATTTCATTAGCAAAATTGTGAGGAAGCTGTGAGAACATCAGTCATGTATTTGATTCAACTCGACCCCATTGTCTTCTTGCCAAGATCCAACAAGAAGAGATTCTGGTAAGTAACATGCAGTTTAGTCGCACTTTAGGGCTAATCCTTGCAGCCTTGGGGCTCTTTCTGGTCCAAAGAAGGAAAGGGGAAGGACCCTGTGTCCCCATCCTAGCATGTTGTGTGTGGAAAGGGGAAGCCCAGGGGATGGAGGGGGACATCATGATATGTAGCCTTGGCCTATGTTTCTCTGCATGCTCTTGCCTCAGTTTCCCACTCACTTCTGGACCTGCTTGCCTCTGCTCTTGGTGGCTCCTTCTTCAGAGTCTGGAACTGTGCACCAGCCTAGTGGCTGGCGTCTCTGTGAGCAGAACGAAGTCTCCTCCTACCAGGCCCGCTGTCACACTCTACCTGTCTCTTGAGCCACCCCCTCTTTGCTTCTCCTGGTTCAAGATGGTCAGGAGTTTGTCTCCCCAGCAAGACTGGATATTCCTTGTGGACAGGAATATTTCCCACTGCAGCACTGAGTACACAGTATGCATCTCAGTGCGAGGAGAGTGGCAAGAACCGAACTTCTAGAGCAGAAAGGAATCTTAAAAACCATGCTCCACGAGCATGAGGCTCGACGCGGTTAAACCATCCACCCGCCTGAGGTCACTCCCCTAAACAGCCACAGTGCTGGCTGCAGGACCAAGTCTCCAGACTGCCATCCTGGTGCCCGCCTGAGGAGGCCTCCGTGCCTCGGGCAGTGAGTGAGTTGAGTATGCCCACATGAGTGAGGGAGCTTGGGCTTTGGGTTTATCTAGCTTCTCTGAGCCACAGGTTCATCATCAACAGGTTTGTTAGGGGTCAACTGGGGTCATGTCACTTGTGAAGCAATGGGCAGGGTGCCTGGCACACAGTCAGAGTTCAATAAATATGCATTTACCACTCATTTCCCTCAGAAAGGTCGGGATTTAGAAGAACATGTAAAGATGGAGCTGGAAGCGGTGGCCTGAAAGCCTAAAGGGCTGAAAGATGAACAGCTCTATACTGGACGTCAAATTAGCCATGGGCAGTCAGAGTGGGGGCTCCACTGTCCTCTAGAGGGCTCTCTGCTCAGGCCCTGATCCTTTCTTTTCTGGCTCAGTTTTTCCTCCTCTCAGCTCCGCCCTGTGGCTCAGGGACCTCTTGCAAGAAGTGCTTTCCTGTAGGCGACAGGCTTTGAAGATTATATGACCTCAAAGGAATAGCTGAGGGGCGTATATGACTTCAAAGGAATAGCTGAGGGGCGTCTGAGTTTAGAAGGTAAGACCTCACAAAGAGGAGAGCTGGGAAAGCTTGAGAAGCTGCTCCCTTCGAGGGATTCCTTGGGCTCCGGGGTCTGGAGGTGGAAGGGGGTGTGGGACACCCGGGAGGGAGCTCAGAGCCCGGTGGCAGGGGGCCCTTTGGTCCGGAGCCCTCCTGGGAGCCCCAAGGTTTGGCCACAGTTCACACATTGCTTAACTCAAGCCTTCTTTGTCCGGCACCTCTGGTGAGTCGGAGAAAACGAAACTGAAAGCCGGCTGTTGTCTATGATAGAGCTTTTGCTGCAGTGTCTCTTTACTCTGATATTTTGTTTGGGATTTCTTTGACTCCCTTCCCTTCCCTGCTCCTTTATTTCTACCAGCCCATCTCACACCTGCTGTAACAGGAACCCTGCACGTGAACATTTGTCTCAAAGTTTTCATTGCCAGGGTGTTGTGCTTTCATAGCACGATCGATTAGATCTCTGAGGGAGGGGACTTTGATACTGTCTGGGTGGCCAGATTGCTAAAAAGTGGTTGCTATGTGGGTTCTGTAGCAGGTGCAGTTTTACAGATACACAAGTAACAGTTTGGTGCTCATGCTTGAATTGCAGTTCTGTTACTCACACCTGGTGGAGGGCCGTTGGACTAAATCAACACCATCAGGTCCCCTGTTTATGTGCTGTGTGTGTGCACACAGGTGGAGAGACCAGGATTCGCTGAATTATTATTATTTTTTCATAGTGAGACATTATTAGTTCTCTCATTTATTGAATGCCTAATATTTGCCATACGTGACATGCATGACTGTATTTACTGTTGCCCCCTCTGGAGGAAACAAAATTGAGAATAATCTAATGCTACACAATTAGGAAGTAACAGTCCGAAGTTACACAACCAGCGGTTCAGACATCAATCTTGTGAGGTTGGAGCTTAAGCTCTTTCTGCTTTTCTGTATTATTTTGAATAGAAGCACAAAGAAGACCTGCCCAGCGCCAGCAAACAAACACGCTGAGAGGGATCACACTTCCTGTGGCGTAGGAAATGCAAATTGACATAATACAGATTTTTCCCCCTATAAATGAGAGTTCTTTCTTTCTTTTTTTTTTTAAGAGCCCATCTATTTCTGGCAAGAGTATGTTTATATGACATCAGAAGACATTTATTAACACAGCTTGAGAGTTTTTAAAACGATCATATCCTTTTGTTGTGAGACAGAGAACTGGTTCCAAACTCAGGTTTGGCTTCTAGCTGCTCAAAAATCAATACTAGAGAGACAGGTGATGGTGGGAAAGGGAAGGTTGCTTTATTCAGGAAACTGACAACCCGGGAAGATGGCAGACTAACGTCTCAAAGACCATCTTCCCCATGCAAGGGAAGCTGGGGAAGTCATGGGGAAAGGGAGGGGGTGGGGGCTGCGTGCCCAAGAAGCAGATGCCCAGGCAGTTAGTCATTTGTCAGTATGACCCTGAACAGACATATTGGCATCAGCAGCAGCTGGCCCTTCACTCCTCAAGGCCAGGGGTCTGCACATCTCAAGGAAAGTAGATTAGTTCCGCTACAGACCGAGGGACTTAGGTCAGCACACACAAGTGCATAGGCTTGAAGCAAATTAACACTTAAGACCTGTTAGTGTGCCATTACTCTTTGACCAGGCATTCAGTTCTTTGAAATCTATCGTAAGAAATCTATTATAAGATTTCTCATAAGAAAACAAGCTTTAGGGGCACCTGGGTGCAGTTGGTTAAGCATCCAACTTCGGCTCAGGTTGATCTTGCAGTTCGTGGGTTCGGGTCCTGTGTCGGGTTCTGTGCTGACAGCTCAGAGCCTGGACCCAGCTTCAGATTCTCTCTGTCTGCCCTTACCCCACTTGCACTCTCTCCCCCTCTCTCTCAAAAATAAACAAAAAAAAGAAAGAAAATAAAGTTTAAAAAGCTAAATTAACTGAACCATTATTTAGAATGGTTAAAAAAATTCTAATTTTAAACGTCTTGTTTAAAAATTGTTTTTAAAAACTGCTCAGTAGTGGTGCCTGGGTGGATCAGTCAGTTGAGCCTCTGACTTCAGCCCAGGTCATGATCTCGTGGTTTATGACTTCGAGCCCTGCATTGAGCTCGCCGTTGTCAGCACAGAGTCCTCTTGGGATCCTCTCTCCGCCTCTCTCTCTGTCCCTCCCTTGCCTGCACTCTCTCTCAAAAATGAACATTTAAAAATAAATAGGGGCGCCTGGGTGGCTCAGTCGGTTGGGCGGCCGACTTCGGTTCAGGTCATGATCTCGCGGTCCATGAGTCTGAGCCCCACATTGGGCTCTGTGCTGACAGCTCAGAGCCTGGAGCCGGCTTTGGGTTCTGTGTCTCCCTCTCTCTCTGACCCTCCCCCTGTTCATGCTCTGTCTCAAAAAAATAAATAAACATTAAAAAAAATTAAAAAAAATAAATAAATACTGCTCGGTAATAAGGAAATGAAGCAACTGTCTGGTGGCATAGTGCCATTAAATTTTTTTAAGTTTATTCATTTATTCTTCAGAGAGAAAGAGAGAGAGAGAGAAAATCCTAAGCAGGCTTGATGCTATCAGTTCCGACTCTGAGGCAGGGGCTTGATGTCTCAAACCATGAGATCATTACCTGGGCTGAAATCAAGAGTTGGCTGCTCAACCGACTGAGCCACCCAGGTGCCCCAACCATTAAAAATATTTTAAAAGACTTTGCAGTAACATAGGAAATTATTTACACTATGGCATTAAGTGAAAGAAAGCAGGATATTTATACAACATCTTTACATAGCATGATCTCAACTATTTTTAAAAAATGTATAGAAATATACTAAAATGTTAACAATGATTATTTCTGGGTGGTGGGACTGTAGCATAATAATTTTCTAGAGCAAATAGTTCTATATTAATAACCAGATTAATTTTTCCAATTCAAATGCTTCCTCACTATTGTGAAATTACAGATAGCTCTCTCATCTCCTGGTGGGATGTCAGAAGACTACAAGAGTATTGTTTTCCCTCATACTGCTGGTCCATAGTCAGATAATTCCGATTTACCCTGACAGGAGTTCTAAGAGCTCCATGTCTCTTTGATCAAGTCCCAAGAAGATAAATTTTCATTTTCTTAAAGGAAAGGCACAGAGTTGTAGCCATTGGTAATTACCATCATGGAGAGCAAGAGCCATAACAACCTTCAGGAGAGACCCACACCCTCCAGCAAGGGGAGGGCATCAGTGGAGGATAACCAGTTGATCAAAGCAGTTGAAAAAGAAGACATCAAGCTGGTTCAGCAATTGCTGGAAGGAGGGGCTGATGTCAATTTCCAGGAAAAGGAGTGGGGCTGGTCACCGTTGCATAATGCGGTACAAAGTGGCCAGGAGGACATGCTGCATCTTCTGTTTCGTTATGGCGCTAATCCTTGTCTGAGGAAGAAGAATGAGGCCACTCCCTTCATCATCGCTGGGATCGGAGGAAAGGTGAAGGTGCTCGAACTTTTACTTTCTAAAGGTGCAGAGGTCAATGAGTATGATGCTAATGGCTTCACAGCTTTCATGGAAGCTGCTGTGAATGGTAAAGTCGAAGCCTTAAGATTCCTATATAAGAGTGGGGCAAAGGTGAATTTGAGTCGAAGGACAAAGGAGGATCAAAAGCGACTTAGAAAAGGAGGGGCCACAGCTCTAATGGATGCTGCTGAAAATGGACATGTAGATGCCTTGAAGGTCCTCCTTGATGAGATGGGGGCAGATGTCAAAGCCCGTGACAACATGGGCAGAAACGCTTTGATCTATGCACTTAGGAACTCTGATGATAGAAAGGTGGAGGTCCTCTCTCGCCTTCTGCTGGACCATGGGGCTGATGTCAATGTGAGGGGAGAGAAAGGGAAGACACCCCTGATCCTGGCAGTGGAAAAGAAGCACTTGGGTTTGGTGCAGATGCTTCTGGAACAAGAGCATATAGAGATTAATGACACAGACAGTGAGGGCAATACAGCACTTCTGCTGGCTGTCCAACTCAAACTGGCAGAAATTGCTCAACTGTTATGCGAGAAAGGAGCCAGCACAGACTGTGGAGATCTTGTTATGATAGCGAGGCGCAACTATGACAGTTCCCTTGCAAAGTTTCTTCTCCTTCATGGAGCCAGAGAAGATTTTCACTCTCCTGCTGAAGACTGGAAGCCTCAAAGCTCACGTTGGGGGGAGGCCTTGGAACATCTCCACAGAATATACCGCCCTATGATTGGCAAACTCAAGATCTTTATTGATGAGGAATATAAAATTGCTGACACTTCTGAAGGGGGCGTCTACCTGGGGTTCTATGAAGGGCAGGAAGTAGCTGTGAAACGCTTCTATGAAGGCAGCACACATGGACAAAAGGAGGTCTCCTGTCTGCAGAGCAGCCGAGCAAACAGTGACTTGGTGACGTTCTATGGGAGTGAGAGCCACAAGGACTGTCTGTATGTGTGCCTTGCCCTCTGTGAGCAGACACTGGAGGAGCACTTGGATAAGCACAGAGGGGAGGCTGTGGGAAATGGGGAAGATGAATTTGCCCGGCATGTCCTTTTCTCTGTATTTAAGGCTGTGGAAGAACTACATCTACTGTGCGGATACACTCATCAGGATCTGCACCCCAGAAACATCTTAATAGGTGAGTCTCCCCAGTCTTCTCTTAAAAATTGTGGGATCTTTATTTACAAAAGGAAAGGATTTTCATTATAGATAGGAAAGGAGTAGAGTACGTGTATACTATTCTGTTCAAGGACTAATGAAACTGATTCATAATTATAGTGCAGTCTCTCCTGCTACGAGGTATAACCTTTACCCCACATGGAGGTCCCAGATGCCAATGGAATACCAGGCTAACCTTATACTTCCTTTGGCAAATGCAAGTATGAAGGTATGTCTTAGACGGGGTCAGCTCCAGAAATTTGAATTCCTAAAGTAGCCTGCAAGTCAGAGAATCCTGAAGTTATGTTCCTTCAGACAAGATGGTAGTCACCGTAAAACTGAATGGCAAAACTGAGGTCAAAATTGGGCATGCCAGGATAAGATGCAACACAGTGAAACAGCCTCCAAGTAGGCAGAACAAGGCACTACCCACTGGCTCAAGCCAATAAACAAACATACAAACAAACAAACAAACAAACAAATGAAAGCAACATTAAAGAAAAGAAGCAGAGCTGAATGTACAGTCCCAGGAGGCAATGTGGTGCAGTAGAAAGAGTCTTGGCTTTAGACAGGTTGAGGGAGGCTTGCAGCCCAGTCCTGCCACTTGGTAGCTTTGCAACCTCAAAGTCACTTGGTTCTGTGAGGCTTAGTTCTCTCATTTAAGACTGATAATACTGCTTTGATAAGGTTGTTATGAGGTCTAAGTGCAGTATGTTAGACAAGTTACCTGTGCTATAGGTGCTCAACCAAGGCCAAGTTCTTGTCTAGAGGGCTAAGCAGAAACAGGTACCTAATCTACAGGCATGCATTGAGATTTAAGCTAGGTGTAGGGGAACAAGACAAAAAGAGGGTTCAGGTATGGAAAGGCAGAGAACAGTGTTTAAGGTCCTGGACAAGACCTGGAAAGAAGTAGGTAAATCTAAGAACACAACTGGAATCTGGCTTTTAGTTTGAAGCCACTAGTGGCACTCCTTCCTGGTGTTAACCAACTTTGCTGGGGAGACTGACAAAGGCCAGAAATATGTGCAGCTCTACCAAGTGAAGCAGTCTCAAGATTCAGCCAAGGGCAGGTTCCTTCCCGCTTCTAAATGTCTATCTTGATGCAAAAGTGTCATATATTATGTGCTAAAGAAAATTACTTGTCACTACCTATTCTTCAGAACCTCTGGCACCACCTCTTCTATTCTTAAGCTTGAACAATAAAGAATAGACTATATTTCTGCCTCAGGTGGTGAACCTAACATATACTAGAGACTATTCTTTGTATTAAATCCCTAAAATGATAGGGAAAGATGTTTAAATGACTTCATAGCTGAGATCACAATAACAAAAGAAGTTTTACAGGACAAAATCTTTCAAGAGTCATTAAGAGACTGAACATGATTGGATGGGGTTAAAGAAGGACACAGGAGCCAGTATAAATGCAGGAGGCCACAACTAGATGTTACTCATAAAAGTGGGATCAGTGCAAAGAAGCCCCACTCAAGAGTAATGGAAGCCAGAGGCAGGAGAGGACAAAGGACCAGGTAACAGGCAGATTACTGCATTGGTAGAAACTAGGAAGCTCAAACCCTGTGCATCCTCTCTCCCCCACAGACCAAGTATCTATGACAGGCCTGTCTGTCTGCAGACAGGGAGACAGGGCTGCTACTCAAGACACTGGGTGGTTGATGATCTCAAGAGAAACAAAGAACATTTAAACCCACAAGATTTGTGCCAAAGCACCCTGCTGAATGGCATGTCCTTCTTACCCCTAAGTTTCACTGAATAAAATGTAAAGCAGTTCTGACAACTGCCTCCATCCCCCTATGTTGGAAGCATTAACAGAAACAACTCACAGGGCATCAGGGATTCTCAACTGCAAAGTGAGGCTTATAGTAAAAAATCACTTAAGATATTCATGAAGTACTGATACCATAAAAGAGATGCATGAAATAGAAGAATTAACACCCAAGGAAACAAAGCTAATTGAATGTATTAGTTTCCTATGGTTGCTGAAACAAATGATCACAAACTTGGTGTCTTAATAGAAACTTATGGGGCGCCTAGGTGGCTCAGTCAGTTAAGCCTCCAACTTTGACTCAGGTCATGATCTTATGGCTCCTGAGTTCAAGCCCTGTGTCGGGGCAGGCCCTGTGCTTACAGCTCAGAGCCTGGAGCCTGCTTCAGAGTTGGTCTCTGTCTCTCTGTGCTCCTCCCCTGCTTGCACACTCTCTCTTTTTCTCAAAAGTAAATAAACATTAAAATTTTTTTAAACAATAGAAACCTATTCTCCCACAGTTCCGAAGGCCAGAAATCAGTACCACTGGCCCCAAATCAGGTGTCAGCAAGACCAAATTCCCTCTGTAGGCTGTGGGGGGAGACTCTGTTCCTTGCCTCTTCCTCTTGGCTGCTGATATTCCTTGACTTGTAGCATCACTTAATCTCTGCCTCTGTAGTCATATTGCTTTCTCTTGTGTTGTCAGATCTCCCTTTGCCTCCACAGAGGGTAGTTGTTAAAAGTTCTCACTACATAAGGATGTACGTGATTACACTTCGGACTCACCCTGCTAACCCAGGATAATCTCTCCTATTTTAAGATTCTTAATCACATCTGCAAAATCCTTTTTTGTTTTGACTATATAAAGTAATATTCAGGGGCGCCTGGGTGGCTCAGTCGGTTGAGCATCTAACTTCGGCTCAGGTCATGATCTCACAGTTTGTGAGTTCGAGTCCCGCGTTGGGCTCTGTGCTGACAGCTCAGAGCCTGGAGCCTGCTTCTGATTCTGTGTCTCCCTCTCTCTCTGCCCCTCCCCTGCTCATGCTTTGTCTCTCTCTCTGTCTCAAAAATAAATAAAACATTAAAAAAATTAAAAAAAATAAAGTAATATTCACAGATTCCACGGATTAGTACATGGGCATTTACTTAGCTTACCTTATTAAGTAACCACAATACAACTTTAAATATAATTAATAAAACCAGAGAACAAAGATAGGTCATGTCTTCCAAGAAGCAAGAATAAGCATTGTGAAAATAACCAAATAGAGAATTTGGAATTTAAAAATATGATTGTTTAAAATTTTAAAACTTGGGGTGCCTGGGTGACTCAGTCAGTTGAGAGTCTGACTTCACTTTAGGTCATGATCTCACTGTCTGTGAGTTCCAGCCCCGCATCAGGCTCTGTGCTGATAGCTGAGAGTCTGGAGCCTGCTTCAGATTCTGTGTCTCCCTCTCTGTCTGTCCCTTTTCCACTCATGCTCTGTCTTTCTCTCTCAAAAATAAAATAAAAACATAATAAAATAAAAATTTAAAACTCAAGGCTGGGTTGAAGATTAAATGAGTGAACCAGAGGATGTGCCCAAGAAATTCTCCAAGGAAATAATAGAAAAGTATAAAGGGATGGAAAGGGAAAAAGTTTAAGAAGTCAGGAATTAGATCCAGAAGTTCTAATAGGCATTCCAGAGGGAAGAAGAGAGTGAGGCTGAAACAATATTTGAAAAAAAAATCGCTGAGAATGTCCCAGAACTAAAAGATAGATGTAGTTCTCTTATTGAAAAGACTCACCAAGAGCTGAGGATAAGTATGGAAAAAACCCCATTGAGCCACATCTTAAAGGAATTTCAAAGCATCAAAGAAAAAAGAGAAAACCTCAAAAGCTCCCAAGAGAAAAAAAAATTACCTACGTAGAAACCAAAATCAGATTGGTAAGAGACTTCTCTCATCAGCAACCTGAATGCCAAAGGAAGGCACTGACGAGAAAGAGCCTATTTAACAGCTGAATGTTAGTGTCACCCCAGAATTCATATGTTGAAACATTAATCTCCATATGAGGGCACTTGGAGATAAGACCTTTGGGAGGAGATTGGATCATGAGGGTGGAGCCTTCATGAATGACATTAGTGCCTTTTTTTTTCACAATTAGAAATAATTTTTTCATTTTCTCCAGCTTTATTAAGACAAAATTGACATGTAACATTGTGTGAGTTTAAGGTATATAATGTGATAATATAATATACGTCTATATTGCAAGATGATTACCACAATACAGTTAGTTAACACATTACCTCACATAGTTGCTGTTGTGTGTATGTGTGGTGAGAACTTATAACATTTACTCTCAGCAACTTCAAGTATATAATACAGTATTGTTAACTATAGTCACCGTGCTGTGCATGACATTCCCAGAATTTAGTCATCTTGTAACTGGAAGTTTGTACCCTTTGACTGCCTTTAGCCATTTCCCTGACCTCCACCACTGGCAACCACCAATCTACTCTCTGCTTCTATGAGTTCAGTTTTTTTTTTTATTATTTAAAAACATTTTTTTAAATGTTTATTTTTAAGAGAGAGAGACAGAGAGACAGAGAGACAGAGAGACAGAGCATGAACGGGGAAGGGGCAGAGAGAGAGGGAGACACAGAATCTGAAGCAGGCTCCAGACCTGAGCCAAAGTTGGACGCTTAACCAACTGAGCCACCGAGGTGCCCCTCAGTTTTGTTTTGTTTTGTTTTGTTTTAGATTTCACATATAAGTGAGATCATATAGCATTTGTGTTTCTTTGTCTGACTTCTTAAACTTAGCATAATGCCTTCAAAGTTCATCCATGTTGTCATAAATGGCAGGATTTCTGTCTTTTTATGGCTGCATAGTGTTCTGCTCTGTGTGTGTGTGTGTGTGTGTGTGTGTGTGTGTACGTACCATTTATTTATTTATTTATCCCTTCATCTGTCAATGGACACAGCCAGTTTCTATGTGTTGGCTAACATAAATAATGGTGCGATGAACCTGGAGACGCAGTTACCTCTTCAAGATGGTGATTTCATTTCCTTCAAATATACTTTTCTATTTTATCAATTTTTAATTTTTTTGAGAAACCTTCACGGTGTTTTCCATAGAGGCTGCACCAATTTACATTCCTACCAACAACACACTAGAGTTTCCTTTCCTCCACATCCTCACCAGTGCTTGTCATCTGTCTTTTGGTGATTATTCTAACAGATGTATGGGATGATATTACATTATAGTTTTGTTTTGCACTTCACTAATAACTACTGATATTGAGCACCTTTTCATGTATCTTTTGGCTCTTTTAATGTCTTCTTTGGAAAAAATGTCTATTCAGGTCCTTTGCCCATTTTTCAGTCAGAACACTTTATCTTTGCTATTGTATTGAATGAATTTTATAATTCACTCCAAACCAGATATCTGATTTGCAAATAGCTTTTTTTAAATTCTGTACATTCCCTTTTAATTTTGTTGATGGTTTCTTTTCCTGTGCAGAAGCTTTTAGTTTGATGTAGTACCTCTTGTTCATTTTTGCTTTTGTTGCCTGTGCTTTTGGTGTCAGATCTAAACTATCACTGCTGAGACCAATATCAAAGAGCTTTTCCTCTATGTTTTCTTCTAGGAGTTATAGGGCTTCAGGTCTTACATTTCAGCCTTAAGCCATTTCAAAGTAGTTTTTTAAGTGGTGTAAGACAGGGTTCCACTTTCATTCTTTTGCATGTAACTATCTGTTTTTTTCCAACATCATTTTTTGAAGAGATTGTCTTTTCCCCATTGGGTATTCTTGGCTCCCTTGTGAAGAATACATATGTGTGGGTTTATTTTGGGGCTCTTGATTCTGTTTCATTCATTTTATACCAGTACTACATTGTTTTGATTATTAGAGCTTTGTGATATAGTTAAAAACCAGGAAGTGTGATGCCTCTAGATGTGTTCTTTCTCAAAATTGCTTTGGATGGATTAATGCCCTTATAAGAAGAGGTCATAAAGGGCTGCCTGGGCAGCTCAGTTGGTTGATTCTCTGACTCTTCATATCCACTCAGGTCATGATCTCATGGTTTTTGAGGTTAAGCCCTGTGTTGGGCTCTGTGCTGATAGCATGGAGCCTGCTTGAGATTCTCTCTTTCCCTCTTTCTCTGCCACTCTGCCACTTGCACTTTCTCTCTCAAAATAAATAAACAAACAAATAAATAAACATTAAAAAAAAAAGAAGTCATAGAGCTAGCTAGTTATCTTTCCACCATATGAGGACACAGCAAGAAGATGGCTGTCTATAAACCAGTAAGAGGGTCTTCACCATGAACCCAGTCCTGCTGACACTCTCATCTCAGATTTCCAATATTCAGAACTGTGAGAAATAAATTTCTGTTGTTTAAGCCACTCAGTCTATTGTGATTTGTCATAGCATCCAGGACTGACTGAGAGAACAGTCACATTATTATTGTTCACATGTGATTCAGAATAAATACATATTTTTGACTGCAGTATTATTAGCACACAGTGTTTTATTAGTTTCAGATGTATAATATAATGATTCAACAATTCTATACATTACCCACTGCTCATCACAATAAGCACACTTTAATCCCCTTTATTTATTTCACCCATCCCCCTCCACTTCCCCTCTGGAAACCACCAGTTTGTTCTCTGTATTTAAGAGCCTGTTTTTTTTGTTTGTCCCCTTTTTTTTCTTTGTTCATTTGTTTTGTTTCTTAAATTCCACATGTGATGAAATCCTATGGTGTTTAGGTTTCTCTGACTTATGTCACTTAGCATTATAGCCTCTAGGACCATCCATATTGTCACAAATGGCAAGATTTCATTCTTTTTGATTGCCGAGTAATATTTCATTCTCTCTCTCTCTCTCTCTCTCTCTCTCTCTCTATATATATATATATATATATATATATATATATATCTTCTTTATCCACTCATCTGTTGATAGACACTTGGGCTACTTCCATATCTTGGTTATTGTAAATAACGCTGCAGTAAACATAAGGGTGCATATAACTTTTCAAATTGGTGTTTTGTTTTCTTTGGGTAAATATCTGGTAGTGGCATTACTGGATCATATCATATCTATTTTTAATTTTTTGAGGAACCTCCATACTGTTTTCCACAGTGGCTATAGTAATTTACATTCCTACCAACAGTGCACACTTTTTCTCCACATTTTTACCAACATTTATTTTTTGTCCTTTTGATTGTAGCCATTTTGACAGGCATAAGGTGATATCTCATTGTGGTTTTGATTTGCATTACCCTGATGATGAGTGATGTTGAGAATCTTTTCATGTGTTTGTTGGCCATTTGTATGTCTGCTTTGGAAAAAGTTTCTATTCAGGTCCTCTGCCCATTTTTAATTGAATTGTTTGGGGTTTTTTTGGTGTTGAGTTGCATATGTTCTTTATACCTTTTTGGCATTAACCCCTTATTGGATATCTCATTTGCAAATATCTTTTCCCACTGAGTAGGTTACCTTGTCGTTTTGCTGATGGTTTCCTTTGTTGTACAGAAGCTTTTTATTTCAGTGTAGTCCCAATAGTTAATTTTGCTTTTGTGTTCTCTTCCTGAGGAGACATATCTAGAAAAAATGTTTCTATGGCCAATGTCAAAGAAATTACTGCCTATGTTTTTTCTTTTTCTAGAATTTAATGGTTCCAGCTCTCACATTTAGGTCTTTGATCCATTTTGAGTTTATTTTTGTGTATGGTGTAACAAAGTGGTCTATTTTCATTCTTTTGCATGTAGCTGTCTAGTTTTCCCAACACCATTTGTTGAAATACATTTTTTAAGCATTCAAGGATCCAGGAAAACTTTCTGCCCACAGACCCTACATGAAAGATCTGCTAGAGGATATGCATAAGGAAGGAGAGAGAGTCTGGGAGAAAATAGTAACTTACAAGAAGCAAAGAATAAACAAAGAAAGAATTCATTGTTTATGTAAATTATGCACATTGTTTTTTTTTTAAGAATTACAAATATATTAATCTTAGATGACATCACTGTGGTGGGAGTGAGGATGAAGAGGTTCTTGATTCATTCATTGACAGCAGGGTGGAGTAGGCAGATTTTGTCCGGACTCTGCCCATCGACTGTTAACAGTCTGTGATGATGTAAGTTTAAAATTTTGATAGCACTTTAACAATGTCTATTGAATCTAAACAAAACAAAACAAAACAAAACTGGGGCTTGTTAAAAAAATCAAGTGTTAGGCAGAGATGTGAAGTGTTCCATCAGGCACTTGCCAATTTAAGTAGTAGAACTCAGCTCCAAGTGGCTTAAACAATGAAGGGGATTTATTAGTTCAAATAGCTGAAAACAGTCCCTGGTTATGATCTGCATCCCATCTGCCCCTTCAACCTACTTTCCAACTACATCCCTCCTCTCCAGGTACTCAGCCTGCTTTCTGTCAGAGTGGAATTCTTCGGGTTCCTTTCTGCCTTGGGAATTCCTATCTGGAATTCTCTCTTCCCTGCTCCACTTATCCACTCAAATTCTAATTTTGCAAGAGAGAGAGAGAGAGAAAATGCAAGCAGGGGAGGGGCAGAGAGAGAGAGAGGGAGACAGAGAAGCCCAAGCAGGCTCCATGATGACAGCATGGAGCCTCATGTCGGGCCCAAATTCACAAACTGTGAGATCATAACCTGAGCTGAAATCAAGAGTTGGATGCTCAACCAGCTGAACCACCCAGGTGCCCTAAGAGTCCTTCCTCAAGGAAGACTTCTTTCCCACATACAGCCATGTGGTTCTTGTTATAAACTTTCAGTTTCCTGCACTTTTGGCTAGTACTTTTAAAGTTGCAATTAACTTTGTGTTTATTTGTGTAATTATTCACTCAATATCTATCTCCTTGTTCAGCGACTCTGAACCCTGCAGGGTCTGTGCCGTGTTCTCCTCCTCCACTGTCATTTTCCCCCTCACTAGACCCTTATTGAATAATTTGGTGGAAGCATTTTTGTTAGACTGTGGGTTTCCGTGCAACTTTGATATTTAAGTTCAGAATAAAAGGGGTTCGAGAAGCACACAACTCTACTGACTGTCATCCTATCTGGAGTTACCCAGTTTTCTTTCTTTGACTCCTTCAAGCCAGAAGCAGGAGCTACTTCTTCAAGGACAGATCACTGACTTGTTCTCCTTTCATATTGTTCCGGATCTCTCCTGTCCATGCATCCCTCTGTCTGAGGACTCAGTGGCTTCTTTCTAGGGAGAAGGATTCTGAAGAGGGGATGAGGCAGTGACTCATAACAAGCACATGGTTTATCCATGATAACTGCTTACAGCATCATAGTGGTCTGTGGGTGATGGGCTTGATTTAGTGGAGTGCTGTGCTAATCTGGCCTTGGATTTGGAATCTTGTTGGTTAGCTGTTGTGTAGCCTTAGGAAGTCAACATAACTCCTGCCAGCAGTTTCTTTATAAATCTGTGCTCTTTGCCCCCAGGAATTGCCTGAATGGGGAGCTAGTTAAATTTATCCTCATCCTACCTCACCCCCAGGACTGGAAAAAAATAAAATTTAAATCCTGCCCTT
Source organism: Neofelis nebulosa (assembly GCF_028018385.1). Classification (NCBI taxonomy): domain Eukaryota; kingdom Metazoa; phylum Chordata; class Mammalia; order Carnivora; family Felidae; genus Neofelis; species Neofelis nebulosa. The sequence goes on from NC_080796.1 coordinate 32,001,449, forward strand.
GGCATATACCTAACAGGTGAAATGATGTGGTGCACATGGCTCTTTTGAGGAGTAAATGGCCATGCAGATATAAGCTTTATTGCTGCTTTCTTCGGCGATGGTAGCACATTGCGGAACATATTTATTTAAATTAATTACAACAGGAAGAGAAAGGATTTTCATTGCATCTCTACAAACTATCCTCTAGATTCCAAGAATGCTGTTTGCCTGGCAGATTTCGATAAAAGCATCAAGTGGGGTGGAGAGCCGCAGGAAATCAAGACAGATCTAGAGGTAATTTCTACAACTAGTTTACTTTTCCATCTTTCACCTTCCTTTTTTTGTTTCATTCATTCCCTTATGTCCTATGGCCAATTAGAGTTCATCATTTCTATTTTAACTAACTTTCACAGCGTTTTCCCAGAGATCGCTGCCTTCAGTCCTGTGCAGACAGTAGCATTTCTCTGGGTTGGTGTGGAGTTGGTTGTTGCTGTGGCTCCTTTCTGTATCTCTTTGGATCTCTCTCCTCCTGCACCAATTAGATAGTAAATAAATCGAGCATGCCACATCTCTTCTAAAATTACCTCCAAGAAGCATCTCCAAATTACCTCCAGAATTTCTGCAGGAGGTATTTTCTGCCTAAGGACAAAGCAGTTGAGATTTCTTTTCCCATTCCATCCAAACTGGGGTGCTAAACTCCTGGGAGGGCCAGATACTACAGCCCTCTGAAACACAAGGGAGGGATGAGATTGATCTTCAGCTTGAAAGAGACTAATCTTGGCCAAAAGGGTTAAGACCCTGAAATAGCTGTTTCTCCTGGGAGGAGAGAGGGCAAAAACAGAGCCTGACCTCTGCAGACCAAAGGTTCCAGATTGATTCTGATCCTGTCAGGGCAGCTTTGTCCTGGGGGATTCTCCAGGGTGCTCAACTTTCAACCCCAGGAGCAAGAGCTCTCTATCCATGTCTGGCCTTTGCTGTTAAAAGCCTCAGATTTTAGCTTCTTCCCTGACTGGTGTCTTGCCTGCTGCATGAAGTTCCTATGCTGACCTCCTTCTTTGCCTTTCCTCCCTGTCATGACCTAACTCCTGGGGCTATCACTCTGTCCCACTGGACCTGGACTGGCTCCTTTATCTGCTCCCTGACATAGCCCCAACCCAAAGTCCCAGTTCCCAGCCAGATTCCTACCATTTCCCTTGCTTAAAATATTTTTCTTCTCCCCTGTTTATCTGTATGCTGTCCATACTTTAAGATCAAGCTCAAATTCCTCTTCCTTTAAGCAGTCTGCCCTGACAACTCTGGCCCATGATTACTTTTCACTCCTTATAAACCTCAGTTGTGGGGACCATATACTGCCTCGAAGGGTTCTTTATACACTACCTGTGTCTTTTCTCCCTAATAAGCCTGTGGACTCCTTGAGATTTCTCCCACTTTCCATTTGGTCATAACCTATATCACACCTCCATACAGAGTGATAATTCATGAATAACTTTAGCTCAATTTATGGGTTTCATGCAGGCCCTTGGACTGCTGGTCCTATATGTGGTAAAGAAGGGAGATATCCCTTTTGAAACCCTGAAGACTAAAAGTAATGAAGAGGTGATTCAACTTTCTCCAGATGAGGAAACTTGTAACCTCATTCATCACCTGTTCAACCCTGGAGAAAATGTGACGGAGCATCTGAGTGGCCTGCTGGGTCATCCCTTCTTTTGGAGTTGGGAGAAGTAAGTAAAGCTTGATTGCATATTTCAGGCATCCAGAAGGGAGACAGTGAGTGTATTAGTCAGGAGATTTTATATATAATATATATAAAATCATATATCATATATCCAAATGATAAATATAAATATATATTTATTTTTCATAAGGAAATGGCTCAGGCAGTACTGAGGCTGAGAATTTTCATGATCTGCTTCTGCAAGCTGGAGACTCAGGAAACCCAATAGTGTAATTTAGTCTAAATCCAAAGGCCTGAGAGCGAGGGGGCACTGCTGATGGGGATTCCAGTAAGGGTCTGAAGGCCTGAGAGCCAAAAGGGGTGAGGGCAAAAGAAGGTTGATGTCCCAGATGAAGCCATAAGACAAGAAGGGGTGAATTCCAGGTTTTGTTCTATTCAAGGACCTCGGGGGATTAGACGAGGCCCATTCACAAGGGGAAGGTGATCTGCTTTACTGAGTTCACCAGTTCAAATACTAATCTCATCTGGAAACACCTCACAGATATGCCTAGAATAATATTTAATCTGGGTCTCTTGTGGCCAGACAAGTTAACACATAAAATTAACCATCATGGTTAGGTGGTGTGGGAAGGAGTTAGTCTGGGAATCAGAAGACCTGGGCTCTCCTCTCAGCTTGGCATCTCCTGATTGTGTATCTTTGGAGTAGTGACTTAATGTCTCTGGATTCTGGTTTTGTTTTCTGAGGAAAAGAAAAAGCCGGGGGCGGGGGGGAAGGGGGAGCGGAGAAAGAGAGCAAGATGCCTGCTTCTTCCATCATACAGAATTTTTAGAGACATGGTTTTACTACTTTTATCAAAAACCAAAAGGTAACATTGTTGTTTCTGAAAAGAGAAGGCGGAGTGGAATGACCATGATAATTTTGTCATCTTCAGCCGCTATAGGACCCTTAGGGATGTGGGAAATGAATCGGACATTAAAATGCGAAAATGTAATAGCAGGATTGTCCAACTACTGCAACTTGAAATGTCTGAATGTTCCAGAAGTTTTGCCCAGTGGACTTCTAAGGTATGAACGATTCCTGTGTCTGGAAGTTATTCCAGGAGTAAGGATCTGTGTAATGTGTTATGTTAGTTTTTTTTCTTTTTTTAACTTTCAGTATACTATTGGCCTGGCTCAGCCAAGGGGTGGAAGATGTGATTTCCCTGCCTTCCTCCCCATCCCAGCCCCCTCTGCCCTGTTGGGTCTCTGTCTCATCTTTCAGAGGCTAGGCCCTCCTGACAGACAGACTCTCATCTAGACTTCTCTTCAGGATGGCCTCATCCCAGCCCAGGAGTCTTTTCCTTTCTCATGGCTCTTTCCCTCCAGCCCTGGTTCTAAGAGAGGCCTGGCTAATCATCCTATTACTATTGTGACAAGAGCAGCTGATTAAATAGAGTTTAACCCCAAGGAGGTCCCGCACCGTGAGACTTCGCAGTCCAGGGAGAGATTGGCTGCCTCTGCCAACTGTCCAGCCCAGCTCTGAGGGCCCACATACACATCTACATTCTGCCTGGGGAAACACACCATGAAGAAATCTTTCAAATTTCTCTTCTTCAAGAAATGGTCCACCTAACTTGAACTAAATACAGTAAAACATAACAAATCAATCATCACCTCGATCTGGTCAATGCTACCAAAACTTTCGTTATTATTACTTAGCAGATACCTATCGAGTGCCAGTTTCATGCTAGACCCATGTGAGGCTGTGGGCATGTAAAGCAGAGTACAGCATGGTCCGTGGAGGGCCAAGAGACCCACAGAAACACTGGCTGTATGATACATGCTGGGCTCCCTGGAGACAGTGCAAAGCACTATGGGAGAATCCATATCCCCAGGTCTTTGACCGAAACCAGTAGCTTCCCAATCATATGCCTGATCTAGGACTGCTTGTCTCATACCTCTTTGCTTTCCTTCCCTTGTTTGCCTCTAGATGACACATCACACTCATAATTGCTGCCTTAGTGTCCATTTCCCCCCACTACCCTGTAAATTCCAGGGGGGCAGAGACTGTCCGTAGTCATGTCAGTTACTGAATTTCTGGCATGGAGTAGGTATGCCATGACTCTTTGCTAAATGAACATCTATAAAACTTCAGCTAAAACTTAAACTTTTAGAAACAGAGAAGTTTGAAACAAGAACAAGTGATAATAACAGCTGACAATTCTGTAGCACTGACTCTGTGGCAGTTATAGTTCCCAGGGCTTTGTGAGAGTTTCCACAGCTAATCCTTATAACAACCTCTGAGGCAATTACCTCCCTTTTGTGGGTGGGCACACTGAGGCACAGGCAAATACTTTTTCCAAAGGCACAGAGCCAGCAACAGAATCTGAAGCTGGGCAGTCGGGCTGCTGATGCTGTGTGCTAAAGCTACTCACTGCACGAAGTGATGATGCCATGAAGTCCACCCGTTCATTTAATTGCTGAGGAAATTGAGACTCAGAGGTATAACCTGAAATAGCCAGACCTGGAAAAGAAAGATTGGCAGAGCCTGGGAAGGAAACCTGTTCTTTTGTTTCCCAGTTCATCAGTTCTTTCCCCAAAACTTCATGGACTTATGATGCATTTTGACTGACTTCAAGCCTTACCTTTTTACTATTTTTTAGGTTTTTTTTTAAGTTTATTTATTTATTTTTGAGAGGGAGAGCACAAGCAGGGCAGGGGCAGAGAGAGAGAGAGAGGGAGACATAGAATCCAAAGCAAGCTCTAGGCTCTGAGCTGTCAGCCCAGAACTTGACGTGGGGCTTGAACCCATGAACCACAGGATCATGACCTGAGCCAAAGTTGGATGCTTAACTGACTGAGCCCCCAGGCGCCCCTCAAGTCTTATCTTTTAATTCCCATTTGAGACTTTGACTTTCTGTCAATTCTCACGACTTGCCCATTTTCACGGTCATACATTCAGCTTTGCGGCAGCCCCGAGGAGCCAAGTTTTCCAGCGTGTGCTCCTGCCTCCTCCCTCCGGGGTGCCCCGCGCTGGCGTGCAGTGGCTCAGCCCTTCTCCCAGGTGCGCTGCACGTGGCACATGTGGACTGTCTCAGCGGGTCTTCGCTGGGGTGGTCTAGTCACCCGTGATTCTTGAGGGACTCTATCTTCACGACTGTTGGGTGCTATTCTCTTACCCCTAACGCTTTGTAAAAAGGAGAGCCACCTACAAGGGTGCAAACACACAGAAAGGCATGGGCTTGGGAGACGCTGCTGTGAGATACTTAGAGGCAAGGAGGAACATGGAACCTTTGGAAATAGGATTTAGAACAAAACAAAACCCACCACACTCATTTTGGCAATGGCTGCCGGGTCCGATTTTAGTCTGAACACCCCTCTTCAGGGGGGAAATGTAATCAATTACCCACTTGGACAGGTGGCCACCAGGATAAAAATATCGTACAGTCTAACGAGTAAATTTCCTAGGATAGTAGCCAACGAATGTCTAAACCATGTTTCAATATGTTTAACTTCCTATGAAAACAATTCACTGAGAAAATAGATACCAGAATGTGAAGTTACTTATAATCCCACATCTAGACACAACTACTGTTAGCATTTTGATGTTATAGTATTTACTTCCGTTCTTTTTCTTTCTATTAATTTATTTTATTAATCAGTGGTAATTTGGGCATATATTCAAATTCGCATTTTGCCTTTTTGTACTAATAGTGCATTAGGGTTTATTTTGTGTTGCTACTACATTTTTGCTTAACATTTTGTTTTGTAGATTGACAACTACGTTATGCAAGAAATGAATAAGTATTATGAAAACAAACGCAAACGTTATAAGAATACTGTGTGTGATCTGTTAAAGTTCATCCGGAATTTGGGAGAACATATTAATGAAGAGAAAAACAAAGAGTAAGTACTATTTCTGTTCCTGCAAGTCATCTATGAAATGAGGGTGATTTAAAAATCCAATTCTAGGGCCGCCTGGGAGGCTCAGTCTGTTGAGTGTACGACTTCAGCTCAGGTCATGATCTCGTGGTTCATGAGTTCAAGCCCCGTGTTGGGCTCTGTGCTGACAGCTTGAAGCCTGGAGCCCGCTTCGGATTCTGTGTCTTCCTCTCTCTCTGCCCCTTCCCCATGTGTGCTCTGTCTCTCTCTCTCTCTCAAAAATAAACATTAAAAAAATTAAAAATCCAATTCTAAATTTATGTCTGCTATTTGTTAGAATAGGAAATTTATTTTGATGGAAGAAAAGTAATTCCTCCCCTCTGGAAAAGGCCAACACAAGGGTCTTACAGTGAATGACAGATGTGCCCCGCAGGCTCTTATCCTCCTTTTTAGCTATTGCTGAGCTCTCTTGAACAGAAGGGTAGTGACTCCCTTGTGGGAAGAAATGCGGGGGCCCGGGCAGCTGGCTAAAGTGAATGTGGTGCTGTCAAAGTCTCAAAAGTAGCCCCTGTTAGTGAAATCAGCTTTTGCAGCCTAAAATGTTAGCTGTAAACTCACAGAAAGCTTGCAGTTTTCAGGTCTCTTTTGGATTTTGGAATTGTAGATAAGGGACTGTGGAACTGTATCATCTCCATGCTATGGGGAATAAAACGCGTTCACAAAAATCAAGTTGCTAATTAGTTGAAGAGTTAGGAGATGAATCTTGTTCTGTCAGATTAAAAAAAATTTTTTTTAATGTTTATTTATTTTTGAGAGAGAGAGGACGTGAGCAGGGGAGGGGAAGAGAGAGAGGAAGACACGGAATCTGAAGCAGGCTCCAGGCTCTGAGATGTTAGCACAGAGCCTGACACAGGGCTTGAACTCACGAGCTGAGACATCATGACCTGAGCCAAAGTCGGATGCTTAACCGACTGAGCCACCCAGGTGCCCCTTCTTCTGTCAGATTTTAAACTCCTTACTCCCTCTGCTCTAGAAACCCAGGGAGCAAAGAGATCTTTGGACGCAGATGCTATAATGGGGGAAGACGATTTGGGGGCAACCATGCCAATATGTTTATGTTTCATTTCAGGATGAGGTCAAGAATTGGAGAACCTTTCCAGTATTTGCAGGAGAAATTTCCAGATCTGGTCATCTATGTCTACACGAAACTACAGAACACAGAATACAAAAAGCATTTTCCCAAAACCCTCAATCCCAACAAGCCTTAGTGTGATAGAGGTCATCCCTGAGTGGTGGCTGAGCTTTTAGACTTCAGGGAGGTACTTACTTAGCTGTGATCTTGGGCAAGTCACAACTCTCTGTCTGGGTCTCTTAACTAACCTGGTTGTTTGCGGGGATGTTAGATAGCGGGTATATCAGGCCCTGACACAGTGCCCAGTTTTCCTACATGTTTACAACAGAAAAATGTATATGCTTAAACTACCTTCCTTGTCTTTTTTATGGGTAAAGCTTAGTGCTAGGAGCTGGGAGGGCATCCTGCTAAGATTCCTCTTGTCAGTTGCACCCCAGGAGTTGAGTGGCTACACCTGTAATGCTTCTATGTTTTACCTTGATTGTCTCATTTAATTCTGCCAATGACCTTGCAAGACAGGGTTTATTATCCCCATTTAAGAACTGGCGGACCTGAGATTCAGAGAGTTTGAATTACTTGCCCAAGATCATACAACTTGCATAGAGCACTGTATAAATGCATTTCGTGTTATTGTTATCACTTACTTGGGTATTTAGAACTTAGTCACTAGCCCAGGGATCTTCTGGATGGATCCCCAAAGGAATATGCCAAAGGGACTCCAGAAAGCTCATTCACTCATTTACTCCACTTATGCATGCATTCATTCATTCAATATTTGTTGAACACCTAGTATAAGACCAGACACTAATTGTATGAATTCCATTCCTTCTAGAACCACCTACATTGGTTTTCCATGACCTCAAGGAAGTTCTCAACTGGGGGCAGTTTTGCCCATCAGGGGCCATTTAGCATCATCTGGGGATGTTTTTGGTTTTAAATCTGGGAGATAGGGAATGTTATTGTCATCAGATAGATGGAGGTCAGGGATGATGCCAAACATTCTATGATGCACAGGATAGCCCCCCACAACAGAGAATTATCCAGCCTAAAATATCAGTGGTACCAAGACTGAGAAACTCTGCCTTAAGGAATTGGGACACTTTTGAACTGGCTTGGGGACCAGGACCATGGATTATGTAGACCACCTCACAGAGGAGTGACTTGGATTTATTTTCTTGCTTTTGGATTTGTAGTGAAACAATTCCAGTGTCACCTCCCCAGAAAGCCCCCTGAGCTCCCCCCACCCTCCATCCCCCAGTCTGAGTGCTCTTTCTGGCCCCTTAGCACCCATAACCAGAGCATGCTTCTCTCCACCTTGAGCTTGCTTCTTCCTCACTGGAATGTAAGCTTTCAAGGACCAGTGATATTTATAATGTTTATTTATTTATTTTGAGAGAGAGAGTGAGGATAGGCGAGGGAGGGACAGGGCTCAGCATGGAGCTTGACGTGGAGCTCGATCCTACAACCATGAGATCATGATCAGAGCCGAAATCAAGTGTTGGACACTTAACTGACTGAGCCACCCAGGCACCCCAATATATATTTTTTGATTTGTATCATTAGTGCCTAGCAAAATGTCTGCCATATGGTAACATTCAATAAATAGTCCCTGAAAAATGAATGAACCATCTTTATAAATGAATAATAATGTTACCTTACATTTTAATCGTGCTTTATAATTTATAAATTACACCCACATATTTTCTCTTTTAGTTTTCAAAATTATCCTGTAAGGTAGGTGTTGTTATCTTCATTTTGCAGATGAGGATAGAGACATATTGATTTACTCTAATACATAGCTAGAAAGTATCACTGTCTTGATTTGAACATATTTTCTGGCATTAAGTCTGATGTATTTTCCACTTATCCTCGTTCTGGTGGTCAAGGTGGAGCCTTGTAATGGGAGGAACTGGGGATAAAACAGTATCTTAGGTTCTTTCTGAAGAGATGACGACAGTAAATGAAGTTAAGAAGAGTTGGAAGTCAAACTAAACATAATTGACACTGATGTCCTCCACTCTCACCTATGATTGCATGGATCATCCTCTCCTTGCTTAAAAAAAAGGTACTGGAAGAAAGAAACTTAAGGCTGTTCTGTAAGGTTTTAGGAGAAGCAGGATTGCCTTAGATTTTAAAATTAAGGTTTGTTTTTCTGATTTGTAGTAAGTACCTGGTTATGTCAATCAAAATGCCCATTTGTAAAGCATAGTCAATAAAACTTGGAGTCATCTTATTCAGTCTCATTTTCTCTAAGTGATATTTCCACTATAGAGAGTAGTGATAAATATAATAGAAAATGCTCAATGAATAATTCCTGGTTAGGTTTTAAGAAAGGGCATCCTCCTCTTTAATAATGGGAAAAGGAGCCTATTTTCAGCCCTTCAGTAATTCTGGAACAATTTGAGGCTGGGGTGTCTGTAGAGAGAGAAGGAAGGAACTGATCGTTTTACCCTCTGCTTTCATTCTCTGAGGGTTTCTGTGGATGCTCTGCAAATATTTCTCACTTGGTCCTCATTATCACAAACATTTCACTGAGTTTGTAGCTCATGTTAGGTGCTATGTTAGGCAAGGTGATCCTGTGCCTGGACTTGTCAAGCAGAAGTGCCAGTTACATACAGAAGAGGGAAGTTGCCCACCTGGAATGTACTGGACAAGCAATACAGGGGAGACAATTTTGGTAAACGTAACAATTACCACTTCTTGAGCACCTACTGGTTTCCAATGCCTAAGGTTCTATACATGACATCCATCAACACCCAGGACAATGCTATGAGATGCAATTATTCCATTTTACAGAAGAGGCAATAATGTGCAGAAAGGATCGATAAGTTGCTCGAGTTCACAAAGGTGGTAAGTGGAAGAGCTAGGATACAAACCCAGGTCTGCAACTCCATCAGGTGTGGCCTCCCCAGAGAGCCAAAGATGGTGAGTTTGGCAGGGCTGAATGATAATTGTGAGTGGGGCTTATTGCAGCTTTCGTCAGTTGCTCCAGTGCAGCCTAGGAGGTCAAGATTACCCATGACCTTCATAGCACCGAATCCAATGACACTTCTCTGTTTTCACCAGTCTACCGGCTGACCACTCTTTTGCTTTTTCACCTGCCCCCATTAGCATTCTCAGCACCACACTCACCTACTTTTTCTCACCCCATTGTTTGCTTCTCCACAATGTCCTTTGCCAACTCATTCTCTGCTCATCCTCTAAACATTGAGTGTCCCTGACTTAAGCCTCAAGCAATTCACTTTTTCCCCCCTTTCTCCTTAGACGATCTCTTCAAATACCATGACTAATATTATCATAAATAGGCAGAAGATATCCATGTTTTGAAATGCAGGTTCTACTTATGGATATTACCATCTTCCACCTAATTGCCCCCAAATTATTAGTCTTGTAGGATTCTTTTCTCCACCCCTCAACATCCAATCTATTAACAAGCCCAATTGGTTCTCCTTCCAAAATAAATCCCAAATCTGCTCACAACCTTTTGTTTCCACTACATGGATCAAACCACAATGATTTTTCACTGGAACTGAAGCATCAGCCTCATAACTGACTTCCATACTTGTTCCCTAACAATCCTTCCTCCACAAAATGATCTTGAAAAAAAAAAAAAATCAGATCAGGTCACTTCCCTGCTTAAAATCCTCCAATGACTTTTCATTGTAGTTAAGATAAAACCCAAACTGTCACCATCACATAGAGAGTCCTAGAACTCTGTGATAATTGCTTTCACTCTCCTATCTTGCACTGGCTGTATCTCTGTTCCTCAAGAATCCTGAGACCATCACTTCCTCAAAGGCCTGGATTTTGTGGTCCTTTCTGCCTGGGGTTTTATCCTGCTGATCTTAGCATGATGGTTCCTTTCATCCGCTAGGCCTCAGCTGCTGTCATTCGATGGGCTTTCCTTGTCCAAAGTTGTTCACAACGATCATTATTTTTGAAGATACCATAGGACTAATCACTATCTGAAATGATCAGATGTATTTGTGGCCATTAAGAAAAAAACTTTCCACATCATTAAGGAAATCAGGAAAATCACACCAGGAAATACCTTGCATCTGCCTAATCCTTAATCCACACAAATGTGCATATTTCCCCTGAAAGGTAGAGCTGGAGGAGCCTGGACTTCCTGGCCAAAGGGGGCCAGGTTGGGTTGCTGGGGCACTCACCAGTAAGAGAGACCTGAAAGCCCTGATTGCTGGAGAAGCCTGGAGCCCCATCAGGTGAGCAGTCCATTTGGGAGGGGGTGGGTATTAACTCACCAGCTAAAAGTTGACATTAGATTTTCCTGGGAAGGGCTCTCTCTACCCTGAAGCCAATCAAGGCCAATCAAGTGGTCAGCCTGGAGCTTCACAGGCCTGGAGTGCCCCCTGCAGGCCAAAACTGACTGACAGACGATGAACAGCATCTGCGTGCGCCATGCAGTATAGGGAATAACTAGGCACCTGGATCAGGGCAATGTCGGAGAGGCAAGGTCACAGGAGAGGCCTATTGGGAGTACATGGCATCTCCTAATTCTAAGCCTTAACCTACCTACAAACATATGTAGTCCCCTGAAGGCAGAGTTGGAGGAGTCCTGACTGCCTTACCAGGACTAGATCTGGCCGGCTGGCTGGGGTATCCTCCAATAAGATACAGCTGGGAGAACTGATGGCCACAGAAGCTGGGGCCCTATCAGGTAGCTAGTCCACGTGGGGCTTGATCGTTGTCCATTTCAGCAGCTACCTCAGAGCAATTTGGGGCAGTAGGCTTCCTCCACCCTTAAGACAATGCAAGTGGTTGGGGATGAGCCATAGTTTCAGAGGCCTGGAGGGTCCCAGCTGCCCAGGGACAGATGATGAAATGTATACTGCACCTGCGTGGGAGGCGTAGGTTAGGCTTGCCAGGGACCCGGAAAGGGGCGAGTGTCAGGAGAGGCTAGGTCACAGCAGAGAGCTGTTGGGGGTCCAAAATGTGGGCCAAATCTCAAGCCTCATCCAGCAATGTGGAATATTCACTCTAATGGCAAAACTGGAGGTTTTTCAACTGCCTTGTGGAGCAAGGGAGCAGGTGAGCAGGAAAGGACATGCTCGATTGGGAGACACCTGGGAGTCCTGGTTCCTAAGGAAGCCCTGGACAGCAAGTCCACATGGGGTCTGTCCCCCATTTGGAGCGGCCACCTCAGAGAAATTTTCAGAATGTTGGGTGTCTCCATGCCCGAGGCCATGCCAGAGTTCCAAAGGCCTGGAGGGCCAGGCTGGCCTGAGGCTGGCTTATGGGTATTTACTGCGCATGTGTGGGTGGGGCAGGTCAGGGTAGTTAAGGAGCTGAAGAGCGAGCGCAAGCCTCTGGAGATGCTGGTCACTGGAGCGGGCTCTTGGGGTTATAAGGCAACCGCTTGATTATAGGCCTTAACCTACCCAAGTGCTAAAGGCCAAGCCAGAGTCATCTGGACTGCTTGCCAGGGCTGGATCATTGTGAGCTGGCCTGGTATCCTAATTAAGAGACACCTGGGAGCCTTGACTGCTGGAGAAGCCCAGGACCCCAGCATACAGTAAGTCTGCGTGGGCGCTGTTGCCCATTTCAGCAGTCACTGCAGGGCAATGGGCGTGGGCTCCCTCCATCCCTGATAGTGTGCAGGTGGTTGGGGATGAGCTCAAGCTCTATGGGCCTGGAGGGACTCAGCTTCCTGAGGATGGCCAGTGGGGTCCAAAATACACATGTGTGAGACCTGGAACAGGGCAAGTGTTGGGAGAGGCTGGGTGACAAGGGAAGTACGAGGAAGTACCTGGCATCAGCCTGATTCTAAGCTTTAACCTGCACAGATGTGGATATTCCTGCTGAAGGCCGAGCTGGAAGATCTGGGCTACTTGGCCATCACAGGCCGGGCTGCTAGCTGGTGTATTCTTCAGCGAGAGACACCTGGGGGACTTGATTGCTGGAGAAGCCGGGACCCATCAGGCCTTGGGTCCAAATGGGGACTGACCATTGCCAGTTTCAACCCACTACTTCAGAAAGACTTTGGGCAGTGGGCTCCCTTGTTCCTGAGGCCATTCAGGTGGTTGCGTTCTGGCTGACATTGCACAGGCCCAGAATGCCCCCACGGCCCAGATCCAGCTGACCGTGTGTGGACTGTGCAAGTTAGGGTGGCCGGGCACCTCGGGCAGGGTGACATTGGGTGAGGCTGGATCACAGTAGGGGGCTCTTGTGGGGACAAGACATTAGTCCAATGCATAAGGCCTACCTGCCTGTTGTTTAATCCTCCCCCTTAAGGCAGAGTGAGAGGTTGTTCAACTGCCTTGACAGTGAGGGGCCAGGCAGGCAGGGAAAGGATATCCTATTTGGAGACACCTGGGAGTCCTGGTTCCTAGGGAAGCCCAGGACGCCACTGGCTGCAAGTCCACCCGGGGACTGACTGTCACACGTTTCAGTTGCTGCCTCAGAGTGATTTTTGAGTGTGGACTGCCTCTAGCCTTGAGGCAATGCAGGTGATTGGGGATGGGCTCCAGCTTCTCAGGGCAGGAGGGCCCTGGCAGCCCAAAGTGGCTGAAGGTGCGCTTACTGCGCATGCGTGGGCTGTGAGGTCAGGTTAGTCAGGGACCTGGAACAGGGCAAGTGTCGGGACAGGCATGTCCCTGGTGACAGGCTTTTGGTGGTGCAAGGTATGGACGGAACTGTAAGGCCTACCTACCCATTATGCAGTATTCCCCCTAAAGGCAGAGCTGAAGGGTTTTCAACTGCTCTGCCGAGGACAGGCAGGGTGGTCGGGACAGGGTATCCCTCCACGAGGAGACACCTGGGAGTCCTGCTTCCTTGTTCGGGCCGGCACCCCATCAGGCAGCAAGTCCACAAGATGACTGACTGTTGCACATTTGCAGCTGCGGCCTCAGCTTTTTTCCCTCCACCCCAGAGGATATGCAAGTGGTCGGGGCCTGGCTGGAGCTCTATGAGCTTGGAGGGCCGGGTCTGCACAAGGCAGGCTTATGGGTGCGTACTGTGTGTGTGTGGTCCATGCAGATCAGGATAACCAGGGACTGTGACAGGAAAAATGTGGGCAAAAGCTGCTTATGAGAACGGGCCCTTGGTTTTATGAGGCCTGATTCCCTGAGTGGCCAGGGTATCCTCCTGTAAGAGACACTGGGGAGCCTTGATTGCTGGAGAAGCCCAGGACCTCATCAGGCAGCCAGTGCAGGTGTGGTCTGACTGTCGTCTATGTAAAGCTGCCACTTCAGGAAAGGGAAGGGATCCCTCCACCCATGAGGCTACGCAGGTGGTTAGGTCCCGGTTGAGCCGGGAGGCCACAGCCGCCCATGGCCAGATGATGGGGTACACACAGTGCTTGTGTGAGCCATGCAGGTCAGTGCAGTCAAGGAACAGGGCAAGTGTCAGGATAGGCCGTGTCCTCGGTGAGGGCTTTTGTGGATCAAAAGTATCTGCCTAATTCTGAGCCCTAATGTTTACAAACGCACACATTTCCCCCGAAGTCAGGACTGCAGGAAATTGGATGCCTTGTTAGGGGAGAGTGGGGCAGGTGAGCAGGGGTATCTTTCAATATGAGACACCTGGGAGTTTGATGCCTGAAGTCCGGAACCCTATCAGGCAGCCAGTCAAATGGAAACTGATAATTTCAAGTTGATGCTTCAGAAAGATTTTGGGGGTGTGCTCCTTCTACCTTGGAAACTGTCAGTAGTTGCAAACTGGCTCAAGCTATATCCACCTGGAGGGCCCTAGCTGCCAAAGTCTGGCTGTCCTGGTGTGGGCCACACAGGTCTGGGAGCTCAGGGACCTGCAACTGGGCAGTGCCTGGAGAATCCAGGCCTCAAGAGCAGTCTCATGGTGGGGGGGCTCTTGGCATCTGCCTTATTCTAAGCCCTAACCTGTAAAGATGCACCTGTGGAGGCCAAGGATAGGCCACCCTAACATGTGCCACTTTGGTACATTACTTAAGAAACAGCCAGTGCAAGAAAGTCACCCAAACCCCCCCTTTGTCTCCAGAAGGCAGGAAAAAAATCTCACATGTGAAAGGTGCCCTCCCCGGACCAAAATCTAAAAGATATCCACATCAGAGGTAGGGCATTCAGAGTTGAAAAGGCTGTATAAACAAACCTTATCACTTTTATTAATGACTGCCTCAGCCCAAATTCTGTTTAGAATTTCATGCGAATAGAAGCTCCCAAACATAAGTGTTCTCCTTTCTGTCAATTTCGGTCTAAAAAGTATAAAAGCTGCCTGCCTGGGTCTTTTCTTTGGTTCTCAATTTGGTTACAGACAGTGAGCTAAACTTTGTTTTCTTCTTCTGTGAATCTGTGTCCTGTCAGTTTAATTCTTAGGCCAGCTAGAGGAACTTTGGGGAAGAGGAAAATATTTCCTCCTCAAGAGCTGGCATAGTCAGCAAGACAAACTTCCCTGCCTGGACACTGTTAGCTGAGACATCCTGGGACATCTGAGCAGCAGCTGGCAGAAGATAGGAAT
Organism: Neofelis nebulosa; assembly: GCF_028018385.1. Lineage (NCBI taxonomy): Eukaryota > Metazoa > Chordata > Mammalia > Carnivora > Felidae > Neofelis > Neofelis nebulosa. Next base: position 32,016,547 of record NC_080796.1, read on the forward strand.
ATTTACATGTCAGCCCCTGGCTCTCTGCCCACAGGGTCTAATGGAGCAAGAGGGAGGAGTCCATTTTCTCTCACTTTCTAAGTTTAGATTAGTCAGATAAAACATTTGTGGAACTAGTTTCTTGGGCTTAGTGACTCTGGCAAATTTGGTAAAATACTCTTGGTGTGATTGATCCCTTTCCTCCCAGAGGTGGTTACTGTTTTCTTTGTCTTTTGTGTCATTGGTCACAAAAAGGATTTATAATACCACGGGGAAAGGACACCAGTCTAAGCCCTTATCCGCCTGCTGTTCAAGCCAGCCTCACAGAGTGGGGAGCTCAGGTTCTCCCAAGACCGGTGTCTGTGGGTCCTCTCTGTGAAAACAAGATGAAGTTTTTCCTTTCATCTTGTTCTGCATCCTAAGAACTTGGCTTTGTGACCAGTGAGAATATCTCTGGTCTCTGTCATCTGAAGGATGCACTTGCTGGGGTGTACCAGGTGGCCAGTGGGATAGAATACAGTTCTGAAACACAAGGCTCGCAGCAGCACTCTTTGTCGAGCCTCTCCCTTTCTCCAAGCTCTCAGTGGAGTTTGTCATGAGGGGTCCCAGCCATAAGGGATATGTGTGTCTCAACCTTCATTGATTGTTAATACTGGAAAGTCCCATTCCAGTGGTGCCTGCCTGGTGTCACAGATTAGCAGTCTGGGACTGGAGGTGTCTCACATTTCCAGGAGAGAACAGAGACACGGTCTTCACTACACCATCCTTACTGCCTGTGCAATGAACACCTTTGCTTTCTTAGAGGATTTTTGGGATCATGGGGGCCAGCATCGGTGATGCCTTCTCTGAGCATGCCCTTTGCATCCATGGTCTAAGCCTGGAAAGTTGACTTTGGGTCTTTCTGTTACAAGGTGTGTTGGTTTGAGTAGCCATTGAGGTTAATAAACGCCTACTGGTTAGTGGCCAGACGGTGGATCCTTTAAATTTGTTATATCTGAAAGGAAAGACAAGTCTTTGTCTTATTAGTAAAACAACTAGCTTAGGGACTCCCTTGGTAAGATAAAAGAAGGGAAATTAGACTTAAGACCAAATTTAATGTCTGCATCCAACTTAAATCCCCCTTCTCACAATCTGGCCCTATCTACCTGCTTTAACTTCCCTTTTCCTACATGATTTATAGGGAGCACTCTGGCCTAATCTCTAGGTTCAAAGTATACAGGTTACTCTTATAAATGCTGAAAGTGAGGGAATGAATTTAACCAGCTCCTGAGACTGGTAGTAAGGCTGGCTTTGCGCCTACTGTTTAGGCCTCTGCCAGCTTCACGCATTCCTATGCAATGTCCTTTATAGATCCATCCTAGACCCTCCCCCCCACCCCATCAAAATGAAATTCATGTCCCCTGAATAAGCATGTCTCTTCACTCATAAAGCCCTTTCCCTCCATTTTCAGAAGATCTCCCAAATTCAGGGAGCAATTAGAAAGATAGTCGTCATGCACAATACTTCCCCACAGAGAAAATAGGTGACCAAAATATCTCCTAGGTGCGTCTGCAGATGATCAGCAGAAGGGCTGATGTTCAGGGACTGATAGAAGCCAATGCTGAATTGTGTACACAGAAACAAGGCTTTTGTTAAAATGCTTTATAACAGACCTTATACAAAGGCCTAAGTTGTCTGATTTTCATTCTAGTTAAAATCTCCCTGATGTAAAGTAGCACGTTTAATTAAAAAGGTGGGTCAGTCCCTTAATACTTAGGCTATAAGCCAATTCCTTTGGGAGGATCAAAAACAACGATCTTTGTCTTGCAAATCTCTACAAAACCAGAAATGCAACTAAAGAAATGGCCAAAGCCCACCTATCTTTACTAACCTCCAAAGCTCACCTGTATCTCTCAAAATGCTTGTAGATAAGCATCAAGATATTGGAACAAAATTGTCCTGTATTTTAAAAAGGTCAATTACAGGGGTGCCTGGGTGGTTCTGTCGGTTAAGTGCTGACTTCAGCTCAGGCCATGCTCTCATGGTTCCTGGGTTTGAGCCTGCATCAGGCTCTGTGCTGACAGCCTGGAGCCTGCCTTGGATTCCGTGTCTCCCTCTCTCTCTGCTCCTTCCCCACTCGTGCTCTGTCTCTCTCTCAAAAATGAATGAAAATTTAAAAAAAAAATTTTTAAAAAGGTCAATTACAACTACCCCAAATATCTTAGAAAAAATGTGCATTATTTCTTTTTTAAAGTTAGAAATCTCATGTCTTTGAAACATAAACATAGCTCACAGTAACCTGAGAGTAAAGGGAAAAAATGGAAAGAGGCCTTTATTTAAAAAAATTTTTTTTTAAATGTTTATTTAATTTTTTATTTAGTTTTTTGAGACAGAGACAGAGCATGAACGAGGGAGGATCAGAGAGAGAGGGAGATACAGAATCTGAACAGACTCCAGGCTCTGAGCTGTCAGCACAGAGCCTGACGTGGGGCTCGAACTCAGACCGTGAGATCATGACCTGAGCTGAAGTTGGATGCTCAACCGACTGAGCCACCCAGGCGCCCCGAAAGAGGCCTTTAAAAAATACAAGCAGTTAAAATGAATCTTGTGCCCAAATTCTAGCACTGCCTCCTTAAGATTAGTGCCAGGGACAGATACAAATCTCAAAAGTCTTCCCCACAAATAGTAAAAGACTTTACTCATCTGAATGAGTAGACAGTTTATTCCAACTCTTATTTATAAACTGGTGAATTTTATAGTGTTTTAAAACAGAAGCTACAATACCTCTGTGTTTGTCTATATGTGTGTGTATTTGTGTACATTTTAGTTGTCGACCTTAAAAATAAAATGCCAGTTATTTTATCAGCAAAATGAATTTATTTGGGACTAGCAGCAGAATTGTAATTCAGGACAAGCTCCTGGGTGGCTCAGTCGGTTAGTTGGGCTAATATGGTTATGATTGCAGACAGGTTGAAACAAGCTATGGGAACATCTGGTCAAATCAATCTAACCTGATTGGTGACATCTATAGGCTTATATATGTATTCAGTTGTGGCATTGGACTATGGAGAAATTAGTTACAAGACCAAAGGGTCTCTGACACTGTGAACAAATTGGAGTTTCTGGTGACAGATTTAAAACTCAGAGAGGTTTTCCCTTTTTGCAATAGACTGAGAAATGCATATAGGAGTATTATCTCTCCAAGTGAAAGGGGCGGGGGGCAGGGCGGGAAACAAGGTAAGAAGGAACAGTAAGGAGAGGGCATACCGGCCTGTTCTTATGTCTTGGGAAAGCTGTCTTCTTCAGCTATATGTTTCAGTTCCTGGAAATCTTTACTTTTAGGTCACCTATGAGTGTGTGGATCTAGTCAGGGGTTGGTGCTTCCTTTAGATGTGACACATGAATCCAAGAGTCTGGTCTTTGGAGTTTGGTGACACAAGAGTTGGTCTGACAGTTCCTGATTAATGTCTTTCCAACGGGGTTGAAGAGAGTCTTTCTGGAGATATGTTTTCCAGTAGATAAAGTCCCCAGTTTATAAAGGTGATGTTTTAGTTTCTGTCTTCCACGAGCATATGCTGTGGAATGAATGCTCTACAAAAGTGTGATTATTTTTAATAGAAGCAATGAGGCCTTTCCAATATTGCAGTATATCTCCTTTTATTGACTGTTGGTCAAAGCAGGAAGTAGTTGCATTGGGTATGCTATTCCAAAGAGAACAGATTCTCATGAACTTGTGTAAATATATACATTGTCATAAATGATAAGAATATTTAATAAGAGTTTAATATTCGATAATTAATTAAATATTTAATAAGAATTTAATAAGAGTTTCAGAATTCTAGAGGGATCAGGTAGGGAGAAAAAGTTAAATGCTTTAATTTTCATTTAGAGATATACTTTACCTGGGTAGATCAGTCGGTTGAGCGTCCGACTTTGGCTCAGGTCATGATCTCGTGGTTCATGAGTTCGAGCCTCACGGCAAGCTCACTACTGTCAGCCTGTCAGTGAAGAGCCTGCTTCGGATCCTCTGCTCCTCTCCTTCTGCCCCTCTCCCGCTTGCTCTCTCCCCTAAAATAAGTAAATTAAATAAAAATATATTTTACAAAATTGTTGTGAGCTATAGATTATAGAAGAAAAACAGAAGTCCTTTAAATCTGGAAAACAAAACATTAAAGCAATCTATCAGAAATTCTTACCCAGTTCAGTGTTATAATCTTAAATTTATTAAAAACTATCAAATATTTCCCATAAATATCCTTGAAGATGAAGTACTTAAAATCATGGCTATAGATGACAAAAGACTTAAAAATAGCAATGGTTAGAGGTCTCATGAAAGTTTATTATGAGGTAATTGGCAAGGGAATTTGGTTATTTCTGTGACATACTTCAAGATATGTCATATCTCAATATATAAGAACATATCAGGGGCACCTGGGTGGCTCAGTTGGTTAAGCATCTGACTTTGGCTCAGGTCATGATTTCACACTCATGAGTTCAAGCCCTGCGTCAGGCTCTGTACTGAGAGCCTGGAGCCTGCTTCGGATTCTGTGTCTCTCTCTCTCTCTGCCCCTCTGTCTCTGTCTGTGTCTCTCTCAAAAATAAACAAACATTAAAAAAAAAAAAAGAACATATCAGATTTCAAGGAGTTTCACACAATTTATAGAACACTTATTTTAACATATATCTACACAAAAATATTCAAATTTAGCATCTCTTATTTGACAATACTTGTCATGTAATTTAAAATACCCAATGTACCTAATTAGTGCAGTTTAACCTTTCCCTTTTTATAAGGAGAGAGAGCAAACCTTTTGAGAAGTTTCAAGCATCTTGTGGAAATACTCAGTTACTTTTAGAGAAAAAGACTATTTAAAATTTAATTTTGAAAAAGAGGTTAGAGTGGGAGAGAGCCAAAGCATAAGAGTCTCTTAAAAACTGAGAACAAACTGAGGGTTGATGGGGGGTGGGAGGGAGGGGAGAGTGGGTGATGGGTATTGAGGAGGGCACCTTTTGGGACGAGCACTGGGTGTTGTATGGAAACCAATTTGACAATAAATTTCATAGATTAGAAAAAAAAAGTTTAAAAGCAATGAAAAAAAATTTAATTTTGAGAAGTTTGTAAAAAAAAAAAAAAAAAAAAAAATCAAAAGGTGTTGGACAGTTGACCAAATAGAATTACAGATCATTATGAAGCAGTATTTAATTGTCTATTTGTCCAAAGTGACAAGGGAAGATTTCAAAGGCTCACAAAGTTGAAGCAAAACTTAGCTCTCTTAATATGCAGAAGACTTGGTTTTCTTGAGTGCTCAGAGACCTGATGAAGACAAAACAAGAGCACCTGGGTGGCTCAGTCAGTTTACCATCTGACTTCAGCTCGGGTTTGTGAGTTCGAGCCCCGCATCGCCTCTGTGCTGACACCTCAGAGCCGGGAGCCTGCTTTGGAACCTGTGACTCTTTCTCTCCCTGTCCCTCCCCTGTTCCTATTCTGTCTCTCAAATGTAAATAAGTATTAAAAATTTTTTTTAAAAAGACACAATATAAAACCTTTGTTTCCTATGCAGATTATATTAAACGTAAGGAAAACATTTGTTTACAACTTCTTATTGAAAACAGACTGATAATATAATAAAACTTTGTTCTTTTAACCAAAGAAAAATGTTGATTATGAATTTTAAAAATATTTTTGATATTAAAACTCTTTTTTAACTTAAATACATTCTAATTTTAGGTTGACTATATAGAATTCATTTCTCTATATTTCTTTTCCATAAAGCTTCTACAACTTTATATATCTACTTAAAATGAATTTTTTTCTTTTTTTTTTCAACATATGAAGTTTATTGTCAAATTGGTTTCCATACAACATCCAGTGCTCATCCCAAAATGTGCCCTCCTCAATACCCATCACGCACGCTCCCCTCCCTCCCACCCCCCATCAACCCTCAGTTTGTTCTCAGTTTTTAAGAGACTCTTATGCTTTGGCTCTCTTCCACTCTAACCTCTTTTTTTTTTCTTCCCCTCCCCCATGGGCTTCTGTTAAGTTTCTCAGGATCCACATAAGAGTGAGACCATATGGTATCTGTCTTTCTCTGTATGGCTTATTTCACTTAGCATCACACTCTCCAGTTCCATCCACGTTGCTACAAAAGGCCATATTTCATTCTTTCTCATTGCCATGTAGTACTCCATTGTGTATATAAACCACAACTTCTTTATCCATTCATCAGTTGATGGACATTTAGGCTCTTTCCATAATTTGGCTATTGTTGAGAGTGCTGCTAGAAACATTGGGGTACAAGTGCCCCTATGCATCAGTACTCCTGTATCCCTTGGGTAAATTCCTAGCAGTGCTATTGCTGGGTCAAAGGGTAGGTCTATTTTTAATTTTTTGAGGAACCTCCACACTGTTTTCCAGAGTGGCTGCACCAATTTGCATTCCCACCAACAGTGCAAGAGGGTTCCTGGTTCTCCACATCCTCGCCAGCATTTATAGTCTCCTGATTTCTTCATTTTGGCCACTCTGATTGGTGTGAGGTGATATCTGAGTGTGGTTTTGATTTGTATTTCCCTGATGAGGAGCGACACTGAGCCTCTTTCATGTGCCTGTTGACCATCTGGATGTCTTCTTTAGAGAAGTGTCTATTCATGTTTTCTGCCCATTTCTTCACTGGATTATTTGTTTCTTGGGTGTGGAGTTTGATGAGCTCTTTATAGATTTTGGATACTAGCCCTTTGTCTGATATGTCATTTGCAAATATCTTTTCCCATTCCGTTGGTTGCCTTTTAGTTTTGTTGGTTGTTTCCTTTGCTGTGCAGAAACTTTTTATCTTCATAAGGTCCCAGTAGTTCATTTTTGCTTTTAATTCCCTTGCCTTTGGGGATGTGTCAAGTAAGAGATTGCTACGGCTGAGGTCAGAGAGAGAGGTCTTTTCCTGCTTTCTCCTCTAGGGTTTTGATGGTTTCCTGTCTCACATTCAGGTCCTTTATCCATTTTGAGTTTATTTTTGTGAATGGTGTGAGAAAGTGGTCTAGTTTCAACCTTCTGCATGTTGCTGTCCAGTTCTCCCAGCACTATTTGTTAAAGAGACTGTCTTTTTTCCATTGGGTGTTCTTTCCTGCTTTGTCAAAGATTAGTCGGCCATACGTTTGTGGGTGTAGTTTTGGGGTTTCTATTCTATTCCATTGGTCTATGTGTCTGTTTTTGTGCCAATACCATGCTGTCTTGATGATTACAGCTTTCTAGTAGAGGCTAAAGTCTGGGATTGTGATGCCTCCTGCTTTGGTCTTCTTCTTCAAAATTACTTTGGCTATTCGGGGCCTTTTGTGGTTCCATATGAATTTTAGGGTTGCTTGTTTTAGTTTCGAGAAGAATGCTGGTGCAATTTTGATTGGGATTGCATTGAATGTGTAGATAGCTTTGGGTAGTATTGACATTTTGACAATATTTATTCTTCCAATCCATGAGCATGGAATGTTTTTCCATTTCTTTATATCTTCTTCAATTTCCTTCATAAGCTTTCTATAGTTTTCAGCATACAGATATTTTACATCTTTGGTTAGGTTTATTCCTAGGTATTTTATGCTTCTTGGTGCAATTGTGAATGGGATCAGTTTCTTTATTTGTCTTTCTGTTGCTTCATTATTAGTGTATAAGAATGCACCTGATTTCTGTACATTGATTTTGTATCCTGCAACTTTGCTGAATTCATGTATCAGTTCTAGCAGACTTTTGGTGGAGTCTATCGGATTTTCCATGTATAATATCATGTCATCTGCAAAAAGTGAAAGCTTGACTTCATCTTTGCCAATTTGGATGCCTTTGATTTCCTTTTGTTGTCTGATTGCTGATGCTAGAACTTCTAATACTGTGTTAAACAACAGCGGTGAGAGTGGGCATCCCTGTCGTGTTCCTGATCTCAGGGAAAAAGCTCTCAGTTTTTCCCCATTGAGGATGATATTAGCTGTGGGATTTTCATAAATGGCTTTTATGATCTTTAAGTATGTTCCTTCTATCCTGACTTTCTCGAGGGTTTTTATTAAGAAACGTTGCTGAATTTTGTCAAAGGCCTCTTCTGCATCGATTGACAGGATCATCATATGGTTCTTTTCTTTTATTAATGTGATGTATCACATTGATTGATTTGTGAATGTTGAACCAGCCCTGCATCCCAGGAATGAATCCCACTTGATCATGGTGAATAATTCTTTTTATATGCCATTGAATTCGATTTGCTAGTATCTTATTGAGAATTTTTGCATCCATATTCATCAGGGATACTGGCCTGTAGTTCTCTTCTTTTACTGGGTCTCTGTCTGGTTTAGGAATCAAAGTAATACTGGCTTCATAGAATGAGTCTGGAAGTTTTCCTTCCTTTTCTACTTTTTGGAATAGCTTGAGACGGATAGGTATTATCTCTGCTTTAAATGTCTGGTAGAACTCCCCTGGGAAGCCATCTGGTCCTGGACTCTTATTTGTTGGGAGATTTTTGATGACTGATTCAATTTCTTCGCTGGTTATGGGTCTGTTCAAGCTTTCTATTTTCTCCTGATTGAGTTTTGGAAGCATGTGGGTGTTTAGGAATTTGTCCATTTCTTCCAGGTTGTCCAGTTTGTTGGCATATAATTTTTCATAGTGTTCCCTGATAATTGCTTATATCTCTGAGGGATTGGTTGTAATAATTCCATTTTCATTCATGATTTTATCTATTTGGGTCATCTCCCTTTTCTTTTTGAGAAGCCTGGCTAGAGGTTTGTCAATTTTGTTTATTTTTTCAAAAAACCAACTCTTGGTTTCATTGATCTGCTCTACAGTTTTTTTAGATTCTATATTGTTTATTTCTGCTCTGATCTTTATGATTTCTCTTCTTCTGCTGGGTTTAGGCTGCCTTTGCTGTTCTGCTTCTATTTCCTTTAGGTGTGCTGTTAGATTTTGTATTTGGGATTTTTCTTGTTTCTTGAGATAGGCCTGGATTGCAATGTATTTTACTCTCGGGACTGCCTTCGCTGCATCCCAAAGCGTTTGGATGGTTGTATTTTCATTTTCATTTGTTTCCATATATTTTTTAATTTCTTCTCTAATTGCCTGGTTGACCCATTCATTCTTTAGTAGGGTGTTCTTTAATCTCCATGCTTTTGGAGGTTTTCCAGACTTTCTCCTGTGGTTGATTTCAAGCTTCATAGCATTGTGGTCTGAAAGTATGCATGGTATGATTTCAATTCTTGTATACTTATGAAGGGCTGTTTTGTGACCCAGTATGTGATCTATCTTGGAGAATGTTCCATGTGCACTCGAGAAGAAAGTATATTCTGTTGCTTTGGGATGCAGAGTTCTAAATGTATCTGTCAAGTCCATCTGATCCAATGTATCATTCAGGGCCCTTGTTTCTTTATTGACCGTGTGTCTAGATGATCTATCCATTTCTGTCAGTGGAGTGTTAAAGTCCCCTGCAATTACCACATTCTTATCAATAAGGTTGTTTATGTTTGTGAGTAATTGTTTTATATATTTGGGGGCTCCTGTATTCGGCGCATAGACATTTATAATTGTTAGCTTTTCCTGATGGATAGACCCTATGATTATTATATAATGCCCTTGTTCATCTCTTGTTACAGCCTTTAATTTAAAGTCTAGTTTGTCTGATATAAGTATGGCTACTCCAGCTTTCTTCTGACTTCCAGTGGCATGATAAATAGTTCTCCATTCCCTCACTCTCAATCTGAAGGTGTCCTCAGGTCTAAAATGAGTCTCTTGTAGACAGCAAATAGATGGGTCTTGTTTTTTTAACCATTCTGATACCCTATGTCTTTTGGTTGGCACATTTAATCCATTTACATTCAGTGTTAGTATAGAAAGATATAGGTTTAGAGTCATTGTGATGTCTGTAGGCTTCATGCCTGTAGCGACGTCTCTGGTACTTTGTCTCACAGGATCCCCCTTAGGAGCTTGTAGGGCTGGTTTAGTGGTGATGAATTCCTTCAGTTTTTGTTTGTTTGGGAAGACCTTTGTCTCTCCTTCTATTCTAAATGACAGACTTGCTGGATAAAGGATTCTCAGCTGCATATTTTTCTGTTCATCACATGGAAGATCTCCTGCCATTCCTTTCTGGTCTGCCAAGTTTCAGTAGAGAGATCAGTCATGAGTCTTATAGGTCTCCCTTTATATGTTACGGCACGTTTACCTCTAGCTGCTTTCAGAATTTTCTCTTTATCCTTGTATTTTGCCAATTTCACTATTGTATGTCATGCAGAAGATCGATTCAAGTTCTGTCTGAAGGGAGTTCTCTGTGCCTCTTGGATTTCAATGCCTTTTTCCTTCCCCAGATCAGGGAAGTTCTCAGCTATTATTTCTTCAAGTACACCTTCAGCACCTTTCCCTCTCTCTTCCTCCTCTGGAATACCAATTATGCGTATATTATTTCTTTGTAGTGTATCACTTAGTTTTCTAATTTTCCCCTCATACTCCTGGATTTTTTTTATATCTCTTTTTCTCAGCTTCTTCTTTTTCCATAATTTTATCTTCTAGTTCACCTATTCTCTCCTCTGCCTCTTCAGTCCGAGCCGTAGTTGTCTCCATTTTATTTTGCAGTTCATTGACCGCATTTTTTAGCTCCTCCTGGCTGTTCCTTAGTCCCTTGATCTCTGATGTCTGTAGCAATAGATTCTCTGCTGTCCTTTATACTGTTTTCAAGCCCAGCGATTAATTTTATGACTATTATTTAAATTCACTTTTTGTTATATTGTTTAAATCCTTTTTGATCAGTTCGTTAGCTGTCGTTATTTCCTGGACGTTTTTCTGAGGGGAATTCTTCCATTTCGTCATTTTGGATAGTCCCTGGAGTTGTGCGGGACTGTGGGGCACTTCCCCTGTGCTGTCTTGAATAACTTGCGTTCGTGGGCGGGGCCGCAGTCAGACCTGATGTCTGCCCCCAGCCCACTGCTGGGGCCACAGTCAGACTGGTGTGTGCCTTCTCTTCCCCTCTCCTAGGAGCGGGATTCACTGTGGGGTGGCACGGCCTGTCTGGGCTACTTGCACACTGCCAGGCTTGTGGTGCTGGGGATCTGGCGTATTAGCTGGGGTGGATCGGCAAGGTACACAGGGGCGGGAGGGGCAGGCTCAGCTCGCTTTTCCTTCAGAGATCCACTTCGGGAGGGGCCCTGTAGCACCAGGAGGGAGTCAGACCCGCCGAGGGATGGATCTGCAGAAGCACAGAGTTGGGTGTTTGAGCGGAGCGAGCAAGTTCCCTGGCAGGATCTGGTTCCCTTTGGGATTTTGGCTGGGGGATGGGCGAGGGAGATGGCACTGGTGAGCGCCTTTGTTCCCCGCCAAACTGAGCTCTGTGTCCCGGGGCTCAGCAACTCTCCCTCCCATTGTCCTCCAGCCCTCCCGTTCTCCAAGCAGAGCTGTTAGCTTATAAGCTTCCAGATGTCAAGTCCCGCTTGGCGGTTTTCTGGGTTTCTGGGATCAGCAGGACGCACGGTGAGCCCAGCGTCCTCCTATGCCGCCATCTTCCCAGGATTCGCCCAAAGTGAATTTTTTTAAAATTCTGAAACAATCATTTTACTTTAGAACAAAATTTTTTTTTACTTTACTAAGAAAAAACCCCAAAAACCCTCATATTCTTTGTAATTTTTTAAAATATTTATTCATTTTTGAGAGAATATGAGCAGGGGAAGGGCAGAGAGAGAGGGAGACACAGAATCTGAAGCAGGCTCTAGGCTCTGAGTTGTCAGCATAGAGCCCAATGTGGGGCTCGAACTCATGAACAATGAGATCATGACCTGAGCTAAAGTTGGACACTCAACCCACTGAGCCACCCAGGTGCCCCCAAAACCCTCATATTTCTTCATACCTTTCCTTATCTAAAACACACATTCTATTTTTTAAACTTATTTTTCATATGTATTTTCTTTCACTTTTATTATTTCTAGTAGTTTTAGGAAAACACCTTTTTGGGTGACAATTTCAACTTTAAGAGTTCAAATGTCATTTTCTCAATTTCAAAAACTTACAGAGCTTATCTAGAAAAGAAATGTAAGACAGTCGTCACAGAGTAATTACAGATTTACTCTTAGAGGATAGTATAATTGCTCAGGTATTACATTAAAAGAATGTAAACTTCTCTTACATAATCTAGTTATAAACCATATGCTTTTTGGAAACTATAGAATGAGATTTCCTCATGTGTATAGGCTCATCCTCACACCGCTCTGTTGGACCGGGAGTGATCAAACAGGAAGGGGCAACAGGATCCTCACTGTATTGTTGAAGAGGTCGCACTAAGCTGAATGGCAGAATGAAGATCTGAAAAATAGGACAACTTTTAAACTGATGGCAGAGCGACAAGGGCTCTGGAGGGCTTCACCAGAACTCCAAGCCTTGCAAGGAGTTAGAAGATAAGGGGAGTATTCCTTTACATAGATGGTTGCCTGAGTGCAAATCTGAAAAGAACACAAAAAAGTATGAGCCTATCAAAAAGTGATTACAGAGAACTGGAGCCCGCCCTCTTCCCCTGCGGTCGGGTCCGGAGCGATCTGTGAGCTGCTAATTGTTGCTGCAGGTTCTTTCAGGTCTGCGTGTCTTTTCTCAGCACTTTGCAAGGCTAGAAAAGGAGGAGGAATCTATTCAGAATCCCTGCAGGACAGGAAAAGGAGGGGAAATCTCAACATGGAAAAACTCTGCAATGAAAATGAAGGAATGTCTGAGAACCAAGGAGAGATGGAATGTAAAGAACAGCCACAGGATGTGGGAAAGCCAGAAGTAGCTTGTACTTTGGAAGACAAGGAAAAGTTAGAAAACGAGAGAAAGACAGAAGATGAGGAAATACTAAAGGATAAGGAAAAGCCAGAGAGTATGACAAAGCCAAAAAATGGAAAGCCAGAGAATGAGGGAAAGCCAGAGAATGAGGGACAGCCAGTGATCGAGGAAAAGCCAGTGAGCGAGGGAGGGCCAAAAGAAGGAAAACCAGTGAGTGAGGGAAAGCCAAAAGAAGAAAAACCAGAGAGTGAGGAAAAGCCAAAAGAAGAAAAACCAGCCAGTGAACCAAGGGCTGCAGGAAAGCGCCCAGCTGGGGATGATGTACCCAGGAAGGCCAAAAGAAAAACCAACAAGGGGCTGGCTCAGTGCCTCAAGGAATATAAGGAGGCCATACATGATATGCATTTGAGCAATGAGGAGATGATTAGAGAATTTGATGAGATGGCCAGGGTGGAGGATGAGGTGAAGAAAACCAGGCAGAAATTGGGGGGGTTTATGTGGATGCAAAAAAGTTTACAGGACCCCTTCCACCCGAGGGGCCCAAGGGAACTCAGGGGTGACTGCAGGGCCCCACAAAGGGGCTTTGAAGACATTCCTTTTGTGTAGTGCCCCTGGCAGGCATTTGTCAGGCCATGTGCTTTAACCTTACGCTAATACTTGCTTTAGCGATCACTATTAGTCCTCGATGTTTCAGTAGTAGATTTTTGTCCATTGCATGGAAAAATGTTTATGGCACATTGTAAAATTAAAAAGAAAAAGTTTGATGAACCATAAAAAAAAAAAAGTGATTACAGTTTGGCTTTGAGGGTTTATCACTGTGTGTGTACAGGACAGAGAGGGTGGTTGTTTTGCATTCCCCACTTCAGCTGGCTGAACAGACCCCTTTGTTGCTCACCTGACTGTGATATAAGAGTAGTGGCTTTCAAACACATTGGATTGTTCCTTGGCAAGAATATAGTGTAGTATATTAGGGCCCATCATATATACCTATGTCTATAAAACTATATAGGTAACAGGGAGCCCTGATTGCTAGAGAAGCCCAGGGCCACATAGGCAACCTATCTAAGTGGGGACTGACTACGGCCAGTTTAAAAGCTGCTGCGTCACAAAGATTTTCTAGAGGGAGGCTCTCTTCCATCTGAGGCTGCTCAAGTGCTTGGGGTCAGCTGGAGCTCCATAGGCCTGGAATGCCCATGGAATGCCTAACCCAAGGCTGGCTGATAGGGGGAACTGCACACATGCCTGCAGGGTAGTTGGGGACCTAAACCAGGACACATATTCCTCCAATTAAACCTCCTACAAGGCCAACAAGGAACTGAAAGAATTTCCTTCTTTTTAGTGAATCTGTTTTTGACATAGGTTGTGCTAAAACTGAGCACAATTTTGGGACCTATATCTGGCTTGAAAATCCTGCATATTAAACTTCAGAACATAGCCTACTATTGTAAGTTCCAATATGACCAGGACAGGTTTTAGTAACATAGGTTCCCATATTCTTGGGGTAGAAAAATATGGTGTAAGAAAGAAGCCTCATGGGGGCACCAGGGTGGTTCAGTCGGTTGAGCATCTGACTTCAGCTCAGATCATGATCACACAGTTTGTGGACTCGAGCCTCACATCAGGCTCTGTGCCAACAGCTCAGAGACTGGAGTCTGTTTCAGATTCTGTGTCTCCATCTCTGTCTGCCTCTCTTCCACTCAAGCTCTGTCTCTCTCTCTCTCTCTCTCTCTCAAAAATAAATAAAACATGAAAATAAATTTAAAAAAAGAGGTCTCATATATACCATGAAGGATAATGATATGTGTTATATGCTAAGTTTCCTATGCAAATTTCACTATATACCTTACAGGATGTCTCTGTTCATTTAAAGTCTGGCTATAGTATCCATGGATCTATTGTTCATTTTCTAATAGGTGATTATGGATTAAATAGTGTTAATTGGGAGTGTAGCAAATTATCAATTTTTGACCTATTTATACTTAAAGATATAATCATCCATTCTGCATATTAAGCAGCTGCTCTTTTACAAATACTAGCACAGAGTAAATCAGGAGTTAAATCTGGGTTATTGTCACAGAGTCTCTGCCATGTGTCCAGTGCTGAACTCAAAAGTAAGATAAGGGAAAAATAGAAAAGTTAGTCCCTGGTTGTCTTGGTATATACACTGGGTTACAATAGCAAAGGCACGTTAGTAATTCCGGTGAATCTTCATCCTCCAACTCAATGTCTAGTAGGGAGTGTTGTTGAGGATCCTTGTGGATTCTTGTGGAGCTTTCCACTGCTTCATCAGCATCCCTGAATATTTGGTTTCTCCATTGATTGAAGGATTCCCAGCAAATAGATGGCACTGATAATAAAGGATGGGATGGAGAGGCTGGGCTTGGTGATGTGGATAATGTTGGGGATGCTGGTGAGTTCTCAGTTGCAATAAGGTGACCAGGCTGATTTCTGAAGAAAGTGGAGGATGTCACAGAGGGTGGAGTATCTAGACCAGAAGGTTGCATTCTGCTTCAGAACGGTGGCACAACTGCTCTTGCTGGAGATGTCAGAAGATTATCCATCACTGCAGTGAGTATGGTAACCAACAAAAAACAGTAGGCAGTATGGTATAGCCAACAGGCAGCGTGCTACTGACCAGGTTAGAGATACTGAGAGTTAAAGATGCATAGTGGATTCATGCCTACAAAATATAGGTAGGTGTACTATACTATAAATTTTCAATTCTTCCTTGTTGTTCTTGCCACTTAAGGAAATCTATAGTTATTATGGCCATTGTTCCAATACTCCTCTAAGTACAATCATCCCTCACATGTTAGGCTAAATATTAGGCATCTGGTACTGATAAAATAAAAGATGGTGTTCTTCCCTCCTGAAATTGTTATGGAGGCATCACATTATTTTCCTTAACTTGATGTGATATACTTTTTCCTTTGGTCACCCAATAGGTTTGATTAGTAGCAGGTGCTATTTTCCCCTGAGTACTATATATATTATTATGTTTTGTTTTGTAAAGTTTATTTATTTTGAGAGAGAGAGAGAGAGAGCGAGCAGGGGAGGGGCAGAGAGAGAGGGAAAGAGAGGATCCCAAGGAAACTCCACACTGCCAGTGCAGAGCCTGACTCGAGTCTCGAACTCATGAACCATGAGATCATGACCTGAGCTGAGACAAAGATTCAGACACTTAATTGACTGAGCCACCCAGGTGCCCCTATATATTATGTTTTTAATTAATACTTTTCCTTTTAGTTTAGATTCTGGGGTGTTTGTGCTAATTCTTATCTCCGTGGATGACTGCAATATTTATTTAATAGTTTTTCCATCCTTTATATAATGATGATTTGGAGATCTTGCCACCCCCAGATTGTTTTGGTCCAAGCTTTCATATCTGGATTGTTAGTAAGCATTCTAAGCTTTTGCTTGAGTAAACCATTATACTTCTCAATTGATCCAGAGGCAACTGGATTGTAGGGTAAGTTGACATTCCAATTATGACTTCTTCCTTAGCTCATTCTTATATTCACTTTCCTGTGAAGTGGGCTGTAATCTGATTTTATTATGGTTGTAATACCATAGCAAGCATTGGTATTTTCTATTCTGATGGTGAATTTTTAAAAATAATTTCCCTGCAAGGATAGGATGATCCTATTGGTGATCATGTGTCTACAATGGCACATGCATATAGTTTATTCTTTGATATGGGCAAATGTCCTGTATAATCAATTTGTATAATATTGAAGGGTCTGTCACTTTAACCTTATCTGGTGTATTCATTAATTACTTCCAAGCTTTAAACTTTCAGCGATTCTCATATTTCTTAATTTGAAATTGAAGACATTTCATGGGTATATACATGCTTCTTTCCTCTAACCATGTTCTAGTGCCGTGTGTAACAGCATGACTTCTTTGGTGATGTGCCCATGCAATGATCCTATCAGTTGGCATAGCTGTGCATTTAGATTTTACATTCTAATGTTTTTCTTCTTTATTTATGGTTATGTTTTGAATTGGTTATCTCCTTAGCCATGAATCATTATTTTTTTTAAGATAAATTTTAGGATTCTTTGATTTACTAGTTTTCTTGTTGAGTTTATCTACCTAGTTATTAAATTTAGTTACTTCACAGTTGTCCTTTTGATCTGTAGAGACATGTATGATGAACAGGGCCATGTTAGCCAGTGATATTTTCTGCCATCTGTCCTTACTGCATATGCTATTTCTCATTTTCCATTCATTTTCCTGCCATGTTCCTGACCAAAGAGCTTTTCCATTAGCTACTTCCCATGGGTCTGATAAAACATGTGTCATTCTACTTTTTTTTTGAACTGAGTGTTCCCTCATCAATTTTAAAATTAGTTCGGTGTACTGTGCTGCTTTTCCAGAGCCTGCTTCTGTCAGGATGAGACCATCATTAGTCCTCAGGGTTGCAGTCTACCAGTATAATCCAGATGATGTCATGGAGGCTGATTCATCTGTAAACCATTCAGAGGACCAGGGTGCTCCCATTGCCCAAGTGCTCAAGCTTGGATAGGCTTACCCTGTTGGAAATTCTAGCAACTTCACTATTGGTATTGCAGAGATTTCCTCAGTTCATGCAGATGGTTCAAACTTCATCCATTAGTCCTGCTTGGAAAAACACAATTTCCACTTAGAACTTTATGGTCAGGAGTTATTCCCCTCTGTCAGGGGTCTGCTTTACCCACTCCAAAATAGGCTATTGGCATTTAACTATAATTGGTTTATATTCTGTTACTGGCTCTGTGTTCTGTAGGACCACATAGAGTGCCTAAGTGAGCATTCCAATTGGTTAGTTATCTGGTCTTGGACCATGGGAACTTATTAGTCCTAAACACAATCTGGTAAAATTGAGGTCCTGCAATGTTTTAATCCACAGACACCATGTTGTAAACCTTGTGAGTATAGACACTTCAGTTTATATTTGGAGTCCTTACTATCTGACACCAATATATTAAGAATTTGAGTGCATTTTTGAAATAACTGAAGCCTGCTTTTTGAGTCGCTGTCCAACTGAATTCCCTATCTTCCTTGTTACTTCAGAAATGTGTTTTAGTATTATCCCCATTAGAGGTATGTGCTGTTTCCAATATCTAAACAGTCCTGTCAGTTTCTGAGCTGCTGCTTTTGTGGTAGGAGCTGGGATGCAATCTATCTTGTTTATGACTGGGTCTGTTATTTTTCTGTCTTCAGAGGACCAAATTATGCCTAGAAATTTTACAGTAGTGTGGGGTTCTTAGATGTTACTTGGGTCAATTGTCCATGCTCTCAGTGTAAGGAATTCAATTAACTCTATTACAACCCTAGTCTGTTCCAAGTTAGCACCATAAATGAGCATGTCACCAATATAAGAAATGCTGGTGTGTGTGTGTGTGTGTGTGTGTGTGTGTGTGTGTTGTTTTCCTGAAAAGCCTGGATGTCTTGTGTTAGAAGGTTGTGTGCTATTACTGGCTGTTAAGGTCTCCTGTTGGTAATCTAGTAAACTGATATAATTTGCCTTGTCATGTGAATGCAGTCAGGAGTAGGTTCTCCTTATCAACTGGAATAGCAAAGAACATGTCACATGAATATATAGCCAAGAATAAGTTCCAGATCCAGTGGTGGTATTGTTTATGCCTGTATTCAGGAGTGCTCCTTCAATTGGGTAGAGTATTTACATTCCTAATATCTACTAGATAAATCTATCTGACCTTTCTGGATTTTTGACAGGACAGATTTATTTATATGGTGAAATAGTAGGAACAATCATTTGTTTCTTTAGAAGTTCCTGAATGGTTCCTTATGATGTGTCCTATTATATCAATTCCAAGAATTTTTTCTAAATTGGGACTTTGAAGGCACTTAAAGTCTGTCCTCAGGCGGGGCACCTGGGTGGCTCAGTCGGTTAAGTGCCTGACTTCAGCTCAGGTCATGATCTCACGGTTTGTGGGTTTAATCCCCGCATTGGGCTCTCTGCTGACAGCTCAGAGCCTGGAGCCTGCTTTGGATTCTATGTTTCCCTCTCTCTCTGCCCCTCCCTTACTCGTGCTCTGTCTCTGTCTCAAAAATAAACATTAAAAGAAATAAAGTCTGTCCTCAGGGGCATCTGGCTGGCTCAGTCAGTAGAGTGTGTGACTTTTGATCTCAGGTTTGTGAGTTTGAGTCCCACATTGGGTATAGAGATTGCTTAAAAATAAAATCTTAAAAAAAAATCTGCCCTCATTGTTAGGAATCTATGTGTATATTCATGTGCATGGGGCTAATTTTCCTTCTAATCCTTCAGTTGGTCCCTTTTTATTGTTTAAATTCTCAAATTAGTAGGATATCTTTGTATCAAAATTAGTAGGATATCTTTGTATCATTGTTACTGGGACCCTGTATCTAACAATACAGCAGTATACATAATATTTTTATTTGCAAGAGAAGTTTCTATTTATACGGCCAGTGTAACATATGGGCAATTGTCTCTGGCCTGGGCCAAGGATAAAAAACTGCTGCGTCTTGTGGGGAGCTCACAGGGTTTGCTCTCTTGGGTTAGCAGTGATTTGTCTGTTAATGGGATTAGGTTTTGTAAAGGGGTAGTATTTACAGTAAATGGACTAGTGGGTATATGTGGGTTTATTTTCCGCAATTCTATTTACTGTACAAGTTTGGTTGTTTTTCTGCCTGTGTAGTTTCTGGAGCATTTTTTGAGTTTCTATGGTTATAATTTGTTTTCAAGGGTGGTGGTCTAAATGGTCTAGGTAGCCAAAAGGGCCTTGTAGATTTGGGTCTAGATGGCCTATTTTGATTGGCATTTTTTTTTTTAATTTTTATGAGGCATAGGCTTATATTGTCTGTATACATAAGTGTTAAAATTATCCTTTATATCTTGACTTAGTTCCTCAGCTGTCCTCATCAAGCCAATCAGTTCTCCTGTCTCTGGGGCCTACAAATACTATAAATGCTGTTGTGACTATGGGCAGGGGAAGGGGTACAGCTTTTAGACTTCTTAATTTATTCTCTTGCTTCCACACTTAGCAGTGTTGGTTTCTGCCCTTATCATAAATCATAGTTAATAGTCCTAATTTCATTATATTAGTAGCTTCCCCTGATGTTTCCTATGGAGGTGTTGTGAGGGATGATATATTTGGAGTAGACCATCTTAATCTCCAGGTTGCTGCTACCCAAAGATTTTACAAATTAGTACTGTTTTCCCCAGATGCTCTAAGGTATTGATTCAATGTAGCAATGCTGGTAATGGGTTTGAGGTGCACAATCTCTGCTCCTGTGAGGATCAGGTTTTGTCCTCCTTTGGACCATAAATCTAATAGTCACTGAGTTTGTAGGTCAAAATCAGTATGTTGGAATTCCAGTTTTTGTTGTTTCTTGTTTGGTATAAGGTTTCTCTTTAGTGATTCTGATTGGTTCCATATTATTTGTTGTAGTTTTGTCTATTTTCGTAGGCCTAGCTTCTAGGTAGTTAAAATGAACAGGGTCAAAAAGGGTTAAAATAATCAGCTCAGGGTGTGGGTTGGTGCCCTAAGGAGCATTCTACCCTGGAGATCACTTTTTGTGCTGGCACTTTTCCTTTCTATATATAGGCATCTATGCAAGCTAATGCTCTTAATAAGAGTGCTGTAATGTCTTTGGTCTTTTTAATACAGGATGTAACTCAGTGGGTCAGGTGATCAGGCCAACATCTGGAGTCTCAAATTTTGTCCAATCTAAAATTTCAATAGGTCTCTCAGAATCCTCTGAAGTTAATTATGTAATCTATTCTACCCCTAAACCGCCTCTTGAGTGATTTCGGTGGGATTAGTGAACAAGGCATATTTTCAATCTGTTCTCATTCAGAACTATGTTCAAAATAGGTTTTGTTATGGAAGTCTGCTGATGGGGAGGAAATAGTGCATGTGCAAGACAAGCAAATCAGAGTATCTAGGGACCTGTTTCAGAAAACTTGTCAGGGGTAGCCTGGTCATGGCAGTAGGCCATTGGGGGTATAGGGCATCTTCCCAATTCTAAGCCCTAACCTACACTGATGTGCAGATTCTCCCTGAAGGCAGAGGAGGAAGAACCTAGACTGCCTTGCACAGTTTGCTTGTGCAAAGTGGCCCAAGTATCCTATAATAAGGGACACCTGGGTGCCTTGGAGAATCCCAGAAGCCATCAGAAAACCAGTGAAAATATAAACTTTCACCAGTTTAAAGCTGACACCTCAGGAATATTTTGGGGGTTGGTCTCTCAGTGCCCTGGTAGTGATACAGGTAAGATTGGGGACCAGCCAGAGCTCCACAGACCTGGGGGGCCCTTGCTACCCAAAGGCTGGTTGACAGATATTTATTATTCATGCACAGGTGAGGCAGGACAGTATAACCAGGGGCCTGGAACATAAAAAGTATCCAGAGAGTCCAGATGTCCAGAGCAGGCTCTTGGGTGTCCATGGCATCTGCCTATAGCCAAGCCCCAACCTACACTAAATGCATGTATTCCCTCTGAGGGCAAAGTTGGAGCAGTTGGGGCCAGCTGGTCTGGCTGGGGTACCCTTCATTAAGAGGCACCTGGGCGACTTGATTATTGGTTTTGGGGAGGAAGAATTTTCTTTTCTACCCTTTTCTTCCCTTCAAACTAGTCTAAGAATTAAATTGACATGAGACAGATTAACACAAGAAAAATTTTATTTTGTATACACAGATGTCCAATAATGAAATTGAGACTCCCCACATGACCAAAGCAAGCAGCTGTTGTATGTTTAGGCAAAGAACCATAAATCTGTGAGGAATGGACAAAGCAGAGAAAACTTATGTTCATTGGCTTTAATTAACATACAATTCTAAACAGAATTTGGGCTGAGGTAGTAAACTAGTAAAAGTAACAAGACTTGCTGATTTATACAGTCTTATTGGCTCTAAATACCTATTTCAGGTGATAAGGATGTCTTTCTGCTCCCTGATGCAGGAAGGATAGCTTTCACATTGGAGATTTATTTCCTGCTATCTGGAGACAGAGAGAGTCAGAATGTTCTTCTGTTCTTAAATAGCTTTAATTCAAAATAACATGACAAAGTGGCATATTTTAGGGTGGCCTGGCCTGGGCCCCTAGAGTTCCTTAGAAACTCCACACACTAAAATTTGAGCTGGTAGATTGTTTTATCTCACTGAGCTAGTCTCTTAGAGTTGAAAATAGGTCAGTTCTACTAAATTCATTTCAGGAAGTGGTGATGGATGTGTGTTCCCAAAGTTAGGCTCATGGTTCAAGCAGGTATTAAATAAGAGGCATTTCTGTAGAAACAAGAGAAAAACAATGGTTAAGGATTGGAACAAATTATAAACCCGTTTCAGAGTTCTGAGGGTACCCAGTTGAGATGAGTTTTAGATGTCAAAATATCTTTAGATGGATTGAAATCAAGCAATGGCCATCTTCCAGATTTTCTTGGTTTGTAGTTTGAATGTTTCTGATGATTATTTTTCTTCTTCTTTTTCTAAATATGAAATTTATTGTCAAATTGGTTTCCATACAACACCCAGTGCTCATCCCAACAGGTGCCCTCCTCAATGCCCATCACCCACTTTCCCCTCCCACACACCCACCATCAACCCTCAGTTATTCTCAATTTTTAAGAGTCTTTTATGGCTTGCCTCCCTCCCTAACTTTTTCCCCTCCCCACCCATGGTCTTCTGTTAAGTTTCTCAGGATCCACATAAGAGTGAAAACATATGGTATCTGTCTTTCTCTGTATGACTTATTTCACTTAGATAACACTCCCCAGTTCCAACCACGTTGCTACAAAAAGCCAGATTTCATTTTTCTCATTGTCAAGTAGTATTCCATTGTATATATAAACCACAATGTCTTTATCCATTCATCAGTTGATGGACATTTAGGCTCTTTCCATAATTTGGCTATTGTTGAAAGTGCTGCTATAAACATTGGAGTACAAGTTCCCCTATGCATGAGCACTCCTGTGTCCTTTGGGTAAATTCCTAGCAGTGGTATTTCTGGGTCAAGTGTAGATCTATTTTTAACTTTTTGAGGAGTCTCCACACTGTTTTTCAGAGTGGCTGTACCAGTTTGCATTTCCACCAGTGTCTATTCATGTTTTCTGCCCATTTCTTCACTGGATTATTTGTTTTTTTGGGTGTGGAGTTTGGTGAGTTCTTCATAGATTTTGGATACTAGCCCTTTATCTGATATGTCATTTGCAAATATCTTTTCCCATTCTGTTGGTTGCCTTTTAGTTTCGTTGTTTCCTTTGCAGTGCAGAAGCTTTTTATCTTGGGGAGGTCCCAATAGTTCATTTTTGCTTTTGTTTCCCTTGCCTCTGGAGACGTGTTGAGTAAGAAGTTGCTGCGGCCGAGGTTAAAGAGGTTTTTGCCTGCTTTCTCCTTGAGGATTTTGATGGCTTCCTGTCTTGCTTTTCAGTCTTTCATCCATTTTGAGTTTATTTTTGTGTCTGGTGTAAGAAAGTGGTCCAGGTTCATTCTTCTGCATGTCGCTGTCCAGTTTTCCCAGCACCACTTGCTGAAGAGACTGTCTTTACTCCATTGGATATTCTTTCCTGCTTTGTCAAAGATTAATTGACCATACTTTTGTGGGTCCATTTCTGGAGTCTCTATTCTATTCCATTGGTCTATGTGTCTGTTTTTGTGCCAATACCATGCTGTCTTGATGATTACAGCTTTGTAGTAGAGGTTAAAGTCTGGGGGATTGTGATGCCTCCCACTTTGGTCTTCTTCATCAATATTCCTTTGGCTATTTGGGGTCTTTTGTGGTTCCATACAAATTTTAGGATTGCTTGTTTTAGCTTCGAGAAGAATGCTGGTGCAATTTTGATTGGGATTGCATTGAATGTGTAGATAGCTTTGGGTAGTATTGACATTTTAACAATATTTATTCTTCCAATCCATGAGCATGGAATGTTTTTCCATTTCTTTGTGTCTTCTTCAATTTCCTTCATAAGCTTTCTATAGTCTTCAGCATACAGATATTTTACATCTTTGGTTAGATTTATTCCTAGGTATTTTATGCTTCTTGGTGCAATTGTGAATGGGATCAGTTTCTTTGTCTTCGTTGCTTCATTATTAGTGTATAAGAATGCAACTCATTTCTATACATAAACTTTGTATCCTGTGATGTTGCTGAATTCATGTATCAGTTCTAGCAAACTTATTATACATCGGTTTTTCCATGTATAATATTATGTCATCTGCAAAAAGTGAAAGCTTGACTTCATCTTTGCCAATTTTGATGACTTTGATTTCCTTTTGTTGTCTGATTGCTGATGCTAGAACTTCCAACACTATGTTAAACAACAGCGGTGAGAGTGGACATCCCTGTCGTGTTCCTGATCTCAGGGGGAAAGCTGTCAGTTTTTCCCCATTGAGGATGATATTAGCCGTGGGATTTTCATAAATGGCTTTTATGATCTTTAAGTATGTTCTTTCTATCCTTTCTCAAGGGTTTTAATTAAGAAAGGATGCTGAATTTTGTCAATGCCTTTTCTGCATCGATTGACAGGATCATATGGTTCTTTTCTTTTCTTTTACTAATGTCATGTATCACATTGATTGATTTGCAAATGTTGAACCAGGTCTGCAGCCCAGGAATGAATCCCACTTGATCATGGTGAATAATTCTTTTTGTATGCTGTTGAATTTGATTTGCTAGTATATTGTGGAGAATTTTTGCATCCATATTCATCAGGTATATTGGCCTGTAGTTCTCTTGTTTTGCTGGGTCTCTGTCAGGTTTGGGAATCAAAGTAATGCTGGCTTCATAGAATCAGTCTGGAAGTTTTCCTTCTCTATTTTTTGGAGCAGCTTGAAAAGAATAGGCATTATCTCTGCTTTAAATGTCTAGTAGACTTCCCCAGGGAAGCCATCTGGTCCTGGACTCTTATTTGTTGGGAGAATTTTGATAACTGATTCAATTTCTTCGCTGGTTATGGATCTGTTCAAGTTTTCTATTTCTTCCTGTTTGAGTTTTGGGAGTGTGTGGGTGCTTAGGAATTTTTCCATTTCTTCCAGGTTGTCCAGTTTGTTGGCATATAATTTTTCATAGTATTCCCTGATAATTGCTTATATTTCTGAGGGTTTGGTTGTAATAATTCCATTTTCATTCATCAATTTATCTAGTTGGGTCATCTCCCTTTTTGAGAAGCCTGGCTAGAGGTTTATCAATTTTTTTTTTTTTCAAAAAACCAACTCTTGGTTTCATTGATCTGCTCTACAGTTTTTTTAGATTCTATATTGTTTATTTCTGCTCTGATCTTTATTTCTCTTCTGCTGGGTTTGGGGTGTCTTTGCTGTTCTGCTTCTGTTTCCTTTAGATGTGCTGTTAGATTTTGTATTTGGGATTTTTCTTGTT
The DNA here is from genome assembly GCF_028018385.1 of Neofelis nebulosa. Taxonomy (NCBI): domain Eukaryota; kingdom Metazoa; phylum Chordata; class Mammalia; order Carnivora; family Felidae; genus Neofelis; species Neofelis nebulosa. The sequence continues at coordinate 32,041,598 of NC_080796.1, forward strand.
TCTTGAGATAGGCCTGGATTGCAATGTATTTTCCTCTCGGGACTGCCTTCGCTGCATCCCAAAGCGTTTGGATTGTTGTATATTCATTTGTTTCCATATATTTCTTAATTTCTTCTCTAATTGCCTGGTTGACCCATTCATTCTTTAGTAGGGTGTTCTTTAACCTCCATGCTTTTGGAGGTTTTCCAGACCTTTTCCTGTGGTTGATTTCAAGTTTCATAGCATTGTGGCCTGAAAATGTGCATGGTATGATCTCAGTTCTTTTATACTTATGAAGGGCTGCTTTGTGACCCAGTATGTGATCTATCTTGGAGAAGGTTCCATGTGCACTCGAGAAGAAAGTATATTCTGTTGCTTTGGGATGCAGAGTTCTAAATGTATCTGTCAAGTCCATCTGATCCAATGTATCATTCAGGGCCCTTGTTTCTTTATTGATCCTGTGTCTAGATGATCTATCCATTGTTGTAAGTGGAGTGTTAAAGTCCCCTGCAATTACCATATTCTTATCAATAAGGTTGCTTATGTTTGTGATTGTTTTATATATTTGGGGGCTCCTGTATTCGGCACATAGACATTTATAATTGTTAGCTTTTCCTGATGGATAGATCCTATGATTATTATATAATGCCCTTCTTCATCTCTTGTTACAGCCTTTAAATTGACGTCTAGTTTGTCTGATATAAGTGTGGCTACTTCAGCTTTCTTTTGACTTCCAGTAGCATGATAGATAATTCTCCATCCCCTCACTTTCAATCTGAAGGTGTCCTCAGGTCTAAAATGAGTCTCTTGTAGACAGCAAATAGATGGGTCTTGTTTTTTTTTATCCATTCTGATGTCTATCCTATGTCTTCTGGCTGGAGCATTTAGCCCATTTACATTCAGTGTGATTATTGAAAGATATGGGTTTAGAGTCATTGTGATGTCAGGTTTCATGCTTGTAGTGATGTCTCTGGTACTTTGTAGTCCTTGAAATATTTCACTCACAGAATCCCCCTTAGGATCTCTTGTAGGGCTGGTTTAGTGGTGATGAATTCCTTCAGTTTTTGTTTGTTTGGGAAAGCCTTTATCTCTCCTTCTATTCGGAATGACAGACTTGCTGGATAAAGGATTCTTGGCTGCATATTTTTTTTCTGTTCAACACATTGAAGATTTCCTGCCATTCCTTTCTGGCCTGCCAAGTTTCAGTAACTAGGTCTGCCACTAGTCTTACTGGTCTCCCTTTATATGTTAGAGCATGTTTATCCCTAGCTGCTTTCAGAATTTTCTCTTTATCCTTGTATTTTGCCACTTTCACTATGATATGTCATGCAGAAGATTGATTCGTTACGTCTGAAGGGAGTCCTCTGTGCCTCTTGGATTTCGATGCCTTTTTCCTTCCCCAGATCAGGGAAGTTCTCAGCTATGATTTCTTCAAGTACACCTTCAGTCCCTTTCTCTCTTCTTCCTCTTCCTCTTCTTCTTCTGGAATTCCTATGATACGGATATTGTTCCGTTTGATTGCATCACTTAGTTCTCTAATTCTTCCCTCATACTCCTGGATTGTTTTATCTTTTTCTCAGCTTCCTCTTTTTCCATAATTTTATCTTCTAATTCACCTATTCTCTCCTCTGCCTCTTTAATCCATGCTATGGCTGCCTCCATTTTATTTTGCATCTCATTTATAGCATTTTTTTTTAGCTCATGACTATTTCTTAGTCCCTTGATCTCTGCAGTCCTCTATTCATTTTTCAAGCACAGCGATTAATTTTAGGACTATTATTCTAAATTCTTGTTCCATTATATTGCTTAAATCAGTTTTGATCAATTCATTAGGTGATGCTACTTCCTGGGAGTTTCTTTTGAGGAGAATTCTTCCATTTTATCATTTTGGGTAGTCACTGGGGTGGCTCCAAACTGCAGGGCACTTCCCTTGTGCTGTCAGGAGTAATTTTGTGTTGGTGGGCGGGGCTGCAGTCAGACCCAATGTCTGTCCCCAGCCCACCAGTGGGGCCGCAGTCAGACTGGTGTGTACCTTATGTTCCCCTCTCCCAGGGGCAGGACTCATTGTGGAGTGGTGTGGCCCCTGTCTGGGCCACTTGCACACTGCCAGGCTTGTGGTACTGCTTTAATGGGATCTGGCCAAGGGCGTGTTAGCGGGGGTGGATCCACAAGGTGCACAGGGGCGGGAGGGCAGGCTTAGCTCGCTTTGGTGTCAGTGGCCCCCTGTGGGAGGGGCCCTGCAGCACGGGGAGGGAGGCAGATCCCTCGGAGGGATGGATTCACAGAAGCACAGCGTTGGGCATTTGTGCAGTGCAAGCAAGTTCGGTGATGGGAACTGGTTCCCTTTGGGATTTTGGCTGGGTGATGGGAGAGGGAGATGGCACTTACCAGCACCTTTGTTCCCTCACTGAGCTGAGCCCTGTCCTCCAGGGCTTGACAACTCTCCCTCCCGGTGTCCTCTTGCCCTCCCTGCTCTCCGAGAGCAGAGCTGTTGACTCTTAACATTCCAGATGTTAAGTCCTGCTGTCAGAACACACTCCTTCCAGCCCCTCCGCTTTTGCCAGCCAGACTCGGGGGCTCTGCCTTGCTGGGCGGGCTGCCCCTCCACCGCCCCAGCTCCCTCCTGCCAGTCTGTGTAGCACACACCACCTCTCCGCCCTTCCTACCCTCTTCCGTGGGCCTCTTGTCTACACTTGGCTACAGAGAGTCTGTTATGCTAGTCTTCTGGCAGTTTTCTGGGTTATTTAGGCAGATGTGGGTGGAATCTAAGTGATCAGCAGGACAAGGTGAGCCCAGTGTCCTCCTACACCTCCATATTCCTCTTGAATACTCTCTGTTGATCTTTTTGAGTGGACACACAGCAACCTGCACAAAGATCATCCATGCATGTGCTGTTGTGACAATTTCCCTGAAGTTTACATCAAGTCATTCATACTCAGTTTGGAAGGCCTCAGGAAAAAGGGCAGATTTCATTTTCAATGATTTCAAGTCAAAAGGATGGGAGAAAATTGTGTTAGTTTGGAGAGTTGTAGCCAGAGTTTGGATGAAACCAGAAGACTTCAGGATCTAGTCAAGTTTACAGGTAGAAAACAAAATCTCAAAAACGATGAACAGAAATAGAATCTAGAATCCAAAAGTACGTTTCATAGTTTCAAATGAAACCGTTTTTTTCTCTCTACACTTACCCTCATTTCTATCAGTGATAACCATTGCAAGGCTAATTTGTTTGCCAATTACATCTAGTTTCAAGAAACCTGATTATTTACAGAGTGCAGCAAGAGTAGCAATTGGCCATACAAGCTCTTTTAAACCTGCTTTGGTGGAACTTTCCATCGGGAATCTCCAGACTGAACTTTTAGCAGCCTCTTGAAGCTAAGAAGCCAACCCAAATACTTGCCATCAGGCTTTGCCTGCAATATCTGTAGAATTAAATTCTTTCTTTCTTTTCAAGGTCTCCCAAATATCCTGATATTTCTCCATCTGTCAGATGTGACCTTACTCACCTGGTAAGGCTGCTGAGATCCTTGTAAGCAAGATAGCAGGCTGATATTCCTAGGGGGATTTATTGGCTCCATTAAGTCATCCTTAGTTCCATAAAGCATAGGACTCATAAATCTGAGTCTATGCATGTTTGTCTCAAATATGACATTTCAGTCAAAGCCTTGGTAATATAACCAATGTTTCCAACTGTGTCTTGTCACAAAGAGAAAAGATTCTTATTGATCTTAGGCAAATATTTCTATGAAACCATAAGAATGCTCACTGAGAGATTCCAAATTCTGGAGAGATCAGGTAGGGGAGAAAGATAGATGTTGCAATTCTGCTTACAAAGGTACAATTAACCAAATTGCTGTGAGTCATATTTAGTTTAAGAGGAAAGGCTTTCTTATATTTGGAAAACAAAAGATTAAATAACAAGCAGTATTGCAAACAAAAAGCCATAAAAATTATCATCATTCTCAGTTTATTCATTCCCATGTGATAATTTTTTGTTGATCTTGATGTTTTGTTAGTAGTTTTAAGACGCCTTCAGTTTCTGTTAGAGTTCTATAAATTCTTACCAAGTTCAATGGCATGATCTTAAAGTTAGTAGAGACCTGTATTTGAGAGTACTTGTCAGAGTCCTTTCCCTGAATCTCTTTGAAGATGAAAGACTTTTGCAGTAGCATCAGAGTTAACCTTTTGTCTGTAAATGACAAAAGTCTTAAAATTGCAGTGGTTAAGGATCTGATCAGAGTTCATTACAATGTTACTGACAAGGTAATTTGGTCATTTCTATCACACAGCACTTCAAGATTAGAACTAGAATGGCAAGCAATAACATATTGAGACGTATCAGATTTCTAGGAGTTTCATACAATTTCTAGAACACTAATCTTAACATATATTTACACAAATATAATCTAAGAAAGGTTAGCATCACTTGACATTACTTCCCAGGTGATTTAACATACCAAGTAAGACAATTCTCTCTCTTTTACAAGGAGAACAAATCCTTCAAATGTTCTAGGGATCTGCTGGAATATTTCAAAGTTAGTTGGTGGTCAAGACTTCATTTTAAAATTTGATTTTGGGAGGTTTGTCAAATATCAAAAAGTTTGGACATTTAATTAAATAGGATCACAGATGCTAAGTGAAATAAGCCATACAGAGAAAGACAGTTACCATATGTTTTCACTCTTATGTGGATCCTGAGAAACTTAACAGAAACCCATGGGGGAGGGGAAGGAAAAAAAAAAAAAAAAGAGGTTAGAGTGGGAGAGAGCCAAAGCATAAGAGACTCTTAAAAACTGAGAACAAACTGAGGGTTGATGGGGGGTGGTGGGGGGGGGGGTGTGTGTGCTGGGTATTGAGGAGGGCACCTTTTGGGATGAGCACTGGGTGTTGTATGGAAACCAATTTGACAATAAATTTCATATATTGAAAAAAATAAATTATAAAAAAACAAAAAAAAACCCAAAAAATAAAAATAAAAACATGAAAAAAAAATAAATAGGATCACAGATCATTATGAAACCATACTTAGTTATCAATTTAGCCAAAGTGCCAATTAAAGACTTCAAAGACAAACACAGGTAGTTACATGGCTGTAAAAGCCTTAGCTCTTTTAATATTAAATAGAAAAAAACCCAAAGACCTTATAAAGACAACACAGACTCTTTGTTTTCCTAGGTAGATTACATAAATGGTAAAGAAAAAAATTACTTAAAACTTCTTATTAAAAGAAGACCAATAATCTAAGAAAAGTTTATCCTTTTCACAGAGAGTGAAGCCAAATTTTAATTTTGTACAAGCTTACTTTTGATATTAAAACACATTTTTAAAAAATGTTTGAGAGAGAGAAAGAGTAAGAGCATGAGTTGGGGGGGGGGGTGCAGAGAGAGAGGAGGCAGAGATCCCAAGCCATGCTGTACGGACATCAGAGAGCCCAATGTGGGGCTCGAACTCACAAACCATGAGATCATGACCTGAGCCAAAGTCTGACTCTTAACCAACTGAGCCACCAGGTGCCCCTTAAAACTCGTGTTTAAACTAAATTCATTTTATTTTTTAATTTGTTTTTTTTTTTTTTTGTTTTTTTTTTTTAGAGAGTGAGGGCAAGTGTGAGTTGGGGAGGGGCATAGAGGAACAGATAATGCTAAGCAGGCTTCATGCTCAGCATGGAGTCTGATGAGGCACTTGATCTCATGACTGTGAGATCATGATCTGAGCTAAAATCAAGAGGTGGACAGTTAACCAACTGAGTCACCTAGGCACCCCTAAATAAATTCATTTTAATCTTAACCAATTGACCACACATTAAAATCTCTTTTTAAAGATTCCTTTTTCAGGAAAACGTATACACTGAAGACTATAGAAAGCTTATGAAAGAAATTGAAGAAGACACACAAAAATGGAAAAATATTCCATGCTCCTGGATTGGAAGAATAAATATTGTTAAAATGTCAATACTACCCAAAGCTATCTACACATTCAATGCAATCCCTATCAAAATAACAGCAGCATTCTTCACAGAACTAGAACAAACAATCCTAAAATTTGTAATGAGCCAGAAAAAAACCCGAATAACCAAAGCAATCCTGAAAAAGAAAACCAAAGGTGGAAGCATCACAATCCCAGACTTCAAGCTATATTACAAAACTGTAATCATCAAGATAGCATGGTATTGGCACAAAAACAGACACATAGACCAATGGAATAGAATAGAGACTCCAGAAATGGACCCACAAAAGTATAGTCAACTAATCTTTGACAAAGCAGGAAAGAATATCCAATGGAGTAAAGACAGTCTCTTCAGCAAGTGGTGCTGGGAAAACTGGACAGCGACATGCAGAAGAATGAACCTGGACCACTTTCTTACACCAGACACAAAAATAAACTCAAAATGGATGAAAGACTGAAAAGCAAGACAGGAAGCCATCAAAATCCTCAAGGAGAAAGCAGGCAAAAACCTCTTTAACCTCGGCCACAGCAACTTCTTACTCAACACGTCTCCAGAAGCAAGGGAAACAAAAGCCAAAATGAACTACTGAGGCCTCATGAAGATAAAAATCTTCTGCACAGTGAAGGAATCAATCAGCAAAACTAAAAGGTAACCAAGGGAATGGGAGGAGATATTTGCAAATGACATATCAGATAAAGGGTTAGTATCCAAAATCTGTAAAGAACTTATCAAACTCAACACCCAAAAAACAAATAATCCAGTGAAGAAATGGGCAAAAGACATGAATAGACATTTTTCCAAAGGAGACATCCAGATGGCTGACACATGTGTTTTAGACACATATCGAAAATGCTCAATATCACTCATCATCAGGGAAATACAAGTCAAAACCATAATGAGATACCACCTCACACGTCAGAATGGCTAACATTAACAACTCAGGCAACAACAGATAGGTGAGGATGTGGAGAAAGAGGATCTCTTTTGCATTGTTGGTGGGAATGCAAGCTGGTGCAGCCACTCTGGAAAACAGTATGGAGGTTTCTCAAAAAATTAAAAATAGAACTACCTTATGACCCAGCAGTTGCAATACCAGGTATTTATCCAAGGGATACAGGTGTGCTGTTTCAAAGGGGCACTTGCACCCTAATGTTTATAGCAGCACTATCCACAATAGCCAAAGTACAGAAAGAGCCCAAATGTCCATCGATGGATGAATGGATAAAGAAGATGTGGTATATACATACAATGGAGCATTACTCGGCAATCAAAAAGAATGAAATCTTGCCATTTGCAACTACATGGATGGAACTGGAGGGTATTATGCTAAGTGAAATTAGATCAAGACAAATATCATATGACTTCACTCATGAGGACTTTAAGAGACAAAACAGATGAACATAAGGGAAAGGAAGCAAAAATAATATAAAAACAGGGAGCGGGACAAAACATAAGAGACTCATAAATATGGAGAACAAACAGAAGGTTACTGGAGGGGTTGTGGGAGGGGGGATGGGCTAAATGGGTAAGGGGCACTAAGGAACCTACTCCTGAAATCGTTGCACTATATGCTAACTAATTTGGATACAAATTAAAAAAATAAAATTAAAAAAAAAACAATTGTGGTTAGATCACCCACAAATACTTCATGAGATATCACAGAAAGTAAGCCAGTCTTCCAAGCTATTCTGTTCTTGTTGGCATATTTTGTAACCTAAATAACATGAACTTATTTGACTTTCAGTAAACCCAAGCAGAATGAAAGTTTTAATTTTAAAGCTGATACTATAAAGATATTTCTATTTTATTAAATTAACCTTAAATAAATTTTCATATTAAATATTTTCCCAGATCATTTGAACCTGAAATTCATTTGGACTATTTCTATTTTGAGAATTTTTATCATACTAAATTTCTATAAACACTTAATTTTTCAGCCAATTCAATAGAGCTGTTTACAAATAATTTTTGGAAATAACATTGAGAAGTAGAAAAACACCGTATCTATAATGCACATACATACACAGACACAGCTTCTATTTTAAAACAGTATAAAACTCACTAGTTTATAAAGTATTTTACTATTTGTGGAAAAGACTTAGAGTTTGGGCACAAACTTTAGTGGTTTGTTTTTAAAAAGACCTGTTCCTTTTCTTCTCTTAAGTCTAAGGTGACTGGGGTTGTGCTTATATTTCAAGACCATAAAATGCAGGACTTTAAGGGACAGAGAAAGAATGCAAGTTGTTTATTTGTTTATTTGTTTATTTTTATTTTTTAAGAGATTCAGTGTTAATTGTTATTTACCTTTTTGAAGCAAGGGGCATTTTGTCCTAATATCCTGATTTTTTGTCATATCTGCAAGCATTTTGAGAGAAATAGACAAAGTTTGAGGATTAGTAAAGTAGGTTTTGACTTATTTCTAGAGTTGCATTTCTGGTTTCCTAGAGATTTGCAAGGCAAAGGCAGTTGTTTTTAATTCCCTCCAAAGAAATGGGTTACAGCCTGAATACTAAGGGACTGACTCATCTTTTTAAATTAAACTAGCTACTTTATATCAGGGAGATTTTACCCAAAATGGGAATCAAAAGACTTATGGCTTTGTAAAGTCTGTAAAGCATTTTAACAAAAGCCTTCTTTCTGAGTACATAATTCAACCTTGGCTTCTATTAGTCCCTAAACATTGGCCTTCTGCTGAGCATTTATAGGAAGGCCTAGGAGATTTTGGTCACCTGTTTTTTCTGTATGTGTGTGTGCACGCGTGTGTGGAGGGGTGGTGTTGTGAATGGCCATTAATCTTTTAATTCTTTTCTAAATTTGGGGAGAAAGAGGATGGAAGTAAAAAGTCTCTATGATTGAAAAGATCTGCTGTTGTTCAGGGGAAATGTGTTGCCTTTTGGTCGGGGGTCTAGGATGTATCTGCAAAGGACACTGCACAGGAGTGCCTGAAGCTGGTATAGCCTGATTACGGAGCCCTGGAAAACAGGAGCAAAGGGAGACTTACTGCCAGTGTCCGGAGCTTGTGTTAATTCATATGTGACTTTCAGTACTTACATGAGTAATCCCTATACTTTGAACCTAAAGATTAGGCCAGAATGCTCTCTGTAAATCATATAGAGAAAGGGAAGTTAAAATAGGTAGATGGGGCCAGAGTGTGAGAAGGAGAATTTACATTAGATGTAGGATTTCTGTTCTCCCATCTTGTCAAGGGAATCCCTAAGGTTAGCTGTTAAACCCATAAGACAATTAAGAGATCTCTATAAATAATTTTCTCTTCTTGCAAATCTAGCCAATTTAAAGAACTCATCATCTGGCCATTGATAAGTAAGATCTTATTCGTCTGTATTCAGACCAATACATCTTTTTTTGAAAAACATGAAAGCAACTTTCCAGGCTTAGACCATGGACACAAGTAGTATCCCTAGAGAAGCCTTAAATGATGCAGTCCCCATGGTCCAAAAATTTACTCCCCAAAATAGTTTAAAAAAGCAAAAACAGAGGCATCTGTATGGCTCAGTCAGTTAAGTGTCTGACTCCTGGTTTTGGTTCAGGGCATGATCTCATGGTTTGTGAGTTCAAGCCCCACGGCGAGCTCTGTGCTGACAGTGTGGAGCCTGCTTGGGATCCTCTTTCTCTGCCCCTTCCCTCCTTGTGCTCTGTCTCTCTCTCAAAATAAATAAATAAACTTTAAAAAAAAAGTGAAAACTTTCTTTTTTGCACAGGCAGTAAGAATGGTGCAGTAAAGACTGTGTCCCAGATCTCTCCTGAAAACATAAGACCCCTCCAGTTACAGACCCACTAATCTGTGATGCTGGACAAGCACTAGTGGAATGGGACTTTCCAGTACTAACAACAAAGATTAAGATGATAAAGGTCCCTTATGAGCTGGGACCTCTTATGACAAATTCCCCTGAGAGCTGACACAGCCAAACAAAGAAAGTGCTGTTTGTAATTTTGTCCCTCAGAATCCCAGTCTATTCAACTGGCCACCAAGGTAAACCCAGATTGAGCCTTGCTACCAGGACTGGGCTGAGCTGGGACCCTCTCACCCTCTCCAGCTATCTGAGGGCTTAGCTAGCAGACCCAGCCCCGAGCTGACACCTTTGGTAAATAAAGCCACATCCACAATTAAAAAAAAAAAATGGAGCACCTGTTTGGCTCAGTCGGTTGAGCTTCTGACTTCAGCTCAGGTCATGATCTCATGGTATGTGGGTTCAAGCCCCACAACGGGCTCTGTGCTGACAGCTCAGAGACTGGAACCTATTTCGGGTTCTGTGTCTCTCTCTCTCTCTCTGCCCCTTCCCTGCTCACACTCTGTCTATCTCTCCAGAACAAACAAACAAACAAAAAGCATCATACTTTGTGGGGGACTCACAGTGCAGGAAATTCTTGGTGTGTGGGATGGGGTTAGAAGTAAAGCAGTTTCTTCCACACACCCCTGGATTGTGGAGACCAGAGAGAATAATCTTACTGGTCATAAAGCCAAGCTCTTTAGACATAGAAGATGACAAAAGAAAAACTTCATTTTGTTTTTATGTAGAGGACTCACAGCAGATTCTGTCTAAACAGATGCCAGTCTTATGAGAACCACGAACCCATCACTTTTTGAGGCTGGCTTGAACAGCAGTCTTAAAAAGACCTAAGACCTGTGTTCTTTCTCTCTAGTAATTTCTTTTTATAACAAATGACTCAAAAGACAGAGACAAAGAGACAAAGAAAAACCATGACCATCTCTATGAGGCAATGAATCAGCCACATGAAGAGTACCCTACCAAATCTTACCAGAATCACCAAGACCAAGAAACCAGCTCCACAAATATTTTCTTTTGTTGATGTAAATTTAGAGAAGATAGATGCTCACCACTATCACTCCATTAGACCATGCAGGCAGAGATCAGGAGGCTGATGTGGTAACACCTTAAGAAGCCTGCCAAGGATTCTTACCTTCTGCTGGCTGTTTGTCAGATGTTCCAGGATGTGTCAGCTGCAAGAGCCTCAAAGCAAACAGTGTCCAGTGAGGGAAGTGTATCCTACTGACTATGCCAAATGTTGGGAAGGAAAACTTTTATTCTACCCTTCAAGGTTCTTCTAGGTGGACTAAGAGTTAAAAGTGATATGAAAACATGTTAATAGAATAAAAAAAACACTCCAAAGTTTATTACATGTGCACAGAGGCCAACTATTAATACTGATACCCAAAGAAATAATCAGGTCACACAGCTTTTGTAAGTTATAGTCAAAGAAGCATAAATCTGTGAGGAAGTGACAAAACAAAATCTAAGTTTAAGAGCTTCAGTTAGTAAGGAATTCTAAACAGATTTGGGCTGTGACAGTAAATCAGTAAAAGTAACAAGGTTTGTTTATTTAGGCTTCTTTGAATTTCCTGTCTCTGATGAAAAGGATGTCTCCCTACATCCTGGTGCAGGGAGGCTCCTCATGTGAGAGATTTATTCATTGGTTTCTGGAGACAACAGAGAGTCAGAGTGTTCTTCCTATACTGGCTGTTTTTTAGGTAACTTTAAATGAAAATGGTTAATATGCCATTGTTGAACTTTTTGGGGTGGGCTACCTTGGAAAGCTATACTGGTAAACCTGTGACTCCACCAGGCAGCAGATCAAATGAAGACTGTCCCCAGTTTAAAGCTACCTTTCCAGAATGATTTTCTTGGTGTGGATTTTCTCTGCCCTGGAGGCTATGCAGGTGGTTTGGGAAGGTTGCAGCTACACAGCCCAGAAGTCCTAGGCTGCCCAATGCCTGATAGGATGGGTACTCTGCATGTGCAGACTGCATAGGTCAGGGTAGCTAGGGACCTCTTAAAGGTCAAGTGTCAAGCAATGCCAATCACAGGAGAGTGCTATTAGGGGTATAAAATATCTTCCTAATTCCAAAGTCTGACCTACACAAATATGCATATTCTCTCAACAGCAGAGCTGCAGGAAAATGGACCACCTTGCCAGGGTGTAGTCTGGCAAGACTGATGGAATATCCCTGAATAACAGACACCTGGGAGACTTGATAACTGGTCCCATTCTGGCAAGGCCATCCAGTTTCCTCCAGGGATGCCTTCAGGAGGAATATGAACATTTGTTTAGGTTAAAAATTGGAATTAGGCAGATGCCAGGGACCTCCAAGAGCTTACTCTCGACACCTAGACACTCTCAACAGTTGCCCAGTTCTGGGTTCCTGGCCTCCCTGACCCATGTGGCTGGCACATGTGCCGTAGGTACCCTGTCAGCCTGCCAGTGTCTAGCCAGACCCCTTCGCCCTGTGGAGCTGGGGCTCATATCCAACCACTTACCTAGCTTCCAGAGCAAAAGAACCCACTTCCAGGAAATCTTTCTGAGGTGGCAGCTTTAAAATGGCTACAGTCAGTACACATTTGGACCAGTTGCTTGATAGGGTCCCAGGCTTCTTCAACAATCAAGACTCTCAGGTGTCTTTTAGTGGTGGGTACCTGGTCCAGTCTGCTCAGCCCCACTCTGGCAAGTCAGTCCAGTTTTCATCAGTTCTGTCTTCAGGGGCATTCTTCACATTTGTGTAGTTTATAGCTTGGAATCAGGTGGTGCCTTGTACCCCCAAAAGCCCTCTTCAGTGGCCTGGTCTCTCAAGACCGGTGCTCTATTCCAGTTCAATGTCTAACCTGAAGGAAGCTGCACTGAAAGCTCAGTACACAGTCTGTCAGCCATCCTTGGGAAGCTGAGGCCCTCTAGGCCTGTGGAGCTGGGGCCAATGCCTGACCACCGGTGTGGCCTCCAGGGCAGAGGGAGCCCACTGCTCATAAATCCTCTTGAGGTGGCAGCCAATCCATTGGTTGCCTAAAGAAGTTCTGGATTTACCCACTGATCATGGCTTTCAGGTGTTTTTATTTATTTTTTTACTGAGAGAAAGAGAGCTGAGCAGGGGAGGGGCAGAGGATGAGGGAGACAGAATCTCAAGCAGGCTCTAGGCAGAAAGTGGAGCCATATGGATCCTGAGCCCTGTGGACCATGGGATCATGACCTGAGCTGAAATCAAAAGGTGGACTCTTAACCGACTGAGTTACCCAGGCACCCCATCCCAGGTGATTTTTAGTGAATGCTCCCCTGGCCAGCCAACTAGTCTGGCCTCATTCCTAGAAAAGCAGTCCAGATTCCTCCAGCTTTGCCTTTGCTATGTATTGGTTTGATATGATTTCAAACCCGTTTGTTTATGGCTAAGACAAAAAGTATTTTCAGAGGTAAGTTGTTTTTTTTTTATTTTTTTATTTTATTTTTTATTTTTGGGACAGAGAGAGACAGAGCATGAACGGGGGAGGGGCAGAGAGAGAGGGAGACACAGAATCGGAAACAGGCTCCAGGCTCCGAGCCATCAGCCCAGAGCCTGACGCGGGGCTCGAACTCACGGACCGCGAGATCGTGACCTGGCTGAAATCGGACGCTTAACCGACTGCGCCACCCAGGCGCCCCCAGAGGTAAGTTGTTTTGATAGAAGAATAAAGTCAACTGTATCAGGAAGTCATTATGTCATCTGTTCTCACAGACAAGAACTAGTAGCTCAGCAGCTGGGAGCTTGTCAACAAAAACTCATGAAGAAGTAAGTATGGCAAGGGGACATTAGACTACGAATACTGAAAGTTTGCGCGTTGATCCGAGAGTGATTGGTCTGCACAAGTCTCCACTTTGCTGATCTAAAATAGCTCTCTGAAGATGCTGAGACAATTAGTTCCTGCCATGGTAAAGGTGATCCCTTTACTGACAGCAGCAAAAACCACGCAGAGGCCTTGCTAAGATCATCATCTTGCCCATCAACACCCCAGCCACCGTTCCCTAGTAACCTGCTCTAGCAACACAGGACTTTTCCTGTTACACTGGCAGCTGGACATCAGCTCTCAGTTGGCTAACCTGTCCCACCCCAGTATCAACTCATATAAAGCGTTTAAAAAAGACACAAGTAGTCCAAAATGGAGTCCTTTGCCTTCAACCTCAGCAAACCAAAACCTTAATGACAGTTTCACCCTATCCCAGGAATGTGGTCTTTTAAAAGTCAGTCTGAAATTTCCTGATCAGTACCAGTGAGGTGGTGACAGAGAAACAAACCCTGCTGGTCCCCACCCTTATCCTTAAAAGAAGCCATCCTGGCCTGAAACAATCCTTTCTTTTCTTTTGCTAATAACATCCTTGCTCCACCCTCCTTCCTATAAAAACCTTCCATTTAGTACAACTCCTTGGAGCAACTCTTTGCTTGCTAGATGGGATGATGCCTTATTAATGAGTTGCTTAATAAAGTCAATTAGATATTCTGATTTACTAGGTTGAATTTAGTTTTTTAACAAATGTTCATCTCAACTAAATTTAGACTTTGTTCCTTTCATTGCCCTTTGCCTGGAACAATAGTGTGATTAATCTGTGATTGATTCGGAGTATGCTATTTCTTTATTGGCTTATTAAAAGACATTATTGTATGTCCTATTGGCTTATAAAATTCCACACAGAACTGTGTTAAATATAGAACATTCTTGTAACTTGATGCTAATGTTGCCCACAATAGTTACCTTAATACTTATTAACCATAGTATGAACCATTTAGAATGCTCTATTAAGCATCTTGATGATAAAATATCATAGATATTTGTGATTAGCAGAGGAAATAGTAAATATACCTTGCTCACAAACCCTACCAAAATTAGTCAATAGGTGGTTTAGGGGTAGAACGGGTTGTGTAGTAACTTCTGAAGATCCCTAGAGACCTACTGAAGATTTCATCTGGGTAAAACTGAAAATTAAGGAAACTCCAGATGTTAGACTGATCATCTAACCCAGTCAGTTGTATTCTATATTAAAAAGTACAACTGAGGAAGATGTTACCAAGCTCTTCTTAGGAGCATTAAGTTACATAGATTTTTATAGGCAGAAAGGAAGAGCACTAGTGAGACAGGGATGCTGCAGGACTCCATAAACATCTGTTTTTTGGGTCGCCTGAGTGGCTCAGTCAGTTAGGCGTTCAACTTTTGGTTTTGGCTCAGGTCATGATCTCACAACTGGTGAGTTCAAGCCCCGCACTGGGCTCTGTGCTGACACATGGAGCCTGCTTGGGATTCTTTTTCTCTCCCTCTCTCTCTGCCCCTCCCCCACTCACTCTGTCTCTCTCCAAATAAACTTAAAATTTTTTTTTAAAGATTTAAATTAAAAAAATCTGTTTTCTGCCTTTTCCTGCTTCTATTCTTGCTAGAACCAGCACCCCCACTGTACACATGCCTCATAATGCAAACTGTACATCCTTCTTGTAAGGGTCAAGGAGTTCTTTAGAATAGATCCCATCTAAGGAAGGACCAGGTGAGAATGACCAGACAAAGCCATCATATGTGCATTCCAGACCACTGGCACTGGACAACTCAATGCCAAGACCCCCTGGCTCCAAGGAATAACACCTGGGCCCCATCTTTGTTCTCACCAGTTCCTTGATGCCTGAGAGGACACATACAATAAACCACAATCCTCAATAAAAACCCCAGGCCCCAAGTGAAGTTGAGACTCTCTTCTTTTCTTTCTGAGTCTCCCAGATACCCTGTATCTATACTCCCTCTATACCTTCAGTAAACTCTGCTTTCACTTTCTGCTGGCTCACATATCATTTCTATCCTGTGTGCAGCCAGGGATCCTCCTGGCTTGTCCTGCAAGACCCCCTCTGGGTCCTGGGATCCAGCCTACTGGCATCACTAACATAAAAATGTATCTCCACGGGGCGCCTGGGTGGCGCAGTCGGTTAGGCGTCCGACTTCATCCAGGTCACGATCTCGCGGTCCGTGAGTTCGAGCCCCGCGTCGGGCTCTGGGCTGATGGCTCGGAGCCTGGAGCCTGTTTCCGATTCTGTGTCTCCCTCTCTCTCTGCCCCTCCCCCGTTCATGCTCTGTCTCTCTCTGTCCCAAAAATAAAAATAAAAAACGTTGAAAATATTAAAAAAAAAAAATGTATCTCCAGTCTTGAGAAACTTAACAGAAGACCATGGGGGAGGGGAAGGGGGAAAAAAAAGTTAGAGAGAGGGAGGGAGGTAAACCTTAAGAGACTCTTAGATACTGAGAATGGACTTAGGGTTGATGGGGGGTTGGGGGGAGGGGAAAGTGGGTGATGGGCATTGAGGAGGGCACTTATTGGGATGAGCACTGGGTGTTGTATGGAAACCATTTTGACAAGAAATTATATTTTAAAAGTTTATCTCCAGGATAGGAAGAAATCCAGAACCTTTTGCCTCTGAGGGACTAATTCACATCCTGAAGATGACACTTACTTTAACTCTTTTGACCCTAGTAACATTAACTAGAAGCTAAGCCCATGATAATAGACAAAATGACAAATGTGATAATAGGGAACCAATCAGTCCTGAAGAGAGAGCTTATACCAGATAAGAGATGATAGACCAGAGGGAGAGGGAAGATGGCGGCGTAGGAGGACGCTGGGCTCACCGCACGTCCTGCTGATCACTTAGATTCCACCTACACCTGCCTAAAGAACCCAGAAAACTGCCAGAGGATTAGCAGAACCGAGTCTCCGGAGCCAAGCGCAGACGAGAGGCCCACGGTAGAGGGAAGGAAGGGCGGCGAGGCGGTGCGCGCTCCACGGACTGGCGGGAGGGAGCCGGGGCAGAGGGGTGGCTTGCCGGCCAAGCAGAGCCCCCGAGTCTGGCTGGCAAAAGCAGAGGGGCCGGATGGAGTGTGTTCCGACAGCAAGCGCGACTTAGCATCTGGGAGGTCATAAGTTAACAGCTCTGCTCGGAAAGCGGGAAGGCTGGAGGACAAAGGGAGGGAGAGCTGCTGAGCCCCTGAACGACAGAGCTCAGTTTGGTGGAGAACAAAGGCGGTCGCCAGCGCCATCTCCCCCGCCCATCCCCCAGCCAAAATCCCAAAGGGAACCAGTTCCTGCCAGGGAACTTGCTCGCTCCGCGCAAACACCCAACTCTGTGCTTCTGCAGAGCCAAACTTCCGGCAGCGGATCTGACTCCCTCCCGCTGCCAGAGGGCCCCTCCTGAAGTGGATCACCTAAGGAGAAGCGAGCTAAGCCTGCCCCTCCTGCCCCCGTGCACCTTGCCTACCCACCCCAGCTAATACACCAGATCCCCAGCACCACAAGCCTGGCAGTGTGCAAGTAGCCCAGACGGGCCACGCCACCCCACAGTGAATCCCGCCCCTAGGAGAGGGGAAGAGAAGGCACACACCAGTCTGACTGTGGCCCCAGCGGTGGGCTGGGGCAGACATCAGGACGGACTGCGGCCCTGCCCACCAACTCCAGTTATACACCACAGCACAGGGGAAGTGCCCTGCAGGTCCTCACCACTCCAGGGACTATCCAAAATGACCGAACGGAAGAATTCCCCTCAGAAGAATCTCCAGGAAATAACAACAGCTAATGAACTGATCAAAAAGGATTTAAATAATATAACAGAAAGTGAATTTAGAATAATAGTCATAAAATTAATCGCTGGGCTTGAAAACAGTATAGAGGACAGCAGAGAATCTATTGCCACAGAGATCAAGGGACTAAGGAACAGTCACGAGGAGCTGAAAAGCGCTTTAAACGAAATGCAAAAAAAAATGGAAACGACGACAGCTCGGATTGAAGAGGCAGAGGAGAGAATAGGTGAACTAGAAGATAAAGTTATGGAAAAAGAGGAAGCTGAGAGAAAGACAGATAAAAAAATCCAAGAGTATGAGGGGAAAATTAGAGAACTAAGTGATACACTAAAAAGAAATAATATACGCATAATTGGTATTCCAGAGGAGGAAGAGAGAGGGAAAGGTGCTGAAGGGGTACTTGAAGAAATTATAGCTGAGAACTTCCCTGAACTGGGGAAGGAAAAAGGCATTGAAATCCAAGAGGCACAGAGAACTCCCTTCAGACGTAACTTGAATCGATCTTCTGCACGACATATCATAATGAAACTGGAAAAATACAAGGATAAAGAGAAAATTCTGAAAGCAGCAAGGGATAAATGTGCCCTCACATATAAAGGGAGACCTATAAGACTCGTGACTGATCTCTCTTTTGAAACTTGGCAGGCCAGAAAGGACTGGCATGATATCTTCAGTGTGCTAAACAGAAAAAATATGCAGCCAAGAATCCTTTATCCAGCAAGTCTGTCATTTAGAATAGAAGGAGAGACAAAGGTCTTCCCAAACAAACAAAAACTGAAGGAATTTGTCACCACGAAACCAGCCCTACAAGAGATCCTAAGGGGGATCCTGTGAGACAAAGTACCAGAGACATCACTACAAGCATAAAACATACAGACATCACAATGACTCTAAACCCGTATCTTTCTATAATAACACTGAATGTAAATGGATTAAATGCGCCAACCAAAAGACATAGGGTATCAGAATGGATAAAAAAACAAGACCCATCTATTTGCTGTCTACAAGAGACTCATTTGAGATCTGAGGACACCTTTAGATTGAGAGTGAGGGGATGGAGAACTATTTATCATGCTACTGGAAGCCAAAAGAAAGCTGGAGTAGCCATACTTATATCAGACAAACTGGACTTTAAATTAAAGGCTATAACAAGAGATGAACAAGGGCATTATATAATAATTACAGGGTCTATCCATCAGGAAAAGCTAACAATTATAAATGTCTATGCGCCAAATACAGGAGCCCCCAAATATATAAAACAATTACTCACAAACATAAACAACCTTATTGATAAGAATGTGGTAATTGCAGGGGACTTTAACACTCCACTGACAGAAATGGATAGATCATCTAGACACACAGTCAATAAAGAAACAAGGGCCCTGAATGATACATTGGATCAGATGGACTTGACAGATATATTTAGAACTCTGCATCCCAAAGCAACAGAATATACTTTCTTCTCGAGTGCACATGGAACATTCTCCAAGACAGATCATATACTGGGTCACAAAACAGCCCTTCATAAGTTTACAAGAATTGAAATTATACCATGCATACTTTCAGACCACAATGCTATGAAGCTTGAAATCAACCACAGGAGAAAGTCTGGAAAACCTCCAAAAGCATGGAGATTAAAGAACACCCTACTAACGAATGAGTGGGTCAACCAGGCAATTAGAGAAGAAATTAAAAAATATATGGAAACAAACGAAAATGAAAATACAACAATCCAAATGCTTTGGGATGCAGCGAAGGCAGTCCTGAGAGGAAAATACATTGCAATCCAGGCCTATCTCAAGAAACAAGAAAAATCCCAAATACAAAATCTAACAGCACACCTAAAGGAAATAGAAGCAGAACAGCAAAGGCAGCCTAAACCCAGCAGAAGAAGAGAAATCATAAAGATCAGAGCAGAAATAAACAATATAGAATCTAAAAAAACTGTAGAGCAGATCAACGAAACCAAGAGTTGGTTTTTTGAAAAAATAAACAAAATTGACAAACCTCTAGCCAGGCTTCTCAAAAAGAAAAGGGAGATGACCCAAATAGATAAAATCATGAATGAAAATGGAATTATTACAACCAATCCCTCAGAGATACAAGCAATTATCAGGGAATACTATGAAAAATTATATGCCAACAAATTGGACAACCTGGAAGAAATGGACAAATTCCTAAACACCCACACTCTTCCAAAACTCAATCAGGAGGAAATAGAAAGCTTGAACAGACCCATAACCAGTGAAGAAATTGAATTGGTTATCAAAAATCTCCCAACAAATAAGAGTCCAGGACCAGATGGCTTCCCAGGGGAGTTCTACCAGACGTTTAAAGCAGAGATAATGCCTATCCTTCTCAAGCTATTCCAAGAAATAGAAAGGGAAGGAAAACTTCCAGACTCATTCTATGAAGCCAGTATTACTTTGGTTCCTAAACCAGACAGAGACCCAGTAAAAAAAGAGAACTACAGGTCAATATCCCTGATGAATATGGACGCAAAAATTCTCAATAAGATACTAGCAAATCGAATTCAACAGCATATAAAAAGAATTATTCACCATAATCAAGTGGGATTCATTCCTGGGATGCAGGGCTGGTTCAACATTCGCAAACCAATCAACGTGATACATCACATTAACAAAAAAAAAGAGAAGAACCTATGATCCTATCAATCGATGCAGAAAAGGCCTTTGACAAAATCCAGCACCCTTTCTTAATAAAAACCCTTGAGAAAGTCGGGATAGAAGGAACATACTTAAAGATCATAAAAGCCATTTATGAAAAGCCCACAGCTAACATCATCCTCAATGGGGAAAAACTGAGAGCTTTTTCCCTGAGATCAGGAACACGACAGGGATGCCCACTCTCACCGCTGTTGTTTAACATAGTGCTGGGAGTTCTAGCATCAGCAATCAGACAACAAAAGGAAATCAAAGGCATCAAAATTGGCAAAGATGAAGTCAAGCTTTCACTTTTTGCAGATGACATGATATTATACATGGAAAATCCGATAGACTCCACTAAAAGTCTGCTAGAACGATACATGAATTCAGCAAAGTTGCAGGATACAAAATCAATGTACAGAAATCAGGTGCATTCTTATACACTAACAATGAAGCAACAGAAAGACAAATAAAGAAACTGATCCCATTCACAATTGCACCAAGAAGCATAAAATACCTAGGAATAAACCTAACCAAAGATGTAAAATATCTGTATGCTGAAAACTATAGAAAGCTTATGAAGGAAATTGAAGAAGATATAAAGAAATGGAAAGACATTCCGTGCTCATGGATTGGAAGAATAAATATTGTCAAAATGTCAATACTACCCAAAGCTATCTACACATTCAATGCAATCCCAATCAAAATTGCACCAGCATTCTTCTCACAACTAGAACAAGCAACCCTAAAATTCATATGGAACCACAAAAGGCCCCGAATAGCCAAAGTAATTTTGAAGAAGAAGACCAAAGCAGGAGGCATCACAATCCCAGACTTTAGCCTCTACTAGAAAGCTGTAATCATCAAGACAGCATGGTATTGGCACAAAAACAGACACATAGACCAATGGAATAGAATAGAAACCCCAGAACTAGACCCACAAACGTATGGCCGACTAATCTTTGACAAAGCAGGAAAGAACATCCAATGGAAAAAAGACAGTCTCTTTAACAAATGGTGCTGGGAGAACTGGACAGCAACATGCAGAAGGTTGAAACTAGACCACTTTCTCACACCATTCACAAAAATAAACTCAAAATGGATAAAGGACCTGAATGTGAGACAGGAAACCATCAAAACCTTAGAGGAGAAAGCAGGAAAAGACCTCTCTGACCTCAGCCGTAGCAACCTCTTACTCGACACATCCCCAAAGGCAAGGGAATTAAAAGCAAAATGAATTACTGGGACCTTATGAAGATAAAAAGTTTCTGCACAGCAAAGGAAACAACCAACAAAACTAAAAGGCAACCAACGGAATGGCAAAGATATTTGCAAATGACATATCAGACAAAGGGCTAGTATCCAAAATCTATAAATAGCTCACCAAACTCCACACCCGAAAAACAAATAACCCAGTGAAGAAATGGGCAGAAAACATGAATAGACACTTCTCTAAAGAAGACATCCAGATGGCCAATAGGCACATGAAAAGATGCTCAACGTCGCTCCTTATCAGGGAAATACAAATCAAAACCACACTCAGATATCACCTCACGCCAGTCAGAGTGGCCAAAATGAACAAATCAGGAGACTATAGATGCTGGCGAGGATGTGGAGAAACGGGAACCCTCTTGCACTGTTGGTGGGAATGCAAACTTGTGCAGCCACTCTGGAAAACAGTGTGGAGGTTCCTCAGAAAATTAAAAATAGACCTACCCTATGACCTAGCAATAGCACTGCTAGGAATTTATCCAAGGGATACAGGAGTACTGATGCATAGGGGCACTTGTACCCCAATGTTTATAGCAGCACTCTCAACAATAGCCAAATTATGGAAAGAGCCTAAATGTCCATCAACTGATGAATGGATAAAGAAATTGTGGTTTATATACACAATGCAGTACTATGTGGCAATGAGAAAGAATGAAATATGGCCTTTTGTAGCAATGTGGATGGAACTGGAGAGTGTGATGCTAAGTGAAATAAGCCATACAGAGAAAGACAGATACCATATGGTTTCACTCTTATGTGGATCCTGAGAAACTTAACAGAAACCCATGGGGGAGGGGAAGGAATAAAAAAAAAAAAAAGAGGTTAGAGTGGGAGAGAGCCAAAGCATAAGAGACTGTTAAAAACTGAGAACAAACTGAGGGTTGATGGGGGGTGGGAGGGAGGGGATGGTGGGTGATGGGTATTGAGGAGGGCACCTTTTGGGATGAGCACTGGGTGTTGTATGGAAACCAATTTGACAATAAATTTCATATATTAAAAAATAAAAAAATTTAAAAAAAGATAAGAGATGATAAAAATTAAAATGGAATCCCAACAGGGGTGCCTGGGTGGCTCAGTTGGTTGAGCATCTGACTCTCAATTTTGGATCGGGTCATGACTTCACAATTTTGTGTGTTTGACCCCGTGTCAGGCTCTGCATAGGCAGTGCCGAGCCTGCTTGGGATTCTCTCTCTCTCTGCTCCTCCCCTACTAATGCTGTCTCTGTCTCTCTCAAAATAAATAAGTATAAATTTTTTTAAAAATAAGAAAAATAAAATGGAATCCCAACAAACTGATTTGGATACAGAAACCAGTGGCTATTAGATTTATGGTTCAAAGGAGGACAAAACCTGATCTTCACAGGAGCAGAGGTTGTGTACCTCAAACCCATTACCACTGACACTAAATTGAATCAGCACCTTAGAGCAACTGGAAAAAATAATATTAATTTACAAAGATCTTTGATTGGGTAGCAGCAACCTGGAGGTTAAGATGGCCTATACCTAACATATTATCCCTTACAACATCTCCATGGAAAACAGCAGGGGAAGCTAATATAATAATGAAATTAGGACTATTAACTGTGATTTATGAAAAGGGACAGACACATACACTGCAACATGTGGAAGCAACAGAACAAATTAAAAGGTCAACTTTTAAACTGCATCCTGGTGGGACAGAACAGCATTATTTACAGTATTTGCAGGCACCAGAAACCCAGGGGAACTGACTGATAAGAACAGCTGAGGAAGTAAGTCAAGATAGAGGCTGTAAGAGAAAGGCTGTAAGGGGTGCCTAGCTGGCTCAGTTGGAAAAGCATGCTATATTTGAACCCCACTTTGGGTATACAGAATACTAAAACAAAACAAAACAGACAAAAAACTTAAAAAGATAAAGCCTGTAGCTTGTAGCTTTAACACTCCTCTTTATAGACAACAGCTACAGCTAATAAAATAGACCCAATCAAAATAGACCATCTAGACTATCTACATAGTCCATCTACAAAATAGACCATCCAAATCTACAAGGCATTTTTGGCTACCTAGACCACTTAGACCACCGCCCTTGAAAACAAATTATAAAAGTAGAAACTAAAATAGATACCCCTGAAATATATAGGAGACGTAGAGAAACAGAAACTACAAATCTTCATAGTAAATAGACCTACAGAAAATAAACCCACATATACCCACTAGTCCATTTACTGTAAATACTACCCTGTTATAAAACCTAATCTCATTAGTGGACAAATCACTGATAGCCAAAGAGAGCAAACCCTATGAGCTCCCCATAGGGATTCAGCAGTCTCTTCCTCTTGGCTCAAGCCAGAGACAATTGTTTGTACAAATAGAAACCTCTTCTGCAAATAAAAACACGCTATGTATACCACTATGTTGTTAGATACTGGATCCCAATAACAGTGACACAAGGAGATCCTACTAATTTAGAAAAATTAAATTAAAAAAAGGACTGATTGAAGGATTAGAAGGAAAACTAACCCCCATACACATGGATATATATGTAGATTCCTAACAATGAGGACAGACTTTAAAACTAAATGCCTTATAAGTCCCAATTTAGAAAACATTCTTAGACTGGATATAACAGGACAAACAAAAGGAAAACATTCAGGAACTTCTAAAAGAACAAATGATTGTGTCTCCTATTTTACCATATAAATAACTCAATCTGACCTGTGAAAAAGTCCAGAAAGGTCATATAGATTTATAGATTTTAGGAATTTAGGAAAATAATCTCTCCAAATTGAGGGAGCACTCCCAAATAAAGGCATTATCATGAACAATATCACCACTGGATCTGGCACTGATTACATGGGGTAGACTTAGCTGTCATATTCTTTGCTATTCCAATTGATCAAGACAGCCAACCCAAGATGCATTCACAAGGGAAGGCAGATGATAGGTTTACTAGGTTACCAACAGGAGACCTTAACAGCCAGTAATAGCTTGCAACTTTCTTTTTCTTTTTTTTAAAATATATGAAATTTTTTGTCAAATTGGTTTCCCTACAACACCCAGTGCTCATCCCAAAAGATGCCCTCCTCAATACCCATCACCCTCCCTCCTCTTCCTCCCCGCCCCCCCCCCCCCCCAATCAGCCCTCAGTTTGTTCTCAGTTTTTAAGAGTCTCTTATGCTTTGGCTCTCTCCCACTCTAACCTCTCTCTCTCTTTTTTCCTTCCCCTCCCCCATGGGTTCCTGTTAAGTTTCTCAGGATCCACATAGGAGTGAAACCATATGGTATCTGTCTTTCTCTGTATGGCTTATTTCACTCAGCATAACACTCTCCAGTTCCATTCACATTGCTACAAAGGGCCATACTTCATTCTTTCTCATTGCCATGTAGTACTCCATTGTGTATATAAACCACAATTTCTTTATCCATTCATCAGTTGATGGACATTTAGGCTCTTTCCATAATTTGGCTATTGTTGAGAGTGCAGCTTGCAACTTTCTAACACAAGACATCCAGGCCTTTTGGGAAAACACAACACAACACAACACACACACACCAGCATTTCTTATATTGATGACATGCTCATTTATGGTGCTAACTTGGAACAGACTAGGGTTGTAACAGAGTTCATTGAATTCCTTACACTCAAAGCATGGACAATTAACTCAAGTAATGTCTAAGGACCCTACACTACAGTAAAATTTCTAGGCACAATTTGATCCTCTGAAGGCAGAAAAATAACAGAGCCAGTCATAAACAAGATAGATTGTATCCCAGCTCCTACCACAAAAGAAACAGCTCAGAAACTGATAGGACTGAGGTGCCTGGGTGGCTCAGTCGGTTAAGCGTCCAACTTCAGCTCAGGTCATGATTTCACGATTCATGAGTTCGAGCCCCGTGTTGGGCTCTGTGCTTACAGCTCAGAGTCTGGAGCCTGCTTCGGAATCTGTGTCTCCCTCTTTCTCTCTGCCCCTCCCCCACTCATGTTGTCTCTCTGTGTCTCTCAAAAATAAACAAACATTTAAAAATTGGAAAAAAGAAAAAAGAAACTGATAGGACTGTTTGGATATTGGAAACAGCACATATCACTAATGGGATATTTTCACATGGTCCAAGACCAGATACTAACCAATTGAAAGACTCACCTGGGCACTCTATGAAGCCCTAAAAACTACGTAAGCCAATTATACTGAAACTCCGATAGCTTATTCTGGAGTAAAGCAGACCCCTGAGAGAGAGGAATTATTCCTGACCATAAATTCCTAACATAGAAAATGTATATTTCCATGCAGGATTAATGGATGAAGGGTCAGCTCTCTGCGTGAATTGAGAAAATCTCCACAATTCCAGACATAGATTTTACAGAATTTCCGAGGGGTGAACCTATTGAAGCTTGAGCAGTTGGGCAATGGGGACCACTCTGGTCCATGGCACTCAACAATGCTTGGTTTTTAGATGGATCAGCTTCCATGACACCATCAAGAGAATGCTGGCCTTGAGGACTAGTGATGGTCTTACCTTGACAGAATCAGGTTCTGGAGAACACAATGTGCTTAACAAATAGCCATAAATTGGTGAGTAATATGGGAAGTGAGAGTAAGGTAGACCTTTCCTCAGACTTATGGACAGTAGCTAATGGAATAGCAGTTTTGGACATGAACAGGGCAGAAAAATTACTAAATAATACCAAATAAGAACATAATGAAGTAAGGACATAGGGCAGAAAATAGCACTGGCTGGCATCTCCATGTTTATCACTGATGTTTCTGCACATCAGAACAAGTCTGAAGTAACCAAATTTAATAGCCAGATAGACAAACTCGGTAGGTAAACTAAAGAAGTGGAGATACCTAAAATTTAACTTAAATAACCCAATAATTTATGGCTAATGAGGAAACCAATTCAAAGCATAACTATACATAAACAAGAAGGACAATGGACTTACAAACTGAACACACAGATATGCTGAATAACAGAATCATACTGTGGGCACAACGTCAAAAAGATCTTGTGGCACACATGGCACTGGAACATGTTAGAGGTAAGAAACACATATGAGCCTACCAAATCCCTCCAATTTCATATTAAGAAATGTGGGAATCACTGAAAGTTTAAAGCATGCGGGTCATTAATGAATACTCCAGATGACATCAAAGCTGACAGACCCGGGGCGCCTGGGTGGCGCAGTCGGTTAAGCGTCCGACTTCAGCCAGGTCACGATCTCGCGGTCCGTGAGTTCGAGCCCCGCGTCAGGCTCTGGGCTGACGGCTCGGAGCCTGGAGCCTGTTTCTGATTCTGTGTCTCCCTCTCTCTCTGCCCCTCCCCCGTTCATGCTCTGTCTCTCTCTGTCCCAAAAATAAATAAAAAATGTTGAAAAAAAAAAAAAAAAGCTGACAGACCCTTCCAAATTATACAAATGATTACATAGGAACCATGCCTGTATCAGAGAATAAACTGTATGCATGCACCATTGTAGACATGGTCAGGAATAGGATTACCCTATCCCTGCAGAAAAATTAATCAAAAATCTGCCATCAGAGCATTAGAAATCTGGGTGCTTGCTATGGTAGCCCAGCCATCAAAAAATCAGATCAGAGCACCCACTTTACAGGAAAGTGAATATAAGATTGGGCAAAGAAACAAGGCATAATGTGGAAATTCCACTTACCCTACAACCCTACTGCCTCTGGGTCAACTGAAAGGTATAATGATTTGCTCAAGCAAAAGCTTAGGCTGCTTCCTAACAATCTAGATGTGAAAGCTTGGACTAAAGAAATCTGGGAGGTGGCAAGATCTCTAAAGCATAGATATAGAAAGCATGGAAAAACTCCTATTGAATGAATATACAACACTGGGGAAAGGAAGCACCTGCCACTAACAAAACCTATTGGGTGACCTAATGAAAAGGAATATTACATCAAATTAAGGAAAATAATACAATGATTCTATAAAAATTTCATTATAGATATATACCACCTTTTATTATATCAACACTAGAGGTCTACTATTTACTCTAGCATGATGCAGGGTGATTATGCCTGGGGAAATATTGGCAATAATGGTTATAATGACTATAGATATCCTTGAATGGCAAGAAAAATAGGAAGAAATTAAACATTTTGAGGACAGTGCTTTTATTTTGTAGGCATAAAACCTCTGTGCATCTTCAACTCTAACAATTATGAAGTAGATCCATGCAGCACACTCCTTGCTGGCCATACTATTTTACCTATTGCTTACTACTGGATATCATACTTGCTATATGTATGGACACTCTTCCAACAGACTCAGCAATAGCAGTTATGCCACCATTCCAAAGTGGAATGCATCTACTGGTCCATGTACAACTCCACTGTCTGTGACATCCTCTACTTCCTTCACAGATCACCATCTTGGGTCATCTTATTATAACTAAGGACTCAACAGCATCACCAGCATCATCCATACCTCCAAGTCCAACCCCTCTCCATCTCACCCTTCAGTATCAGCACCGTCTACTCACTGAGAAACCTTTAATCAATGGAAAAATCAAATACTAGGGAATCTAGTGGAAGTCTCCAAAGAGTCTCTTCAAAAATATTCCCTACTAGACACTGATTTGAAGGATGAAGGTTGGCCTGAACTACTAACTGGTCCCTGTTATAACCCAGCTTATATACTAATACAATCAGGTACTGACTTTTCTACTTTCCTTATCATACCTTACTGAATTGAGTATAGCATTGGACACATGACAGACTGTGAAAACCTCAATTTAATTTCTGAGATACCTTGTATGCTAGTATTTTATAAAAGAGTAACAGTTGAGTATGCAGAATGGGCAATTATATCTTTAAATATTAACAGGCTAGAAACTGATCAGTTACTATACTCAATTAACACTGTTTAATCCATATTCACCTATTAGAAAATAAATCAATCCATGCATACCATGTTTAGCCTTTACAAGAATAAGGACAAGTTGTCAGGTGTATAGCAATATATAGGAAACTTAGCATATAACACTTATCATTATCCTTCATGGTAAACATCAGGTTTCTCTCTCACACTGCAGGTTTCTACCCCAAGAACATAGGAACCTAGGTTACTAAAACCTATCATGGTCATATTGGAACCTATAATAGCAGGCTATGCTTTGATATTTAATATGCAGAACTTTAAATAAGATACAGATCCTCAAATTTTGTTCAGTTTTATCCATATTTGATTATGCTCAATTTATAACATATGCCAGAAACAAATTCACTGAAGGAAGGAAACTCTTGCAGTTCCTTGTTGGACTTGTAGGAAGTTTAATTGGAGGAACAATGGCAGTCATTTTTTTTAAGTAGGCTCTATGCCCAGCATGGAACCCAGCATGGGACTTAAACTCACAACTCAGATCAAGACCTGAGCTGAGATCAAGAGTCAGACACTTAATGACTGAGCCACCCAGGTGCCCCTGGCAGTTACTTTTTTACTAACATCATACTTAATGATGAAAAGCTGAATACTTTCCCATTAAGCTCAGGAACAAGACAAGGATGTCCACTTTCTCCACTTTTACTCAGAATAGTGCTGGGAGTCCTGCTACACCTATCAGACATTTCTTTTTTTTTTTTTTTTTAATTTTTTTAACGTTTATTTATTTTTGAGACAGAGAGAGACAGAGCATGAACGGGGGAGGGGCAGAGAGAAAGGGAGACACAGAATTGGAAGCAGGCTCCAGGCTCTGAGCCATCAACCCAGAGCCCGATGCGGGGCTCGAACTCACAGACCGCGAGATCCTGACCTGAGCTGAAGTCGGACGCTTAACCGACTAAGCCACCCAGGCGCCCCACCTATCAGACATTTCTATTCACTACTAGCAAAGTAGAAGAAATAGAAATTAATAATCTCTTTTACAATTGAACCAAAAAGGATAAAATACATAGGGATAAATTTAACCAAGAAGGTGAAAAATTATAAAACACTGATGTGAAATCATAAAACACTGATGAAAAAAATGAAGAAGACACAAACAAATGAAAAGATAATACTGTGTTCACAGATTGGAAAAATTAATATTGTTAAAATGTTTTACCCAAAGCAATCTACAGATTCAATACAATACCTGTCAAAATACCAACAGCATTTTTTATAGATAATCCTAAAATTTGTATGGAACCACAAAATACACCTAATAGCCAAAGCAATATTGAGAAATAACCAAATTGAAGTTCTCAAAATCCTAGATTTCAAGATATAATACAAAGCTACAGTAATCAAAACAGTATGTGCTGGCACAAAAATAGATACATCAATAGAACACGATGGAGAACTGAGAAACAAACCCATGCTTATATGATTAATTAGTCCACGTGAAAGGAGGCAAGAATACAAAATGGGGAAAATATAGTTTGTTTAATAAATGGTGTTTGGAAAACTAGACAGCTACATGCAAAAGAATGAAACAACTTTCTTACACCATACACAAAAATAAACTGAAAATGGATTAAAGACCTAACCGTGAGACCTGAAACCATAAAACTCCTCAAAGAAAACACAGGCAGTAATATCTTAGACATCCACCTTAGCAACATTTTTCTAGATATGTCTCCTCAGACAATGGAAGCAAAGAAAAAATAAACTATTGGGACTACACCAAAATAAAATCTTTGCACGGCAAAAGGAAAACAACAACAAAACTAAAGGCAACTTACAAATTGGGAGAAGATATTTGCCAATAAGGGATTAATAGCCAAAATATATAAAGAGTTTATGGGGTGCCTGGGTGGAATCTGACTTCGGCTCAGGTCATGATCCCACTGTTTGTGAGTTCAAGCCCCACATCAGGCTCTCTGCTCTCAGCACAGAGCATACTTGGGATCCTCTGTCCCCGCCTCTCTCTGCCCTTCCCCCACTCTCTCTCTCAAAAATAAATAAACATTAAAGAAAAGAATTTATGCATCTCAATACCAAAAAAATAAAAAAAAAACAACAATTAAGAAATGGGCAGAGGACCTAAACAAAATCCTAAAACATACAGATGGCCAATAGACACATGAAAAGGTGTTCAACATCACTAATCATCTAGAAAATGCAAATCAGGGTGCCTGGCTGGCTCAGTCAGTAAAGCATGCAACTCTTGATCTCAGGGTCATGAGTTTAAGACCCATGTTGGGCACAGGGCTATTTACAAAAAAAAGAAAAGAAAATGTAAAATTAAACCATAATGAGATATCACCTTACATTTATCAGGATGTCTAGTATCAAAACGACAAGAAAGTAGTATTAGAGAGGATATGAGAAAAAGGGAACACTTGTGCACTATTGGTAGGAATATAAATTGGTGCAACCACAATGGAAAACAGTATGGAGTTTCCTAAAAAAAAATTGAAAATAGAATTACCATATGGTTCAGTAATTCCACTACTGGGTATTTACCACCCCCCCCATAAGAACACTAATTTGAAAAGATATATGCACCCCTAGGTTTATTGCAGCATTATTTACAATAACTGAGATATGGAAGTAAACTAAGTGCCTACTGATAAATAGATTAAAAAGTTGGTATATGTACATAATGATGGAATACTACTCAGTTATAAAAAATGAGATCTTGCCATTTATGACAACATGGATGGATCTAGAGGGTATTATGCTAAGGGAAATAAAAGGAAAAATATATATGACTTCAATTTTTGTGGAATCAAAAAAAACAAATGTACAAAAAGAAATAGAATCATAAATATGGAGAATAAAATGAGGATGGGTGAAATAGGTGAAAGAGATAAATAGGTACAAACTTCCATTTATTAAATAAGGCACAGAGATGACAAGTGCAGCCTAGAGAATATAGTCAGTAATATTGTAATAACGTACGACAGATCACAACTATACTTATTGTGAGCATAGAATGTATTGTTGAATCACTATGTTGTACGTTAACATTGTATGTTAACTACCCTTCAATGAAAAAAGACAAAATATGTTTCTCTATAGATTGTCGATTGTTGCAATTAAACTTTGTTAATGTGTGGAATACTCTTAGAACAGCTATAATCTTGGGGCAATACTGGTCATCTGAGATAACAGACAACCCAACCAGAAGTAAAGTAGATATCACATACCCTAATGGCTGTGATTCCTTGGGCAACTGAAAATTAGAAGCAAAAATTTTTACATCATTAAAGGAAAAAAGAAACCCATGATATTGGGGTCCACACTTTTGCCATTCCCCAATATCAACAGGGAGAGTAGAGCCTACAGGCCACAGACAGCTTCCTTATGATAAAAGAAAAACATGTTCCTAAGTTGTTGTTGGAATGGAACCAAAGTACCTTTATTAGACAGTGGATATACCTATGGTAAAAGTACCTATGACTATGGCCATGATGGTCCCTCAATCAGTTACATATACTATGAGAAACTGACTGGGATAGTATGCACTAAGCCAAGCCTCATCCTAACCTATTAGAGTCAAGGGAAAAATAAGGAACACATGATGGGATGTGTAAAACTAAAACAGGTAATGGATCCTACAGTAAAAAGAAAAATATGTTATTCCAGATTAATAGAAGGTAAAGGAACTATTAAAGTAACTGGAGAAATAAAAGGACAAGAAAACTTAGGACAACTTAGGCACATTTGGAAGATGAGACGAATAAAGTCAAAATAACTTTGCAGGAATTGAAAAGAGAACAAAACATGCATCCCTAAAATAATGACATCCCTGAATTCTGATGTTAACAATTGAATGTGTGTTTAATAATGCTATGCGAGCATATAATCTGGAGCATTATAAAAATGATCTCTACCTGGGTATATATTTGTCAAGAAGTTAAACTGAGTGGTTTAATAAGGTTAAGTTTTTGTTGTTTGGTCTTTAATGTGGTACCATGTTAAAGAGTTCTTTATTATGTTTATATTGACATGGTTGTTTAAACTGGTCATTAAACTGTGGTGTAAAAGAATGTGCATCAAGGGAAAAATACTCCCAAAATATGACTGTTTGTGATTAAGATGGTAAGTGATGTGGAATCAAGGTGGAATGGTATTTTTGTGAGCTTAGATTTGTATTGGGCATTACACCCTTAGTATTAATTAGCATGTGAGCGATGTGGAATGACGGGATGTTGTATATTGGTTTGATATGATTTCATATACACTTGTTTATGACAAAGACAAAAAAAAGTTTTTAGGAGCAAAGTTGTTTCAATATAAGAAAAAAATATGTGGAGTCAGGATGTTATTATCACGTCTGTTCTCACTGAAAATAATAACTCAGCTGCTGAGGGAGTCCAGTAGTGGGGGGGCTTATTAATAAAAACATAAAAAGATAGGTAGGGAAGATGGCGGCGTAGGAGGACGCTGGGCTCACCGCGCGTCCTGCTGATCACTTAGATTCCACCTACACCTGCCTAAAGAACCCAGAAAACCGCCAGAGGATTAGCAGAACGGAGTCTCCGGAGCCAAGCGCAGACGAGAGGCCCACGGAAGAGGGTAGGAAGGGCGCGCTCCACGGACCGGCGGGAGGGAGCCGGGGCGGAGGGGCGGCTCGCCGGCCAAGCAGAGCCCCCGAGTCGGGCTGGCAAAAGCGGAGGGGCCGGACGGACTGTGTTCCGACAGCAAGCGCGACTTAGCGTCTGGGAGGTCAGAAGTTAACAGCTCTGCTCAGAAAGCGGGAAGGCTGGAGGACAAAGGGAGGGAGAGCTGCTGAGCCCCCCGGACGGCAGAGCTCAGCTTGGCGGGGAACAAAGGCGCTCGCCAGCGCCATCTCCCCCGCCCATCCCCCAGCCAAAATCCCAAAGAGAACCAGTTCCTGCCAGGGAACTTGCTCGCTCCGCGCAAACACCCAACTCTGTGCTTCTGCGGAGCCAAACCTCCGGCAGCGGATCTGACTCCCTCCCGCTGCCACAGGGCCCCTCCTGAAGTGGATCACCTAAGGAGAAGCGAGCTAAGCCTGCCCCTCCCGCCCCCGTGCACCTTGCCTACCCACCCCAGCTAATACGCCAGCTCCCCAGCACCACAAGCCTGGCAGTGTGCAAGTAGACCAGATGGGCCACACCACCCCACAGAGAATCCCGCCCCTAGGAGAGGGGAAGAGAAGGCACACACCAGTCTGACTGTGGCCCCAGCGGTGGGCTGGGGACAGACATCAGGTCGGACTGCGGCCCCACCCACCAACTCCAGTTATACACCACAGCACGGGGGAAGTGCCCTGCGGGTCCTCACCACTCCAGGGACTGTCCAAAATGACCAAACGGAAGAATTCCCCTCAGAAGAATCTCCAGGAAATAACAACAGCTAATGAACTGATCAAAAAGGATTTAAACAATATAACAGAAAGTGAATTTAGAATAATAGTCATAAAATTAATCGCTGGGCTTGAAAACAGTATACAGGACAGCAGAGAATCTCTTGCTACAGAGATCAAGGGACTAAGGAACAGTCACGAGGAGCTGAAAAACGCTTTAAACGAAATGCAAAACAAAATGGAAACCACGACGGCTCGGATTGAAGAGGCAGAGGAGAGAATAGGTGAACTAGAAGATAAAGTTATGGAGAAAGAGGAAGCTGAAAGAAAGAGAGATAAAAAAATCCAGGAGTATGAGGGGAAAATTAGAGAACTAAGTGATACACTAAAAAGAAATAATATACGCATAATTGGTATCCCAGAGGAGGAAGAGAGAGGGAAAGGTGCTGAAGGGGTACTTGAAGAAATTATAGCTGAGAACTTCCCTGAACTGGGGAAGGAAAAAGGCATTGAAATCCAAGAGGCACAGAGAACTCCCTTCAGACGTAACTTGAATCGATCTTCTGCACGACATATCATAGTGAAACTGGCAAAATACAAGGATAAAGAGAAAATTCTGAAAGCAGCAAGGGATAAACGTGCCCTCACATATAAAGGGAGACCTATAAGACTCGTGACTGATCTCTCTTTTGAAACTTGGCAGGCCAGAAAGGCTTGGCACGATATCTTCAGTGTGCTAAACAGAAAAAATATGCAGCCGAGAATCCTTTATCCAGCAAGTCTGTCATTTAGAATAGAAGGAGAGATAAAGGTCTTCCGAAACAAACAAAAACTGAAGGAATTTGTCACCACGAAACCAGCCCTACAAGAGATCCTAAGGGGGATCCTGTGAGACAAAGTACCAGAGACATCACTACAAGCATAAAACATACAGACATCACAATGACTCTAAACCCGTATCTTTCTATAATAACACTGAATGTAAATGGATTAAATGCGCCAACCAAAAGACATAGGGTATCAGAATGGATAAAAAAACAAGACCCATCTATTTGCTGTCTACAAGAGACTCATTTTAGATCTGAGGACACCTTTAGATTGAGAGTGAGGGGATGGAGAACTATTTATCATGCTACTGGAAGCCAAAAGAAAGCTGGAGTAGCCATACTTATATCAGACAAACTAGACTTTAAATTAAAGGCTGTAACAAGAGATGAAGAAGGGCATTATATAATAATTACAGGGTCTATCCATCAGGAAGAGCTAACAATTATAAATGTCTATGCGCCAAATACCGGAGCCCCCAGATATATAAAACAGTTACTCATAAACATAAGCAACCTTATTGATAAGAATGTGGTCATTGCAGGGGACTTTAACACTCCCCTTACAGAAATGGATAGATCATCTAGACACACAGTCAATAAAGAAACAAGGGCCCTGAATGATACATTGGATCAGATGGACTTGACAGATATATTTAGAACTCTGCATCCCAAAGCAACAGAATATACTTTCTTCTCGAGTGCACATGGAACATTCTCCAAGATAGATCATATACTGGGTCACAAAACAGCCCTTCATAAGTTTACAAGAATTGAAATTATACCATGCATACTTTCAGACCACAATGCTATGAAGCTTGAAATCAACCACAGGAAAAAGTCTGGAAAACCTCCAAAAGCATGGAGGTTAAAGAACACCCTACTAACGAATGAGTGGGTCAACCAGGCAATTAGAGAAGAAATTAAAAAATATATGGAAACAAACGAAAATGAAAATACAACAATCCAAACGCTTTGGGACGCAGCGAAGGCAGTCCTGAGAGGAAAATACATTGCAATCCAGGCCTATCTCAAGAAACAAGAAAAATCCCAAATACAAAATCTAACAGCACACCTAAAGGAAATAGAAGCAGAACAGCAAAGGCAGCCTAAACCCAGCAGAAGAAGAGAAATCATAAAGATCAGAGCAGAAATAAACAATATAGAATCTAAAAAAACTGTAGAGCAGATCAACGAAACCAAGAGTTGGTTTTTTGAAAAAATAAACAAAATTGACAAACCTCTAGCCAGGCTTCTCAAAAAGAAAAGGGAGATGACCCAAATAGATAAAATCATGAATGAAAATGGAATTATTACAACCAATCCCTCAGAGATACAAACAATTATCAGGGAATACTATGAAAAATTATATGCCAACAAATTGGACAACCTGGAAGAAATGGACAAATTCCTAAACACCCACACTCTTCCAAAACTCAATCAGGAGGAAATAGAAAGCTTGAACAGACCCATAACCAGTGAAGAAATTGAATCGGTTATCAAAAATCTCCCAACAAATAAGAGTCCAGGACCAGATGGCTTCCCAGGGGAGTTCTACCAGACGTTTAAAGCAGAGATAATACCTATCCTTCTCAAGCTATTCCAAGAAATAGAAAGGGAAGGAAAACTTCCAGACTCATTCTATGAAGCCAGTATTACTTTGATTCCTAAACCAGACAGAGACCCAGTAAAAAAAGAGAACTACAGGCCAATATCCCTGATGAATATGGATGCAAAAATTCTCAATAAGATACTAGCAAATCGAATTCAACAGCATATAAAAAGAATTATTCACCATGATCAAGTGGGATTCATTCCTGGGATGCAGGGCTGGTTCAACATTCGCAAATCGATCAACGTGATACATCACATTAACAAAAAAAAAAGAGAAGAACCATATGATCCTGTCAATCGATGCAGAAAAGGCCTTTGACAAAATCCAGCACCCTTTCTTAATAAAAACCCTTGAGAAAGTCGGGATAGAAGGAACATACTTAAAGATCATAAAAGCCATTTATGAAAAGCCCACAGCTAACATCATCCTCAATGGGGAAAAACTGAGAGCTTTTTCCCTGAGATCAGGAACACGACAGGGATGCCCACTCTCACCGCTGCTGTTTAATATAGTGCTGGAAGTTCTAGCATCAGCAATCAGACAACAAAAGGAAATCAAAGGCATCAAAATTGGCAAAGATGAAGTCAAGCTTTCGCTTTTTGCAGATGACATGATATTATACATGGAAAATCCGATAGACTCCACCAAAAGTCTGCTAGAACTGATACATGAATTCAGCAAAGTTGCAGGATACAAAGTCAATGTACAGAAATCAGTTGCATTCTTATACACTAACAATGAAGCAACAGAAAGACAAATAAAGAAACTGATCCCATTCACAATTGCACCAAGAAGCATAAAATACCTAGGAATAAATCTAACCAAAGATGTAAAAGATCTGTATGCTGAAAACTATAGAAAGCTTATGCAGGTAATTGAAGAAGATATAAAGAAATGGAAAGACATTCCCTGCTCATGGATTGGAAGAATAAATATTGTCAAAATGTCAATACTACCCAAAGCTATCTACACATTCAATGCAATCCCAATCAAAATTGCACCAGCATTCTTCTCGAAACTAGAACAAGCAATCCTAAAATTCATATGGAACCACAAAAGGCCCCGAATAGCCAAAGTAATTTTGAAGAAGAAGACCAAAGCAGGAGGCATCACAATCCCAGACTTTAGCTTCTACTACAAAGCTGTCATCATCAAGACAGCATGGTATTGGCATAAAAACAGACACATAGACCAATGGAATCGAATAGAAACCCCAGAACTAGACCCACAAACGTATGGCCAACTCATTTTTGACAAAGCAGGAAAGAACATCCAATGGAAAAAAGACAGTCTCTTTAACAAATGGTGCTGGGAGAACTGGACAGCAACATGCAGAAGGTTGAAACTAGACCACTTTCTCACACCATTCACAAAAATAAACTCAAAATGGATAAAGGACCTGAATGTGAGACAGGAAACCATCAAAACCCTAGAGGAGAAAGCAGGAAAAGACCTCTCTGACCTCAGCCGTAGCAATCTCTTACTCGGCACATCCCCAAAGGCAAGGGAATTAAAAGCAAAAGTGAATTACTGGGACCTTATGAAGATAAAAAGCTTCTGCACAGCAAAGGAAACAACCAACAAAACTAAAAGGCAACCAACGGAATGGGAAAAGATATTTGCAAATGACACATCGGACAAAGGGCTAGTATCCAAAATCTATAAAGAGCTCATCAAACTCCACACCCGAAAAACAAATAACCCAGTGAAGAAATGGGCAGAAAACATGAATAGACACTTCTCTAAAGAAGACATCCGGATGGCCAACAGGCACATGAAAAGATGTTCAACGTCGCTCCTCATCAGGGAAATACAAATCAAAACCACACTCAGATACCACCTCACGCCAGTCAGAGTGGCCAAAATGAAGAAATCAGGAGACTATAGATGCTGGAGAGGATGTGGAGAAACGGGAACCCTCTTGCACTGTTGGTGGGAATGCAAATTGGTGCAGCCGCTCTGGAAAGCAGTGTGGAGGTTCCTCAGAAAATTAAAAATAGACCTACCCTATGACCCAGCAATAGCACTGCTAGGAATTTATCCAAGGGATACAGGAGTACTGATGCATAGGGGCACTTGTACCCCAATGTTTATAGCAGCACTCTCGACAATAGCCAAATTATGGAAAGAGCCTAAATGTCCATCAACTGATGAATGGATAAAGAAATTGTGGTTTATATACACAATGGAATACTACGTGGCAATGAGAAAGAATGAAATATGGCCTTTTGTAGCAACGTGGATGGAACTGGAGAGTGTGATGCTAAGTGAAATAAGCCATACAGAGAAAGACAGATACCATATGGTTTCACTCTTAAGTAGATCCTGAGAAACGTAACAGAAACCCATGGGGGAGGGGAAGGGAAAAAAAAAAAAAAGAGGTTAGAGTGGGAGAGAGCCAAAGCATAAGAGACTGTTAAAAACTGAGAACAAACTGAGGGTTGATGGGGGGTGGGAGGGAGGGCAGGGTGGGTGAT
Organism: Neofelis nebulosa; assembly: GCF_028018385.1. NCBI lineage: Eukaryota > Metazoa > Chordata > Mammalia > Carnivora > Felidae > Neofelis > Neofelis nebulosa. The sequence continues at coordinate 32,079,948 of NC_080796.1, forward strand.
GGGTATTGAGGAGGGCACCTTTTGGGATGAGCACTGGGTGTTGTATGGAAACCAATTTGACAGTAAATTTCATATATTAAAAAAAATTAAAAAATAAAAAATAAAAAATAAAAAAAAAAAATAAATTGAGTGTGCAAACAGAAAAAAAAAAAAAAAAAAAAAAAAAAAAAAGAGAAAAAATAAAAACATAAAGAAACAATTATGGCAAGGGGGCATATAGACTATAAACGCTGAGGGTCTGTGAGGAAGATCTGGGATTCATTGGTCAGGGCGAGACTACACTGTGTTGAACTGATAGCCCTTAAAGACCTTGGGGCAATTAACTCCTGCCTGGTAAAAGCAACTCTTTCACAGGCAGTGGAGAAAGTTGTACAGAGACCTCTCACAAAGATCATTTTGCCCATTAACACTAGCACAGTTGTCCCCTAGCAATCTGCTCCAACAACACAGGACGTTTGCTTTTGTACTAGCGGCTGGACTTCAGCTCTTGGCTGGGTAAGCGGTCTCTGCCAGGTACCAACTCTGATAAAGGTACACATCAACTAACTTTGGACTTGACTGCTTCCATCTCTCCTTGCCTGGAACAATAGTGTGATTCATCTGACATTGGTTTGGAGTAGATTTCTTTATTGGCTTATTAAAAGACATTATCCTGTATGCTATTGGCTTGTGAGGTTTGCACAGTAAATCAGCTTTGAATACATTGTTGGCAGGGCATCTGAGTGGCTCAGTTTGTTAAGCGTCCAACTCTCGATTTCAGCCTGCCTCAGGCTCTGTGCTGACAGCATGGAGCCTGCTTGGGGTTCTCTCTCTCTCCCTCTTTCTCTGCCCCTCCCCTGCTCTCTCTTGCTCACTCTCTCAAAGTAAATAAAACTTAAATTAAAAAAAAATTACATTGTTGGCAAAGACAAATGAGTCTGTGAGCATTATTTGTTTCCCTAAACAAAACAGCCTCCAGGGGGAATATGTGCATCTGTGTAGGTTAGGGCTTGAAATTGGGCAGATGCCCGGTACCTCCAAAGCCTATTCCTGTGCCACAGCCTCAACCAACATTGCCATGTTCCCGGTCCCTGGATACCCTGACCTGCATCACTTGGCATCAGCAGTCCACACCCTGTCAGCTTCCCAGGGCCAGCTGGGGACCTCCAGGACTGTGGAGCTCAGGTAGGTCCTGAGCATCCAACCTCATTGCCTCAAGGACAGAGAAAACTCATCTCCTAAAAATCACTCTGAGGTGGCCATTGAATGGGCAACAGTCAGTCCCCATGTGTACTTACTGTTTGCTGGGTCCCAGGCTTCTGTGGCAATCAAGGCTCCCAGAAGTCTCTCACTGGAAAATATGTCAGCCAGCCTACCTAATCCAGCCCTAGCAAGGTGGTACATGTTTCTCCAGCTCTGCCTTCAGGGGAATATATGCATTGGTATAGGTTAGAGCTGGAATTAGGCAGATGCCAGGTATCCCCAGTAGCCTTGTCCTGTGACCTGGCTTCACAGTACATTGCCCTGTTCCATATCCCTGGGTACCCTGACCTGTACCTTCCATGCATGTGCAGTCCACATCTTGTTAGTAGGCTTTTGGCTGCAGGGGCCTTGCAGGGCAGTGAAACTCAGATTGTTCACAACCACCTACTTGGCCTCCATAGTGGAAAGAATCCAATCCCCCAGAATTTGAGGTAGCAGGTTTAAACTAGTGACTGTCAACCTCCATTTTGGACTGGCTTCCTGATAGAGTCAAGGCTGCTCCAGACTTCTGGGATCCTTCCTCAGTCTATTATTGGAGGGTACCTTGGCCAGCCATCCCATCCCTACCTGGCAAGGCAGTCCAGATTTCTCCAGCTCTGCTTCAGTGTGAATATGCACACTTGTGCAAGGGAAAACTTGGAACTAGGAGGATGCCATGTGTCCCCAGTAGAGTGCTTCTGTGACCTGGCCTCACCCAACATAGCCTTGCTTCAGGTCCCTAGCTACCTTGACCTTCATGCTATGCATATGTACAGTCATTCCTGCGCCACCTGACTCTGGACTGCAAGGGAAACTCCAGGCCTGTGGAGCTCTGGCTGAACCTCAACTTTCAAAATGACCTTAGGGTGAAGAAAGGCCTCTCTGCATAATCTTTCTGAGGCAGCAGCTTTAAACTGGTGTCAATTAGTCCCCTTTTCATGCTGGCTGCCTAATGAGGTCCAGAACTTCTCCAGCAATCACAACTCCAATGGGAATGGAGGCGGGGGCGATGCCAGGTCAGCCCTCCTGGTCCAATCCTAGCAAGGCTATTAAGAGTCATCCAGCTTTAACTTTATGTGTATTTGTGTAGGTTGGTCCTTGCACTGAAGCAGCTACCATGGACTCCCAATAGCCGGTTCCTGTTACCAAGCCTCTCTCAACAATTGTCCTGTTCCAGATCTCTGCCTAGCTTGGCCTGCATAGCCCACACATGTGCACTATGAACCTGGCTGGCCAGGACCTTCCAGGTCTGTGGAATGTGGGCCTATCCACAAATAACAGTATAGAGGTTCAGCTCAAAGCATCTTCAGAGAGAGTGAGGGTAGGCTCTGTCAATCTTATAAATTTGCCTATAGTTTGATGGTCTCTGGTGATATTCCTTTTTTTTTTTTAATTTTTTTTTTAACATTTATTTTTGAGACAGAGAGAGACAGAGCATGAACAGGGGAGGGGCAGAGAGAGAGGGAGACACAGAATCTGAAACAAGCTCCAGGCTCTGAGCGGTCAGCACAGAGCCCGACGTGGGGCTCCAACTCACGGACCGCGAGATCATGACCTGAGCCGAAGTCGGACGCTCAACCGACCAAGCCACCCAGGCGCCCCTCTGGTGATATTTCTGAATGGCCTATAGAACAACAGGCATGAAGATTATCTATATTCAAGCTATTGTGGGGATTTCCTTGAAGTTTATATCAGGTCATTCATTTTCAGTTTGCAGGGCTTCAGGAAAAAGGGAAGTTTTAGTTCTCAATGATTCTAAGTTGAAACGACGGGAGAAAATGGAAAATGTTATTTTTGAGAGTTGTGTAGCCAGACACGGGAGGAAAATAAAAGAATTCAGTATCTAGTCTCATTTACAGAACCTCAAAGATGATTAATAGAAATAGAATCTAATATCCACAAAGGGATGTTACTAAAACATAATTTGTCTCTCTAAAGTGACCACATTTATAAAAAAATATTTATTTATCTTTGAGAAAGAGAGAGAGTGCAAGCAGAGAAGGAACAGAGAGAGAGAGGGGGAGACACAGAATCCAAAGCAGGCTCCAGGCTCTGAACTATCAGCACAGAACCTGATGCAGGGCTTGAACTCATGAACCGTGAGATCATGACCTGAGCTGAAGTCAAACACTTAACCAACTGAGCCACCCAGGCACCCTGAAGTGACCACATTTTTAAAGCTAGCCAAATTAACATTTTTTGCAAAATAAATTTAGTTTTAATAAACCTGACCTGATCATTTACATAAGTACAAAATAACAATTGATGAAACAGACTCTTTTATAACTGCTTTGCTGGAACTTCTCATAGGAAATCTGCAGATTGAAATTTTAAGTCTCTTAAGGGCAAAAGGCCAAATACTTGCCATCAGACTGCCTGTAATACACATAGATTTGTGTTACTTCCTCTCTTCTTGTGGTTCTCAAAATATTCAGAGGTTCTTGCATTTGCTTGGAAGTAATCTTGTTTCCTTACCTAGTAAGGCTGCTAAGAATCCTATAAACAATGTGTCAGGCTGTTTTTCCAAGGGGCTTTATTGGCTCTATAAAGTCAACATTAGTTCCTTAAAACTGGTTATATCTGAGTCTAAACAATGCTTCCAATTATGTCCTGTTACAAGGAGATCATATGCTTTTAAACTTATGCAAATCAGTATAAGGCCCTGCAAAATGGCTCCTGCCCCACATACCTGACAGACAGACCTGGCCTGGACAGGTACCACTTCAAATGACTCTTGCCCTGGGGGTGGGGGTGGGAGGCTGAAGATGAGGTTGGAGTGGGCAACACATGTCAGCACACATGACAATTTCTGCAGTCAGATCTCTTAGCTGGCTGCACAGGGAAAAGCCCTCCCTTCGGTGGGCCTGCAGCAATAGCAGAGACATAAATAGGCCCACTGCTAGCCCCACCCACCAATAAGCTTGCAGTGGCCACAGGCAGGTCTCTGAACAGAACAAGGAGTAAACCCTGTCCACTATGCCCACAGCAGGCAAAGTGGGTTATTGCAGCTGGCTGGGCTGAAGGCAACTGAAGATCATCCACAACAAGAGGACATACCCAGTCCAACCAGGGGACACCCTGGAGTACCTGAAGCTGGTGATTTGGTGGGGGAGGAATTATGCTATAGGGCACCACAGGACTTCTACACAAAGCCACTGTTTTCAAGACTAGAAGACATAGCTGACCTAATACATAGAAATAAACACAAAGAATTAGACAAAAGAGACAGAGGAATATGTCCAAAATGAATGAACAAGGAAAAACCACACCAAAAAAACTCCTAAATGAAATGGAGATAAGCAATATATCTGATAAACAGTTCAAATTAATAGTCATAAAGACACTCACTGGACTTGAGAAAAAAGTGGATAACTCAATGAGAACTTCAACAAAGAGACAAATTAAATTAAGTAGTTATTAAAATTAAATTAAATAATTAAAATGAAAAAGGACCAGTCAGAGCTGAAGAATTCAATAGCTGAAATGAAAAATATGCTAGAGAAAATCTATAGTAGATTACAGGTTACAGAAGAACAGATCAGTGATCTGGAAGACAGGGTAGTGGAAAGCAAACAAGCAGAATGACAAAAAGAAAACAGAATAAAAAATGAGAATATGTTAAGGAAGCTCTGTGACATCATCAAGCATAATAACATTTTTATTATAGGGATTCCAGAAGTAGAAGAGAGAAATAAGGGGTCAGAAAACTTATCTGAAGACTTAATAGCTGAAAACTCTTCTAATCTGGGGAAGGAAACAGGCACCCAGGTCCAGAAACCATAGAAAGTTTTAAAGAAAATGAACCCAAGGAGGATCATAGACACATAATAATTAAAATGGCAAAACGTAAAGATAAAGAGAGAATTCTAAAAACTGCAAGAGAAAGGAAAACAGTTACACACAATGGAAACTCCAGAAGGCTACTAGCTGACTTTTCAGCAGAAACTTTGCAGGCCAGAAAAAAGAGGCATGATATATTCAAAGTGCTAAAAAAAAAAAAAAAAAGAAAAAAAAAAAAAAAAGAAAATACAACCAAGAATATACTACCCAGCAAGATTATTCAGAATAAGAAGAGATAAAGAGTTTCCCAGACAAACCAAAAGTGAAGGAGTTCATCGCTCCTAACCCAGCCTCTCAAGAAATATTAACAGAAATTCTTAAATGGAAAGAATAGGCCATAACTAGAAGAAAATTATGAAAGGAAAAATTTTTAATTAAAACCATACATTTGGTAAAGATAGATTAATCACTTATAAAGCCAGTATGGAGGTTAAAACACAAAAATAATAAAATTATATTGTAGATATAAAATTATATCTACAAAAATTAGTCAAGGAATACACAAAATAAAAACATGTGAAATATGACCTTACATACATAAAACATGGAGCAGGAAGGAAAATGTAGTGCTTTTAGAATATGTTCAAACTTAAGTAACCATCGAATTAACATAGACTTCTACATAAGTAAGATGTTATATATGAACCCAATGGTAACCAAAAGTCAAGCTCCTATAACAGATAAGCAAAAAATAGAAATCCAAGCTTAACACTGAAGAAAGCCATTAAACCACAAGGGAAGAGAGTAAAAAAGAAGAAGGGGACAGAGAACTACAAAAACACCTAGAACACAATTAATAGAATGGCAATAAGTATATACCTATCAATAATTACATGTAAATGGACTAAATAGTCTAATCAAAAGACATAGAGTGAATGAATGTATAAACAAACAAGATCCATCTATTTATTGCCTACAAGAGACTCACTTCAAACCTAAAGACTTATACAGCCTGAAAGTGAGGGGATGGAAAAAGATATTCCATGCAAATGGAAGTGGGGAAAAAAAAAAAAAGAGTAGCAATACTTATATTGGATAAAATAGATTTTAAAACAAAGACTGTAGGGGTGTCTGGGTGGCTCAGTCGGTTAAGTGTCTGACTTCGGCTCAGGTCATGATCTCACGGTTCATGGGTTCAAGCCCCATGTCGGGCTCTGTGCTGACAGCTCAGAGCCTGGAGCCTGCTTTGATTCTGTGTCTCCCTCTCTCTCTGCCCCTCGCCTGCACACACCCTCTCTCTCTCTCTCTCTCTCTCTCAAAAAACATAAAATAAAAAATAAAATTAAAAAAAAACAAAGACGGTAGGGGTGCCTGGGTGGCTCAGGTGGTTGAGCGACCGACTTCAGCTCCATGATCTCACGATTTGTGAGTTTGAGCCCTGCGTAGGGCTCTGTGCTGACTGCTCAGAGCCTGGAGCCTGCTTCAGATTCTGTGTCTCCTTCTCTCTCTCTCTCTCTGCCCCTCCCCCACTCATGCTCTGTCTCTGTCTCAGAAATAAATACACATTAAAAAAAAATTAAAACAAAGGCTGTAGCAAGAGACAAAGAAAGGCAGTACATAATGATAAACATCAATCTGACAAGAGGATATAACAATTGTAAATATGTATACATCCAACATAGGAGCACCTAAATACATAAAGCAGATATTAACATACATGAAAGGAGAAATTGGCAGCAATACAATAATAGTAGGGAATTTTAACACCCTACTTATATCAATGAATAGATCATCCAGACAGAAAATCGCCAAGGAAACATTGACTTTGAACTACACATTAGACCAAATGGACCTAACAGATACATGCAGAACATTCCATCCAAAACAACAGATTACACATTTTTTTTTCTAGTGCACGTGGAACGTTCTCCAGGGTAGATGTCAGACCACAAGTTACCATATGTTAGACCACATAGAAAGTATCAATAAATTGAACAAGTTTGGAATCATATCAAACACCTTTTCTAACCACAACAGTATGAAATTAGAAATCAATTATGAGAAAAACACAAACATATGGAGAGTAAGCAACATGCTACTAAATTACCAAAGGGTCAGTGAAAAAATAAAATATGAAATTAAAAGTTACATGGAAACAAAAAATTGAAAATACAATGGCCCAAAAACTTTAGAATGCAGCAAAAGTAGTTCCAATAGGAAAGTTTATGGTACAAAGGCCTTCCTCAAGAAATAAGAAAAATCTCAAATAAACAGCCTAAACTTACACCTAAAGGAACTTGAAAAATAACAAATTAAATCTAATGCTAGTAGAATGAAGTAAATAATAATGATTAGAGCAGAAATTAATGAAATAGACAAAGAAAACAATAGAAAAGATGAACCAGAGCTAGTTCTTTGAAAAGATAAACAAAATTGATAAACCAGTTTTGTTCACCAAGAAAAAAAAAAAAAGAGAGGACTCAAATAAAATCAGAAATGGAAGAAGAGAAATAATATTTGACACCACAGAAATACAAGGATTGTAAGAGACTACTATGAAAAATTATATGCCAACAAATTGGAATAGAAGAAATGGATACATTTGTAAAGACCTACAATCTCCCAAAACTGAATCAGGAAGAAATAGAAAATTTGAATAGACCAATTACTAGTAATGAAATTGAATTAGTAATCAAAAAACTTGGGAACAAACCAAGGTTTGGGACCAGATGGCTTCATAGATAAAGTCTACCAAATATTTAAAGAATAGTTAATGCATATTACTCTCAAAGCATTCCAAAAAAATAGAAGAGGAAGGAAAACTTCCAAATACATTTTATGAGGCCAGTATTACGCTGATGCCATAATCCAAATTACGATAAAAAAAGAAACTTCAGGCCAATATCTCTAATGAACATAGATTTAAAAATCCTCAACAAAATATTAGCAAAATGCATTCAACAATACATTAAAAGGATAACTCACAAGAATCAAGTGGGGTTTATTCCAGAGATTCAAGTGTGGTTCAATATTCACAAATCAGTCAGTGTGATAAAACATATTGACCACAGAAAGAGTAAAAACCATATGATCTCAATAGATGCCAAAAAAGCATTTGACAAAATTCAAGTTTATGATAAAAATGTTCAACAAAGTGGGTTTTAGAGGGACTATACCTCAACATAATAAAGGCCATATATAACAAACCCACAGCTAACATCATACTCAATGTTGACAAACTGAGAGCTTTTCCTTTAAGATCAGAACAAGACAAGAATACCCACTCACCACTTTTATTCAACGTAATGCTGGAATTCCCAGCCATACCAATCAGACATGAAAAATAATTAGGGTGGGAGGAGTTAAGATGGTGGAAAAGTATCAGGACCCTAAGCTTTCCATTCCCCTCAAACACAACTGCCTTGAGGTCAGATCACTTGGAACACCCAGAAAACTGATCTCTGGAGTGGCAGAAGGATCTCCACAGTTGGAGAGAGACAGTTTGACCTCCACAGTTGGAGGGAGACAGTAGTAGGTGTGTGGAAGTGAATTAAGAGAGAGAAAAACAGCAGTGCTGTGGAAGGAAGGGAACCCTTTTCATGGAGAGACAAAGGGGGAGAAAGAGAGAGGGGTTGAGAAAGTGCAGCATTGAGTTCGCACAAGAGAAAAACCTCTCTGGGGAGAGCACACCTGGGGAATAGGGAGCTGGCCCTGGAGTGCATAGTGTCATGTGGGGATCTCTGGGGTGCACTGGGAGAGAACATTCCCCTCCCTGGAGTACTTTTGGAAGAGGGCATATTGCCTTCCCAAGGACAAAAACCCTGCAGGCACTAGTCAAAGGCCTTTCATCAGCAGGGGTCAGACATGCACCCAGAGGAATATAACCTTCAGGGGTGCTACACCATAGATCCCACATACTGTGCAGGTGTGAGACTGCTTTTCAGGGACAGGATTTCAGACACAGCATGGAGAGACTCTACTCCAGAGGAGGGGAGTGGATCTGCACAGTGCCAGGTCCTTTAAGACTTTGGGTTTTGAATCCCAGCCACATGCCAAAGAAAAAAAATGCAGGGGAGTGGTGCAGGGTAAGCTGACTGCTATTAGAATAGGAGAATATATTTGCAAACGACATATTAGATAAAGGGTTAGTATCCAAAATCTATAAAGAACTTGTCAAACTCAACACCCAAAAACAAGTAATCCAGTGAAGAAATGGGCAGAAGACATGAATAGACACTTTTCCAAAGAAGACATCCAGATGGCTAACAGACACATGAAAAGATCCTCAACATCACTCATCATCAGAGAAATACAAATCAAAACCACAATGAGACACCACCTCATACCAGTCAGAATGGCTAAAATTAACAACTCAGGCAACAACAGATGTTGGCGAGGATGCGGAGAAAGGGGAACACTTTTGCACTGCTGGTAGGAATGCAAACTGGTACAGCCACTCTGAAAACAGTAGGGAAGTTCCTCAAAAAATTAAAAACAGAACTACCCTATGACCCAGCCATTGCTCTATTAGGTATTTATCCTGAGGATACAAAAATGCTGATTCAAAGGAGCACATGTACCTCAACGTTTATAGCACCACTATCAACAATAGCCAAATTACGGAAAGAGCCCAAATGTCCATCAACACACTGGAATTCTACTCAGTGATCAAAAAGAATGAAATCATGCTATTTGCAACAGCATGGATGGAGCTAGAGGGTATTATGCTAAGTGAAATAGTCAGAGAAAGACAAATACCATAAGATTTTACTCATATGTGGAATTTAAGAAACAAAACAGAGGAACATAGGGGAAGGGAAAGAAAAGGTAAAAACAGATAGGGAGGCAAACCAGGAGACTCTTAAACATAGAGAACAAACTGACAGTGGCTGGAGGGAAGGTTGTTGGAGCGATGGGCTAAATGGGTGATGGGCATTAAGGAGGGCACTTGTTGGGATGAGCACTGGGTATCACATGTAAGTGATAAATCACTGGGTTCTACTCCTGAAGCCACTACTACACTGTATGTTAACTAAATTAAATTGAAATAAATAAATTTTAAAAAAGAATTAAAAGGCATATAAATTGGTAAGGAATAAGTAAAATTGTCACTATATATAGAAAATCCTAAAGACTCCACCAAAAAAAAAACCTATTAGAAATGATAAATAAGGTCAGTGAAGTTGCAGGATACAAAATTAACATACAGAAATATGTTGCATTTAAAAATAAATAAACATTAAAAAAAATTTTTTTTAAAAATGGAGCGTCTGGGTGGCTCAGTCGGTTGAGCATCTGACTTCAGCTCAGGTCATGATCTCGTTGTCTGTGAGTTCAGGCCCCGCGTTGGGCTCTGTGCTGACAGCTCAGAGCCTGGAGCCTCTTTCAGATTTTGTGTCTCCCTCTCTCTCTGCCCCTCCCCGCTCATGCTCTGTCTCTCTCTGTCAAAAATAAATAAACATTAAAAAAATTTTAATAAAAAGAAATATGTTGAATTTATACATGTTAATAATGAAGTAGCAGAAATAAAAATTAAAAAAATAATCCTATTTACAATTACACTAAAAAGAATAAAGTACCCAGGAATAAACTTAACCAAGGAAGTGTAAGACCTATACTCTGAAACCTGTAAGAAACTGATGAAAAAAATTGTATATGACACAAATAGTGATACCACATTGTTGAAATGCCCATACTACTCATGCACGTTCAGGTTCATCAAAATACCAAGAGCACTTTTCACAGAACTAGAATAGTCCTAAACTTTGTATGGAATAGCAGATACTCCCAAATAGCATTAGCAATCTTCAGAAAGAAAAACAGAACTAGAGGTATCACAATCTCAAATTTCAAGGTATATCACAAAGTTACAGTATTCAAAACAGTATGGTATTGGCACAAAAATAGACACATAGATGGGGCGCCTGGGTGGCGCAGTCGGTTAAGCATCCGACTTCAGCCAGGTCACGATCTCGCGGTCCGTGAGTTCGAGCCCCGCGTCAGGCTCTGGGCTGATGGCTCGGAGCCTGGAGACTGTTTCCGATTCTGTGTTTCCCTCTCTCTCTCTGCCCCTCCCCCGTTCATGCTCTGTCTCTCTCTGTCCCAAAAATAAATAAAAAACGTTGAAAAAAAAATAGACACATAGATCAATGAAACAGGACAGAGAGTCCAGAAATAAAGCCGTGCATAGATGATTAATTAATCTATGACAAAGGAGGAAAGAATATACAATGGGTAAAAGAAAGTCTTTTCAATACGTGTTGTTGGGAAAACTGATGGCTACGTGCAAATGAATGAAACTAGACCCCTTTCTTATACCATACTCAAAAACTGAAAATGGAATCAAGATCTAAATGTGAGACCTGAAACCATCAAAGAAAACATGGGCAGTAATCTCTTTGATATCAGCCTGAGCAACATATTTATGGATATGTCTTTCTAGACAAGGGGAAAAAAAAAACTATTGTAACTACACTAAAACAAAAACATTTTGCACATTTCATTAACAAAATGAAAAGGCAACCTACTGAATGGAAGAAGATATTTGCAAATGATAGATCTGATAAAGGGTAATATCCAAAATATATAAAGAAATTATATAAGTCAACACCAAAAAACAAAAAACAAACCAAAAAACCCCAATCCAATTAAAAAATGGGCAGAGGACCTGAATAGATATTTCTCCAAAGAAAACAGACAGATGGCCAACAGACACATACAAAGAAGCTCAACATCACTCATGAGCAGGGAAATGCAAATCAAAACCATAAGGAAGTATTACCTCACAACAGTCGAATGGCTAGTATCAAAAAGACAAAAAAATAAGTGTTGGCAAGGGTATGAAGCAAAGGGAACTTTCTTATACTGTTGGTGGAAATGTAAATTGGTGCAACCACTGTGGAAAACAGTAAGGATGTTTCTTCAAGAAATGAATAGAAATACTGTATGATCCAGTAATTTCATTTGAGTATTTCCCCAAAGAAAGCAAAAACTCTAATTTGAAAAGATATATGCATTCCTATGTTTATTGCAGCATTATTCACAATAGCCAAAACATGGGAAGCCCAAGTGTCCATCCATAGATGAATGGATAAAGAAAATATGGTGTGTATGTGTGTGTGTGTGTATTTGACTATTACTCAGTTATAAAAAAGAATGAGATCTCACTGCTTGTGACAACATGGATGGACCTAGAGAATATGTTGCTAAGTGAAATAAGTCAGACAGAGAAAGACAAATCTATGACTTCTTTTATATGTGGAATCTAAAAACCAAAACAGTGTCTTAAATACAAGAAACAAACTGGTGGGTGCCGGAGAGGAGACAGTGGAGAGCTTGGCCAAAATAAGGGGGAATTAATGGGTACAAACTTTCAATTATAAAATAAGTCATGGAGATGAAAAGTACAACCCAGGGAATATGGTCAATATTGTAATAATGTTGTATGTGACAGATGGTGACTATACTTATTATGGTGAGTAATGTATAGAATTAATGACTATGCTGTACACCTGAAACTAATGTAGCATTGTATGTCAATTATACTTCAATAATAACTAAAACATGAAAAGGAAAAAACTTTTTACAATGTCTTAAAAGCAAACTGACAGTCCAAGAAAACTTTATTTTATTTATTTACTTATTTATTTATTTATGAGAGACAGAGACAGAGAATGAATGGGGGAGGGATACAGAGAAAGGGAGACTACAGAATTCGAAGCAGGTTCCGGGCTCTGAGCTATCAGCACAGAGCCTGACGCGGGGCTTGAACCCATGAACCATGAGATTATGACCTGAGCTGACCTTGGATGTTTAACCACCCAGGTACCCCAAGAAAACTTTACTTTTTAACAAAGAGAAAACCCAGTTTTAATTTTGCATCAGTGTACTTTTGATATGAAAATTCATTTACTTAAATTTACTCCCATCTTGAAGCGGGAACCCTCTTGCACCATTGGTGGGAATCCAGACTGGTGCAGCCACTCTGGAAAACAGTGTGGAGGCTCCTCAAAAAGTTGAAAATAGATCTACCCTATGACCCAGCAATAGCACTGCTAGGAATTTACCCAAGGGATACAGGAGTACTGATGCATAGGGGCACTTGTACCCCAATGTTTCTAGCAGCACTCTCAACAATAGCCAAATTATGGAAAGAGCCTAAATGTCCATCAACTGATGAATGGATAAAGAAATTGTGGTTTATATACACAATGGAATACTACATGGCAATGAGAAAGAATGAAATATGGCCCTTTGTAGCAACGTGGATGGAACTGGAGAGTGTGATGCTAAGTGAAATAAGTCATACAGAGAAAGACAGATACCGTATGTTTTCACTCTTATGTGGATCCTGAGAAACTTAACAGAAGACCATGGGGGGAGGGGAAGAAAAAAAAAAAGGAGGAGGGAGCCAAAGCATAAGAGACTGTTAAAAACTGAGAATAAACTGAGGGTTGATGGGGGTGGGAGGGAGGGGAAAGTGGGTGATGGGCATTGAGGAGGGCATCTATTGGGATGAGCACTGGTTGTTGTATAGAAACCAATCTGACAATAAATTTCATATTAAAAAAGAACACACACAGTACAAAAAAAAATTTACTCCCATCTTAGCCAGTATTAACCAGATATAAATTTCCTTTTCAAAGATTCTTTTTCCATAAACCGTTTACAACTTTCTTTTTTACACTAAGACTTTGTCTCATGTTATCTCTCTTTTCCAGCCTCTGTTTGGAGAAACTTACTTTTTTTCTCCCCTCAACAAAAGTGCATTTCCATTTTTCATACCTTCTTTTAACTGAAAGCATACATCCTCCTTTTTATTTTATATGGAGATGTTTCCTTTCTTATTTCTAGCAGCTTTAACCACACATATTAATTAGCATATGTGCTGCCAAAGTGAGGACTCATGTTAATTAAAATTCTTAACTCTTAGAAACTAATTTCTAGTGAGATCTTAGTAGTAACCAATTATAAACTGTTACACCTGCTTTTTTTTGATTGGCAAATTTATGAATACATTTTATTCTAGAAATATGTGCTTCTTCATAGTACAATCTTTCAAATAAACATAAAACATGTCTACTCACAAACCCAAAATGTATCCTTATTATTTTTTTTAAGTTTATTTACCTATTTTGAGAGACAGAGATAGAGAGAGTGAGCTCAGGGAGAGAGAGAAACCCAAGCAGGCTCTGTGCTGTCAGCACAAAGCCCAACAAGGGGCTTGAACTCACCAACCGTGAGATCATGACCTGAGCCAAAATCAACAGTTGGATGCTTTAACTGAGCCATCCAGGCACCCCCTCTTTAGTTTCTTTTAATTGGGAAGACCAAAGTAGATAAACCTACATTCAGTAATTAATGTTTCACTATTTTACCTTATTTGGAAATAATGTGGATATTCAATGAATTTAAATTACCACCTAACTTAGCAAAATTGTATAGTTCCAGGTTACCAAAAAGTTTTGGAAGCTATTTAAAAAAAATTTTTTTTTTAATGTTTATTTTTGACAGAGAAAGAGAGAGAGAAAGAGCATGACAGGGAGAGGCAGAGAGAGAAGGAGACACAGAATCGGAAGCAGGTTCCAGGCTCTGAACTGTCAGCACAGAACTCAAATGTGAGATCATGACCTGAGCCGAAGTTGGAGGCTTAACCAACTGAGCCATCCAGGCACCCTGGAAGCTATTTTTAAGTATGCATACCATAAAATACCATTGTTGTTTTTTAATCTATAAATATTTATATTACTTACATCTATTTAAATCCTTTGCTCCCCAGAATTATGTTTAGATTACCCACAAAAACTTCATGAGACATTAGACAAATTATTATTCTAAGTTATTTTTTGCTGACAAATTTTGCTACAGGGATAACATGAACTTATTTGATTAATAAACCTGGATAGAATAAAAGTATTATATTTAATACTGATCACTCTAAAGACATCTTTTTTTTTTTAAAGACAGGTCTATTTTCAATAAACCAACAATCTTAAATTAGTTTTAATATTAAATATTTTCCCAGATCATATAAACCTAAAATTCATTTGTTAGTGTTTCTATTTTTGAGAATTTTATGAATATTGGATTTATATAAGTGTTTAAATTTTTTAAGCCAAGTAAATGGAGTTCCTTTATGAATTAATTTTGGCAATACCTTCCAGAGGTAGAAAAATACCATATATATAATGTATATACATACACATGTGGAGATGACTTTTAAGATTTTTCTTTGTCCCTGGAAGTAACCTCAAGAAGGCTGTGCTGGTAGAGTTTGGGCACAAGATCCCTTTCAGCTGTGTGTATTTTAAAAAGGCCTCTATGCCTTTTTTCCTTCAAGCTCACATGACTGTGGACTGTTTACATTTCAAAGACTTGGTAAGATTTCTAACTTTGGGGAACAGAGAAAGAATGCATTTTTTTTTTCTAAGAGTTTCAGGGTAATTGTATTATACCTTTTAGAAGTACAGGACAATTTGCTTCAATATCCTCATCTTTATCTACAGCATTTTCAGAGAAATAGGTTAGGTTTGGAGGTTTACATTAGTAAAGAGTTACATTTCTGGTTTTGCAGAGATTTACAAGACAAAGACAGGTTTTTTAATTGCCCCCAAAGACCTGAATTACAGCCTAAGTATTAGGGGACTGACTCTACCTTTTTAATCAAACTTGCTACTTTATACTAGAGAGATTTTTAACTAAAATAGGTATCAAAAGACTTATGCCTTTGCAAGTTCTGTATAGAGCATTTCAACAAAAGCCTTGTTTCTGAATACACAATTCAACATTGGTTTCTATTAGTCCCTAAACGTGGCCTTCCGTTGATCTTTTGTAGGAGATTTTGGTCGCCTGTTTTATCTGTGAGGAGAATGTTGAGAATGACCATTAATTTTTCTAATTCCTAATTTAGTAAGATCTTCTGAAAGTGGAGGTAAAGGGCTGTATAATCTAAAAGATCTGCTGTTCAGGGGACATGAATTTCATTTTGGTGGGGGTCTAGGATACATCTGCGAAGGACATTGCATAGGAACGTCTGAAGCTGGCAGAGCCAGATAACAGGGCCCTGAACAGTAGGCACAAAGCCAGCCTTACTACCAGTCTCAGGAGCTTGTATGAAATTCATTTCCTCGCTTTCAGCATTTATATGAGAAACCTATACACTTTGAACCTAGAGATCAGTCCAGAGCACTCCCTGTAAATCATGTAGAGAAAGGGAAGTTAAAACAGGCAGATGACACCAGATTGTGAGAAGGGAAATTGACATTAGGTGTGGACATTACTTTGTGTTGAGTCTAATTTCTTTTCTTTCACCTTATCAAGGGAATCCCTAAGGCTAGCTGTCATACTTACTTATAAGACAATTTTGAGAGCTCTATAAGGATTTTTTTTTTCTTTCAAATATAGCCATTTTGAAGGATCCATTGTCCAGCCATTGACAAGTAGGATCTTACTTATCATCAATAGCTACCCATAAACCTTTTTATGGAATGACCTGGAGGCAATTTTCCAGGCT
The DNA here is from genome assembly GCF_028018385.1 of Neofelis nebulosa. Lineage (NCBI taxonomy): Eukaryota > Metazoa > Chordata > Mammalia > Carnivora > Felidae > Neofelis > Neofelis nebulosa. The sequence continues at coordinate 32,096,461 of NC_080796.1, forward strand.
TAGACCATGGATGCAAGAGGTATCCCTGGAGAGGGCATAGATGATGTGGACCCAAAGATCCAAAAGTTTACTACCAAAAATAGTTTAAGAAAGCAAAAGCCTTTGTTGTACTGGCTTACTACTGGATGGTGTAGTAAATATGGTGTCTTTGGTCCCAAGGAAACTTGAGACATCCCCAATCACAGACCTGCTAACTTGTGATGCTGGGTACATGCTACTGATATGTTTCCAGCACCAGTAAACAACAAAGGTTAAGATAATAAAGGTCCCTAAAGGGCTGGGACTTCTTGTTTATTTTTTTGAGAGAGAGGGAGAGAGAGAGAAAGAGAAAATGTGACTGGGGGAGGGACAGAGAGAGAATCCCAAGAAGGCTCTGTGCCACCAGCACAGAGCCCAAGGCTGGGCTTGAACTCATGAACTGTGAGATGATGACCTGAGCCGAAATCAAGAGTCGGTTGCTTAATTGACTGAACCACCCAGGGGCCCCAGGGCTGGGACTTCTTATGAGAAATTCTCCTGAGAGCTAGCATCAATACTGCTAGCAATTATGTGTCCTGAAACCCTGGTCAGTTTCATCAGCCACTAAGGTACACCCAAGTAAATATACCCTCCTGATGGTGGAGACCAGAGAGAATCTTCTCACAGGTCACAAAGCCAGGCTCTTAGGACATAGAACAAGGCGAAATGAAAAACCTCATCCAGTTTTTACATATAGGAACCACAGCAAAATTTGTCTAAACAGACTCCAGCCTTATGAGAATCATGAACTCTCCACTTTGTGAGGTTGGTTCAAACAGAAGGCTGATAGATCCCATACCTGCCTTCCTCTATGGCGATTCCCTTTTATGACAAATGATACGAATACAAAGAAAAACTGTGACCATCTCTGGAAGAAAACCAAGGGTATGCTACCACCCCAAGGAACCAGTTCCATGAATATTTTCTCCTACTGATCTAAATTTAGAGAGAGAGTAAAAGGACTCTCCCAGGGGCGGATATGGCAAGAATTCCTACCTTTTGCTGGCTTTTTGTCAGATGTCCCAGGATTTCTCAGCTGCAGCAGTATCCCGCTAGGAAAGTTTATCCTGCCAACTATGCTGTTGTGGAGGAAAAATTTTTTCTCTTATTCAAGATTCTTCTAGCTGGCCTAAGAATTAAATGGACACATGACCGATTAACAGAAGATAACACAAAATTTAATTGTGCATGGAGGCTCAATACTAAAATTGAGACCCAAAGAAATGACTGAGCAGGTAGCTTTCATATTACAATAAGCTTGAGGAATTGGCAGTAAAAAAATTTATGTCTGAGACCTTCAATTAGTAAGGAATTCTAAACAGAATTTGGGCTGGGGTAGTAATTAGTAAAAGTAACAATGTTTATGTAAATAGCCTTTTGTGCTCTGAATTCGCTATTTCTGGTGTTAATGATGACTTTCTACTTTCTGTACAGGAAGGGTATCTTTCACATGAGAGATCTATTTCCTGCTTTCTTGAGACAAGAGGGGCTTTGGGTGTTCTTCTTGCACTATTTATTAAATGACTTCTAATTCAAAATGATCAATATGCCAAAATGGCACATTTTGGGGCAGACTACCCCTGACCCCCGTATGCACATTTGTGTAGATTAGGACTTAGAATGAGGCAGATGCCATGGACCCTCAAGAGACTGCTCTTTAGACCAGGATACTCCAGACACTGCTCAGTTCTAGGTCTTTGGCTTCCCAGACCTGTGCAGCAGGCATGTACGTGGTATGCATTTTAACAGCCACCTTTTTGCAGCTGGGGCCCTCCGGTGTGGAGGCTGGGCTGGTCTATACCACCTATATAGCCTCCAGGGAAGGCGGAACGTACCTTCAAAACCTTCTGAAGCATCAACTTTAAATTGTAAGCAGTCAGTCTACATCTGACTAGCCGCCCTGATGAGGACCCAATTTTTTTCAGCAATCAAGGCACCCAGGTATCTCTTACTGAAGGATACCCCTGCCAGACTGCCCAGCCTCACCCTGGAAAGGCATCCAGTTTCCTCCAACCATAACTTCAGGGGGAATATGTGCATTAGTGATGATTAGGGCTTGGAATTAGGCAGATGCTTATAATCCACAAAAGCCAACAGGCCATCTTTCAATACTTGGTCTGTTCCAGGTCTCTGGCTGTCCTGACCCACATGGCCCACACATATGCTGTATGTCCCCCCGCCCCCCAATATCCAGCCACAGGAATCCAAGGCCATCCAGGCACGTGAAGCTCAGGCTAGTCCTCAACCTCTGCATAGCTCCCTGGGTGGAAGAATCCCTTACCTGAAAGTCTTTCTGAGGAGGCAGCTTTGAACAGAAAGGCAGTCCACATTTGGACTGGCTCTCTGATGAGGTTCCAGATTTCCCTAGCAATCAAAGGTAACTGGTGTCTCCTATCGGAGGACATCTGGCCATCTGCCAGGACCTACCCTGGTAAGGCAGGACGTCTTACTTCTGATCTGCCTTCATGGGAAATATGAACATCTGTTTAAGTTCGAGCTTGGAAATAGATACCTTGTACCCTAAACAGCCCCCTCATGTGACTGGGCTTGTGCCCATATTTTTCCTGCAACAGGTTCCTGGCTACCCTGACATGTACAGCCTGCAATGTGCAGTATGTACCCACCTGTCAGCCTTGGGTAGCTGGGGCACTGTAGGCCTCTGCAGCTCCAAATGGTCCTCATCCACTTGCATTACAGGGCAGAGTGTGCAGAATCCCAAAAAGTCTTTCTGAGGCATTAGCTTTAAGGGTGGAAAGAGCTCCCATTTGGACCAGCTACCTGATGAGGTCCTGGGCTTACCAACAAGCAAGGCTCCTAGATGCCGTTAGTAAATGTTTCCTAGTCAGGCCACTTGGCTCAGTCTTGGCAGTCCAGATTAATAGTTTTATCTTCAAGGAAAATATGCAAATTTGTGTAGGTTAGGGTTTGCAATAGGCCAGATGCCATAGACTTCCAAAAGCCCATTCATGAAACAGGGATTCTCCAACATTGCCTAGGTCCTGGCTTCCTTACCTGAACATCCCATGTATGCTCAGTATGTCTCCTGTCATCTAGACTTGGTCAACCAGAACCCTCTAGTCCTGTGGAGCTTTGGTCAGTGCTCCATCTGCAAAGCATTCAGTGTGGTGATAGCTCATCCCAAAACGTATTTCCAAGGTTCCATCCTAAACTGGCATTGTCAGTCCCCCTTTGGGCTGGCTACCTGATGGGATCCTGAGTTTCCCCAGCTATCAAGGCTCCCAGGTATATCTTTTCAGAGGGCACTCCAGAAATCCCACCTGATTCCTCCAGCTGTGCCCTCAGTGGCAATATGCACATTAATGCTTGGAATTAGACAGATGCCAGGGACTGCCAATAACCCATTCTTATGACCCAGTGTCCCCAGACACTTGCCCTGTTTTAGGTCCCTGGCAAGCCTGACCTGTGTGCCTACACATGTGCAGTATGTATCCTGTCAGCTGCCCATGGGCAACCCAGGCGCTCCAGAACTGTGGAGCTAAGGCCCCTCTACAACTACCTGCATAGCCTCAATGTTGGAGGGAACCCATTTCATGAAAATTACTGAGGTGGCTGCTGAAATGAGATAGTTCCTATGTGGACTTAATGTCTGCTGGGGTCCCAGTCTCCTGCACCAATCAGGGCTCCTGGGTATCTCTTATTTGAGGGTATCCCACAGCACCCCACTTGGTTCTACCCTGGAAAGGCAAGCCAGATTCTTCCATCTCTATATTCAGTGGGAATATGCACTTTCTGTGTAGGTTAGGGCTTAGAATTAGGGAGATGCCAGATACCCTAATTCCACACTCTTGTGACCTGCCCTTTGCCAAATCTTGCCCTATTTCAGGTTCCTGGCTACTATGACCTACATGATCCACACATGCACAGTACATGCCCTGAAAGTCACCCTTGGGTACTTGGGGCCCTCCAGAACTGTGGAACTAAAATTTATTTCCAACCATTGCATTTCAAACATACATTTAAAACACTGGTGGAAGGAGCTCATTTCCTGAAAATGGCTCTGAGGTGGGCATTAGTTACTTCAGTCCCCATTTAGACTTACTGTCCACTGTGGTCCCTGACTTTTATAGTAATCAAGCCTCTAAGAGGTGTCTTATTGGAGGATACCCTGGCTGGGTAACCTTATCCAGCCATGGCAAGGCAAGCTGCATTACTCTAGCTTTGCCTTCCATGGGACATTGTGCTGGGTTAGGGCTGGTAATTAGGCAGATGCCATGTAACCCAAGAGCCTGAACCTATGAGCTGCCCTCCCTGGATGCTTGCCCTGTTCCAAATACCTGGACACCCTGACTTTGGGGAGACACACATGCATAATTGTATCCTGTAAGCCAGCCTTGAACAGACCGGACTTTTCAAGTTTGTGAAACCCTGGCTAGGCCCCAACCACAGCGTAGAGGGAGTCCACATTTTGAAAAACTGCTTTAATCAGAAAGCTGCGAATGGGTGACAGTCCCCATGTGAACTTCCTGCCTGTTGGATTCAGGGCTTCTCTAGGACCAGGACTCCCAGGTGTCTCTCAAAGGAGGATCTCCGTCCTGCTGGCATGGCTGTTCCATGGCAATACGGTTGAAAATTTACAGCTCCGCCTCCTGGGGGAATATTCCAGAATGGGTTGTCATTGCGCATTAGGCCAATGCCTTGTAACCCAGAATGCCTCCTCCTGTGACCCAGCCTCTCCTGACACTGCCCAGTTCAGGTAGCTGACTACCTTCACTTTCACAGCCTGTGCACTTCTCACTCTGTCAGTGAACTCTGGGCTGTAGAGGGCTCTCCAGGCTCTGAAACTCTGGCTGGAATCCGACTACCTGAATGGCCTCAGGATGCAAGGAACCTTGAAAATCTGTCTGAGGTGGCAGCTTTAACCTGGTGATGGTCTGTCCCCATGTGGACTTGCTGCCTGATGTGGTCCCAGGCTTCTCTAGGAACAGGACTCCCAGCTGTCTCCCATTGGAGGACACCCTGTCCTGCAGGCATGGCCCTTCCCTGGCAGAGGATTTGGAAAACCTCCGACTCTATCTTCAGAGGGAATATTAAACAATGGGTAGGTGGGCCTTGTGCATTAGGTTGATGTCTTGTTCCCATGGTAGCATCCCCCTATGACCAGCTTCCTTGCCAGTCATTGCCCAGTTCCAGGTCCCTGGCTATCTTACTTTGTGGGGCTCATGCCAGTGCACTTCATACCATGTCACCTGGCCTTGGGATGCAGGAAACACTCCAGACCATAATGCAACCACCTCAATGGCTTGAGGAGGCTTGAGGAGTGTGGAGGGAGCACTCCCCTCCCCCCAGGCTGTCCTGAGGTAGCAATTTCAATCCAGCAATAGTCTGTCCTTATTTGGACTGGCTGGCTGCCTGATGCGGTCCCAGGCTTCTCCAGCAATCAAGACTTCTGGCCATCCCAACCAGTCATGCCCTGGCAAGGCAGTCCAGATTTCCCCATCTGTACCTTCAGGGAGACTATGTACATTTGCATAGGTTGAACTTTGGAAGAAGATAGAACCCAGGTACCCCTACCCAGCTCATGTGACCCAGACTCCCCTGACACTTGCCCTGTTACAGGTCCCTGGATACTCTAACTTGTGGGGTTTGCACATATGCGATAAACCCAGAATGTCCCCTTTGTGCACCCAGGGCTCTCCAGGCCATCCCTAACCACCTGCATTACTCAAGGGTGGAGGAGACCTATCACGTCAAAGTCATCTGAGGCAATTGCTAAAATAAGTGACAGACCCCATGGAGACTTCATGTCAAACACCCCCTGAGCTTTTACGGCAACCAATCCTCCCAGGTGTCTCTTCTGGGAGAACACCCCAGCCAGCAGTGCCTCCTCCAACCCCCCCTTCCAACCCAGGCACAGCACTTAAGATCCAGCCCTGCCTTCAGGGGAGCTCTTTGTATTTATGGAGGTTAAGGGTTGGAATTAGGCAGAATCCAGCTACCCCTGTGAAACCGAGTAAAGGAAACCTTACTAAATATTCAGGGGCATCCCTGAAGAGGGAGCAGCCTGCATAACCAGCAAGGGGAAGGAAGAGAATTCTTATCTCAGCAAGGGAGGACACTTTCCACATAGGAGTTTCTTTCCTGCATTTGAGGAAGGAAGAGCTCTCCCCACCCAGCAACAGTACACTGACCACCTCTTACAGCCCATGAGAAACCATCACAACCTTGAAATTTTCTCTAATGAAATTTTGTTCAAAAACCCTCCCAAGTTTCTTCCTAAAACCTAATAAAAGCTGACCTTCCTTTTGTCTCTTCCAACTTGCCTGTGGCTTGCCATCGTTTGCTTGTCCTGAATTGCAATTCCTCTGCTATTCCCAAACAAACTTGTTTTGCTAGCAAAATAACTTGCAATTTTATTTTTTGTTTGACACCCCCAATAGCCCCCTCCTGTAACCCTGTTCTGTGGAATATTACCCTGTTCCAGGTCCTGGGTTGCCCTGACCTGCAGGGCCTGTGCACTTACAGTCCCCACCCCCAGTCTTGGGCTTCAGAGGGCTGCACTGACCTATGCAGGCTGCTCAGGTGTGGCCTGCATACTGCCAGCTGGTATAGTGCTGCCCAGGGCACTCCAGGCCTGTGGAGCTCTGGCCAAACTTCAGCCACTTCAGTCATCTTACGGTGGATGGTGGCCACCACCTGAAAATCTTTCTGAAGCCCCAGCTTACAGTGGTGACTGTCTGTCCCCTTTTGGACTGGCTGCCTGCTGGGGTCCTAGGCTTCTCCAATAATCAAGTCTCTTAGGTGTCACTTACTGGAGATTCCCAGCCATCCTGCTGGGCCCCACCCAGGTAAGGCAGTCCTGATTCCTCTGGCTCTGTCTTCAGGCACAAGATATGTGCATTTATGTAGGTTAAGGCTTGCATTAGGCATATGCCAGGCACTCGCAAGTACCTGTGTCCTTGTGGACAGGCCTCACATGACACTCACCCTTTTACAGGTCCCTGGCTACCCTCACCTGGTGACCCACACATGCAGTCCCCACCCTGTAAGCATCAAGCAGATTAGACCCTCCAAGCTTGTGAACCTCTGGCCAGGCCCCAATCACCTACATAGTCTTCAGCATGGAGGGAGCTCATCTTCCAAAAATTGCTCTGAGCCGAAAGCTGCAAATGGGTGATAGTCAGTCCCTATGTGGACTTACTGCCTGATGGGGTCCTGGGCTTCTCTAGGGACCAGGACTTCAAGGTGTCTCCAAATGAAAGGTAAGCTGTCTTGCTGGCAGGTTCCCACCCGGGCAAGGCAGTTGAAAACATCCAGTTCTACCTTCAGAGGGAAAAATCGCACAATGCATAGGTAGGTCTTATGCATGAGGTCGATGCCTTGTACCCCCAATCCCCCCTCCTGTGACCCGGTCTCACCTGATATGCTCTGTTCCGGGACACTGGCAATCATGACCTGCCAGCTGTAATGTACATTCCACACCGTTTGCCAGCTTTTGGCTGTTGGAATCCTCCAGGCCTGTGAGGCTCGAACCAGTTGCCTATCACCTGCTAGCCTTCAGGGTGGAGAGAGTCCACACCCCCCAAATTTTTCTGAAGCCCTAAGTTAAACTGGGAACTCTCAGGCCCCGTTCGAACTGTCTGAAAGGGAGCTGACTTCTCCAGCAATTAAGGATCCCAGCTGTGTCTTATAAGGGGGCATTCCAGCTGGTCCTAGTAAGGCCGTCCAGATTTCTCCAGCTCTGCTTAAAGGGGAAAATACACATTTGTTAGGTGAAGCCTTATAATTAGACAGATGCCTGATACTTCTAATAGTCTGCTCTTGTGACCTGGCCTTACAAGACACTCACCTTTTCTCAGGTCCATGGCTACATTAACCTGCACAGCCCACATCATGAGGAGTATGTACCCCATTAGCTGTCCTTCAGCAGCTGGGGCCACCAGGCCTTTGGAGCTGAGACCCATCCCCAACCACCTGCATAGTCTCAAGGGTGCAGCGACCCAACACCCTGAACAGCCTCTGAAATGGGAGCTGGGCAGAGTCCATGAAGACTTAGTGTCCGCTGGGTTCTGGGGCTTCTGCAGTAATCAAGGTTGCCAGGTGTCCTTATTAGAGGATACTCTAGCCAGACCGCTGATTAAACCTGATCAGGCACTCCAGATTACTCCAGATCTGCCTTCAGTGAGAATGTCTATTTGTGTAGGTGAAAGTTTGGGATTAGGCACATGTCCGTTACCTCCAAAGCCTCCTCAGGTGACTGGATCTTGCCCAACATTGCCCTGTTCCATGTCCCTGGCTTTACCTGTGTAGCCTGTACATGTGCATTATGCACCCAGAAGCTGGACTTGGGCAGACGCAGCTCTCTAAACTTGTCAATCTCCCACCAGGCTCCAATCACCCTCGTAGCTTTTAGCATGGAGGGAGCCCACCTTTCAAAAATCACCATGAGTGAAAGCTGCAAATGGGCAATGGTCCCCCTGTGAACTTGCAGCCAATGGTGTCCTAGGCTTCTCTAGGGACCAGGACTCCCAGATATGTCTAAATGGAGGATATCCTGTCCTGCCAGTGTTCCCTCCCTGGCAAAACAGATGGAAAACCTTCAGCTCTGCCTTGTGGGGAAAACTCCATATGGGCTTGTAGGCCGTGCATATTAGGCTGCTGACTCATACCCTGAATAGCCCCATCCTGTGACCTGGCTTCCTTCAACTTTGCCTCGTTCCAGGATATCCTGACCCACGCAGTGGGCACATGCAGTCCACGCCTCATCAGCAGGACTAGGGCTACAGGGGATGCTCCAAGCCTGTGAAATTCTGTTCAGAACCCAGTCACCTGAATTGCCTCAGGGTGTAGGGAACCCTCCACATGAAAGTCTTTGTCAGGAGGCAGCTTTAAATTTGTGACAGGTTGTGCTCATTTGGATTGGCTGTCTGATGGGGGTCCTAGGCTTCTCCAGCCTCCCAGGTATCTATCATCCAAGGATATTATTCCCGGCCCCCAATGGCCAGACAGTCCAGATTCTTCCAGCTCTGCCTATGTTGTGTATTGGTTTGGTATGATGTCAAGTCCACTTGTTTATGAGAAGGACAAACTGTTTTCAGAGGTAAAGTTGGTTTGATATAAGAATGAAGGAAGTTGTGTCAGGACATCATCGTCTCATCTGTTCTCTCCCATCAGAACTCAGCAACTCAGCTGCTGAGGGGCCTGGCTGGCGGCTTATCAATGAAAACAGATGATGTAACTGTCAAGGAGACATGAGACCATAAATAATGAGAGCTGTGGGGACTATTGGAGAATGCTCGCTCTGAGCAATCATAAACTTTGCTGATTTAAAATAGTTCCCAAAGACCCTGAGACAATTAGTTTCTGCCCCCAGTAAAGGCAACTCTCTTAGAAGCAGGGGCAAAGCCAAGTAGCATCGTAGGGAAGATCATCTTGCCAAACAACACCTGTGCCCTTGTTCCCTAGCAACAAGCTCTAGCAACACAGAACTTTTGCACTGACTTCTGGATGTCAGTTTTCACTTGACTAAGCCTCTCTTGAGCGTCAACTCCTATAAAGTGTTAAAAAGAGAAATCCAAAATGGAGTCCTTTGCCCCCAACAACAACAAACCAAGATTTAGTTACAATTTCACCCTATCCCAGGAATGTGGCCTTTTATTTATTTTTAAAAGTACTCTCTAACACCCATCATGGGGCTCTAATTCATGACCCTGATATCAAGAGTGGCATGCTCTTCTGACTGAGCCAGCCAGTTGCCCCAACAATGTGACCTTTTAAAAGTGAATCTGGGGGTACCTCGGTGGTTCAGTTGATTAAGCCTCGGACTCTTGATCTCAGGGTCATGAGTTCAAGCCCAAGCTGGCCTTCATACTGGGTGTGGAGCCTACTTAAAAAAAATTAAGTCAATCTGAAATTTCCTGATCGGCATCAGTGAGGTGATCTGCATGATAACAAACCCTGCTGGTCCCTTCCCTCTTCAAAGAAGCTGTCATGGCCTGAGACTAAACTTTCTTTTCTTTTGCTGATAATTTCCTTGCCCCATTCTCCCTCCTATAAAAACCTTCCATTTGTACAACTCCTCAGAGCATCTCTCTACTTGCTATTTGTGATGCTGTTGGATTCATAAATTGCTTAATAAAATCAATTAGATATTCTAATTTACTCAGTTAACTTTTTTTTTTTTTAACAAAAGTATGCCTCAACTAAATTTGGACTTTATTCCTATCATCTCCCTTTTCCTGGGACAATAGTGTGGTTCATTTATCATTGGTTCGGGCTATAGCATTTCTTTATTGGCTTTATTAAAGACATTACTACCCTGTGTGCAGGTGGCTTGTAAAATTCCCAGTGAAGCTGTGTTGAGTACATTTTTGGCAAAGACAAACTCAGTCACTGAGCTTTAATTCACCTCCTCAAACAAAACAATTGGTATAGTCTGCAACCTGAACCAAAGTAATAATAATTAACAGCAGTCATTGCTGTGAAATATGTCATATTCCATTTAAATTTGAAACAAGTGATAAATTATAATAAATTTATATTAACAAAAATCTTAAAAAGCCCATTAATGGCTTGACAAATTTTAAACTTAAGATACTGTTTACTATTTATGGCATCTTATTGAAATTATAACCAACCTTTGAATAGACAAAATTGATAGGGCTAGTATAATTTGGATGCTAATGTTGTCCGCAACAATTATCTTATTCTGCTTTACCATAGTACAAATCATTTGGAATCTGATTAGGCATCTCTCTGATAAAACATATATTGAACATACTTGTGAAAGGCAGCAGAACAATAGTAAATATACCCGACTTACGAACCCTTCCAAAATGATCCAAGAGGTGATTTAGGGATAGAACGGATTATATATTACCATCTGAGGATCCATAGAGACCTATTGAAGACTTTGGGCAAAAGTTAAAATTAAGGAAACTCCAGATATTGGCCTGATCAACCAATGCAGTCAATTATATCTTGTATTAGAGCAAGTAAGGAAGATCTTCTAGTGCTCTTATTAGAAGCATTAGAGTAACACAGATGCCAACAGGCAGAAAGGAAAAGTACCAGCACAGTTATCTCCAGGGATGCCTGGGTGGCCCAGTTAAGTGTCTGACTCTTGATTTCCACTCAGGTCACGATCTCACAGCACAGGTCTCTCTCTCCCTCTGTCTCTGCCTCTCCTGCACTCGCATACTCTCTCTCTCTCTCTCAAAATAAGTAAATAAACTTAAAAAAAAAGTTATCTCCAGGTTAGGAAGAAACCCATACCCTTTTGCCTCTAAGGGCACCAATCTACATTTCAACCATTTTGACCCTCATAACATTAGCTAACTAGAAGCTAAAAGCCCATGATAATAGACAAAACTACAACAAATGATTAATATGGAACCAATCAGAGTCATTGAAGAGAGAACTAAAACCAGGTAAGAAATGACAAAAATTAGAATGGAATTCCAACACATTTGGACACAGAAACTCAGTGGCTATTAGATTTGTGGTCCAAAGGAAGACAAAACCTGATCCTCACAAAAGTAGAGATTATGCACCTAAAACCCATTATCATTGATGCTAAAATGAATCAGTACTCAGAACATCTGGGGGAAATAATATTAGTTTACAAAGATCTTTGTTTATATGGTAGCAAACTGGAGATTAAGAAGACCTATACCTAATATATCATCTCTTAACAATATCTCCATGGAAAACAGTGAATGCTATTAATATATTTCATTTCATTATTATATTTCAGTAGTATGAAATTAGGACTATTAACTATGATTTATGATAGGGGCAGACATCCTTACTGATACATGTGGAAGCAACAAAACAAATTAAAAGTTCAGCCTAAAAGCTGTGCACTACAGGATAGAACAGCATTATTTACAGTATTTGTGTGAGGCAGAAAAACAGAACTGATTGACTTGATAAGAACAGCTGAGAGGCTAACTTAAGCTAAAGGCGATAGCTTTGGGGCATCTGGGTGGCTCAGTTGGTTAAGCCTCCAACTTCAGCTCAGGTCTGATAGCACCATTTGTGAGTTCAAGCCCCGTGTCAGGTTCTGTGCTGACAGCCTAGAGCCTGCTTTGGATTTTGTCTCCCTCTCTCCCTGACCCACCCCACTCACACTTTGTGTGTGTCTCTCAAAAATAAATAAAACATTAGAAAAAAAAGATAAGGCTATAGTTTTAAGCCTCATGTATATAGACATAACAGGCTTACACCTAATGAAAATAAACCAAATTAAAATAGACCATTTAGACCTAAATCTATAAGGCCCTTTTGATTCCCTAAACCATTTAGACCACCACTCTTGGAAACAAATTATAAAAACAGAAACTCAAATAAGAACCTGAGAAGTGTGTACAGTGGCAGAGAAATGGAAACAGCCAAGCTTTTATGTTAGACCTATAGAAAATAAACCTACACATAACCACCAACCCATTTACTGTAAATACTAACTGCTTTATAAAACCTAATCCCATTAATAGACAAGCCACTGATAGCCAAAGGAATGCACACCCCACGAGCCCCCCATGGGGACTCAGTGGTCTCTGTCTCTTGGCCCGAGTCAGAGACAATCGCCCATATATTACAATGGCCATATCAATAGAAACCCCTTTTGCAAGCAGAGATATACATATACTACTATGTTGTTAGATACAGGGTCCCAGGTAACAATGATACAGGGATATCCTACTCATTTAGAAAATTTTAACAATAAAAATGGATTAATTGAAGGATTAGGAGGAAAATTAATTCCAGGGAATGGGTATATAGATTTTAACAATTGAGGATAGAGTGTGCATTAAAGCTAATTGCTTATAAATACCAATTTAGAAAACATTCTAGGAATGGAGGTAATAGGACATAAAATTTGAGGAAAATATTCAAGAACCCCTAAAGGAACAAATTATAGTGCTTATTAGTTCACATTATAATAACCCAATCAAACGTATTAAAAAGCTGGATGAGGGGTACCTGGGTGGCTCAGTCGGTTGAGTGTCCAACTTTGACTCGGGTCATGATTTCATGGTTCATGAGTTCAAGCCCTGTGTCTGGGTCTGTGCTGACAGCTCGAGGCCTGGAGCCTGCTTCAGATTCTGTGTCTCCCTCTCTCTCTGCCCCTCCCCTGCTCATGCTCTGTCTCTCTCTCTCTCTCTCAAAAATAAATAAACATTCAAAAAATAAAAAGCTGGACGAGTGTTATAGGTTTATGGTAGATTTAAGAATTTAAACAAATAACCTCCCCAAATTAGGGGGCAGAACCCAGATATAGGCACTTTCATAAGCAATATCACTACTGAATCTGGAACTGATTACACAGGAATAGACAAGGAGAGCTAACCCATGACTGCATTCACGTGAGAAAGCAGATGATATCAGTTTATTAGGTTACTAACAGAATAACTTAACAGCCAGTAATAGCCCACAACCTTCTAACACAAGGCATCCAGGCCTTTCAGGAAAACACAAAACACACACACAAACCAGCACTTGTTATATGATGACACCCTTACTTGTGGGGATAACTTGGAACAACAGACTAGAGTCACAATACAGTTAATAGAATACCTTACACTCAGAGAACGAACAATTGACCCACATAATTTTCCAGGACCCCACACTACAGTAAAATTTCTAGGCATAATTTGATCCTCTGAAGGAAGAAAAATAACCAACACAGCTATAAAGAAGACAGCATATGAACTCCTACCACAAAAGCAGTAGCTCAGAAACTGATAGGACTGTTTGGGTCCTGGAAAGAGCACATACCACAGATGAGGATCGTATTAAAACATATTTATAAAATAACTAGGAAGGTTATTTTATAGGGAAGGCACCCTAGGGAGGGGTCCCTGGGTGTCTCAGTCAATTAAGCCTCTGAGTCTTGATTTCTGCTCAGGTCATGATCTCACAGTTCGTGGGTTCAAGCCTCGAGTTAGGCTCCACACTGTCAGCTTGGGATTCTCTCTCTCTCCCTCGCTCTCTGCCCCTCTCCCGCTTGCTCGTACACACACACTCTCTCTCTCAAAATATATAAATAAACTTAAAACAAGAAAGAGTAGGGGATTCAGATGGACAGAGACTCAAGAGGAAGCCTTAACTTATTTCAGAAGTGCTGTCAGAACTTTTAATACATTGGTACCAGCCGGTGAGGACTCTAAATATAAATGAAAGTGCCTATATTCCCAGAAGATTGCAACATGGTGTTTGTGAATGAAAACACTGCAGGACCCCAAATTTTACCTGATAGCATTTGGTCCTAAGTACCTATGGTCCAAGAACAGGTATCAATCATTTGAAAGTCTCACCTGGGCGCTGGATAAGGCCCTATAAAATACAGAACCACTAACAGAAAATAAACCAATTATACTTAAATTCTAACAGCCTATTCTGGAGTGAGTAAAGCAGACCCCTGACAGAGGGGAAATACTTCTGACCAGAAAGCTCTAACACGGAAATTGTATATTTCTGGGTGTTGATTTCCTATGTTAACTGAGGAAATCCCAGCAATGCCAGTGGAGTCTCTGAAATTTCCATGGGGTGAGCCTATCCAAGCTCAAGAAGTTGGGCAATAGGAACCTTGGTCCGTAGAGCTCAACAACACATGCCTCCATGACACCACAGGGAGTACACTAGCAGGCTTCAGTCTTGAGGACTAATGGTGGTCTTACCTGACACAATCAGGCTCAGGAGAATCAGTACAATATGTTGAACTAATGGTCATAAAATGGAAGAATGAACAATCTGAAAGAAAATCAGAATGAGGTATACATTTTCTCATACTCATGGGCAGAAGCTAATTGAGTAGCAATTTTGGTCAGGAACATGGTGGGAAAGTGGAAAATAGGAAATAATGCATAGGGTAAGGACATATGGTAGAAAATAGCACCATATGACATCTCCGCACTCATAACACATGTCTTTGTACCTCAGAAGGACAACTCTGAAGTAACCAAATTTAATAACTAGGTAGGCAAACTCAACAGGTTTAGGCAAAGATTCCTAAAAAATTTTTTTAATGTTTATTTTTGAGAGAGGGGGAGAGAGAGAGAGAGAGAGTGAGTGTGTGAGCAGGGGAAGGGCAGAGAGAGAGGGAGACACCGAATCCGAAAAAGGCTCTAGGCTCTGAACAGTTAGCACAGAGCCTGACGTAGGGCTCGAACTCATGAACCTTGAGATCATGACCTGAGCCGAAGTCCAATGCTTAACTGACTGAGCCATCCAGGCACCCCAAAGATTGCTAAAATTTAACTTAAAAACAAAATAATTCATGGCAAAATAAAAAATCATTTCGAAACCCAACCATACATAAACAAGAAGGACAATGGAATATACAAACTGAACCCATAGATGCAGCAAATATTAGGATCATTCCACGGGCACATCATCAAACAGTTCATGTTGGCACATATGGCACTAGAACATGGATAGAGAAAATAAACATGTTTTACCTACCAAATACCTCCAATTTGAAAATTTTTAAAAAGGTGAGAATTGCCAACAGTTTAAAGCTTAGAGGTGATTCATTATTGAATACTACATAAAAAGTCAAAGGTGACAGACCCTCCCAAATTATGCAGATTGATTATATAGGACACTTGCCTACATCACAGAATAAATTGTATGCTTGCACCACTGTAGACACATCATTAGGAATAGGATCACCCTATCCTTGCAGGAAAAATTACTTTTAAAAATCCAGCAGTAGAGCATTAAAATCTGGATGATATCCTATCCATCATATAATCAGATCACGGCACCCACTTCACAGGAAAGTGAATACAAGAATGGGTTAAGACAAGACATAATGTAGAAATTCCACTTACTTTATAGTCCTACCACTTCTGGATCAATTGAATGGCGTAATGGCTTGCTGAAGCAAAAGCTTAGGTTGCTTACTAACAATCTAGATATGGAAGCTTGGACTAAAACTATCTGGGAGGTGACAAGATCTCTAGGCCATAGTTAGAGAAAGATGGAAAAACTCTGATTGAATGACAATTACAGGCATTCACAGAGATAAGAACTAGCAATAATCACACCTCAGAATCTACATCAAAAGGCAAAGTATTAGTTTTAAAAAATAATGATATATATAGTGTTCGGGAAATTATAGCACCTGTTACTAATAAAACCTACAGAGTGACCAAAGGAAAAGGCATATTACATCAAATTAAACAAAATAATAAGATGCCTCTATAACAATTTCGGGATGGGAGAAGACATCTTTTACTGTATCAACACTACATGCCTAATATTTAGCCTAGCATGATGCAGGGTGATTATACCTGGGGAAATATTAGCAATAATGACCATAATAACTGTATATTTTGTTGAGTGGCAAGAACAACAAGAATGAACTAAAAATTTATAGGACACCCACCTTTATTTTGCAGGTGTGAATCTGCTGTGCATCTTTAACTCTATCAGTATTACCAATTGCTACTGGATACCATATTCATTGCAGCTATGGATACCCTTCTGATAGCTCCAGCAAGAGTAGTCGTGCCACTGTTCCAAAGTGAAATGCAACCTTTTGGCCCAGATACAGCTTAACTGTTTATGACATCCTCTACTTTCTTCACAGATCACCATCTTGGTCACCTTATTACAACTGAGAACTCACCGGCATCACCAACATCGCCAAGCCCAACCTCTCCATTCCAACCTTTACTGTCAGTACCATCTACTTGCTGAGAATCTTTCAATCAATGGAGAAATCAAATAGTAAGGAAGCTGATGAAGCAGTGGAAAGCTCCACAAGAATCAACAAGTTTCCTGAATAACACTCCCTACTAGACATTGACTTGGAAGATGAAGATTCACCTGAATTACTAACTTTGCTATTATAACCCAGTGTATATACCAAGACAACCAGGTACTGACTTTTCTAGTTTTCCCTTGTCTTATTGAATGGAGTGCAGCATTGGACACATGGCAGAGTTTCTATGAAAACAATCCTGATTTAATTCCTGATTTTCTTTGTGTGCTAGCATTTTATTGTAAAAGAGCAGCTGCTTAATATGCAGAATAAGCAATTACAACTTTAAATATAAGTAAGCTAAAATTGATCATTTACTGTACTCCCAACTTACACTGTTTAATCTGTATTCACCTATGAGAAAATGAACAAAAGATTTGTGGAAATCATGTCTAGGCTTTAAAAGAACAGAGATACCTTGTAAAGTGTATAGAAGACATATAGAAAAAGGATTTATCACATATCACTGTCGTTCACAGCATACATGAGGCTTCTGTCTTAAACCACATATTTCTAAACCAAGAATATGGGAACTTATGTTAATAAAACCTGTCCTGGTTATGTTGGAACTTACAATAGTAGGCTGTTCTGAAATTTAATATGCAGGATTTTCAAGCCAGAGATAGATCCCCAAATGTGGTCCACTTTATCCATTGTTTTTATGCTGAATGTACAACCCACACCAAAAACAGATTCACTAAGAGGGAGGAGACACTTAGTTTATTGTTGGACTGGTAGGAGGTTTAATTGGAAGAACAATGATAGCTGACTTTTCTTAATTCCAAATAGATTTATTTCAATTTAAAAAAATTGAAAACCAGACAATCTCAATTTAACACCATGCAATGGCAACTTGTCGTTGGGTACACAGATGGACAAAATTAGCAATGTATTACAAAACACAAATAAATTTCACGTGAAAGTAAATAAAGCAATGGAAATACAGCATAAAACAGTTGGAGAAAATAGTAAAAGTAATGAAATATAAAAAATGAAATATAAAAAAAGACATAAAATATCTTTCTTTATAGATTGTCAGTTGTTGCAGTGAAGATTGGTTGATATGTGGAATACTCAGAAGAGCTATAATCTTGGGGGCAATCCTGGTCACCTGAGATAACAGACAACCCAACCAGAAGTAGATACCATATACCCTAATGGCTGTGATTCTTTGGGCAACTGTGAAATTAGAATATTGGCCTTTAAAGGAAAAAACATGATAATGGGTTTCCACATTTTTGTGGTTCCCCAATATCGACAAGGAGAGTAGAACTCACAGGCCATAGAAAGCCCCCTTATAATTGAAGGAAACACGTTCCCAAGGATATGTTGTTGGAATGGAAGCAAAATACTTTTATTATTGCTAGACTGTTGGTATAAGTACCTATGACTATGGCCTTGATGTCTCTTCCACCAGTTATATATAACATAGGAAACTGACCAGGATAGTATGCACTAAAACAAACTTCACCCTAACCTATTGGAGTCAAGGGAAAAATAAGGAACACATGATGGGATATGTAAAACTACAACAGGTAATGAATCCCACAATAGAAAGAACAAGATGTTATTCCAGATCAATAGAAGATAAAGGAACTATTAACACAACTGGAGAAATATTTGACATTGTACCTCTTCAAATTAACCCAAGAAGTGTAAGTCATACATTAGAAAACTTAGGGCAAGTAAAGGCACATTTGGAAGATGAGACTAATAATGTCAAAATAACTTCAGGAATTGAAAAGAACAAAAACATGACTTCCTTAAAATAGCAAGAGCTGAATCTGATATTATGGCAATGAAACACATGCTTGTTAATGCAATGCAAGTTTGTACCCCAGGAGCTTTATGCAAATGATATTTACTTGGAAATGGATGTACAAGTAGATGTACGAAGGCCTGACATGGAAAGTAGTAGAGTCTGGAAATGATATAAGGACATCTCATTTAGTTAGGCATGTGCAAGGCTTGTCCTGTATATGGTCACAAATGGAAAGATTCATTTTGTGGAAATCTCAGCTAAAATTGAGCATAACGTGGAATCAGAATGTCCAAAGGGTATCAGTTTTTCCGTGACTCAGGACCTTCTTAAAAACTTAATCTTAATTCCAAGAGATCCCAAGACATTGCTTAGTCACATGCTTTATCACGTTTCCTTCTTGACCTGCTAAAATAAGTAGACAACCCACAAGAATGGTGGAAGTGGTGGTTGTGGTGACGGTGGGCTGGGATTAACATTTATTTATTCAACATATGCTATAAGTCCAGTGTTATATTAGGCTGTTACATATTTTGTACATTGACACAATCATTCTGAAAGAGTATTGTTTCTCCCTTTTACAGCTGGGGACATGAGGTGCAGAGAGTGAGTGTAAGTGGTCTGTCCAGATCACACAGCTAGTAAGACCCAGAAATGGAACCTGTCTGGCTCAGAAGCCTATGGTCTTTCCTCTGTATGCATTTCCTCCTTTCACTAGAACTGGTTAGTAGTTTTATAAACTGGAATTATCTGGCTAAGAATTATTTTTGTACAATGCATTACAGCCCACAGAAAAGCATTCTCTCATTGAATCATCCTTGTCAACATAATGCCAAGATGGCTCCTTCCTTTAGTTCTTAAAAGATTTTGTGTATCAACTTTAATTAACTGACCTCACTTAGAAGTATAAAGGTATTTACTAGAAGGTTTGAATTAATAAAAAAAAAAAAGATAGTAATTCCACAGGGGTGTGTGGCATTACCATCCCGCCCACTTGAAGATGGTAGCCGTACTGCAGGGTTCTGAAGTCACTGACATATGGAATATATTATTTCACAGTATTATAGTTCACTTCTGCTCTGGATTGGAAGTCATCTCCTCAAGACCTGCTCTATATATACACCTCATCTCCATTTGGCTGATTCAGGCAGCCTTTGTGAGCAGGCCAGTGGCCTTAAAAGCAGCTCTTTATCCACCCCAGAATTATAGATCAGGTCTTTTTGGCTGACTAGCATTTCTCCCATGCCATTTAGGGCAACATGAAAGGCTAGTATTTTGGGGGGAAAATATGCAAAGAGTCCCCCCTACAACATTGGTGTTATATACTAGCGTGTCTTTTATGCCAATCTACATGGTAGCAAAGAGGCCCCAGAGGGCAGAGCTTATTTTCCATTGTCCTTGAACTGTGTCCTCAGTTTGCTTTCCACCTTGGTGGCCCAAAATAATGAATAAATCATGGTCCTCCATGGTGAAGTTCTACTAGCCCCAAGGTAAGAATAGAAACCATCCTGCCCCTTCCTTCAAGTTAGGTGGTGTAATGCCCATTCAATAGATGCAACACAGATTCAGACATGTTCAATGATTTGCCCAAGGCTACAGAACCAGTGGCAGGGCAGGTCAAGGCCAGGGTCCTTCCAGACTTCACCTTAGATTCTTATATATTCTTGGATGGGAAGTGAATCAAAAGCAAAATAAAACTTGCTGAGTGTTCGGTTTGTTTATTTTTTTTTTTAACGTTTATTTATTTTTGAGACAGAGAGAGACACAGCATGAACGGGGGAGGGGCAGAGAGAGAGGGAGACACAGAATCGGAAGCAAGCTCCAGGCTCTGAGCCATCAGCCCAGAGCCGGACGCGGGGCTCGAACTCACGGACCGCGAGATCGTGACCTGAGCTGAAGTCGGACGCTTAACCGACTGAGCCACCCAGGCGCCCCGGTTTATTTTTTTTAAATAAGTAATGTGAGTCAAAAATAACCAGAATAGAAATAAACTTGAGTTTTAAGATACAAACTAATTTTTAATGAGAGTAATCAAATTTATTATAAGATGATTTATAGCTATGTTTTGTGAGAAGTCTAATTTGTACCATAATTCATATTGTTTGGTAAATAATACCATGAGAGCATCAGAAATGAAAAAACACACCCACACTTTCATTATGGTAACAAACTATTTTAATATTCCATATTTCACCTCAGACTTTATTTACATGCATAGGGGAGTTTTGCATAATTGACATTCTATTGTATTGCTCCATTGTGAGGCTGCCTTTTAAAAAAACTTAATATAGTACAAACACATTATATTGATTTATAGTAATCATTTAAAATGACTGTATGTCAATTATGGTATCAAAGATTGTTTAGACATTTCTTTTTTACATATTTTTATTTGCTTCCTCTTATTAATATGAATAACATTTGAAGAAGGTACTCCAAGCACATAACTTCATCCTTTTGCAAATAAAAAAATTATAGTTGTTGCTTGAAATATGTGAGATATGTGTCTATGTGTGTGAATATTTAATGTTAGTTCATTAAAGGAAAGTTAAGTTTAGAAAAGAAGAAAGAAGAAAATAGATACCACCTTATAATCCCAACACCTAGAATAATTGCTGTTAAACTGGTATCATAAAGATGCATATTCTTTATGTGGTAACCTTAATAATAATTGGAACTCACATATAGGTATGTTATTAATAATAGCTTGGGTCATAGCATAATATTGTTTCTGCATCACTTCCATATGTGAATATTATCTCATGTTATTAAATATTTGTTTGTAGCCTTCACCATGATTTATTTAATTAAATCCTTCTTGTTGGACATTAAGTGTTCTTAAAAAAACTCTCTATAATTAACAACACCACAATTATTTTGAAATCAGTCTTTGTAAACACATTTGGTTAGTTTTGTCAAGTTAAATTTCTAGAATTGGAATAACTGATTTAAGGGTTTTTAAAGAATTTGATATATATTACTATTTGCTTCCCAGAAGAGTTGTATCATGTAAACTTCTCCTTTCTTTATATGAGAGTGTATTTTTTCCCTCAGGCTGGCAAGAGGCAGTTTCTTTATTTAAAAAAAGAAGAAGAAAAAAAATCCAAAACAGCTGTTAATTTGGTAGGTAAAAATGGACTCCTCTGTATAATTTTGAATTTTGATGACTGTTTCTGAAGCCAAATATTTATATCTTCCATTTGTGAATAATATTTTTATGTGAATTTTATATTATTTATTTATGTAAAAAATTTTGCAGTATTCACTTTCTGTCATTTTTTTTTTTAATTTTTTTTTCAACGTTTTTTATTTATTTTTGGGACAGAGAGAGACAGAGCATGAACGGGGGAGGGGCAGAGAGAGAGGGAGACACAGAATCGGAAACAGGCTCCAGGCTCCGAGCCATCAGCCCAGAGCCTGACGCGGGGCTCGAACTCACGGACCGCGAGATCGTGACCTGGCTGAAGTCGGACGCTTAACCAACTGGGCCATCCAGGCGCCCCACTTTCTGTCATTTTTAAAAAGCTTTTATATAGATTAATGGTATTAATTCCTTTATTGCATATGTCCTATGTATTCCTCCTTTTAAATTATACTTTCAATTTTGTTTATGGGAAATTTTTAAGAATAAAAATTTTATTTTTTTACTTTTTTAATTCTGTTTTTGAGAGTGTGTGTGCGATCAGGGGAGGGGCAGAGACAGAGGGAGGGGGAGCACCTCAAGCAGGCTCCACGTGGGGTTTGATCTCACAACTGTGAGATTATGACCTGAGCCAAAATTAAGAGTCAGAGGCTTAGCTGACTGAGGAACTCAGGCTCTCCTAATGAATAAAAAACAGATCTTTAAGCATTATAATTTATCAGGTTTTTTTGCTATAGTGTTATGCTTAGAAAGTCTTTCCCTTTCTGAGATTACATGACTTCACCTTAAATTTTCTTTATTCTATTTTTTAAAAAAAAATTCATCCTTAATTTACCTGAAATGCTTTTGATACATGGCCTTCCTTCACTTAAATTGTATGTGTACATTGAAGGTAGTTAAAAATTTCCATGGACATTTATTAATGTCAGTTGTGAAAAAAATGTCAGTTGTAAAATATTTATATGTGTATATAGGAATATATTGTTGGTCAAGTATTCATTTATACATATATGGATACATTGGTTAAATATATATACATATATATACAAATATACATTCATATGTATATATAAATATGGTTATTCATGTGTATATATAAATGTATTAAATGACAACAATGATACAAGAGACTGGAGAGAGGAATTAGAATTATTTTGTTGTTACAAGGTACTCACACCACCCAAGAAGTGGTTTAGTGTTATTTGAAAATAGAGTTGAATTAGTTATAAATGTATATTGCAAACTCTAGGGCAACCATTTAAAAAGCTTAAAAAAAAAGAAGTATACCATATGTTTTCACTCATAAGCGGGTCTTGAGAAACTTAATAGAAGACCATGGGGGAGGGAAAGGAGAAAAAAAAAGTTACAGAGAAGGAGGGAGGCAAACCATAAGAGACTCTTGGGTACTGAGAACAAACTGAGCATTGATGGGGGGTGGGGGAGAGGGGAAAGTGGGTGATGGGCATTGAGGAGGGCACTTGTTGGGCACTTGCATGGAAATCAATTTGTCAATAAATTATATTAAAAAATAAATAAGTAAAACAGAGAAAAGCTCTACTTAAGGAAAGGAAAATAAAAGTTCACTATATTACAATGAAATTTTTGATAACATGGACATATATTTATTTTTTCTGAGTTAAACACCTGTCAAAGATGTTAGCCCAAAGTTAAAATGTGGCTATCATACAAAATCAAACCATTTTATTTGTTTATAAATTAAATTCCTCCTTTCCAAAAACCCATAAACAATTTAAAAAATAAATAAAAATAAAAAATAAAAAAAGAAGTATAACTGATATGCCAAGAAAGAAAATGAAATCATTCAAAATGCTCAATTAAACCACAAAGGACAAAAAGAGTAGAAGACAAAATAAGAATAAAGAAAGAGGGAAATAAGTAGATAAGAATAACAAATATAGTAGATATTAATCCACCTATATCAATAATCACTTTGAACATCAATCATCTAAATATACAGAAATTATCAGAGTGGGTCAAAAAAACAAGACCTAACTATATGTTGTCTATAAGAAACTCACTTTAGATATAAAACTACACGTAGATTATAAGTAAATGAATGGAGAAAAACACATCATTTTAACACTAATCAAAAGAAAGCAAGAATAGCGATATTAATTTCAGACAGAACAGATTTCAGAGAAAGGAAAGTTATTAGGGATGAAGAAAGAAATTAAATAATGATATTAGGGATCAAATAACCAACCTCCAAGAATGTGTAATAATTTTTTACATGTATGCACCAAACAATAGAGTGTCAAACTACACTAGCAAAAACAATTATAAGGAGAAATAGATAAATCCAATATCATGGTTGGAGACTTCAACACCCCTTTATCAGAAATGGGCATATCCAGCAGGCAGAAAATCAGTAAGGGGATAATTGAACTCAGCAATACCATCAACTGGATGCAACTGACATCTATAGATGATTTCATCCAACAATAGCAGAATACACCTTCTGCTTAAGCTCACATGGAACATTTAGCAAGACAGCCCACATTTGGGGTCATAAAACACACCTTAACAAATTTAAAAGAATAGAAATCGTACACACAATGTCTACTTTCAGTATGCATTGAAATTAGAAATCAGTAACAGAAAGGTAAACAGAACATCCCCCAATACTTGGGAGATTAAACAACATACTTCCAACAACATACAGGTCAAAAAATAAATATCAAAACATATTTTAATATATTTTTCACTAAATAAAAATGAAAACACAACTTATCAAAATCTGTGAGATACTGTAAAAACACCACTTAGAGGGAAATTTATACTACTGAATGCATATGTTAGAAAATAAGAAATATATAAAATTAATAATCTGTTTCTACATTAGGAAACCGGAAAAAGAAATGCAAGTTAAATCCAAAGTAGGCAGGAAAAAAAGAAATAAGAATCAGAGCATAAATCAATGAAATTGAAAACAGGAAATCAATAGGGAAAATCAATAAAATCAAAAGCTGGTTCTTTGAAAAGATCGATAATATCAATAAACTTCTAGCCAGGCTACTAAGAAAAACAGAGAGGATACAAATTACTAATATCGTAAATGAAATAGAGGACATCACTAAAATCCCATGAACATTAAAAGGATAATAAAAGAATACTATGAACAACTCTGTGCCACAAATTTGATAACATAGTCGAAATGAACAAATTCCTTGAAATAAACAATTTGCCAATACTCACACAAGAAGAAATAGACAATGTAAATGGCCTGTATCTACTAAAGAAATTGGATCAATAATTAGTAACCTACTAAAAGAAAAACCACCAGGTCCAGATGTGTCCACTGGTAAATTCTACCAAACATTTAAGAAAGAAATTATACCAATTCTCTACAGTCTGTTTCAGAGAATAGAAACAGAGGAAATACTAACCTATTTTATGAAGTCAGCATTACCCTAATACCAAAATCAGACAAAGGTATTACAAGAAAAAAAAAAAGCCAAACACATAACCAATATCTCTCATGAACATGGATGCAAAATCCTCAACAAAATAACAGCAAATCTAATCCAATGATATACAAAATGTATTATATACCACAACCAAGTTGGATTTATCCCAGGTATGCAAGGCTGGTTTAACTTTCAAAAATCAATTAATGTGATGAATTACTAGCTATGTGAAAAAAAAAAAACTACATGATTATAAACATGTAGCAAAACATGTAGAAAAAAACAGATACAGAAAAAGTATTTGCAAAGTCCGATACCATTCATACTATATCAGATTCATGATAAAAATTCTCAGTAAACTAGGAATAGAGAACTTTCTTAACCTCATAAAGAATATCCACAAAAACGCTACAGCTAACATCCTACTTAGTTGTGAGAAACTTGAAGTTTCTCACTAGGCTTAGGAACAAAACAAGGATGTCCTTCTTCACCAGTCCTCTTCAACATCATACTATAAGTTCTAGTTAATGCAATAAAAGAACAGGAAATAAAAAGTATACGTATTGGGAAGGAAGAAATAAAACTGTTTTTGTTTGCAAATGACAATTACCTAAGTATAAAATCCAAAAAAATCAACAAAAAATCTCCTGGAATTAATAAGTGGTTACAACAAAGTTGTAGGGTGCAAGGTTAATTTTCCTATATGCCATCAATAAACAACTGGAATTTGAAATTAAAAGCACAATACTGTTTACATTAGCACCCTTCAAATGAAATTCTTAGATATAAATCTAACAAAATACGTGCAAGATCTATATGAGGAAAACCACAAAAATCTGTTGAATGAAATCAAAGAAGTAAATGGAGAGACATTCTATGTTCATGAATAGGAAGACTCAATATTATCAAGATGTCAATATTCTCAACTTGATCTATATGCTAAATGCAAACTCAATAAAAATTCCAGCAAGTTATTTTGTGTATATCAACAAACTTATCCTAAAGTTTATATGGAGAGAAAAAGGCCCAGAATAGGCAATATAATATTTAAGGAGAAGAAGAAAGTCAGAGGACTGATACTACCTGACTTTAAGACTTATAATAAAGCAACACTAATCAAGACAATATGGTATTGGCAAAAGAATAGACAAGTAGATGAGCAGAACAGACAAATTTATCAATAGGTCAATAGACAAATGGATTAATTTTCAGAATAGAGAGCCTGGAAATAGACTCCCATTAGGAAAGAGGAGCAAAGGAAATACAACAGAGCAAAGGTAGCATTTTCAACAAATGGTGCTGGAACAACTGGAATCCACATGCAAAACAATGAATGTAAGCATAGACCTTACACCCTTCACAAAAATTAACTCAAAATAGACTACAGATCTAAATTTAAAGTTTAAAATGATAAAACTCCTAGAAGATAACACAGGGGGAAAACCTAGATGACCTTGGGTATGGCAATGACTTTTTAGATACAACACCAAAGTCATAAACCGTGAAAGAAAAATTGATAAGCTAGTCCTCACCCAAATTGAACACTTCTGCTCTTCTGCTCTGGGAAAGATACTGTCATGAAAATGAGAAGACAAACCACAGACTAAGAAAAAATACTTGGAAAAGACACATCCGATGAATGATGTTGTCTAAAATTATACAAAGAAATCTTAGTTCAACAATAAGAAAACAAATAATTCAATTAAAAATAGGCAAAAACCTCAATGGCAACCCCATCAAAGAAACTGTACATACAGATGGAAAAAAGCATATGAATAGATGTTCCATATTATATGTCATCAGTAAACACAAATTAAAACAAGAAGAAGATACTACTACACACCTACTAGAATGACCAAAATCTAGATCACTGACAACATTAAATGCTGGTGAGGATGTGGTGCAACAAGAACTCTCATTTATTGCTTATGAGAACGCAGAATGCAAACTGGTACAGCCATTTTGAATGACAATTTGGCGGTTTCTTATAAAACTAAACATATTCTTACCATATGTTCCAGGGGTCATCCTGCTTTGTATTTGCCCAAAGGAACTGAAAACTTATGACTACCCAAAAGCCTGCATATGGATATTTATATCAGCTTTATTCATAATTACCAAAACTTGGAAACAACCAAGATGTCCTACAGCAGATGAATGGATACATAAACTGGGACATCCAGACAATTAACTATTACTTAGTGCTATGAAAAGACATGGAGGACCCTTAAATGGATATTACTAAGTAAAAGAAGCTGATATAAAAAGGATACATACTCTATGATTTCAACTATATGACATTCTGGAAAAGGTGAAACTATGGAAAGTAAAAAGATCAGTGGTTGCCAGGGGCTGTCAGGGGAGAAGAGATCAACAGGCAGAGCACAGAGGCTTTTTAGGGCAGTGAGAATATTCTGTATGATACCATAATGATGGCATGTCATTATACATTTGCCCTAATTTTTTAAATGTACAACACCAAGAGTGAACTCTAATGTAAACTATGGAATATGGGTAATTATGATGTGTCAGTGTAGGTTTATCAGTTGTAACAAATGTACCCACTCTGGTGGGTGGGTATTGATAATAGTGAAATTATGTATGTGTAGGGGGGTAGGGGTATATGGGAAATCGTTCCTCTCAATTTTTCTGTGAACTTAAAACTGCTCTAAAAATAAAATCTTAATTAAGAAAATAATTGATATAAAGATGGATTTTTATTCAACTACTACCAAATTCAGCTGCCGTACAAAGCAAGACATACCTATAATGTTCATTTTCATTTAAATAGAAAGATGCTTAATGTTCATGGATTGGATGACTTACTATTAAGATGGAAATACTTCCCAAGTTGAACTATAGATCATGTTCTAAAATTAGTTTGTATTGGTGACTGCACAACCCTGTGAATATATGCTTAAAAAAGTAAAATTCTACACATGTCCTGTAGCTATTTCCTTTAATAAAAGCCAAGGAACTGGATCTAGCACAGAGAAGCCTGACTAGAATGACCAATAGGACAAAACCCTCTGTATCCATTCTCACTGTCTACTTCTCTACACAGCAAAGTGTATATGAACCTCTAAGTAGTTCTCAACCTGGCTGTATATTAGAATCACTTGGGCCCCATCCCACACCAATTAAGTCAGAGCATTTGTGTGCCTCAGGTTCAGTTTTTTAAAAAATCTCCTTTGGGGCGCCTGGGTGGCTCAGTCGGTTAAGCGTCCGACTTCAGCTCAGGTCACGATCTCGCGGTCTGTGGGTTCGAGCCCCGCATCAGGCTCTGGGCTGATGGCTCAGAGCCTGGAGCCTGCTTCCGATTCTGTGTCTCCCTCTCTCTCTGCCCCTCCCCCGTTCATGCTCTGTCTCTCTCTGTCTCAAAAATAAATAAACGGGGGCGCCTGGGTGGCTTGGTCGGTTAAGCGTCCGACTTCGGCTCAGGTCATGATCTCACGGTCCGTGAGTTCGAGCCCCGCGTCGGGCTCTGTGCTGACAGCTCAGAGCCTGGAGCCCGTTTCAGATTCTGTGTCTCCCTCTCTCTCTGCCCCGCCCCTGTTCATGCTCTGTCTCTGTCTCAAAAATAAATAAACGTTAGGGGCGCCTGGGTGGCGCAGTCGGTTAAGCGTCCGACTTCAGCCAGGTCACGATCTCGCGGTCCGTGGGTTTGAGCCCCGCGTCGGGCTCTGGGCTGATGGCTCGGAGCCTGGAGCCTGTTTCCGATTCTGTGTCTCCCTCTCTCTGCACCTCCCCTGTTCATGCTCTGTCTCTCTCTGTCCCAAAAATAAATAAAAAACGTTGAAAAAAAATTAAAAAAAAAATAAATAAATAAATAAATAAACGTTAAAAAAAAATTTAAAAAAAAAATAAAAAAATAAATAAATAAACGTTAAAAAAAAAAATCTCCTTTGACTTCAGGTTTCTGATCCAGCAGGTAAGGAGCTTAGAAGTCATTACTCCATTCTACCAATAGATAGAATAAAAAACTGAATAAACTGAAAAAAATCAACATCTTCTTAGATCAAAGAAATAAGATCACAGGGCAAACCGCTTCTCCTCAAACTAGAGAGACAGGTGAATACAGAGAATCTCAACTTACCAGAACAGAAACCCACCTCAGTGAGAACCAGAAATGGGGGAAGAAAATTTCAGCTGTAACTGACAAATTGCTGGAGGTTCTGCATGGACAAGTCTGAGAGATAAAACAAACAAAATCCCAGGAAGACTCAATCATGGGGCAGGACTCACACTTTTGTACATTTTATCTCCAGGAGCCCTACCAGGTTCTCACAGTAGAGATCACAGAAAAATCCCTTTGGGCTTCCAGCAGGGAGAGGCAAAAAAGTAACTTTTTTTTTTTTTTAATTTGAGAGAGAGAGCACACACAAGTGGAGGAGAGGGGTGGAGGGAGAGTGAATGTGGACATGGGGCTCAGTCCCATAACCCTGGGATCATTACCTGAGCCAAAATCAAGAATTGGATGCTCAACTGACTGACCCACCCAGGCACCCCAAAAGTAACCATTTTGAAACACACCAGAGCGTTCTGAGAAAGCCATACCCATAAGAGAAACTATTTTATCAGACCTAACATACTGGGGTTTTAACAGAGTCTAACCAACTCAGGGGAAGGGAAAATAGCCAACTCCAGCTACTCTAGCCTTCCATGTGGGAGAAGGTAAATACACAAATCTAGCCTCCATCCTGTACCATCTAAACAGGTAATTAAAAAAAAAAAAAAAAAAAAGGAAAAACTGAAAAGCACTTGTGAAATTGACAGCCCAGCAGCACAAGCTCACTAAAAGTCTGGGATCTGATCACAAGACTATGCAGGCATACCTTGGATATATTGTCGATTCAATGCCGGACCACCACAATAAAGTGAATATCAAAGTGAGCCAAGTGAATTTTTTAGATTCCCAGTGCCTTCAAAACTTATGTTTGCACTATACTATAGTCTATTAAGAATGCAATGGCAGTGTGTCTAAAAAAAAACAATGTACAAACCTTAATTAAAAAAACACATTATTGCTAAAAATGCTAACCATCACCAAAGCTTTCAGAGAGCCATAGTCTTTTTGCTGGTAGAGGGTCTTGCCTCCATGTTAATGGCTGCTCACTGATCAGGGTGGTGGGTGCTGAAGACTGGAGTGGCTGTGGCAATTTCTTAAAATAAGACAACAATGAAGTTTGCCACATTGACTCTTTCACCAACAATTTCTCTGTAGCATGCAATACTGTTTGATAGCATTTTACCCACAGAGAACTTTTCTCAAAATTAGAGTCAATCTTCTCAAAACCTGCTATTGCATTTTCAAGTAAATTTACATCATGTTCTAAATCCTTGGTTGGCATTTCAACAATCCTCACAGCATCTTCACTGGGAGTAGATTTCCGTCTCAGGAAACTGCTTTGTTTGCTCATCTATAAGAAGCAGCTTCTCATCTATTCAAGTTTTACCATGAGATTGATCTTTAGGTTTCACTTCCAATCTCTTGCTATTTCTACCACATCCATAGTTATTTTCTCCACTGAAGTGTTGAACCCCTCAAAGTTTCAATCAACTTCTTCCAAGCTCCTGTTCTTGTTGATATCTGGACCTCTTTCCATGAATCACAAATGTTCTTAACATTCATTTCTGAACACTTTCCTGAAGTTTTCAATTTATTTTGCCCATATCCATCACATAAATCACTGTTTATGGAAGCTATAGCCTTAAGAAATGTATTTCTTAAATAATAAGACTTCAATGTCAAAATTACTCATTGATCTATGGGCTACATAGTGGGTGTTGTGTTAGCAGGCATGAAAACAACTTAAATGTTATTGTATATCTCCATCAGGACTCTTGGGTGACCAAGTGTATTGTCAATAAGCAGTAGTCTTTTGAAAGGAATCTTTTTTTTTTTTTTTTTCTGGGCAGTAGGTCTCAGTGGGTTTAAAATATTCAAATAAACTATGTTATAAAAAAGATGTACTATCATCCAGCCTTTGTTGTTCCGTTAATGGAACATAGGTAGAGTAGACTTAGCATAATTCTTGAGGACCGTAGGATTTTTGGACTGGAAATGAGTATTGACTTCAACTTAAAAGTCACCAGCTATAGGGGCGCCTGGGTGGCGCAGTCGGTTAAGCGTCCGACTTCAGCCAGGTCACGATCTCGCGGTCCGTGAGTTCGAGCCCCGCGTCAGGCTCTGGGCTGATGGCTCGGAGCCTGGAGCCTGTTTCCGATTCTGTGTCTCCCTCTCTCTCTGCCCCTCCCCCGTTCATGCTGTGTCTCTCTCTGTCCAAAAATAAAAACGTTGAAAAAAAAAAAAAAAAAAGTCACCAGCTACATTATCCCCTAACAAATGAACTTTGAAGCTTTGAGGTCAGGCTTTAACTCTCTCTAGCAATGAAAGTTCTAAATGGCATCTTTCAATGTAAGGCTGTTTTATCTATAATAAAAATCTGTTGTTTAATGTAACCGCCTTCATTGATTATCACAGCTACATTTTCTGGATAACTTCCTGAAGCTTCTATATCAGCATTTGCTGCTTTATCTTGCACTTTTATGTTATAGAGATGACTTTTTTCCTTAAACCTCATGAACTAATCTGTTAGATTCAAGCTTTTCTTCTGCACCTCCCTTGCCTATCTCAGCCTTCATAAAATTGGAGAGAATTAGGGCTTTGCTCTGGATTAGGTTTTGGCTTAAAGGAATGTTGTGGCTGGTTTGATTTCTATCCAGACCACTGAAGCTTTCCCCAAATCAGCAATAAGGCCTCTTTGCTTTCTTATGATTCATGTGTTCACTGGGACAGAACTTTTAATTTCCTTCAAGAACTTTTCCCTTGTATTCATAACTTGGCTAACTCTTTG
The DNA here is from genome assembly GCF_028018385.1 of Neofelis nebulosa. Lineage (NCBI taxonomy): Eukaryota > Metazoa > Chordata > Mammalia > Carnivora > Felidae > Neofelis > Neofelis nebulosa. Next base: position 32,128,394 of record NC_080796.1, read on the forward strand.
CCACAAGAGGCCTAGCTTTCAGCCCGTCTCAACTTTTGACATGCCTTCCTCACTAAGCTTAATCATTTCTAGCTTTTGATTTACAGTGAGAGACATGTGACTCTTCCTCTCACTTGAACACTTAGAAGTCATGGTAGGGTTATTAACTGGCCTAATTTCAGTATTGCTGTGTCCCAGGGAACAGGAGGCCCAAGGAGATGGGGAGAGACAGGGAAACAGCCAGTTAGTAGAGCAGTCAAAATACACATAATACTTATTAAGTTTGCCATCATATATGGGTGCAGTTTGTGGCACCCCAAACAACTAAAATAATGATATCAAAAATTATTGATCACAGAGCACCATAACAAATGTAATGATGAAAGAGTTTGAAATATTGAAAGAATTGCAGGAATTCCAAAATGAGCAAATGCTGTTGGAAAATTTGTGCCAATAGTTTTGCTCAATACAAGGTTGCCACTAACCTCAGTTTGTAAAAAATGAAATGTCTGCATAGTGCAGTAAAACGAAGTGCAATAAAACAAGGTGTGTCTGTAGAATGCTTTTCTTCTTTCGCACCATGCCACCATGTTATAAAAGGCCTAAGTTTCTTTTACTAAGTACATTTCTTGCTTTCAACCAAAAGTTACCAGGCATACTAAAAGGCAAGAAACAAGGGCAAGTATCAGAAACAGACCTAGATATGGCAGGGATGTAGGAATCTTCAGACCATAAATTTAAAACCATTATGCTTAATATGCTAGTGAATCTAATGGAAAAAGTAGCCAACATGCAAGAACGATGGGTAATGTAAACAGAGAGATGAAAATTCCAAGAAAAAAAAGAAATGCTAGTGATAAAAAAAAGACTAACATAAATGAAGAATGCCTTTGATGCACACATCAGTAGATGGGACATGGCTGAGAAAAAAAATCTGAGCTTGAGGATCTATCAATACAAACCTCCAAAACTGAAAGGTAAAAAGAGAAAGAAAAAAAAAAACTGGGAAAAAGGGAAGAGAAAATTAAAAAACTGTGGGACAGTTAGAAAAAGAGTAACATTCATGTAATGGGAAAACCAGAAAAAGAAGAAAGGAACCAAATAAATACTTGAAGCAATAATGATTAAGAATTTCCCAAAATTGATACTAGACACCAAGCCACCAATCCAGGAAGTTTAAAGAACACCAAGTAAGTGACTGTCAAAAAACTACACATTATATTCAAACTACAGAATATATAAGATAAAGAAAAATTTCTTCAAAGAAGTCAGGGGAATAAAACACTTTACGTATAAGAGGAGCAAAGATAAGAGTTATATCTGACTTCTAAGTAACCATGCAAGCAAGAGGCAAAAGGAGACTTCTCTACAGACCTCCATTAGCTCACCTATAAGTCTTATGATTCCTGTCCCAGTTGATACATAGTAAGTGCTCAGTAAAGGGTCTTAAATACAGTAAAAACGTGGTTTGCAAGCATAATTTGTTCTGGAATCATGCATGTAATCCAAAGCACTTGTATATCAAAGTGAACTTCTCCATAAGAAATAACAGAAACTCTGATGATTCATTCCATGACCCAAAAATATTCATATAAAAATGATTACAATACTGTAGTATAATAAAAAATAATAGAGAAAATACAAAGTATAAAGAAAAATAAAAATAAAATAATTAACTTGCACTTATCTTTGAAAACCTTCATGGCTGATGTGAGGGAGACAAGAGAGAGGAGGGTTATTGCGTAGGACACCTTTCACTATCACTAATGGAATCACTGCTATCTACTGGCTCAATGGAATCTTTTTCTTTTTGTATAAATTTAACAAGGAACCTATCCAATGACACTTGCTTTTGACTCCTTTTGAAGATTTCACAGAAATGTGACATTGCATTGTCGTTAAACAGATTTATCGCTCGCACTGCTACAGCCTTATTCAGGTGGTGTTTTCTACAAAATTTTGCACTGTTTCCCACATTTTACACATCGCCCTAATCTCATTTCAAGTGAGTGATTCCTCTGCCTTTTTATCCTCCTCTGCAGACAAGATGCAGATGTAGACTTCTTATAAAATCTTGCAATTTCAGCCACTTGTATACCTTGTTTATACTTCTCGATGATTTCCTTCTTCCACTGTAATCTTCTTATCGCCTTTCTTCTCAACCTTTTTCTGCATGGGGGACATTCTATATGCTTGTATGGATATTGACTATAGTACAGTATTAATAAATTCTTGTCATATACTGTATTTAATGTAACTGGCAATAAGGCAGCAGGAGGAAAGGGTCTATATTGGCAGGCAGTCTGCCTAGAAAGAAGCAAAGCATTCCTAAGCTTACTCATGTATGGAAAAGCAAAGGACTGTCCACAGGTGCTTTCAGGTGACAAAAAATACATTAGTGTCAGTTGTGGGCACCTTCCAATATTCTGAAAAATCATTGATTTCTGCCAAACACCATGGCCTGAGACCGAGCTTCTGAGCATGGAAAGCAATCACCCACAGTCCCACAGAGGGAGGGAGGGAAGGAGGGAGAGAAGAGAGAGAGAGAGAGAGAGAGAGAGAGAGAGAGAGAGAGAGAGAGAGAGAGAAGAACCTTTGGCTCAGTTGTGATCATGTGATGTTCGATGTCACATACTGCTCATATTGCAAGGCATCACTCATTTATCAAGTTAAAATTTATTAGAAATGTTTGCTTGTCTTGTGGAACACTCTCAGAATAAGTTACTAGCAATCTAAAGTTTTACTGTATTTCAAAATATATGTTAGGGGCTGAGGAGGAAATCTCTTTATCTCCTACTTACAGTAGATGCATATAACATGTAGAAATCCTCCAAATGACTATGTAGAAGTTATACATTAGAAATCAATGGGTTTTCTTTATAAGCCTTTTTTCAAGTTTAAGTAAATTCATTTAATAGCTTAATACACCAAACCATACCATCATCCAGACCACACTGTTCCAACTTCTCCATAAGAATTTTGTTCAAACTGACCAAAATGCTAGCTGAAATACAGATAAACTGAACCTCTATCTACCATTGAAAAAAAAAAAGAAATTAATGGGTTTGTGGATGTCCTGGCTACTGAATGCTCATGAACCATGTATCTTGTTGGAAGAAAAGCATTCAGATTTTTTTCTGAATTTAACTCTTCAACTATATCACTCCTGGTCAACCATTTCCTTCATGTTCCAGGAAAAGGTAGAAAGAGAAGAACCAACTAATGTCCTCACCACCAGCTCTGTGTCTGGCCCCATGTAGTACACGTGGCCTATATTATCCCAAGTTGGTCTCCAAGCAACCCTAGGAGGTAGACATTAACATTTCCATTTTACACATAAGGCAGTTGGGACTCAGCAAGATTAAGCAATTTGCTGATGATCACTAAGTTACTAAGGAGTAGAGATTGGATTTAAAACAAGCCTGACTCATGAAAAAGCATGAGTTCTTATGAGGCAGCAGGGCCTCCTTGCCTGGACTCTTGGTCAGGGGAGCACCCATGTGTCGGAGCTTCTGGATGAGACTGGGTCCATGGTCTTAATCCAGAAAAACAAGTAGTATTTCCATTAATTTCTTGAATTGAAAATGACCTTAAGAGCCTCTAGGGAGCAACATATTGTTTCCCTGTACCCTTTTCTTTAAGGAGAGTATGGGAGGCCCACCAATTGTGAATATGGACACTCTTTATTCTGGCTAATGATCTGCAGCCCTGGTTGAGGTATAGAGGTGTGGACTGGCACCCTGAGGTGCTGCACACAAGCTTCCCCCCTCCTCTTCAGCAACACTTGGATCAATTGGAGACACTCAAAATGAAGGACAGATATCTTTTCATACTTCTGTAAAAAGATATGATACCTTCTGTAAAAAGATATGATTCCATATATGTCACTTCCTGGCACACATAACTGGAAGGCTCCTGAAGGTAGAAGGAGGATCTCTCTTCCTCTCTTGCTGTTTTCCCCTGCTTCTTTCTGTCAGTGTTTAGTCTGAATGGCACTTATGAGCTTCCTAAAATAGAGTTCTTAAAGCATCAAGAGTTATTGGAACATAAAAAAGTTTCATGACGAAAATTTGATATTTCTTCTTTATTGTGATAGTCACAATTATATTTAATTACTGATTTGATTTTTATGGTAAACATCATGGTATACTCTCACTGTGAAGTCAGTATAGTAAACTGTAAGGTTAGGGCAGGCATAAACTGCACATCCTATTTTTTCTACTACATTCATAAACATGGCATTCACTCATGCATTTGACATGTATTTCTGGGGCAACTATTATCTTTATGTCACTGTGCTAGGAATTGGAAGCATAAAGAAAAATAGGACATAGTCTCTACTGTACAAAAGTTTATAGTCTAGTAGGTGAGGGATATATATAAACAAGTATCTACAAAGAGAGGGAAAAATGTTGCAAAAACAGACAGGAAATGGTGGGAAGAGAGAGGAGACAATCAGGAAGTGTCACTGTTGTGATGTCTCTTACCACCCAGTGGAGGGGAAAAGGAAGGGTGTTTTATACAACCTCCTTGCTGGGGAATGGGAAGTATGAATCTGGAAATTCATACAAGGAATTTGTATGACAAGAGGCAAGACACGAATCTGGAAATCTAAATTGGGATCAAATTGTCAATGGTCTTATATAATATGCCATTAAAGGGTTGAGGGTTTTTTAGTCAGGCAAAGGCTGATAGCCAGCAAGGAAACAAAACCTCAGGGCTACAACTGCAGAGACTGAATTGTGCCAATAACCTGAATGAGCAAGGGAACGGATGCACCTCTAGAGCCTCTAGAAGGGAATGAAGTTCTGCATACCTGACATTAGCCCGATGAGTTCTGGGTCAGACTTCTGACCTCAGCACCATAAGACAGTAATTTTGTGTTGTTTTATGCCACTAAACATTTGGTAATTTGTTGTGTTAGCAATAGAACACTAATACAGGGACTAGAGTAGGCTAGCTTCCTTCCCTGGCCCTTCTTTCCTGGCCCTTATCTTTGATGCCAGTGACTCCCATGGACCTATTGTTTGGAATTCTCTTTCTCCCTTCTAATATTTTCTAAGATAGACTCAGGGCCTAAATATAATTACAAGGGGAAAGAAAAAGTGGAAAGCAAAGATCACAAGCCAAGTTTTGTTTGACTTGCATAGTATTCCAAAAAATTTTAATTTATTATTCTTTTTCTCTTTTCTTTTTCTCTCTTTTCCTCTCTCCCCCATTTCTTTCTTTCTTTCTTTCTTTCTTTCTTTCTTTCTTTCTTTCTTTCTTTCCTTCCTTCCTTCCTTCCTTCCTTCCTTCCTTCCTTCCTTCCTCCCTTCCTTTCTCTCTCTCTCTCTCTCTCTCTCTCTCTCTCTCTCTCAATCTCTCTGTCCTAAGTTAGGAAGTTCTGACCACATTGAGTTGGCTGGCTAGAGCTATTACTGTCTCCTTTGAGATGTATTCACCAGCTCATCAGTTTCTACCATTCCCTATTATGTCTCATGGGTTGCTTACCCATTTATATTATTTGCTTGCATGCTAGGTGATTGCTCTTGTGATACTAGCTTAAATCTGAGGCTAGAACATACTAGATCTGAAGTGAGAGAATAAGAAATCAAAGGAGGCAATCAGCAAGCCTCAATAAATGAGGAGAAATACTTTTTATATTCAGGGTGGTTCTATCAATTATTGTGAAGTTTTTGAATAGCATGTTTATGTGTACTTGCATATCTGCACAAAATATACCCATGGATGAGCATACACAGGGAGAGAATTATGAAATGGGCAAAGATCACAGTTTCAAATGAGTTCTTTGAGTGATCTCTCTTTTCCTTCAGTGGGTCTCACCTACTGCCAATCGGTAGGTCCAGCTTAGTACAATGTGAGGGTATTCAGGCACATGACGCTGAATCAATATTTTACCAGATCCTCACCAATCACTTTGTTGCTGGCCTAACATCCTCTTTGATTCCATGTACAAGGTCTTTTTCCCCTTTGACCAAGGCCATTCCTGCTACTTCTATTTCAATAATAGGGCTCTTCTCCATTCTTTTCCTGGCATCTTGCCTTAGTTTCTTGCCGGATTTTTAAAAGCTGGGATTCTGTTTCATGCACTCTGCTCTGTCTGTTAACTCAGGTTCTATTTTGGAGCCCTAGCCCCTTTAGGGGAAGAAATTTTCACTTCCTTCTTCTGGGATTTTCTTAGGCTAAATGCTTGCCTCACTGGACCCTCTCCCAGTGGCCTGAGGCTCTCCACACCTCATCTGCATTCAGACCTTTTCTAGGCACATCTACTTACAGTCTTCCTGGGCTACTGCAATCAAAGTCCCATCCAAATGATCTCACATTTCCATGTGTTTGTCAGCCCTGTCTTAACATCACAACATTTTTCATCCTTGAGGAAAGTCTAGGAAATAAAGGGCATCAGCATAGCAGGAAACTGGCTGGAAATCGGAGAGACTTCTCTAATAAGCCTTCTACTTTCTTTATTCTACAACCCACAGAGTTGAGCCCATCTTTCCTTGATTATCTCAAGTGGGGGGCTCATTTAGGACATTTGGTCATTTTACTCCTGATTTTCTTCAAAGGACAAAAAATGAGCTTAGTGACTCTATAACTAGGTCAAAATTTCCCAGAGTCTCTTTACATATTAATTGGCAAATAAACAGAACTCCAGTGAAGAACTATTCCTTTTGGGCATGAGAAGTTGTATAGAGGGTGCCCATGGAATGAGATCTAGCCAAAGGCTCACAAGTGGTGCGTTGTAGTCCAGACTCTGCCACTCACTACCTGGTCTACACTTACTACCTGATCTGGGGAAAGTCACTTACCTTCTGTGTGTGTGAGTTTCTTCATCTGTTTAAAAATAAGTAGTTTTTAACAAGGTTACTCACAGGGTTGTGAGGATTTCCTAATACAATGGATGTGAATCATTGTCCAAATGGGAGATACTAGCATTAAAAGATCCCACCTGTCACTGTTGATAAAAAGAATACCTTGTTTATAAGAGTGTTTAATGCCACCTTCATACATTTGTCATGGGATTCTTTGACAACCATGAGTCAGAGATTTGCTCAAGGCCATGCAGCTCTAGAGTGAATTAAATGCCCAGGTCTCCTGACCCTAAGAGTTGGGTGATCTGTTACATTCCCACTGTGGAAAGACCATCTCTGACAGGACCTTCCATTCAAGGAGGGCAGAGGTGCTTCTGGTCATGCTCTGCGCCCCATCTTACCCACTGCAGTCTGGTCCTGCCATGTTTGGACTGTCACTCCATTTATCTTTCTAGGGAAGATGACACAGGGCACTTCATTTCTGTCAGTGTTAGGAGGCTTCTGAGAGATGATGTGCCTCTTTTGGGAGCCTGACTTGACTACTTTTTCTCCCTTTTGTTGCTGGGTAAATTATGTCTGAAGGAAGAAGAAGATGAGTGGCCAGTTATTAGAATGGCAATGAGATCACCAGTGTAATCTCTGCTGGTCTGTTGCCATCATTCTCTTTAGGAATGGCAATGGCCAAAACCAAAACCCTTTGCCTTCAGGATATGGCCCCTTGCATTCTCATTCTCACCTTCCTCCACAAGAACATGCAACCCCTGAAGCTATGCATTGTCTTTCTGTACAAAGAACTCCAAATTACCTGGCTTGCCTTCCAGGCACCAGCACTGGCAAGTGATGCTGGGGCAGCTCCAAGTCTCTGTCAGACTTGTAGAAGGTCTGAGAATGTGGGATGGTTGGTGAGGAAACCAGACCTTCCATTCACAGAGGTTGCTATCTATAACCTTGACTTTTAAGCAGCTCTTGGGCTCAGTTGTGGCTTCCATGACTCCCTGGGGATTCTCTCAGAACCTTAACTTAGCATTAATTCCACTTTGGTGCTTGTATAGAAGTGAGTTAGGCTGAATCCGATTTTGACAGGCTCGAGTCCTTCATGCTTTTATTGCTAATATCCTGCCAAGTAGAACAACTCTGCTTTCCATTTTATGTACCTTACTTTGAAAGGCTGGAGTATTAGGGAGGCTGGCAATAAAAGATCATCTGGGACACTCTTCCCCCAGCAATAGTGCTCTCCTGGAGGATGGGTCAGGGACTCCAACTTCCTAAAAGTGCCTGTATTAGTTAGAGGTGAGCAAAGACAGCCACAGAGAAACCCTTCCCTAACTATCTTGACTACAGGCCTCTCTGGAAGCACTAAGCTCAACACCTTGGCTCTACATGCTGAGGAATGTCAGGATGTGGAGCTGGGTTTCCAAAAAGTTTCTCCCCCGTCTCCCATTGTACACTTGGACAAAGCAGCTCTGAACTGAAGAAGAGGACTTCTGATTCATGCCTACCCTGTGACAGGACACAGCTGCACAGTGGAGAGCACATGTCTTGATGGGGTAAGGTTGCTAGATGAAGCTAAAGACAAATACAGAGAAAAACTTCATCAGAACTCAGGACACAAGCACTCACTGGAGGACCTCCAGCCCAGGAGGGCCATCCCAGAACAGCTTCCAGGTAAATACCTCCAACGAAGGAGTTGGGAAAGTGAAGTTGAAGCAGTGATTCTCCAGGGACTTTAAGGAGACCTGGTTTGAATATTGTAATACCTTTTGTCTTAGTAGACATTTCATCTGGATGCAAAGGTCATGATGCCAACCCCACAGACTCAGGGAAGTAAAATAAGGAGACTGGGCCAGATGAACACTAGAACCACAAGACTTTAGGGCTGTTTGGACTCTATGGATCATGGGCACTATTCCATAGAGGCCTCTACCATTAAGCAATGAGAGGACATATGCAAATGAGTAGAACAGGAAAGTTGGCATTTTATGCCCATAAGCAACAGAAAAGAGTATCCCCAACCTGAAATCCATGTGGAACCCAAGGCAACTTTAGTACTTGGGAGTGGGATTAACTCCTTGACGCTGAAGATGGGGGGAAAAAAAGAAATAACATGGCTCAAATATGGGATGCTAGGACCAGAGTGTTTATTCCAGGAATAAGAAGATCAGCAGCAGGCACTTCCAGGAACCAGGATGTATAGATTGGAGGTCCTGTTCAAGCCCACAGGCATTCTCAGTGGGAAGGGAAAATAACAATTGGGATGTTACAACCATCTCTTAATAAAGGTCACACATCACACCCAGAAATGGCAGAGGAGCCAGCAGAGATACAGACAAGGTTAAGGAACCTGCCTTCAAGGGGCTATAAAAGAATCAAGAAAGTACAGTTATTCAAATGAGAGCTATGCACAGAGGCCCAGAAGGACAGCCAAGAGACCCATTTCTCATCCCACCTCTGCCACTCACAAGCTGTGTGGTTTGGAAAAAGTTGCTTCGCATTTTGGGTACCTCAGTCTCCTTGTGGTCACTAAGGAGATTGGCCAAACTGGCATTAGAGTCATCCTCTAACTGTGGAGTAGGCTTTTGACATCAGTGGGATTCCAATCCCAACTCACAATTTTGGACTGAACTTGTTATTATTTCCCGCTGTTGAGGCCAAAACCATTCAATGCCTCTGAGCAAGGTGAATCTTAAAATGGTGTGATCTCCTGGGGAAGAAGGAGGGGGGTGTATTAAAATCCCTTATAACATCTGACAAAATAAATCTGTGTAAGCAAGGAAACTCTTGATGACATTCCTCTGAGTACCGTATGTTAATGATAGACATTATCTAAATCCAAACCTCTAAATTTGAGATCAGGGATCTGGGGTGGAGAGAGGAGAAGCAAAATGCTCAATGTCCTCCAACACATAAACGATGACTCTTCAGGACAGGAACCCAAGTGTCCTGCCCCTTAATTTAGGCATCCTGTTGCCCTCTTCCAACTTCAGACACCAGAAAAGATTTGGGGATTTACTTCCTTAGAGCTCAGCAATAGCAAATGAGCCAAACATTGGAAGCTGTTTGGTTACCACTAAGGGGTATGTTCTTGCTCCTCTGAGTATCATTTGCCCACCCTGCCTGCTCACCTCCCTCTCCTTTCCCTGTTAGTATCCTCCAACCCATCCCTCCACCCTCACTTAAATGAGCCTTTATTCCCATGGGGACACTTGGCTCCACATACTGAAAAGATTGTTAATTTCTGTCTACTGATGTGACACTTTACAAGGCAGAGAAAAGGATAATGAGCAATATTAATTGGCTATGAGGGCAGCCCCAGCTAGGGAGGTAGGTGTTTTATTTCCTACTCAGGTGAGGACCCTCTCAGAGGGGCAGAAACTGGTCCAGAGTTGTTTCCCCTACCATGCAGGCAAGCTAGGGATGGGTTAAGTCTCAAGAGCCTCGTTTGTACTCCTGAAAGGGGGCAGGATACTTGTTTGTGAGGGGGCTGGAGGAGGGACAGTGTTGAGTGTCAGGTAAAATGGACATGAGAACTGGGCAGAATTTAAGCTGAAACTATGGAATGGTCAGCTCTTTCACAGGATAGTTTGCTGCTGTCTCTAAGACTCCTATCTTACCTCGATATTTTGTTTTGATGCTGGTACTAGACCCAGACTCACCAACCTGTTCTCTCTGGTTCCCAGAATGTTTCAAAGCAAAAACATTCAGTCTTGCCCTCTCTAGGCATTGCTCTGTGCACCCTCCTCCCTCTCTTTAAAACTCCCTTTTGCTTAAGCACTGATCTCAGTGCAAATATTAAGAAAGGGACTGAGTTTAGCTACTCTGTGCTAAGAAAACATGTGTGTATGTGTTTTCAAACACATCTATTTATTTGTAAATATATTAATATAAAACATATGAATAATATATATTAATAATGTCTAATTAATAATATATTAATAATCAATATGTAAATCTCTCATAATCACAGTGAGCAGAGATAATCCTATTAACATTTTATTTCTGAATTTTTTTCATGCTCTCATAAAATTATATATATGCATAAAGATATATATATATATATATATATATATATATATATATATATATATATTTACCACTTAAGTGGTTGTCACTTAACACTGTAAAATACATAATTTTCAGATGGTAGGGTTTCTGGAGATAGTTGGAGCAGGGGGCTTCTTAAATAGCAGTAAAGCAGGTCCCCACCTCCATTTACCCACCACATAGACAATGACAATGACCCACATTCCAAAGCTATTGGGAGGTACTGCCAGGGATTGGTGCATGGGTTCCCTTTATCTGGCACTAATAGTCACAGATAAAATACACTTTAATGTTTCTCTAAGAGTAAAGTTAATGAGATGCCCACCCCTCCAGAAGACAATATCCTCTGTGAAGTCTGAAATTGGTCTTTTGGACCTTTGCTTTCCCTTCATGAGTCTGATTTGCTGGAGAATGGGGCTGTAGGTCATGAACATAGGTATAGAACTTACCTCCACTCAAAGGAGGATACTTGTGCACGGGCTTTTGAGAAGTTTTTTTATCTTTAAATATCTTCCCCCTATACTGGAAGTAAGAGTGGGCTGCCTTCCAGGAAGAAAACCTGTGAAAAGAATGGCTTCTGGTCACAGGGAGAAAGCTAACAGCTAAGGAGGCTGGAGCATGGAGCACAAGGGAACCAGAACAGGGACAGTCCTTACAGAGAATGGAGTGTGTAATAGAGAAGAGAAGAGACTAGGCCTTGGAGTGCTGCCTGTCAGAGGCCCTTCTGCGGCCTCCTCTGTGTCCAGGCCTGGCTCCAGTGAGGACCTGCCATGCATAGTATGTTGGAATTCCCTTCTGGAACCAGTGAATGGAGTCTTTAAAGAACCTACTGTACATAGGTCTGAGGTGGGGGTCAATCCCTGGGATGCTTGCTTGAGCATCAGAGTATGAACTCCCTACTTAACCCCACCTGGTACAGCCAGAGTGTCTGACTGACTTCCTCTCAGGTCCCAATCCCTGGTTTCATCCTGTCCCTTGCTGGAGGTCATGACCCTGTCATTGTATTCCCAGCAGCCCTTTCCCTGGAGTAGACAGACCTCTGCTCTTCACATGAACTTGGACTCATATACTCACTGGAACCTGAGAACTACTGCTCCCTGGAATCCCTCACAATATTCTTCATCTCTTTCTCTGTGGCCCCAAACCCCTTGCTGTCCTTCAGCCTACTCTTGCATTGGACCCCTTAAGGTCGAGTCTCGGCTAAGACTGGATTTATTTTCTATCCCGACTTGGCTCTGATGGTCTTGACTGCTGCCCTCCTTCCTTTCCTTAAAGGACACTCTATTTGATCACAGTTAGTTTCTGCCATTCCATTTGCTGAAATGGGTCTCCCTCCCATTATGGAGCTCCCAGTGTGACATGATGCATTCTTTGTGGTACTTAAGAGACAGAGAGACCTGGTTTCTAATCCTGGCTTAACTAATTCCAAGTGATCCAATGTGTCTCTTAATTCCTTTGAGCCTTGGTTTACTCATCTATAAAACGGGGATAACAACACTTTGTTCCACCCACCTGATAGGGTTATTAAGAGGTTCGTCTGGGATAAGATATGTGAATACAGTTTATGCAATATAAAACTCTTTATATAGGAGTATACAGTAAAGCAAGGAAAGAATCAACTACATAAGGATTAGGGATTCAAAGCCTCCCTGAAGCACCCCTATATTTCCTAAATAGGTATAAGAGACTGCAGAGCACTGACTCGAGCCAGGAGCAGCATGCATTTCCCAGGGGTTTCTCATTCTCCAGAATCAGGAAAATTTTCTATTTAATCCTGCTCAGCAGAACTAAGTCAAATCTAGTCTTAGTGCTAGGTAACAATTGGTGTTCAAAAGGCTAAACTTGTTATCTTGAACTTTGCTTTTTAATTTCTTTCAATCCTGTATTAAATAATTTATTATCATAGGGATTTTAAAATAAAGGTTAGAGATTAGTATGCAAACTTTACACTTATTTTATAATAAGGTAATGTGTGTGTGTGTGTGTGTGTGTGTGTGTGTGTGTGTGAGAGAGAGAGAGAGAGAGTGAGAGTGAGAGAGAGAGAGAGAGAGAGAGGAGAGGGGGAACCCTTAAGACTTGGAATCACATAATAATCTAAACATCTCAATTAGCCTTGTCTTGGAACATTTCAGCCAGTTGTCCTCTGGTCACTGTCACCCAGGGCACTGCCATTCATTATGTGGAAGATATAGGCTGGAGCCACAGTGCACCACAGGAGTAAATAACCACCTGGGAGAACCTGAGCCAGTGTCTCAGTCCAAACCTTGACAGGATAGGTTAGAAACCAGTGGGCCACAGGTTGCATATGTCCTGCAAATATTTTGTTTGTTTCATTTTTGTTTTTTGGCCTTCAGAGTTTCCTTACCATGGTTTAGTTTTGAGTTAGTTGCCACATTTGCCACTTTAACTTTCAGAGATAAAAGCCTAAATGTCTAAGCTCCTCTTGAAAATTGAAATATTATGGTATTTGGACCTAACAGAGTAAAACTCTGCTGTCTTACTGCCTCAATGGGGCTCCTTAAGCACAAGTGCAGTTGTGTGAGTCTTGACAGAATTTCTCCCCAGATAGCCATGTTCCATACTCACGCTTAGGTGAGGAACCTATGCCTAATAAAATTAACATCCTTTCCCAAGCATGTGGCCAGGGGATGTGGGACCCAGGCACTCTGATCCCCAGTCTTACTTGACCTTCCATCTTCTGATTCAGTTTCAGTGTGGGAGTATGAGAGACCAAGTGTAGCAAGTAGGATAAGGATACACCATTGTAGTTCCCATGAAAATGGAAACCATGAAGTAGAGAGTTAGAGGAAGACAGAAAACTCTTTAGAAAGTCAAATGTGTTTTCCTGCCCTTATAATCCTTGGGCAAGGGGAAATAGTTACCTTTTCCAGAAGTACATAATGATGGGGAAGAGAGACATGATAGTCCCATGGAAGATGCTCCGATCTAGGTGGCCCTCTGCAATGGAAGCAAGGATAGCATCCTTCTGGGATTCAGAGATGTTCACCTACCCATAGAATGGGAGCCTGTCACTGACATAATTCCAGGGAAGGCAGAAAACCTCTCGTGACCCCTAGTACCTATAGGTACCCTCAATACCTATAAGACCATCCCCTCCCCAGAAAGCAGCATGTTATCATGCAACTTCTAGTAAAGGACATCTGGTTGACACAGGACTTAGGAGGTGCCTATTAGCTATCATTTCTTGTGGAAGAAATGCTTCTTGGCAAAAGCCCAGAGAGAAGTGGGAGTTCCCTTTACCCTCAGCCTTGGAGGAATTTCAGAATTCAGGTAGAGCTTTAGGATGATATTAAGTTTGGACCTCATTAGCATCACGTCATTCTCGTTGTATGCCCGGTTGACTTGCAGCATATGAGCTGAACTCACCAAATTATTAAATCTAAAAAGAAGCAGTAAGCAGGAAATCAGCTAGGAGAAGATCAAAGCAGCAACTAAATAAGGCAGCCAGCCCAGACCCATTTCTGACCTAAGAAAGACAGGGCCAATCCTTGGCCAGGTTGAAACTTTATTCATTTAATCATAATGCATCCATTGGCAGATATTGAGCACCTACCACAGGTCAGGTAATGTGCTAAGTGCTTCAAGTGTATTTCTTTACTGCAAATGCCCTTTATCCCATCCTCCCTCCACCCTTGTCTCTGTATGAGTTTTGCCTCTGACAACTTCAGGAACTAAGGGCTATCTTTTTCTTTGTTTCCCCTTCTCTGCTGACACTTTCACAATTACCATCGCTCTCCGAGGCAAGATAGTGCTTTTCTCTTGTTTTTTTTTTAAATTTTCTTATTTTTCTAAATTATAGTAAAATATACCTAGCATAAAATTTACCAGTTTAACCGTTTTTAAATGTACAGTTCAGTGGCATTAAATACATTTATCTTGTTGTTCAACCATCAACACCATCTCCAGAACTTTTTACATCTTCCCCAACTGAAACTCTATGCCCATTAAATAAAAACCATCCATTCCTCCCTTCCCATAACCCCTGGAAACTACTTTCTACTGTCTCCTAGTGACATATTCTTTTACTAACCATCAAATATCTGTCAGTTATACCTTGTCTTGATTTAAGTACACAGTTTATTTCTCTCAGGCCTCAGGCAACTTTATATTTTATATTTTAAATATATATACATTTATTATATATATATATATATAATGTTTCTTTATTTTGTATATATATATATATATATATATACACAATACATATATACATATGTATTGTGTATATATATATACATATATATACAAAATAAATATATATATAATATATATATATATATATATATATATATATATATATATAATGTTTATTTCTTTATTTTGGTAGACAGTGAAAGCAGGGGAGGGGCAGAGAGAGAGGGAGAGAAAGAATCCAAGCAGGCTCTGCAGTATCTATGCAGAACCCCATGTGGGTCTCAAACTCACAAGCTGTGAGATCATGACCTGAGCTGAAATCAACAAGAGTTGGACATTTAACTGACTAAGCCACACAGGTGCCCCTCTCTCAGGCCACTTTAAATATTAACCATTTAAAATTTTCCTAAGAGTAGACTACCAATGTTTTCCCTTTATAAGCTTAATTTGCAAATCGGTTTATTTATCCAACCAGCAGACATTTATTAAGGGTTTACTCTTTGCCAGGTGCAGTTCCAAGAGCAGGGATTCAGCAGTAAACATGGAAAACAAAGTTCTGCTTTTCTTTTTAGTTGTCCAAATGTACTTCCTGCACCTATCATCCTACTTCTTAACTCTTATTTGTGTTTTGTCTGCCATCCAGATCAGTTTGTGGGATCTTAGAGAATAGAGAGTATGTCTTAGTTGTCTTTTGTATCTCCTATGTCAAATCCCATGCACAAGAATGAGTAAGCAATCAGTAAGCACTCGTGGAACTGAGCCAAATGCCTCACTGGGGTGCAGTGGAAGATCTCTTAACCCAATTCCTCTAACTAATGTGCTAAGTTACCAGGTGCTCTGAAATTCTGAAAACACACTGATACCTGTAACGTGCTCACTGTATACACTGGTTGTACCTTTTATAATACACTCTCACATTTTTCCATTGAGTTGAAGCAGGTATATACTGAGAATTATCCATGTTTCTTCTCAAATATTTTTGCCTATTGTATTTGTTACTATAATTTGTAATTTATAAAAATTGATAAACTATGAACATAAAAAGAAAAGGTGTTTGCTGTTTCTGTGAAAACAAATTTCAATGCATTGGAACATTCCAGTAGAGACAAGCTGCTTTTCAAAAAGTTGCTATTGAGTTGGGTGTGACAAAGCAATTTAAAACATTGAAAAAACAAGTATAAAAATCCAGAAGGATTAATTGCCTTGCAGTAACCTTTAAATTCTCACTCCACTTTAAGGAGAGAAAAAATTGGGCTGCCTGGGTGGCTCAGTCTATTAAGTGACTGACTCTTGATTTCAGCTCAGGTTATGATCTCATGGTTCATTGGTTCAAGCCCCACACTGGGCTCTGCGCCCTCAGTGCAGAGCCTGCTTAGGATTCTTTCTCTCTTCCCCTCTCCCTGCCCCTCTCCTGCTCACTTCTCTCTCTCTCAAAATAAGTAAAGTAAACTTTAAAAAAAGAAAGAAAGAAAAATCAGAATTAGCAGATAGCATTTTGGATATAGTTTGTGCAAGAGAAATATGTGGATCTCCAATTAGAGGAATGGCTTTGGCTTTATATCAAAAGTTTGACAGGTAAGTGAAAGTACATTAGTATGATTTGACATAATAATAACTGTTTAAGTATGGAGCTTCTTCACAAAATTAAAAATAGAATTGCCATATGATCCAGTAATCCCACTACTGGGTATTACCCAAAGAATATGAAAACACTAATTCACAGAGATGTATGCACCCCTATGTTTACTGCAGCATTATTTATAGTAGCCAGATTATGGAAGCAGCCCATGTGTCCACTGAATGGATAAAGAAGTTATGCTATATATACACAATGGGATATTAGTCAGCCATAAAAAAGAATGAAATTTTGCCATTTGCAACAACATGGATGGAGCTAGAGGGTATAATGCTAAGTGAAATAAATTGGTCAGAGAAAGACAAATACAATATGATTTCACTCATATGTGGAATATAAGAAACAAAATAAACAAAGAAAAAAAGGAAAAAACAAGAAATGCACTCTTAACTATAGAGAATAAACTGATGGTCACCAGAGGAGAGGCTGGTGGGCAGATGGGTGAAATAGGTGATGGAGATTAAGAGTATACTTCTCATGATGAACACTGAATAATGTATAGAGTTGTTTAATCAATATATTCCACACCTGAAACTAATATAATACTGTATGTTAACTATACTGGAATTAAACATTTTTAAAAAGCTAATCAACCAGAGGCAAGCAAAAACAATAATAATGATACACAATGAGTGAAGTAATATAGAAGACTAAGTGACCTGTATGTATGTACAGGGGACTTCCAACTTATATCAACTTAAATACCACTTATGCATCTCTGTCTTTATTTTTAAATTAGTTTAGAACTTATAACACAGTTCTCAAAAAAAAAAAGCACACCACATCTAAAATATAGACTTGTAAGACAATCAAGCCATTCTACTTTAGTACATAAGGTATCTAATCACCATGTATGTAGTACATCATTTCTATGGGGAAAATGTGTTCCAAATTTCAAATCAGTATTCCAACAACATGCTTTTTCTGAGTAACAAAGATGTCCCCACCCTTGAGGACAAGGAATAAAGTGGAGGCTCTTATTCCTCTTACAGTCACTTGCTTGTCTCTGCAAATGTTCAAGAGAAATTTTAAATCAACTGTCTTTTAGAGATACTAGACCCATGTTCTAAACTATGCTGCAAATCAGAATCACATGAGTAGCTTGTGAGAATACAAGTTCCCAAGATCCACACTGGACCAGTAAAATCCAAATCTCAGGGACCTTGGCATTGGCAGTAATCATAAGCTTCAAGCAATCCTGATGTGCACAAGGGTTGATAACCACTGACTAACTTCTCTACTCCAGTATGACTTTTTTGCCAGTTCAGGCTCTGGGCCCACAAATTGGGCAGCTGTACACATGAAAACACACTTGGTTAAGAATATTTCTAAGTAGAAGGGGAGGAGCCAAGATGGCGGAAAAGCATGGAACTTTTTTTTGTGTGTCTCATGTCCATTAAATAGAGCCAGATCAACACTAAACCTTCCTGTACACCTAGAAAACTGATTTGAGGATTAACACAAAAATCTGCACAACCTAAACCACAGAGCTCAGCAGGTACTTGGTGCAGAGAGGTGAACTGGGGGAGAGAGAAGCCACAGAGGGCAGGGAGTTGTTTTTGCTTGTGGAGACAGGATGGAGATGGGGGGAGAGTACGGGAAAAACATGCCCCCCCAAAAAGCAGCTGGAGAGAAAGTGGAAAAGTGGAAACAGCCATGGGGACTGAACTAAAAAAGGAGAAAGGAAAGGATTTAAATTCCATCAAGACTCTGTAAACGGGGAGCACAGAGTCTGAAACTCTGCAGCTCAATACTTGATGGTGCTCTGGTGGGAAGGGTGAATCCCCAGGAGCAGAGTAGAGTCTGGGAGGTCCTCAGGCCACATAGGAGAAGTGGCTCCACTGATGGAAAAACATTTGGTAATGGCTGTGCAGTCACCCAGTCCCAGCAGACCCCAGAGAACAAGGTTGTTACTGGTGAAGCCTGGTACCAGATGTGTATTGTGATTTTCCATAATCCATGAAAAACTGCTGTTACACAATCATGTGAACTTTTCCTGGGGCAGGCTGGCACCCAGGCGCAGTCTCTGGACATTGGCAGCAGAACAGTCCCACGAATGTTCCTGGGTATGGCTGGCACCTGGCCATTGCTCGGTGAGACCCTTCCCCAGAGGATCTGAGTGGATCAAAGTTGAAGGGCCTCAGAATTGAGGGGTTGGGAAACACAGCCGCATCTGAGATAAAACTCATGAGGGAGGTGCCACCTGGCAACCTAACAGCTTGGTCACAGACAGTGTAAAAGTGCAGAGTGGATGGAAGCCAGAGACAAAGGACTGGTGTGCGATTGCTGGCAGAAGTAGCACAGAGTGCTGATACTAGAGACTGGGTAGCTGGGTGACACCCCTCGTTCACATGCGCAGTCACACCTACAAGCACCACAACAATCCACCCACTAAGCTAAGCTGTGCCATCTAGTGGAGAATGGAGCCATTACACTAAGCCCCACCCAACAGGGCCAACCTCGCTCTTCAGGCACACCACAAATCTCTCCACCTGCTTAGTTTGTGGACTATAAAATGTTTCATAGTTTGAATTCTAGGGGAAAACGTATTTCATTGTATTTCAGTCTGTTAACTGGTCCATCTATTGAATTTTCTTTTTTTATTTGTTTCTTTTTTTTCTTGAATACAGAAAGAGAAAAAATCTATTTTTATTTCTAATTTTTATTAAAATTTTATTTTTATTTTTCTCCTTTATTTCTTACTTTTTTGTAAATTTTTCAAATTATTTTATTTCCATCATTTCATTTTATTCTATTTCATTGTATCCATTTTCTCAAATTTTCAAATGTTTTCCTTTTTTTTTCTTGTTTTTTCCCCTTTTACTGCCATTTTCTCTAATCTATCAAGCTCCTTTCAATAAACAGGCCAAAACACACTTAGAGTCTGGCATCATTTAATTGATTTGTGTGTGTGTGTGTGTTGTTTTTAATTTTTTAATTTTAATTTTTTTTACCTTATTAATTCCTTTTCTTCCTTCAAATGATGAAACAAAGGAATTCACCCCAAAAGAAAGAGCAGGAAGAAACTACAGCTAGGGACTTAGTCAATACAGATACAAATAATATGTCTCAACCAGGATTTAGAATCACGATAAAAAGAATACCAGCTGGGGTCTAAAGTAGATTAGAATTCCTCTCTGCAGAGATAAAAGAAGTAAAAGCTAGTCAGGATGAAATAAAAAATGATATAACTGAGCTGCAATCTCGAATGGCTGCCATGGCAGCAAGAATGGATGAGGCAGAGCAGCAAATCAGTGATATAGAGGACAAACTTATGGAGAATAATGAAGCAGAAAAAAAGGGAGACTCAGGCAAAAGAGCACAATTTAAGATTTAGAGAAATCAGTGACTCATTAAAAAGGAACAACATCAGAATCATAGGGGTCCAGAAGATGAAGAGAGAAAAAAAGGGGTAGAAGTGTTATGTGAGCAAATCATAGTGGAAAACTTTCCTAACTGGGAACAGACACAGACATTAAAATACAATAAGCACGGAGGACTCCCATAAGATTCAACAAAAACCGACCATCAACAAGGCATATCATAGTCAAATTCACAAAATATTCAGGCAAGGAGAGAATCATACAGCAGCAAGGGGAAAAAGTCCTTAACCTACAAGGAAAGACAGATCAGGTTTGCAGCAGACCTATTCACAGAAACCTGGCAGGTCAGAAAGGAGTGGCAGGATATATTCAATTTTGAATATGCAAAATATGTAACCAAGAATTCTTTATCCATCAAGGCTGTCATTCAAAATAGGAGAGATTAAAATTTTCCCAAACAAAAACGAAAGGAGTTTGTGACCACTAAACCAGCCCTGCAAGAAACTTTAAGGGGGACTCTCTGAAGGGAGAAAAGATGAAAAAATAAAACAAAGCAAAACAAAACAAAAGCAACAAAGACTAGAAAGGACCAGAGAACACCACTAGAAACTCCAACTCTACTGGCAACATATGGCAAAAAACTCTAAACGTCAGTGGACTAAGTGCTCCAATCAAAAGACATAGGGTAACAGAATGGATAAGAAAACAAGATCCATCTAAATGCTGTTTACAAGAGACCCACTTTAGAACTAAAGACACCTTCAGATTGAAAGTAAGGGCATGGAGAACCATCTATCGTGCTAATGGTCAATAAAAGAAAGCCAGAGTATCCATACTTATACAATCTAGACCTTAAAATAAAGACTGTAACAAGAGATGAAGAAGGACATTATATCATAATTAAGGGGTCTATCCACCAAGAAGACCCAACAATTGTAAACATTTGTGGTCAAGTGTGAGAGCACTCAAATATATAAATCAATTAATCACAAACATAAAGAAACTCGTTGATAATAATACCATAATACTAGGGGATTTCAACACCCCACTTACAACAATGGGCAGATCACCTAAACAAAATATCAATAAGGAAACAATGGCTTTGAATGACACACTGGACCGGATGGACTTAACAGATATATTAAGAACATTTCATCCTAAAGCAGTGGAATACACATTCTTCTCCAGTGCACATGGAATGTTCTCCAGAATAGATCACATACTAGGACACAAATCAGCCCTCAACAAGTACAAAAAGATTGAGATCATACCATGCATATTTTCAGACCACATGCTATGAAACTCAAAATCAACCACAAGAAAAAAATTGTAAATGTAACAAATACTTGGAGAGTAAAGACCATCCTACAAAAGAATGAATGGGCTAACCGAGAAATTAAAGAGGAAATTAAAAAGTACATGGAAGCCAATGAAAATGATAACACCACAGCCCAAAGCCTCTGGGATGCAGCAAAGGTGGTCATAAGATGGAAGTATACAGCAATCCAGGTTTTCCTAAAGAAGGAAGAAAGGTCTCATACACAACCTAACCTTACACCTTAAAGAGCTGGAAAAAGAACAGCAAATAAAACCCCAAACCAGAAGAATACAGGAAATAATAAAGATTAGAGCAGAACCCCCCCCCAAAAAAAACCAACAAAACAACCAAACAACCAAACAAACAAAAAAACAGTAGAACAGATCAATGAAACAAGAAGCTGGTTCTTTGAAAGAATTAACAAAATTGGTAAACCCCTAGCCAAAAAGAAAAAGGAAAGCACCCAAATAAGTAAAATCAAGAATGAAAGAGGAGAGATCACAACCAACACAGCAGATATAAAAACAATAATAAGAGAATATTATGAGCAATTATATGCCAATAAAATGGGCAGTCTAGAAAAAATGGACAAATTCCTAGAAACATATAAACTACCAAAACTGAAACAGGAAGAAATAGAAAATATGAACGGACCCATAACCAGTAAAGAAATCGAATTAGTAATCAAACATTTCCCAAAAAGCAAGAGTCCAGGGCTAGATGGCTTTCCGGGGAAATTCTACCAACATTTAAAAAAGAGTTAACACCTATTCTTTTGAAGCTGTTCCAAAAAATACAAATGGAAGGAAAACTTCCAAACTCTTTCTATGAAGCCAGCATGGCCTTGATTCCAAAATCAGGCAAAGACCCCACTAAAAAGGAGAACTATAGACCAATTTCCCCGATGAACATGGATGCAAAAATCGTCAACAAGATATTAGCCAACCAGATCCAACAATTCCTTAAAAAAATTATTCACCATGACCAAGTGGGATTTATACCTGGGATGCAGGGCTGGTTCAATATTTGAAAAACAATCAATAAGATACATCACATTAATAAAAGAAAGGACAAGAACCACATGATCCTTTCAATAGATATAGAGGAAGCATTTGACAAAAGCATCCTTTCTTGACAAAAACCCTTAAGAAAGTAGGGATAGAAGAATCATACCTCAAGATCATAAAAGCCATGTATGAAAGACCCAACACTAATACCATCCTCAATGGGAAAAAAATGAGAGCTTTCCCCCTAAGGTCAGGAACAAGATGGGGATGTCCGATCTCGCCACTGTTATTCAACATAGTATTGGAAGTCTTAGCCTCAGCAATCAGACAACACAAAGAAATAAAAGGCATCCAAATCGGCCAGGAGGAGGCCAACCTTTCACTCTTCACAGATGACATGATACTCTATATGGAAAATCCAAAAGATTCCACCAAAAAACTGCTAGAACTGATCCATGAATTCAGCAAAGTTTCAGGATATAAAATCAATGCACAGATATCGGTTGCATTCCGATACACTAATAAGGAAGCAACAGAAAGAGAAATCAAGAAATGGATCCCATTTACAATTACACCAAAAGCCATAAAATATCTAGGAATAAATAAGTGAAAAATATATACACTGAAAACTATAGAAAGCTTATGAAACAAATTGAAGAAGACACACAAAAAATGGAAAACTATTCCATGCTCCTGGATTGGAAGAACAAATATTGTTAAAATGTCAATACTACCCAAAGCAGTCTACGTAGTCAATGCAATCCTTATAAAAAATAACAGCAGCATTCTTCACAGAACTAGAACAAAGGGTCCTAAAATTTGTAATGAGCCAGAAAAAAACCCGAATAACCAAAGCAATCCTGAAAAAGAAAACCAAAGGTGGAGGCATTACAATCCCAGACTTCAAGCTATATTACAAAGCTGTAATCATGAAGACAGTATGATACTGGAACAAAAACAGACACTCAGATCAACGGAACAGAACAGGGAGCCCAGAAATGGACCCACAAACATATGGCCAACTATTCTTTGACAAAGCAGGAAAGAATATTCAATGGAATAAAAACAGTCTATTCAGCAGGTGGTGCTGGGAAAACTGGATAGCGACATGCAGAAGAATGAACCTGGACCACTTTCTTACACCAGACACAAAAATAAACTCAAAATGGATGAAAGACCTAAAAGTAAGACAGGAAGCTATCAAAATCCTCAAAGAGAAAGCAGGCAAAAACCTCTTTGACCTTGGCTGCAACAACTTCTTACTCAACACGTCTACAGAGGCAAGGGAAACAAAAGAAAAAAAAAAAACTATTGGGACCTCATCAAAATAAAAAGCTTCTGCACAGTGAAGGAATCAATCAGCAAAACTAAAAGGCAACTGACAGAATGGGAGAAGATATGTGCAAACAACATATCAGATAAAGGACTAGTCTCCAAAATCTATAAAGAACTTCTCAAACTCAACATCCAAAAAGCAAAAATCCAGTGAAGAAATGGGCAAAAGACATGAATAGACACTTCTCCAAAGAAGACATCCAGATGGCCAACCGACACATGAAAACATGCTCAACATCACTCATCATCAAGGAAATACAAATCAAAACCACAATGAGATACCACCTCACACCTGTCAGAATGGCTAACATTAACAACAGATGTTGTTGAGAATGTGGAGAAAGAGGATCTCTTTTGCATTGTTGGTTGGAATGCAAGCTGGTGGAGCCACTCTGGAAAACAGTATGGAGGTTCCTCAAAAAAATTAAAAATAGAACTACCCTATGACCCAGCAATTGCACTACTAGGTATTTATCCAAGGGATACAGGTGTGCTGTTTTGAAGGGACACATGCACCCCAATGTTTATAGCAGCACTATCCACAATAGCCAAAGTATGGAAAGAGCCCAAATGCCCATTGATGTATGAATGGATAAAGGAGACGTGGTATATGTATACAATGGAGTATTACTCAGCAATCAAAAAGAATGAAATCTTGCCATTTGCAACTACGTGGATGGAACTAGAGGGTATTATGCTAAGTGAAATTAGTCAGAGAAAGACAAATATCATATGACTTCACTCATATGATGGCTTTAAGATACAAAACAGGTGAACATAAGGAAAGAGAAGCAAAAATAATATAAAAACAAGGAGGGGGACAAAAACACAAGGGTCTCTTAAATATGGAGAATAAACAGAGGTTTTCTGGAGGGGTTGTGGGAGGGGGGATGGGCTAAATGGATAAGGGGCACTAAGGAATCTACTCCTGAAATCATTGTTGCACTATATGCTAACTAACTGGATGTAAATTTTAAAAAATAAATTAAAAAAAATATTTCTAAGTAGAAATGGCACTGAACAACAGGTAAGAATAATCTGACCTAGACTAGAAAGATGTTTTGATTTACATAACTCACCAAAAGATGTAATGGAATGACCTCCAGTTTGTTCCTACTACTTGCTTTTTTCATAAGATGGATGAATAAAGCAAGGAATAATATATATATTTAATATATATTATATATAATTAATATATTATACATATATTAATTTCATGCACACACATACAGATGCACACAAGTTTTATTATAATTCTTTGCTCTAACTAAAGAACTATTGGCCCTGTGGTGCTACGTAAGAGAACTTCTATCATATTAACAAATAATAGAAAAAAAGTGCTTCACTTCCTTGGTATAAGTAAGTACTCTTTCAATACTGAGGAGCTTCTAGTACCCAAAGGGAAGAATGTCAGAAATTGACACAGTGACAGAATTCAGTGAGATTTTCAGTTGGAGATTCCTGCTTGGCAGGTTTGAAATCACGGTACCATTTATAGACTACTCCAGTCTTTGCTGGATGGTACTAAGTTTGGAAAGCCATGACAGGGAGAGATGGGAAACTTACTTCTCCATTTCAGAAAAAAAATATAAATCATTGATCGCAAAGTTGACAACGATAATCCTGTGGCCAAATATACGACGCTTCATAAGGATTATATCTTCATTCTCAAGGTCTGTACTCCGGACGTTTGCGACATTTGCAGTTGGTCGTCCTGATACATTTGGTGATGTGGAGAAATCTGAGAGAGAAGCAGGAAAGAATTAAAATCTAATTTGATCAAGTCACTCATAAACTTGAAGCCTCCAACTTGGACATAACTAAAATGAAGAAAGGAAACCGGACCCATCTTTGAGCCTATTGAAAGAGTGATTTCCTACCTACCCTTGGGCTCAACTTTTTACTTTGACTTGAAGTACTGCTGAAAAAGCCATACGCTCAGATGGCATGACAACATACACACACACACGCGCACGCACACACACACACACGCACAAATCACTGTGTACTGAAAGCACAAAACAACTGTGTTTTCCTGGTGCTTGTTTCGTAGAAATATGATTGCACTGTAGTTATGCTAATCCCTAACATTTCTGCAGAAAGTGAATATACAGATGTGACCTTCAAAATGGAGTCTGTGATTCTGATGATGCTTATTCAAGGTTTATCAGGGAAGTAATTTAGAAGTAAACTGGGGAAGCAGCACAACAAAAAAGCCAAACATCAAGAGTAAAGAAATTTATTAAAGAAACAGAGATAAGGGCACCAGAGTAGAAAACAGACAGGAATGAGTAAAGATGAACATAGAAGATTCTAGAAGGTTTGGATTGTGTCTCAAAAAAAAAACAACCTTATTTTAGAAAGTTTCTTGACTAGGATATATCTAAAGAAGTCCATTCATAGGGATTTGGGGCTGTATTTGGCATGTAGACCCTAGTTAATTGACTGGCTGGGGTTAAGAAAATTGTCTAATCCAGCTCTAGGATTTACTATTTTTCCTGTAAAATCCAATATTGTGGATATCTGTTCAAAAACCATTGATGTGGGTGTGGTGCTTCCTATGGCATAAGTGGGATTCCTTTTGGAGCAGTGTTATATATAAGATGGGAGGGTACTACAACATTCAATAAATAGCTAACACCTATTATGTTCCAGACACTGTGCTAGGTCCTAGGGTTATAGTACCAACTAAAACAAAAAGCTACTCCTTCTATCTTACAATCTGTATCTCTTAGAGTTGAGTTTGAAGGGGGAAAAAAAGTCAGAACAGGAAAATTGGTGTGGTGGTCAGAGATTTTAGGAAGAGAGGGTGCTAAATTCACTCAAGAAATCTGGGAGCAGTGATATACTTATAAACCAACTCTGGTAGGGAAGGGGAGATCTGATTTGTAACATTTGCTGATTTCTATAATAAATACTTCTATCATAGTTGATTTCAAGCTATTGATGGCTCACAAAATGCCCTGAATATTTGACAGTTGACTTTCAATTGGATTAAGATTGTCATGTTGGATTATTTTTTTTCAAAGCAAGACCCAACTCTATACTGGCTACCAGAAGAGCAATTTATTTTTTTAATGTTTTTAATGTTTATTTATTTTTGAGAGAGAGAGAAACAGAGAGAGACAGAGAGAGACAGAGAAGGGGAGGGGCAGAGAGAGGGAGATACAGAACTCAAAGTGGGCTCCAGGCTCCACACTACCAGCACAGAGCCAGATGCCGGGTTTGAACTCATGAGCCGTGAGATCGTGACCTGAGCCAAAGTTGGATGTTTAACCAACTGAGCCCCCCAGGCACCCCAAAAGAGCAGTTTAAATGTAGGGAATAACTAGGTTATAAATAAAACAATGGGAAAATACAATATTGCTAACACTAATAAAAAGAAAGCTGGAGTGCCTATTTTAATATCAAAGTAGATTTCGGAGAAAAGAGTATTACCAAGGGTAAAGAAAGGGTTTTTAAAAAATATAACTTATTGTCAAATGAGCACCCAGTGCTCATTCCAACAAGTGCCCTCCTCAATGCCCATCACCCACTTTCCCCTCTCCTCCACCCCCCATCAACTCCCAGTTTGTTCTCTGTATTTAAGAGTCTCTTATGGTTTGCCTCCCTCCCTCTCTGTTTGTAACTTTTTCTCCCCCTTCCCTTCCCTCATGGACTTCTGTTAAGTTTCTCAAGATTCATATATGAGTGAAAACATATGATATCTGTCTTTCTCTGATTGACTTATTTCACCAGTTCCATCCACATTGCTGCAAATGGACGGATTTCATTCTTTCTCATTTCTTTTTTTTTTTTTAATTTTTTTTCCAACGTTTTTTATTTATTTTTGGGACAGAGAGAGACAGAGCATGAACGGGGGAGGGGCAGGGAGAGAGGGAGACACAGAATCGGAAACAGGCTCCAGGCTCTGAGCCATCAGCCCAGAGCCTGACGCGGGGCTTGAACTCACGGACCGCGAGATCGTGACCTGGCTGAAGTCGGACGCTTAACCGACTGCGCCACCCAGGCGCCCCATCTCATTTCTAAGTAGTATTCCATTTTATATATAAGCCACATCTTCTTTATCCATTCATCAATTGATGGACACTTAGGCTCTTTTCATAATTTGGCTATTGTTGAAAGAGCTGCTATAAACATTGGGGTATATGTGCCCCTATGCATCAGTAATCCTGTATTCCTTGAGTAAATTCCTAGCAGTGCTATTGCTGAGTCAAAGGGTGGTTCTATTTTTAATTTTTTGAGGAACCTCCACACTGTTTTCCAGAGTGGCTGCACCAATTTGCATTCCCACCAACAGTGCAAGAGCGTTCTCATTTCTCCACATCCTCGCCAGGATCTACAGTTTCCTGATTTGTTTGTTTTAGCCACTCTGACCAGTGTGAGATGATATTTCAGTGTGGCTTTGATTTGTATTTCCCTGATGATGAGTGACGTTGAGCATCATTTCATGTATCTGTTGGCCATCTGGATGTCTTCTTTGGAAAAGTGTCTATTCATGTCTTCTGCCCATTTCTTCACTGGATCATTTATTTTTCATGTGTTGAGTTTGATAAGTTCTTTATAGATTTTGGATACTAGCCCTTTATCTGATATGTCATTTGCACATATCTTCACCCATTCTGTTGGTTGCCTTTTAATTTTGTTGATTGTTTTCTTTGCAGTGAAGAAGCTTTTTATCTTGATTAGTTCCAAGTAGTTCATTTTTGCTTTTAATTCCCTTGCCTTTGGAGATGTGTCAAGTAAGAAATTGCTGCAGCTGAGGTCAAAGAGGTTGTTGCCTGCTTTCTCCTCTAGGGTTTTGATGGTTTCCTGTCTCACATTCAGGTCCTTTATCCATTTTGAGTTTACTTTTGTGTATGGCGTAAGAAAGTGGTCTAGTTTCATTCTTCTGCATGTTGCTGTCCAGTTCTCCCAGCACCATTTGCTAAAGAGACTGTCTTTTTTCCATTGGATATTCTTTCCTGCTTTGTCAAAGATTAGTTGGCCATACATTTGTGGGTCCATTTCTGGGTTCTCTATTCTATTCCATTGGTCTACGTGTCTGCTTTGTGCCAATACCATACTGTCTTGATGATTACAGCTTTGTAGTAGAGGCTAAAGTCTGGGACTGTGATGCATCCCACTTTGGTTTTCTTATTCAGTATTACTTTGGCTAGTCAGGATCTTTTGTGGTTCCATACAAATTTTAGGTTTGTTCTAGCTTTGAGAAGATAGCTAGTGCAATTTTGATCGGGGTTGTACTGAATGTGTAGATTGCTTTGGGTAGTATTGACATTTTAATCATATTTATTCTTCCAGTTCATGAGCATGGAATATTTTTCCATTTCTTTGTGTCTTCTTCAATTTCCTTCATAAGCTTTCTATAGTTTTCAGCTGACAGATATTTTACATCTTTGGTTAGGATTATTCCTAAGTATTTTATGTTTCTTGGTGCAATTGTAAATGGAATAAGTTTCTTTATTTGTCTTTCTGTTGCTTCATTATTGGTGTATAAAAATGTAACCAATTTCTGTAGATTGATTTTGTACCGTATGACTTTGCTGAATTCATATATTAGTTCTAGCAGTCTTTTGGTGCAGTCTTTTGGGTTTTCCAAATGGAGTATCATGTCATCTGTGAAAAGTGAAAGTTTTACTTCTTCTTTGCCAATTTTTATGCCCTTTATTTCATTTTGTTGTCGGTTGCTGATGCTAGAACTCCCAACACTATGTTAAACAACAGTGGTGAGAGTGGACATCCCTGTCATGTTCCTGATTTCAGGGAGAAAGCTCTCAGTTTTTCCCCATTGAGGATGATATTAGCTGTGGGCTTTTCATATATGGTTTTTATGATGTTTAAGTATGTTCCTTCTATCCAGACTTTCTTGAGGGTTTTTATTAAGAAAGGATGCTGTATTTTGTCAAATGCTTTTTATGCATCTATTGACAGGATCATGTGGTTCTTATCCTTTCTTTTATTAATGTGATGTATCACATTGATTGATTTGCGAATATTGAACCAGCCCTGTAGTCCAGGAATGAATCCTATTAGATCATGGTGAATAATTGTTGAATTTGATTTGCTAGTATCTTGTTGAGAATTTTGGATCCATGTTCATCAGGGATATTGGCCTGTAGTTCTCCTTTTTTATGGGGTCTCTGTCTAGTTTGTGAATCAAAGTACTAATGGCTTCATAGAATGATTCCAGAACTTTTCTTCCATTTCTATTTTTTGGAGTAGCTTGAGAAGGATAGATATTAACTCTGCTTTAGATGTCTGGTAGAATTCCCCAGGGAAGCCATCTGATCCAGGACTCTTATTTGTTGGGAGACTTTTGATAACTGGTTCAATTTCTTCGCTAGTTATGGGTCTGTTCAAATTTTCTATTTCTCCCCGTTTGAGTTTTGGTAGTGTGTGAGTGTTTAGGAATATGTCCATTTCTTCCAGGTTGTCCAGTTTATTGGCATATAATTTTTCATAGCATTCCCTGATAATTGCTTCTGATAAGTGTTTCTGAGGGATTGGTTGTAATAATTCCATTTTCATTCATGATCTTATCTATTTGGGTCCTCTCCTGTGATTCCCATGCCTGGCTGGGATTCAAATTCTCACTCAGTGCATCCTGGTACAGGGGAGGTGTGGAGTCCTGGTACTGGGGAAGCTCTGCTCTGCACCCTCAGATAAGTGGCCCCCTGCTGGCAGGCACAGGCAGGTGTTGTCCTGTCCCACAACACTCTAGGAAAGGAATTGCTTTCTCCTACTGTGAACTGCACCCCTGACCTAGCCACCAAGCCGCAGACTGGCTCCCCTCTTGCCCAGGTGCGTGATCTGGGCAGCTGGTCCCAGTCTGGAGAAAGCCCCACAGTTAGAAATTGGATCTTTCTCCCTCCTAGTTCAAGGTTTTTCTGTGGCCAGATATAGTCCTATGCTTCACCAGCCTCTCTTTCTGTTCCCTTTGTCTCTCTGAAGGAACGGATTCCCTCCCCTCCATTCCTTTTATCTCTCCAAGTTCCAATCATGCTCCTATGGCCCATCAGGTTGTCCTGGTGGGTCCCTGGAAGCACGACTGTCTCCTTTCTTCCCCGGGCTCTTGGGGTTCAAAATCCTTTGGCTTCAACACTTCTTTGTTTGAGAGACTAGGGAAGTTCTGATCCCCCTACTTCTCTGCCATGTTGGCCCCTTCTCTCCCAAGAAAGTGTTTTTTGTAATGATAAATGGGTCATTGATTGAAGGATATAACAGTCCCAGAAAAGGCTAAATGATAGTGATCGGAAGGAGACTACTGGCTGGTAGATCTCCCACTGAGCTACAGAAGCACTCTTCTTGGGCTCTCTCATACAATACTAAGGATATGGGAAATTAAAGGGGGGGTGACATGGGACTTCCTATCATTCTGGGGCATACAGGTTTGAACTAATTTTATTTAAAAGAAGAAACAAAAGAGCTGGAACTACTCTAAAATCCTAAATGTGAAGCAGTTCGTAAAACATACATACAAAAACTTTTGCAAATTAGAAAATAAAATAATATTTAACAATTCCAATAGAAAAATAGACAAAGGACATAAACAATTCAAAAAAGAATACAAATGACCAATAAATAAAATTGCTCGATTACTAAAGAAATATACATAAGAATGGCACACTATTTTTCATTTACTGGATTGGCAGTTTTTTAAAAAATGCATAATACCCCATGTTAGTGACAATGTGGCACTCATTTATACTGTTGGTGAGAATTTATTTAGTGTGATGTTATTAAAGGACTGAAATTTAACTATTTTTAACCATTTTCCCATTTCACCCATTTTAAGGAGTTTATTTCATAGAAATAACACAATTGCAAAGTATGTATGTTTTGCAGTATTATTTGTTACAGTGACGATTGGAACAACTCAAGTCATCAAAAGAGATGAAATTTGTCATTAGTTCCTCCAATATTATCTCAGGCACTTTTGGCATCTTATTAATCTCCCATCCATCTGGCCTGATTGCAGTTCCTGCAATGTGCCATCCTCTTTCTTATTTTAGGATCCTATGTAGACCTAGAAATTTCTCCCCTCCTATTTTTGTCTAACTTGCTCATTCCTGAAGACAAATTTATGTGATTTTCTAGGAGAAGTCTTCCCTGATCCTACCCTTTGAGTAACTAGGGTCTCCTTGAAATTATCTTTGGGATCACTCACTACATAATAATAGCAATACACTGGTTAACTCTTTTATAGCAATGGGTAAAGATATTTTATATGTATAAACTCACTTAATCTCCACAATAATCTTATGAGAAAAGCACCATTATTATTACCATTCTACAGATGGAAAAAAAAAAACAGAGGCACAAAACCACTTTCACAAGGTCCTTCAGTTAGAAAATGGCAGATTCAAACCCAGGAAATCTTGCTCCGACATCTGTGGATCTTATTTTCTGTCTTACATTCAAGACTGTAAATGCCATGAGGACATATGCTGCATGTTTCCTACTGTATCTCCAGCACCTGGCAAAGTTCCTGCTACATAGTAGATTCTCAAAAAGTGATGAATGAGTGAATGAAATAATAAATGTAGCAGTTGAATAAATCTATACTACAGACAAACAGTTTTGTAAAATGTAAGATCTTGCTATGCTTTAGACTAGTCATTCTCCACCATTGCTGGCTCTGTAAGCAGAAGCCACTGGACTCACATCCTCTCTAAGCAGGGGTGAGCTTGGCTTTGCACCCAGGACCTGGAGTTCTAGCTATACCCCACACTAACACAGGTATGACACACAGCAACCGCCCTGCAGTTTCTTATCTGGGCTAACCCCTGTGTATGGAATGTCAACAGGAAAGGCAGTAAATAGAGAAGTGACTTACTTTCCTTGCTATTTTGTACTTCCAGGTGAAGATATTCTTCAAATTCGTGGCGTTTACTGGGATCAGACATAAATCTGCGGTACTTGCAAAAGCTCTTAATAAAGCTAATCATTTTCAGCCAGCCTCTTTTCTGGGAAAAGAGAGAGAGGTATGCCACATTCATCAGTATAGCTTCTGTTCACTGAGAGTTTACTATGACAGAAATTTGACATTCATTACGTTTAATCCTCACAACACCTCCTTTATAAGAAATCATCTTTAGCTCCAATTTTAAGATGAGGAAACTCAAGTCAGAGAACTGTTAGCCTTCCCTAAATTAAGTTGATAGTGGGTAGAAGGTTCTGGCTTTACCTAGGCATGAGGCCATTGGCAATGCCCCTTCTACCACCATTTTTCAATGGTAAGATTTAAGATGCCATGATTAGGAGAGAGAGTGTGAAAGCTAAGAACAGGAAGAAAACAGAGGTCAGAGACAAGTAAAACACACAAGAAGAGAATAATGGCTTGGGCAGATTTGAACTGTTGAAGAAATAAGAATAAAATAAGAAGAAATGAATAAAAACATTTCTAATCATTAAAAAGAGAAAAATATAATTACACGCACACCACACACACACAAATGCATTTTATAAATTCCTCATCTGTTTCATAATACCCAGTGACCATTCTGTAATTCATTCACCCCTTGACAAATTGATATTTAGAGCCAGAAATGATCTTATTGATCAACTAGTTCAGTTGTCTCATTCTACAAAGTGGAATCCTCAGTGTAAGCATGGCTTTAGAGAGCCATGTAGTGGCTGGATTTGGGATCAGAAATTTTCCATCTGGAGTCTAGCTTCTTCCTAATTGTGTAATTTGGGTCAATTCAATCTGTGTCTTAATGTTTCCATGTGTAAAATAGAAACAACAGCCTTCAGGGTTGTGGTGAGGGTTAGTGATTATACATGTAAAGTCTAATACAGTGCTTAGCACAAAATAGGCACTAAATCCATGTTGGTTTCTTTTCATCTTTTCTTATCTAAGAGCAACTGTAAGACCTGAAATTAAAACGAAGTCTCCTGGTCCTGGGTGCAATATTCTTTTTAATGTCCTACGTGATCATTCATGGTATCCTGACATGGAGTTGACTCATACATGGAGAAAATAAAGAGGAGAAAGGAAGGAGCAGAAGTTTTCATATCTGGAGTATAGGATCAATGGGCTTAGGCATTATTTTCAGAAATCTTAGCACGATTTTTGGAGCTCCAGATGGAGCTGGGCTCAAATTTTTCTGATACTAATCAACTCTACAACACATTGAGCAAGTGATTATTTAAAGAAAGCATAAATATTTTCTCAAATCATATGAAGAGACTTTCCTGAATAACATTCCTGTCTCGGGGAGCATGCGTCTTAGTGGAGGAGGTCTGAAGTACTCTGGGATTTACTGAGAAACTTCTTTGTAAAAACTGTATTATTGCCATTTCCTTACAAAACTGTATTTTGGAAAATTATATACTGTTAATTAAAGTGCTTTTGTGTAAGCTGGAAAAAAAAATTCCCTTTGCTCTCCTCCCATGGAGAAAGAATGGGTTAAATAATTGATAGGTTTGGAAGGAAAAAAATGGACATGTTCTACTGTCAGCCTCCTGCATTCTCTCTCTGGGAGTCTCTTGTTTGCAGGATACCTGTGTTTAGGCTTGCCCTTTGTCACTCATAAGGGGTTCACTCAAGTAAATGCAGGCCTGAGTTGCTCCATTTTGCCAGTGATTGGACTTGTAACTAAGTTTAATTTGGGTGCAGAGGATTATTAAACCCATTTGGCTTCACAGCCAATCCATGTCCTTCAAACTAGCTTTCAGCAATAAAAACACTGACATTTTG
Source organism: Neofelis nebulosa (assembly GCF_028018385.1). Taxonomy (NCBI): domain Eukaryota; kingdom Metazoa; phylum Chordata; class Mammalia; order Carnivora; family Felidae; genus Neofelis; species Neofelis nebulosa. Next base: position 32,162,702 of record NC_080796.1, read on the forward strand.
GGGGTGCCTGGGTGGCTCAAGTCAGTTAAGCCTCTGACTCTTGGTTTCTGCTCGGGTCATGATCTCACAGTTCATGATTTTGAGCCCCAGCATGGAGCTTGCTTGGGATTCTTTCTCTCCCTTTCTCTCTGCCTCTTCCTCCTCCTCCTCCTCTTCCTTCTACTTCTTTCTCTCTCTCTCTCTCAAAATAAATAAATAAACTTAAAAAATTAAAAAAAAAAACACTGACATTTTGATCTCCATGTATCTAAACCTTATGTCTATCACTCAGTTGGTTTTGGTCACAGAGAGTGAAGACAGGGATTTTCTTAAATTCCCGCTGTAACAATTTCTCTGGGCCTCAGAATTCGTCTTTGTAAATGTGAATTAAGAAACCTATCCAAAAGAGTAGTTGTTTTGGTGAATAAATAAGCTAACAATGAAACTGTTTTGCATGGTTGACAATGCCTAAGCAGTGCTTTTTTATTCCCAGTGTCTTGTCTTCACTGTCTTCCTCACTGACCTGAGATTCCTGTAGGTAAGTTGTTGTCTTTGAGGGCTTCCTAGAAGTTTGAACTTCAATATGCTGCCCTTCCTGAGGGTAAGGTGGGAACAGCTCTTGGTAATCTTTAAACCTGCCAAAAGGAGACCAAGGACATCAAAGAAGGCAAACACCTGGCACATAAAAGGTAACAGTCAAGGCAAACCTATGTCAGCTTTTGGAGGAAGTCGAGAAAATAGGAATTGGGAAATAGTGAGACATTTACAAATATTCTTCTTCCAATTTCAATCTTTTGCTAATGTCGGCCTATCCTTCCTAATCAATACTGTATTGTTCTTTGTTCAAGTAAATGAACTGAAGTGTGTGTGTTTGGACGTGTGTGCACAATGCATGTGCATAGCAGGTAGGTAAGTAGAGGATTCAAGATAAATTTGCCTTTTCTCTTGCAAGGAAGCCCTGGCAGTGAACTTCTGGAATTTGAGACTCTTTACTATGGCTTTCAGAAGCCCCTGTGCAGGTCCAGAAAGAACCACAGCGTTCACTGATCAATACTCACCACTTTTCTTCTAGAGATTTCATGACATATCCCTGTAGCGTTAATAATGTAGTTGTGCTGACATGACGCATGTGAGACATTTCTTGTATAATAGGGGCATCACACTGCAGTATTACTTCTAAAAAATGCAAGAGAGAAAAAGTCCTCATCTTCTCTTCTACCATTTCTGAGGTAGTTCGTGTGTTTTTCATCTTAGAGTCTGTCCCTTATTCTCAATCTGGTTAGACTCTGAACTCTTCACTCCAATTTGTTTGAAAATCTCAGAGGAGCGTTGCAGAGCAAATACAGTCCTGGTTTACTTCCATTCAAGTTTCTAAGACGAGTGTTTAAGGGGAAAGAAATATTTAAAGGACTCATCTCTGCAGCTAGTTTAAAGTTTTTGGTTTAGGAAGAGAGCAGAACAGTAAAGGATTAATGTTAAACTGCTGGGGTAAATGAGGAATCCAAGATTACAAGTAAGTATCATGAGGGCAATATAATTCTCCAGGTGTTCAGAGACTATTTTGTTCATGAATAAGACTTGAGAACTTATCAAGGACAAGATCTACAATACTCCTCTTTGTCTTCTTCCTGAGACTGAACAAATAAATATTTCTTACAAGTAAAGATTTGCCAGTTGTACCTCTCTTTTTACTTTCATAAAATTTATAACCTGATCTAGATTGCCACAAGTAAATACACACACACACACACACACACACACACACACACACACCAGTTCATTTGTGCCAAAATAAAAGGCTTTATCTTCGTTGCTTTGCTATAGATTTGTTTACTTTGAGGGTAGAATTATGCTCACCTCTCTTTTTCTCCTCTAGAATTATATAGGTCAATACTTTGCTTGCAACTTTTGTTTCTGGTCAAGATGAATTTACATAGGTCAGATTGCCCTCCCTCCATAGGCAAGAAAACAAAATTAATGAAATAAAGATTTTCAGGGAGACAGTTTTCTCTTTCCCAGTACAACTCTCTCTACAACCCATAGTTCGTGAGAACTCCAACTTTACAAATAGCTAACTCTTGTTTTTGTATTTAATTTCTGTCTAGTTGATTTAAGGGTCAGATGACTTGAGTTTGAATTCAAGTTCTCTGAATTTCATATTCCTCATTAGTAAAATGGATCTATTCATTCCTACCTTATAGAGATTAAATAAGATCCTATTTTCAGTGTTGAACACAGTTAAATGAAAGGATATATTTCACATATAAGTACAAGTGTCTTGCATTTGGCTTCCCATACTAGTATTATACTTTAGTTTTATTATTGTTGCTCTCCGTTTTTACTGTCCCTCCTAATCTTTATCTCAATACTGCTCGTGTGGCCACTGCTCTGTTCTGCTCTTTCAGGGGACTCACATGAGACAGGTTTTCTGTCAAACTCTTCTCCTAAAATACTAAAGGGAAAAGGAAACAATATCAGGAGAACATGATGCATACCAGCAGGGACTTTGCCATGGAAGAAAGTCTTGATTATATTTTCAAAGAGAGACTTGTAAATTTTTTCATTTGTCTCAATACTGATCTTATGTATGGCCATCAGGAATTTCAAGGGGCTATCAGCCTTCCGTTCTTTGAGGAACTCCCTGAAGAATTCCAAGTGGTTTGAATTTAGGAGGACTTCTGTCAAGTTTCTGGAAAACAAGAAAGCATCATTGGTGAAGAGAAAGGGATGGTAAACCTGGATTCTGCTCCAACTATGGAATGGGAAAGGGCATCTCCAAGACTGTGGGGCCTCTGGCTGTGTGTAAAAAATAGGATGAAAAAATTGGTTACTATTTACTTAGAGATAAATTTAAAATTTTATATGCACATGTACCCCAGTGTTTATAGCAGCACTTTCAACAATAGCCAAATTATGGAAAGAGCCTAAATGTCCATCAACTGATGAATGGATAAAGAAGATGTAGTTTATATATACAATGGAATATTACTTGGCAATGAGGAAGAATGAAATATGGCCCTTTGTTTTGTTTTGTTTTTTATATTTTTTTAACGTTTATTTATTTTTGAGACAGAGAGAGACAGAGCATGAATGGGGGAGGGGCAGAGAGAGAGGGAGACACAGAATCAGAAGCAGGCTCCAGGCTCTGAGCCATCAGCCCAGAGCCTGATGCGGGGCTCGAACTCACGGACCACGAGATCGTGACCTGAGCTGAAGTCGGACGCTTAACCGACTGAGCCACCCAGGCGCCCCATGTTTGTTTGTTTTTTAAGAGAGAGAGAGAGAGAAAGAGGGAGCAGGAGAGAGGGGTACAGGGAGAGAGAGAATCTTAAGATCCAGTGCAGGGCTGGATCTCATGACCATGAGATCATGACCTGGCCCAAAATCAAGAGTCAGAAGCTTAACCAACTGAGCACACAAGTGCCCCTTTATCATTACTTTTATGGGGAGACAATTTGTGATGTTATTCCTCCACCATTCCAGAAGTCTGATTCTTCCTCTTCAGTGGTCTTAAAGTCTGTATCTTCACTTCCATTTCTACTCCCACTGTTTAATTCAAGGTTTTTTTTAATGTTTATTTTTGAGAGAAGGAGAGAGAGAATGTGACAGCGGGAGGAGCAGAGACAGATGGAGGATCCAAAGCAGGCTCTGAGCTGTCAGCACAGAGCCCAACACGGGGCTCAAACCCACGGACTGTGAGATCATGACCTGAGCCAAAATCTGATCTTAACCAACTGAGCCACCCAGATATCCCTAATTCAAGTTTTTAATATCACCTGTATGAACAACTGCAACAACCTTCTAACGATTATTTCTGTCTTCAGTCTCTGATGTTCTGACTTCTGTATATATATCATTACTACTTCTGCCTGGGTACTGTTTTCTAAATCCATATAAAAGGTATCTCTGTTACTCTTGTTCCAACAAGTCTCAAGAAATTCTCATTTCCAGTTAATCAACACAAATTCCTTAAAAATTCTTTTAAGACTTTATTTTTGTTATTTGGTCTCAATTTGGCTTTCTAATGTTAGAATTTATGTCTCTTCACCCCATGCATTGTATGCTTTAACACCACTGGGCTATTTTCAAGTTTTTAAATACCTTTATATTTGTGAGTTTATGTTTGTGTCATTTCTTTAGCTTGGAAGGTTTAGCCTTACCCTCAAAATACTCTCATTTCTTTGCACATGCACATGAAATTGTACATGTAGTTTGGGGTCTCTTCTGATAGTTTAACTTTTCCTAATCCTTACTCAAAATTTACTTCTCTTTCCTATGCCCTTATAGTAATTATCCAATATTTTATTATGAAATTTTAAGGTCAGCCTTGTAAAGGTAAGGAATATATTTCATTTTTGTAACATTAGTATCTGGGACACAGTATATGTTCAATAACTGTTTATTTCACTGAACAAGGGCTAGGGACAAGGTTAAAGAGAAATGCAACTGTGGGATCCATGGGGCATTCTGTTGTGGTCTTAACTGAAGACATGAAACTGGATGATAACACTTCTGTGATACTTAGCTAAATAGAATAGGTACTTCTATAGACACAGTGGAAAGTGGTGCAAACTGGAACAGCAAAAGAAATAAATGATTAATGGTCAGAGAACAATTTCAGTTCCTTCAAAGGAAGGAAGATCTATCTAGAGTATTTAGAAGAGAGACAGGACTTATCATCCTCAATGAATGTTATCAGTAACTGAAAGCATACTTTGGAAAGCTTTCTCTATTCAAAATATTCTCCCAGTGACTCTGACTACCAAATTTGTATGTGTTACTATATCTTTATCTTCTTTAAGGACTTTTCATATACCTAGTCATTAATAGGTAATTATTGAATAAAAAAAATGAATGATTGAATGAATGGCATGGCCTATAAGAAAATCATAGTCAAGTCCAAGAAAATGGAAAAGATACCTAAAAAATAAAGAGCAGTAAAAAGTAGTACACAGTAAGTACTTTGTGTTGTATTTTAGGGATGTAGTGCTCAGAGAAGAGGGAAGTCATAGCAACATACATCTGAAGAACTTTTTATGTAGAGGTGGCACTTGTGCCAAGGTAAGGAGAAAAAAGTGGACACTTCTGAAAGAAAGGGCCACAGAGTTTTTTCCTAGAAGTGAGACCTTAATAAGTTGATTCTAGGATTCATTATAAGGGGAGAGACATGAAATAAGGAACCAGTTAGGAGGTTACCACAATAGTACACAATACAGAAAAAGAAATAGGCAAGAATATATATACCAGGATGTTTATTGTGACACTATTTATAGCAGTGAAAAATGAAAAATAATGTAATGTTCATTAAAAAGTTCATTAAAATGTCCATAAAAAAACATGCTACATCTGTATTATGAAAGGGGATATAACTCTACAAACTATCATGATGTCCATGATAGTTTTTTTAAGTTAAAAAATGTTATCTTATAATATATATTGCATGGTCTCAATTATAGAAAATAAATAATTGGTTTAAAATACAAAATGTGGGGGTGTCTATGTGGCTCAGTCGGTTAAGTGCCCGACTTTTGGTTTGGGCTCAGGTTATGATCCCCGCATCATGAGATCAAGTACCACATCAGGCTCAGTGCTGACAGAGTGGAGCCTGCTTGAAACTCTCTCTGTCTCTCTCTCTCTCTGCCCCTCTCCTGCTCTCTCTCTTTCTCAAAACAAATAAACAAATATTGTGTGTATGTTTATGATATATGGAAAAAAATTTTTAAAAAACTCATATACTGAAGGATAAGTTCAGCATTAGACATGATGAGATTAAAGAACACGGCTTGTGTCTGAAGAATATTGCTGTAGCCAAATCCTATGTCTTACCTAGGTCTTAATGAGGGCTTCCTCACACCAGTCCTTTTGTAAAATGATGTTTTCCTAGGTGAGAGTGAGACCATTCTTGGTTCTCTGATAATTTCCACTGTGAAATCTAATGAAAAATCACAAAGTTAGGGAATACCATATTATAAGAACATTTCAGAGAATAAGAAGGGACAAATTAAAAAGGATATTTATCAGACATTGAGTGCATGTGGAAAAATCATAGTCCCCACAACTGTCAACACCTCAGGCAATTACTACTGAAAAGAAACTTAGGGATGATTTTATCTCTGACTTCAGTTCCAACTGTGTTATCTAAGTCTGCTGGCCATTAAGCCGAGAACCCACCTTCATCAGAAGACTGCTGAGACCAAGTTTATTTCTTATTTCAACACCAAATGTCATCCATCCTTCCCCCAGTCAGCCATTTTGACTAAACCATATTCCATATGACATTCAGTCTTCCCTGACACCTCTGTTATCCCATCCTATGCCCTTTCACCTCTGGAACTCCTGCTGTGTAATCAGTAAACTCTCACAGAGTCTTGACCCCTTTGTTGAGAATTTCCTCTATCTTCTTCTTACTTTAACTGAAATCATTCCCTTTCTTGAAAACACTGTGCCCACTGCAAGCTTCTTAAAAGGTACTCTATCACACCATACACAATTTAGAGTGGGTATCTGGTTCCCTATTGCCATCTAAAAACCATTATTTTAAAAAACATATTAAAACACTACTATCGAAGAACAACAGATTCCAAGGATCTCAGTGTTTTAGGAGAGCCCTTTGAGGTGAGTATTTTAGAAGAAAAGATAGACTCTCAACTCATTAAGGGCAAGGATGGTATATTACTTATGTGAGAACATGTCCTAGTTATATAGTCAATGCTTTAAAATGTTTATTAAATAGAGTATACTCTCACAGATAATTTTTGTGCGGTTTAGTAATACTTTCAGTGACAGCATACAAAATATTGAAAGCAATAGAGATATATACTAGTTCTAAATAAATGCAATTGAACAGGTGAAAAAAATAAAATCAAGACTATGGAAGACTAGATACAAAAAAAAATATTCACACAAAAGAAATCAAAAAACCTTCCAATACAAACACTTATAAATGCTGGATAAAAAAAATAACCCCTTTAAAACTCATATGTAAGCTTGTAAAAAATTAAGACAAAAAAATAAAAACATAGAAATAAGAAACAAAGAGGATGTTAGAAACCAGAAAGGTAAGTTCACACCCTAGAGGCATTCATAATGTTAAAACCACAATAGGTCAGAAGACAAAAACCACTGGCCTTTAGAACATGGACAAAAAAAACACCTGGCATTACTTTTATTCTCAAGACACTTATCAATTAAGACAGTTGCTACTGAAAAATTTAACAAAGTTTTTGGCAGACTCTCAAGGCAGAAGAAGGCAAAATTGAAAACAGCAAAGGAGAAAAGGCTCTGACAAGTACCCCAGTCTTTTAATTGGGATCCCAAGAAGTAAGGGAAACCAGAAATAGCTCATCCATCAGAAAGAATAAAAACTGACTTTGCACCAACTCAATCCCTAAATGGATTAAGGTTATTTGGATGCTACTTATGTGGGGGGCCGGGGCCTGGTGCCAGGCTGAGACCCGGTGGAGCAATGTTCCCTGTTGACTTAGCCAACCCGGTGGTTCCCCCTCCCATTCCCCCACTTTCAAGGGCATACGAAAGCCTTGTCAAGGCTGAGAAAGTTAATTCCTGAAGCCTGTGGTCTGCAGGTGTTGGCAGTAATGCTACCTCCCTTTTTCTACCCCGAGTCAGATAGAAACAAACATGGGAATTGTGTTTTGCTAGCAATCTTATCAACAAGGTCTTGTTGTGACCCGTCTAGAAAACGCACAAGAAACACAGAACTAAATGTTTTGGTTGGCAGCGATTATGGGAAACCTGTTTATTCTTAGAATGGCCTGACCCATAAGAGTCTGGATATAAAAGATTGTGTACAGCAACAATAAAGCCATCACTTGGGCCATCAGCCCAGGGGACCCTCCTGTTCCCAAACTTTCTTCTCTCTCTTTTTTCTTGCATTCCCCTACCCTCAGGACCCTGACCTTGGTGTTTGTCGCGCCGGTCGCGACATACTTGTATGTCAGATATATAATAAAATCCTCTCTGGAGAAAAATAACATTACCCAGAACCTCAAATTATCTCTACAAATTTCTTACCAACAATGTTCACAAATAAAGCAGAAATAACAATGTATTTTAAAAGACCTGACCAAAAACCAAGGGGAAAAAATTGATAGTTGAAATAGATATATGAAATACAAATATGGACTTTAAAGTTACTATTATTAATATAGCTCAAGGAATTAAAAGGAGGAAAATATCAACATAGACTGAATATCAGACAAAAAATATTCTAAAAATAAAAAACTTAATGACTGAAATTAAGGAAGTTAAGAATTAATAAATTGGTTTAATTACAAATTCTGCATAACAAAGTGAGAATTACTGAACTAGGATTTAAATCAAATATGCAGACTGAAACATGGAGAAAAATATGGAAAATAAAGAAAAAATTACATAAGACAAGCACATGGCTATAATGTAAAAAATATATGTAGTAAGGTTATCAAAAGGAGGGAAGAAATAAAATGGAGCAGGACAAATATTTGAAGAGATATTGAAAATTTTCTAAAACTGACAACTGACATCAAGTCAGAAATTCAAGAAGTCCTGAAATCACAAGAAGCATAAATACTTAGGTACATAATAGTAAAATTGCATGAAAGAAAAGAAGAAAAGAAAATATGGGGGGGGGGTAGTGGAATGAATAAAATAAATATTTCTTTTTACTAAACAATGTCAGTAAAGGCTTCAGGCTGACTCCTCAAAATGAACTAAGGATGCCAAGAGAAAATAAGATAATATCTTCGAAGTGCTAAAATAAAATAATTCCACCAAGAATTCTATATCCAGAGACTATAATCTTAACAAATAAAACCAAAATAAAAATACTTTTAAAATTCACACATTCAAAGGAAATGCAAAAGGTGTTTTTAGAGGCAGCTTAGAGGAGTGGGAAATGATGAAAAAGAAAGAAAAAGTGGATATGTGAGTAAGCCTAAATGAATATTGACTTATAAAACAGTAATATATATGCAGTAAAAGCAGTAACTTAAATTAAATTTTAATATGTCAAGGATGCATTTTGAAATCTATACAGTAACCACTAAAAAAAAGAAAACATGCAAAAACAACACATTAGCAGAAAGAATATATAGAATTATTAATCTAAAAAAACTTGTAATCTTAAAGAAAGCCAAAAGGAGAGAAAAGGGAACATAGAACAGAAGGGACAAATATAGTAAGGTAGCATTTAAAACCTAATACATGAGACGTTACAGTTAATGTAATCAGACTAATACTCTAATTACAATTTTTTAATGTTTATTTATTCTTGAGAGAGAGGGGGACAGAGTGTGAGTGGGGGAGGGGCAGAGAGAGAGGGAGACACAGTATCCAAAACAGGCTCCAGGCTCTGAGCTGTCTGTAGAGAACCCGATGGGGGGCTTGAACTCATGAACCATGAGATCATGACCTGAACCAAAGTTGGATGCTGAACCAACTGACTGAGCCACCCAGGTGCCCCTAAATACTTTAATTAAAAGACAATTCTCAAATTGGATTCAACAAAAATGAAAACACCAAAAAAGAAAAAAAAAAAGAGAGATTCTGCTTTAAAGAGTCTCACCTTAAATATAAAAGGAGATATTAAAAAATAAAAGAGTGGAAAAGGATATAACAAGCAAACACTAACCAGAAAGAAAAGTAATGACTATAATAATATTAGAAAAATAATAAAGTAAGAAGCGTTATTAGGGATAATGATTTGCTCTACCAGAAAGCTATAATTCCAAATTTGCTTGTATCTAGAGCTGTAGCCTCTAATAATATAAAGGAAAAACTGCAAGTCTTAGAAGAAAGAAAGAAAGAAAGAAAGAAAGAAAGAAAGAAAGAAAGAAAGAAAGAAAGAAAGAAAGAAAGAATACACAGAGTGGGGGATTTAAAAAATTCTTTTTTGGTAATGGATACAAATGTAAACTAAAACTATCATTAAGGATATAGAATATCTGAACATAGTGAAATACACCTAGTTGCATATACAAAATATTGCATCCAACATTACGTGCTTTATAGATAATTAATTGTAATAAGAGGGTACCACAAGCAACTTAAATAACATATATGAAATTTCAAATGAAATCAATAAGTGTGTAGAAAATACAACATATTAAAATGATATAAGAAGAAATAGAAAGTCTGTAAAGTCCTATATATTTTAAAGAAATTAAGTTTTAATTAAACCTCTCTCAGATTAAGACAAAGGTGCTTGCCAACACTATTTCTATCTGAAAGCGTAATGGAGAATCTAGTAAGACCAATGAGGTAATGAAAATAAATCAAAGGCATAAATATTTGGGAACACTAATAAAACTTTTTGTTGGTAGAGGGCACAACTGTGTGTGTATAAAAATCAAACAAATTTGCAGACAAATTTTTAGAATGAATAATTTAGGGAAATGGTGGAGCACAAGACAAACATGTAAAAATCAACTATATTTCTATATGCCAGATACAAATTAAAAATGAAACTTTAGAAATTATACTATTTACAAGTGTATTAGAAAACATCAAAGACCTAGAAACAAATATACTGGAAGCTATAAAATAATATTACATGGAAAAACTATAAAAATTATTGAAAGAAACTTCAAAAAACTTAAATGGAGGGATAAACCAAATTTATGGGTTAAAAAGTACAATGGTGGTGGGGGGCACCTGGGTGTCTCATTCGGTTAAGCATCTGACTCTTGATTTTGGCTCAGGTCATGATCTCACGGGTTCAAGCCCTGCATCAGGCTCTGCACTGGCAGTGTGGAGCTTGCTTGGGATTCACTCTTTCTCCCTCTCTCTCTGCTCCTCCCCTGCTCTCTCTCTCTCTCCCTCTCTCTCTCTCTTTTTTAAACTTTTTAAAAAAGTATAATAGGGAATGATATCACAGAAAATGATAAGTAGGGAGCTTCAGGTATCCATTTTCCATAAAAGCAACTAAAGAGGTGGCAAAAATGGTCAAAATCATGGTTTTACAGGACTCTTGAATCTGGCCAAGAACTTAACAATAAGTGAAGGCTTAGGGAATAAAGAAGTAGCTGCATCTGGTAAGAAAATGCTGTGGCATTTTAAATTGTCCACCTACTATTCCTCCATTCCACACCAGTGGTGGCCATATGTCAGCAGTTTACATTCCAGATGAAGGTTGCTATTGCCAAAGGTAGCAATAGGATCTAATTTTCAAAGAATGTGTTTGTCTCTTGTGAACTGAGGTTGTCTGTTTGCTCCCTGAAGTATTTGCACAAGGACTAGCCTTTGTTTTGCCCTATTTGGAGTGTTTTTAGGGTTGAGATGCATCCCTTGTGACATTTGCTGGAAGCATTTAAAGGCAAATATACTGGGTACATTAGCCTGGGCCAACAGTTGGGACACCAGACAGACACAAAGTTGTAAAAGTAAATACATGGGGTAATAAGGATTTTTAAAGATCCCACATATACTGAGGAATTAAAAAAACTATCCATATGCTCAGAACTGGATGTATGCTCAGAAGTTATGAGAAGATCCACAACTTTCATGTCTGGCTGGACTTCAAGGTCCAAGCAAATGGGAAATGAATGCTAGGGCAGAGTTGTATATGGCCTGGCTGAGCATTGAAAGAGTATTCCAACACATAGCCAATCTGCAAAGACCAGTAGAGTAATTTTTCTTCTAATTTCTTTTCTTTTCTTTTTCTTTTCCTTTTTCTTTTCTTTTCTTTTCTTTTCTTTTCTTTTCTTTTCTTTTCTTTTCTTTTCTTTTCTTTTCCTTTTTTCTTTTCTTTTCTTTTTTCTTTTCCTTTCCTTTCCTTTCCTTTCCTTTCCTTTCCTTTCCTTTCCTTTCTCTTTGTCTCTTTCTCTTTCCTTTTCCTTCCTTCCTGCCTTCCTTCCTTCTTCCTTCCTTCCTTCTTTCCTTTCTGACATTTAAGGAATCTATCAAAACACTGTTGCCCATAAGCTAACAGAACACAGACTTCAGTGGTCACACATAACAAAGAATACAGATTTTACAAAAATAGTTGAGAAAAGTCACACACACACACACACACACACACACACACAACCTACAAAAGCAGCAACAGCAAACTTGAAGGAGAGGGGGAAATCTGATTTTGTCACATTATAATGTTCAAAATGTCCAGTCTTCAACAACAACAAAAAAACTATGAGTCATGCAAAACAAACATATATGGCCTATTCACAGGAAAAAAGAACAACAGAAACTGTCCATGAGAAATCTGGTCACTGTACTTATTAGACAAAACTTTAAATCAACTGTCTTAAATACGCTCAAAGAGATAAAGGAAAGCATGGACAAAGAACTAAAGGAAGTCAAGAGAATGGCATCTCACCAAATATAGTATCAATAAAAAGATAGAAATGGCAAAAAGAAACCAAATAGCAATTCTGGAGCTGAAAAGTACAATGATTTTGAGTTAAATGAAACTGAAACATCACATACCAAAACATATGGGATGAAGCAAAAACATTGTTCAAAGAGAAATTTATACTTGTAAATGCAGATATTAAAAAGATACCAAATCAGTAACTGAAACTTACACCTTTAGGAACTAGATAAAGAATAGCAAGATAAACCCAAAATTAGCAGAAAAACAGAATTATAAAGATTAGAGTGGAAGCAAACAAAACAGGGAATAGAAAACCAATATAGAAAATCAACAAAACGGGGGCATCTGGGTGGCTCAGTCCATTGAGCATCTGACTCTTGATTTTGGCTCAGGTCCTGATCCCAGGTTTATGGGATTGAGCCCTACCTTGGGCTCCATTCTGAGCATGCACCCTGCTTAAGACTCTCCCTCTGCCCATCTCCCCTGCTTGCATTCTCTCTCTCTCGCTCTCTCTAAAAAAAGAAAAACAAAAGAAAGAAAAGTAAAAAAAATCAACAAGACAGTTTTTTTCTTTGAAAAGCTCAACAAAGCTGCTGTTTAGTTAGATTGACCAAGAAATAAGAGAAGACTGAAATTACTAAAATCAGAAATGAATGTAGAGACATTACTACCAACCACAGAAATAAAAAGAAAACATTATAAGCAATTGTATGCTGATAAATTAGATAATCTAGATAAATGGAAAAATTCTAAGAAATATACAATAATCAAACAGACTCAAGAAGAAATAAAAATTTTGAATATACTATAATAAGAGACTGAATCAGTGATGACAAACCTCCCAACAAAGAAAAACCAAGGACCACATGGCTTCACTGGTTAATTCTATATTATATCATTTAAAGAGTTAATGCCAGTTCTTCTCAAACTCTTCCCAAAAATAGAAGTGGAAAAGACATTTTAATTCATTCTAAGAGGCCAAAATTATTCTGTTACCAAACCAGATAAAGACATCATACAAAAAGAAAACTATAGACCAATATCCCTTATGTATATAGATGAAAACATCCTCAAGAAAATATTAGCAACCCCAAATCTAGTAGAATATTAAGATGATACACCATAACCAAGTGGGATATATACCAGGAATGTGAGGATGGTTCAACATATGAAAATCAATCAATGTAATACATCACATTACTAGAATAAAGGAAAAATTATCACCTCAAATGATGCAGAAAAAGCACTTGACAAAATTCAGAAACAGCCAGCAAACTAAAAATAGAAGAGAACTTCTTCAACATGATAAAGGGCAAATCCACAGATAACATTAAACTCAATGGTAAGATTGAAAGCTTTCTCCCTAATATCAGAAACAAGAAAGGATGCCTTCTTTCACCACTTCTATTCATCATTGTACTGAGATTCCTCGCCAGAGAACTTAGGCAAGAAAAAGAAACGAATGGCATCCAAATTGGAAAGGAAGGAGCAAATCTATTTCTATTCATAGATGATATGATCTTATATAGGTAAAATCCTACAGAGTCTAAAAAACAAACCAACAAAAAAACAAACAACTATTAGAGCTAATAAATGAATTCAGAAAAGTTGCAGGATATAAATTACACACATAATAATCAGTTGTATTTCTATACCCTAGCAATGAACATTCTGAAGTGAAATGAAAACAGTTCCATTTACAATAGCATCAAAAAGAATAAAATACTTAGAAATAAATTTAACCAAGGAGATGTAAGACTTATAAATTGAAAGCTACAAAAGATTACTGAAAGAAGTTAAAGAACACCTAAATAAATGAAACTATGTCCTATGCTTATGGATTAGAAGACTTAATATGGCAATACTACCCAAAGTGATCTACAGATTCAGTGCAATCCACATCAAAATCTCAATGATTGTTTTAAATCAAAAGGCTGGTCAAAAAACTCCCAGAATTGTAAGGGACCCCAAATAGCCAAAACTATCTTGAAAAAATAAAACAAAATTGGAAGACTCAGACTTCTTGATTTCAAAATTCAGTACAAAGCTATCCTAACCAAAACAGTGTGGTACTAGAATAAGGACAGACATATAAATCAACAAAATAGAATTTTGAGCCCCCAAATAAACCCACACATCTATGGTTAATTTATTTTTGACAAGGATTCCAAGACCGCTCAACAAGGAAAGAAGAGTTTCTTCAACAACTAGTGCTGGAATAATTGGCTACCCATGTGCAAAAGAATGAATTTGAACCCTCCTCAAGCCATACACAAAAATTAACTCAACATAGATAGCAAATATAAATGTAAGAGTAGAACTATGAAAGTCTTGTAAAAAAAAAAAAACATAGGTGTAAGTCTTCAAGATGATGAATTTGACAACAGATTTTTAAACATGACATTGAAAGCATAAGCAAAGAAGAGGAGGAGGAGGAGGAGGAGGAAGAGGAGAAAGAAAGAAAGAGAAAGAAAGAAAGAAAGAAAGAAAGAAAGAAAGAAAGAAAGAAAGAAAGAAAATATAGATATATTAATTAAATTTCAAAACTGTGCACCAAAGGCCAAGATCAGAATAGTAAATATAACCTACAAAATGGGAGAAAATATTTGCAAATCATATGTCTGTCATCAGTTCTAGTATCTAGAACATTTAAAGAACTCTTACATGTCAGGAACAAAAAGAGAAACAGACTAATAAAAAAATTGAGCAAAGGCCTTAAACAGACATTTCTCCAAAGAAGATTGGCCAACAAATACAGCAAGGTATTCAACATTATTAGTTATTAGGAAAATGCAAACCAAAACCACAGTAAGATACCACTTCACATCCATTAGGATGGCTATAATTTAAAGAAAATGAAAGGAACAAGTGTTGGTGAGGACATGGAGAAACTGGAATCCTCATCCATCGCTGATGGTAATGTAAAATGGTGCACCTCCTGTGGAAAATGGTTTGGTGGTTTTCCCAAAAATTTAAATGTAGAATTAGA
Source organism: Neofelis nebulosa (assembly GCF_028018385.1). Classification (NCBI taxonomy): domain Eukaryota; kingdom Metazoa; phylum Chordata; class Mammalia; order Carnivora; family Felidae; genus Neofelis; species Neofelis nebulosa. Next base: position 32,177,980 of record NC_080796.1, read on the forward strand.
ATATGATCCAGTAGTTCTACTCCTAGATACATAACCAGGATAATTGAAAACAGGTATTCAAACAAAAACTTGCAAACATTCATAGCAGCAATATTTATAGTCACCAAAAAGTACAAAGAATCCAAATATTCATCAACAGATGAATTCATAAACAAAAGGTGGTATATCCATACCATAGAATAGTATCCAGCCATAAAAAGCATTGAAGAACTAATATATGGTAAAATATGTGTGAATCTTGAAAACATTATGCTAAGATGCCAGAAGTTAGCAGTTACATATTATATTATTCCATATGCGAAATATGCACAGTAGGTAAATCCATGAGGACAGAGAGTAAATTAACATTTGCTAGGGGCTGGCAGGAGGAAAGAATCCTAGAGCCATTTTTTGCTGGAAATGTATAAGGTGATGCTAATACTTTAATATAGAAATACAAGGGGCTAAGAAAAACCATGTCAATCTTAAAGAAGTAAAAGAAATTGGAGGATGTAATTCTACCATTTATTACTACTTGTCACAAATTTATAATAAAGATAGTGTTGTACCTGTGCAAGAATAGACAAATAGAAAAATGCAACCAAAGGTCCAGAAACAATCCTATGCAGATATGGACACTTGATTTATGACAGAATCTTTTCAATAAATGGTGCAAGTTAATTGGACATTCATATCTAAAACAAATAAAGCTTGATCCTTAAATCTCATATCAAACATAAAAATCAATACCAGTTGGACTGTAGATCTTAACATTAAAGGCAAAGCAAAGAAGCTCAGAAAAAAACAAACATGAATATCTCTATGACCTTGGAGTAAAAAAATCAATGAAATCAATTTTAATTGGATTATAATTAAGAGCTTCTGTTTGTTAGAGACACCACTGAGAGAGAGAATATGATCCTTGTAACACATGTGACTGCTAGGTGACTCATATATAGAATATATAAATAACTCATACTAATCAACTTAAAAAAAAGACAGAAACCAAATAGAAAAGTAGGCAAGAGACTTGAATAGGGATATTGTCACACACACACACACACACACACACACACACACACACACCATATCCAATTGAATTTTATTTATTTATTTTTCTTGGTGAGAAATATATTACCAGATATGCAGAACCAACAGATTAAGTTTATAAAGTTAATTCCTAAAACAAAGAAGAATATCATAATCTCTAGGTATAGTAGAAGCCTAACAAAAGCATTATTATTATTATTATTATTATTATTGTTTTGCCAAACATTAAATCAATTTGAATCTCTAAGAAATCTTTAAAAATATTACCTGAGTTTTGAAATGTTTGCTGAATCATCTCCCTTGAAATATATCACTGAGTACATTCTTGTAAATCCCCTCCCTATGCCTATTCCTTGAACAGCACCTACAAACTCTTCATTTTTTTTAAATATAATTTATTGTCAAATTGGTTTCCATACAACTCCCAGTGCTCATCCCAACAAGTGCCCTCCTTCATGCCCATCACCCCCATCACCCACTTTCCCCTCTCCCCCAGCCCCCATCAACCCTTTATTTGTTCTCAGTCCTTAAGAGTCTCTTACGGTTTGCCTCCCTCCCTCTCTGTAACGTTTTTTCCCCTTCCTCTCCCCCATGGTCTTCTGTTAAGTTTCTCAAGATCCACATATAAGTGAAAACATATGGATGGTATCTTTCTTTCTCTGCCTGACTTCCAACTGATCTTTGACAAAGCAGGAAAGAGTATCCAATGGAAAAAAGACAGCCTCTTTAACAAATAGTGCTGGGAGAACTGGACAGCAACATGCAGAAGAATGAAACTAGACCACTTTCTTACACCATTCACAAAAGTAAACTCAAAATGGATAAGGGGCCTGAATGTGAGACAGGGAACCATCAAAACCCTAGAGAAGGAAGCAAGCAACAACCTCTTGGATCTTAGCCACAGCAATTTCTTACTCGACACATCTCCAAAGGCAAGGGAATTAAAAGCAAAAATGAACGATTGGGACCTCATCAAGATAAAAACCTTCTGCACTGCAAAGGAAACAATCAACAAAACTAAAAGGCAGCCAACGGAATGGGAAAAGTTGTTTGCAAATGACATATCAGACAAAGGGCTAGTATCCAAAATCTATGAAGAACTCACCAAACTCCACACCTGAAAAACAAATAATCCAGTGAAGAAATGGGCAGAAAACATGAATAGACACTTCTCTAAAGAAGACATCCAGATGGCCACCAGGCATATGAAGAGATGCTCACTGTCACTCTTCATCAGGGAAATAGAAATCAAAACCACACTGAGATACCACCTCACACCAGTCAGAGTGGCTAAAATGAACAAATCAGGAGACTATAGATACTGGCGAGGATGTGGAGAAACGGGAACCCTCTTGCACTGTTGGTGGGAATGCAAACTTGTGCACTCTGGAAAACAGTGTGGAGGTTCCTCAAAAAATTAAAAATAGAACTACACTATGACCCAGCAATAGCACTGCTAGGAATCTACCCAAGGGATACAGGAGTGCTGATGCATAGGAGCACTTGTACCCCAATGTTTATAGAAGCACTTTCAACAATAGCCAAATTATGGAATGAGCCTAAATGTCCATCAACTGACGAATGCATAAAGAAGATGTGGTTTTTATATACAATGGAATACTACTTGGCAATGAGAAAGAATGATATCTGGTCATTTCCAACTGAATTTTAAATAAAAAGTCACTCAAAATTATTACTAAATAGGGAAATAAATGTTAAAACAAATGTTAAAACAATAAATGGGATATTACTACACACAAGAATAGCTAAGAATAAAAATTTAGTACATCAGATATTGGTGAAATTGTAGAACAACTAGAATTCTTATAACCTGTTGATATGAGCATAAATTTGTACAAACACTTTGCAAAAGTATTGGGAATTATTTACCAAAGTTGAATATATGCATATCTTATGACCCAGAAAATCTAGGTACATATTCAACAGAAATGTGTTCATATGTACATCAAATAAGATTCACAAAGATGTTCATATTAGCACCAAAAAAACTGAAACAATTCTCAAATATTCATCACTTTTGAATTAAATAAAAATAGTGTATTTATATATTAGAATAGTCTACAGCATGCATTCTTGATGGAAGATATTGTTCCTAACAGGGTGCAAATTAGTTTTTGAGGGTCAGAAAAATCTTACTTTTTTTATATATGACTGATACATAGTATACCTATGGCATCAAAATTCATGTCTAAAAAGTTCCTTGAAGGGGAGGATAATAATGAAAAAAAATATGGTGATGGTTACACAACTGCTTTGCATTACTGAAAGTAGTTAACAACTGCTGCACTCAACACGATTGAACTCACAAATATAATGTTGAGGTAAAAAAGCCAGCCACTGGAGTATATACAGTATGATTCAGTTTATATAAATATCAAAAAAGTATGTAAATTTAAAGCACCAGATAAAACTAAATTGCCATTTCCTTGGGAAAGAGGAAAGGATTAAAAATTGGGAGGTAACATAGAGGTGACCTTTGTTCAAAAGGGTAGTTGATGATCATTCTTCCTTTTCCTATTCTTCACAATTATTAGTAATTATTAAAAAAAATAGGCAAAGAGGGGCTAAGGAGAGAGAAAAAAACAGAGGCTAGGTGATTTGAAGTAGAAACTTTCTAATACCATATGGGGGGGGGGGGGACATGAGACCTTGGCTCTTCATTTCCTTCCATCAGGGAGAACAGAGTTGAGATATTGGGGTGGGGGGATGCTAATTAAATCAGGTCACAAGATCGTGTTAAATATAAGAATATTAAGATATGCACAGAATAAAGGTATATAAACTATGTACACAGGAGTGGAGGCTGGAGAAACACACTCAGAGTAGACATAGAAATTCCCCCTGTGACTACTGAGTTAACCAATCACATTAATATATCCTAAGCTGCTGGGCTAAGAATACTGCAGTAGATGCTGTAGTGTGCAGCTCAGAGCCCTTCCACCCCGTCTGAGTTGAAGCTCTCATTCTCCTAACCTGTGAATTTTGCCTGCTGATGGTGCACAGTTGAGGCCCTCAGCTGAAAGAGGAGCTGCTCCACCTAGGGTAGAGAGCCTTTCATGGGAGCAGTGAACCTAGCCAACATGTATTGACAGAAGCTAGGAGACAATGTATGGGAATAATACTGAGGGTGCTGGCTCACAGGTGACAAAATATAAAGTTGGTTAAGGGAGAGTTGATTAAGATGAGAGCATTATCTTAGGATATAGGATTTAAGAGGCTGGTAGGGATCCTGGGAGGCAAGGCAACATTGCTTGGCTCACTCTTAGAAGTTTGGGGAAAGCAATGGCTCACACTAAGTAAAATTTTTTTTAAATGTTTATTTATTTTAAGAAAGAGAGCATGAGTGTGAGAGTGGAAGAGAGGCAGAGAGAGAGGGAGAGAAAGAATCCCAAACATGGTGTTTGATTTCCTAAAAGATCATGACCTGAGCTGAAATCAAGACTTGAATGCTTTACCAAGGTGCCCCTTAGTAGAAATTCTAGTGGCCAAAACAAATAAGTGAGGAAGACATCAAATGGTTCTTAGAACCAAGCCTGCTACAGAAGATCAATTACATAAAAAGCCCACCAGCCAACAATGTGCCACAGAGGGCTCAATCCTTTTACTAAAGCCAAAGTAGGGGGGAAAAGCACTGATGAGAACAGCACTAGAATCACCAAGGAGCCTAATGGTGGCTTCCTATGATGAGAAAACATCCATTTTGAGTATCTGCCTAGGCATTTTGCAGTATGACAGCTCTGCTGACACCCAGATTCTGGACATTTAGATAAGGACCCAATAGAATTCTCAGCCCAAGTTCCACTTTGTTTTTCCCAGGGAATATTTTAAAATGGTCATTCAGGGCCAACAGACACATGAAAAGATGCTCAACATCACTCATCATCAGGGAAATACAAATCAAAACTACACTGAGATACCACCTCACACAGGTCAGAGTGGCTATAATTAACAACTCAGGAAACAACAGATGCTGGTGAGGATGTGGAGAAAGGGGAACCCCCTTGCACTGTTGGTGGGAATGTAAACTGGTACAGCTGCTCTGAAAAAACAGGAATTTATCCAAAGGATACAGAAGTGCTGACTCATAGGGGCACATGTACCCCAATGTTTATAGCAGCACTTTCAACAATAGCCAAATTATGAAAAAAGCCTAAATGTCCATCAAATGATGAATGGATAAAGAAGATGTGGTTTATATATACAATGGAATACTAGTTAGCAATGAGAAAGAATGAAATCCTGCCATTTGCAGCAACATGGATGGAACTGGTGAAATAAGTCAGTCAGAGAAAGACATCATATGTTTTCACTCACACGTGGAACTTGAGAAACTTAACAGAAGACCACGGGGGAAAGGAAAGGGAAAAAATAGTTACAAACAGGGAGGAAGGCAGACCATAAGAGACTTTTATATACAGAGAACAAACTGAGGGTTGATGGGTGGGGGTGGCAGGAGAGAGGGGGAAATGGGTGATGGGCTTTAAGGAGGGCACTTGCTGGGATGAGCACTGGGGTGTTGTATGTAAGCGATGAATCATGGGAATCTACCCCCAAAACCAAGAGCACATTAGCCAACTTGACAATAAATTATATTTTAAAAAATAAAAATAAAAATAAATAAAATGGCCATTCAGAATTGGGTCCATGAAAAATTAGTGACAGCTGCCCCAATCTCCTTATAAGTAATAGGTGTTTGCTACCCTATTCATGTTCTCTCTTCTGCTCACTGGTAAACTATGATGAAGAAATGCTTTTCCCCTGGCTCACTGCACCCTGTTTTGAGACTGAAAGTAATACATTTTGTGACTTTACTTCTTTTGTGTGACTGTATTAAAACTGTGCTTCCAATCAAAATGGACCTAGGGTTTTATCTTCCCCAAAGCAGGAGTTCAGATGCCAATGGAGCTACCTGTCAACCCTGTGGGTTTGTTTGTGCGTTGTTACTCAGTAGGTCATAGTCTGCATATTCTTAATGTACCAACTCTGGGTTTTCCAAAACATCTTTATCCATAGGTCAGGACTAACTATTACCAAATTGAGGTCTCTGATAGCAATGGAAATAAAATACCAAAATCATAGAGGTGAAGTGGAGGCACTTTACTACCAAAAGTAAGAAAGATGCTACTACTATAATCAATAAAGTCAGAGTTGGCAGCTAGGAGGACATGACTCTCAGAAAGCTGTGGATATGGTTAATAGAACATGGTGTTAAATAGATAGGCAACCAAACAATTTACTGCTTAATATATACAACCAAAAGATATCAAGGATAAATGACTGAGAGCAGTTGTACCAAAGAAAGCCACAATTCCTTGCTCAGTTTCTAAACCTGAGTCAATTTTCAGACCTGGAACACACTGACTGAAGAAAGTTCTCCATGAAGGAAAACCCTAGAACATTCTGGAAAATGAATTCTAATGATACTCCTAATCCCTCTCCAATGGGACATTTGGGAAATTACTACAGGAACTGGAAGGGAAATATCCAGTCATTTCAAGAACTATTGATAACAGTGTCCTAGTTAACACTGTTATCTGGATCTCCAGAATGTCATCATGGACCCCACTAGAGAAACCACTTATAAAGGTTAGGTAATAAATGGAGTCCTAGCCCAGGTCCAGCTCACAGTGGGTTCACTGGGCCTACACATACATTCAGTAGTCATTTTTCTAATCACTAAGTGTATACTGGGATGAAATTACTTGGTAGTTGGCAAGATCACCATATTATTTCCTTGGCCTAAAGAGTAAGAGCTATTATGGTGAGCAAGATAAGTAGAAGTCTCTGAAACTCCTTCCATGCCCCTAGTAAAGATGATACAAATCATATCACATTCTGGGGATAATGGCAGAGACTAGTCCAGCCTTAAAAAACTGAAGAGATGGCTTCATATCCTAAACAATTAAGTTATAAAATCAGAAGAAGATAGGTGTAAGTACCAAAAGGGAGGAAGAGCACAGATTCCAGGTAGGAGAAGGGGGACTTCTCCCTGCTCCCAGAAGTACTGCCCTAAACTCTGTGCTGAAGCACCACCTGAGGAGAAGAGTATCCCCATGAAGGACAACTTGGATTGGAGAATTCAGAACACAAGCAGGATAAGGAGGGCATCCACACAAAGGGAGGTCCAACATAGGGAGTCCAACTTGGTTGAGAAGGGTGCCCAGCTGGGGCACAAAGGAGCAGACTAGCATGAGGTGTGGAATCTTGAACAGAATGAGGATGTGAATCCCATTAAGTGTGGTCTAGCATAGGGTGTCAGAACCTGAGTAGGTTGAGGATGTCCATGTTAGGGGGTCGCCTGGTGTGGAGTGACAAAGTCCAAATAAGATGAGGAGAGAGTCTACACATGAAATGGGTGCAGCCTGGTATGGAGGGTATCAATGCCCAAGAAAAATAAAGAAGACATCCCCATGGAAGGAGGATAACCAGGTTTGGGGAGTCAGAGCTCCAAGGGCAAGGAGGAGTGGCCACATGTAGCAGCATCCTGGAACAGGTCACCAGAACGGAATGAGGCATTTCCCCATGAAGAAGCATCCTAAACATGGTGTTGGAATTCAAACAAGGTGAGAAGGGTGTCATGCATGGAAAGGACTTGGTATAATGTGTTGAAGACAAGGCATTAGTTACATAAAAGGAATTAATCAATAAGTAAATTCATTTAGGAAACTGGGAATTCATTTTCTCATTGTCAGAGAGGTGAAAGAATGGAAAAGGAGGAGAAATAGAATGAACTCAGTTGTGTTGGATTATATTGGAGATATTGGTGGGATTTAATGGCTTTCGATATATATATAAATATGGAAAATATAGCTATAAATGTCCCTGTGTACACATACACACATACATACAAACATAAATGTCCTTTAGTTCTGTCTGTTGAGAAAACCTGATTGCAGTGATCCCAATAGCAATGAACTAACCTAATCCCTGTATCTTGGCTTCTAAAATACCATTCTCTAAGAGAAGGAACTACACTCTTTGGAGAAATAGCTGATTCTAGGACTAGAGTACAGAGAGTACAAAATGAGCTTGGAACAGAAATTTCATATAAGACAGCAAGAAAATGTGCAGTGACATGTCAAAAAGAGATAGAAGCAGCTTTGAATGGAATGCTACTGACCAAAAAGGAGACAATTTGAAATAAGTATCAAAATAAGTATCTATAATAATAGATTAAAACCCATGAAATAATATCAGTAAACACTGAGTATCTCTATTATCTATTTATCTATTATCTATCATTTATATATCTAAGTGAATAAATTAAAAGCATGATAAAGAATGGGATATTTACATAATTTCAAAGTACCATCTACTCCCTTCCCCCATATAATAATTATTAATTACAAAGGGAAAAATTAATTTATAATGGAAAATCCTGGAAGGCACCATATAACTAACTGATCAAAGGAAACATTACCAGTAATGGAACAATTGCACAATTGTGTACCACCTACTGCAATGATATTTCTGAATAACCTGAATGTATAATCCAAGTTTAAACATGAGAAAACATCAGACAAATACATTGAAAGACATCTATAAAAATAACCTTGCAATATTCAAAAGTGTCAAGGATATAAAAGCCAGAAAATTTGAGGCACTCTTCCAAACTGAAGGATAATAAGGAGACATTTGTTGAAACTTCAACACAGCTTGAAAATTAAATGGTAGTAATGTATCCGTGTTAATTTCCTGGCTCTTTTTAAGTTCACAGTCCTGAGGCATAGCCTTACTAAAATACTGACATCTAGGACTATAGAATGCTTGCCTTCCCCTCACACCTCACCTCCACATTACTAAAGTCCCATTTACAGCATTTCCTTTTGCCTGGTATATCATGTCCTGCTATTAGGGGGAAAAAAAATGAGTCATACCAAAAGGAAAAAAACCCCACAATTTAAAGAGAAGAGCAAACATAAGAACCAAACATGGCAGGGTTTTGGCATTATCAGGAATTTAAAACAACTATGACAAATAAGATAATGTCTCTAATAGATAAAGTAGACTACATGCAAGAACAGATGGGCAAAGTAAGCAGAGAGTTGGAAACTTCCAAAAAAACAACCAAAAGAAATGCTAGAGAGCAAAAACATGTGACAGAAATTAAGAATGCCTATGATGGGCTCATTAATAGATTAGAAACAGATGAACAAAGATCTCTGTGCTTAATGATATCTAAATAGATACCTTTAAAACTTAAAAGCAAAGAACACAAAGAGACTGAAAAAAACATCCAAGAACTGTGTGAGAACTACACAGAAGATGTAACATACATGTAATGTGAATACTAGAATGAGAAAAAAGAGATAAAGACAAAAAGTAGAAGACAAAAATAAGAACAAAGAACAAGGACAACAAATAGAAAACAATAACAAATATAGTAGATATTAAAGTGGCTATATCAATAATCACTTTGAATGTCAATGGTCTAAATGCGTCAAGTAAAAGATTGTAACTGGTAAAAAAACAAGACCCAACTCTATGTTATTTACAGGAAACACATCTAAAATATAAAAACAGGGCAGGGAGAAGATGGTGGCGTAGGAGGACGCTGGGCTCACTGCGTCCTGCTGATCACTTAGATTCCACCCATACCTGCCTAAATAACCCAGAACACCTTCAGAAGACTAGCAGAACGGAGTCTCCAGAGCCAAGCGTAGGTCCACGGAAGAGGGTAGGAAGGGCGGAGAGGCGGTGCGCGCTACACGGACTGGCGGCAGGGAGCCCGGGCGGAGGGGCGGCCCTCCGGCCAAGCAGAGGCCCTGAGTCTGTCTTGCAAAAGCGGAGGAGCCAGACGGAGTATGTTCAGACAGCGAGTGGGACTTGACATCTGGAAAGTTATAAGTTAACAGCTCTGCTCAGAGAACGGGAAATCTGGAGGATAATGGGAGGGAGAGTTGTTGAACCCTGGACGACAGAGCTCAGCTTGGCGGGGAACAAATGCACTCACCAGTGCCATCTCCCTCGCCCATTCCCCAGCCAAAATCCCAAAGGGAACCAGTTCCTGCCAGGGAACTTGCTTGCACCGCGCAAACACCCAACGCTGTGCTTCTGCGGATTCATCCCTCCTGCAGCAGATCTGACTCCCTCCTGGTGCCACAGGGCCCCTCCTGAAGCGGATCACCGAAGGATAAGCGAGCTGAGCCTGCCCCTCCCGGCCTGTGCACCTTGCCCATACACCCCAGCTAATACGCCAGATCCCCAGCACCACAAGCCTGGCAGTGTGCAAGTAGCCCAGACAGGCCAGCCACCCCACAGTGAATCCCGCCCCTAGGAGAGGGGAAGAGAAGGCACACCAGTCTGACTGTGGCCCCAGCGGGGGGCTGGGGGCAGACATCAGGTCTGACTGCGGCCCCGCCCACCAACGCAAGTTATTCAAGACAGCACAGGGGAAGTGCCCCCAGTCCCACACCACTCCAGGGACTATCCAAAAGGACAAAACAGTAGAATTCCCCTCAGAAAAACGTCCAGGAAATAACGACATCTAACGAACTGATCAAAAAGGATTTAAACAATATTACAGAAAGTGAATTTAGAATAATAGTCATAAAATTAATCGCTGGGCTTGAAAACAGTATAGAGGACAGCAGAGAATCTATTGCTACAGAGATCAAGGGACTAAGGAACAGCCAGGAGGACTTAAAAAATGCTATAAATGAACTGCAAAATAAAATGGAGACGACCACAGCTCGGATTGAAGCGGCAGAGGAGAGAATAGGTGAACTAGAAGATAAAATTATGGAAAAAGAGGAAGCTGAGAAAAAGATAAAAAAATCCAGGAGTATGAGGGGAAAATTAGAGAACTAAGTGATGCACTAAAGAGAAATAATATATGCATAAGTGGTATTCCAGAGGAGGAAGAGAGAGGGAAAGGTGTTGAAGGGGTACTTGAAGAAATAATAGCTGAGAACTTCCCTGATCTGGGGGAGGAAAAAGACATTGAAATCCCAGAGGCACAGAGAACTCCCTTCAGACATAACTTGAATCAATCTTCTGCATGACATATCATAGTGAAACTGGCAAAATACAAGGATAAAGAGAAAATTCTGAAAGCAACTAGGGATAAACATGCTCTAACATATAAAGGGAGACCTATAAGACTTGTGACCGATCTCTCACTGAAACTTGGCAGGCCAGAAAGGAATGGCAGGAAATCTTTAATGTGATGTACAGGAAAAAAATGCAGCCGAGAATCCTCTATCCAGCAAGCTTGTCATTCAGAATAGAGGGAGAGATAAAGGTCTTCCCAAACAAACAAAAACTGAAGGAATTCATCACCACTAAACAGCCCTACAAGAGATGCTAAGGGGGATCCTGTGAGACAAAGTACCAGAGACATCACTACAAGCATGAAACCTACTGACATTACAATGACTCTAAACCCATATCTTTCTATAATAACACTGAATGTAAATGGACTAAATGTGCCAACCAAAAGACATAGGGTATCAGAATGGATAAAAAAAAACAAGACCCATCTATTTGCTGTCTGCAAGAGACTCATTTTAGACCTGAGGACACCTTCAGATTGAAAGTGAGGGGATGGAGAACTAACTATCAGGCTACTGGAAATCAAAAGAAAGCTGGAGTAGCCACACTTATATCAGACAAACTAGACTTTAAATTAAAGGCTGTAACAAGAGATGAAGAAGGGCATTATATAATAATTACAGGGTCTATCCATCAAGAAGAACTAACAATTATAAATGTCAATGTGCCAAATACGGGAGCCCCCAAATATATAAAACAATTAATCACAAACATAAGCAACCTTATGGATAAGAAGGTGGTAATTGCAGGGGACTTTAACACTCCACTTACAACAATGGATAGATCATCTAGACACAGGATCAATAAAGAAACAAGGCCCTGAATGATGCATTGGATCAGATGGACTTGACAGATATATTTAGAACTCTGCATCCCAAAGCAACAGAATATACTTTCTTCTCGAGTGCACATGGAACATTCTCCAAGATAGATCACATACTGTGATAAGTATACAAGTATTCATAAGTATAAAAGAATTGAGATCATACCATGCACATTTGCAGACTGCAATGCTATGAAGCTTGAAATCAACCACAGGAAAAAGTCTGGAAAACCTCCAAAACCATGGAGGTTAAAGAACACCCTACTAAAGAATGAATGGGTTAACCAGGCAATTAGAGAAGAAATTCAAAAATATATGGAAACAAACGAAAATGAAAATACAACAATCCAAACGCTTTGGGATGCAGCGAAGGCAGTCCTGAGAGGAAAATACATTGCAATCCAGGCCTATCTCAAGAAACAAGAAAAATCCCAGATACAAAATCTAACAGCACACCTAAAGGAAATAGAAGCAGAGCAGCAAAGACACCCCAAACCCAGCATAAGAAGAGATAATAAATATCAGAGGAGAAATAAACAATATAGAATCTAAAAAAACGGTAGAGCAGATCAATGAAACCAAGAGTTGGTTTTTTGAAAAGTAAACAAAATTGATAACCCTCTAGCCAGGCTTCTCAAAAAGAAAAGGGAGATGACCCAAATAGATAAAATCATGAATGAAAATGGAATTATTACAACCAATTCCTCAGAGATACAAGCAATTATCAGGGAATACTATGAAAAATTATATGCCAACAAACTGGGCAACCTGGAAGAAATGGACAAATTCCTAAGCACCCACACACTCCCAAAACTCAATCAGGAGGAAATAGAAAGCTTGAACAGACCCATAACCAGTGAAGAAATTGAATCATTTATCAAAAATCTCCCAACAAATAGGAGTCCGGGACCAGATGATTTCCCAAGAGAGTTCTACCAGATGTTTAAAGCAGGATAGAAGGATAGGAAATACCTATCCTTCTCAAGCTATTCCAAAAAATAGAAAAGGAAGGAAAACTTCCAGACTCATTCTATGAAGCCAGTATTACTTTGATTCCTAAACCAGAGACCCAGTAAAAAAAGAGACTACAGGCCAATATTTCTGATGAATATGGATGCAAAATTCTCAATAAGATACTAGCAAATCAAATTCAACAGCATATAAAAAGAATTATTCACCATGATCAAGTGGGATTCATTCCTGGGCTGCGGGTCTGGTTCAACATTCGCAAATCAATCAATGTGATACATCACGTTAATAAAAGAAAACATAAGAACTATATGATCCTGTCAATCGATGCAGAAAAGCATTTGACAAAATACAGCAACATTTCTTAATAAAACCCCTTGAGAGTATGGAAACCAATTTAAATTAAAAAAAAATAAATAAATATTAAAAGAAAAAAAATAAAACCCCTTGAGAAACTCAGGATAGAAGGAACATACTTAAACATCATAAAGCCATTTATGAAAATCCCACAGCTAATATCATCCTCAATGGGGAAAAACTGAGAGCTTTTTCCCTGAGATCAGGAACACAACAGGGATGTCCACTCTCACCGCTGTTGTTTAACACAGTATTAGAAGTTCTAGCATCAGCAATCAGACAACAAAAGGAAATCAAAGGCATAAAAATTGGCAAAGATGAAGTTAAGCTTTCACTTTTTGCAGATGACATGATATTATACATGGAAAACCCGATAGACTCCACCAAAAGTCTGCTAGAACTGATACATGAATTGAGCAAAGTCGCAAGATACAAAATCAATGTACAGAAATCAGTTGCATTCTTATACACTAATAATGAAGCAACAGAAAGACAAATAAAGAAACTGATCCCATTCACAATTGCACCAAGAATCATAAAATACCTAGGAATAAACCTAACCAAAGATGTAAAAGATCTGTATGCTGAAAACTATAGAAAGCTTATGAAGGAAATTGAAGAAGATATAAAGAAATGGAAAAACATTCCATTCTCATAGATTGGAAGAATAAATATTGTTAAAATGTCAATACTACCCAAAGCTATCTACACATTCAATGCAATCCCAATCAAAATTGCACCAGTATTCTTCTCAAAGCTAAAACAAGCAATCCTAAAATTTGTTTTTTTTTTACAGTTGAGTTTTTAAACCTAGATTTATTTTTTTTCAATATATGAAATTTATTGGCAAATTGGTTTCCATACAACACCCAGTGCTCATCCCAAAAGGTGCCGTCCTCAATACCCATCACTCACCCTCCCCTCCCTCCCACCCCCCATCAACCCTCAGTTTGTTCTCAGTTTTTAAAAGTCTCTTATGCTTTGGCTCTCTCCCACTCTAACCTCTGTCTCTTTTTTTTTTTCCTTCCCCTCCCCCATGGGTTTCTGTTAAGTTTCTCAGGATCCACATAAGAGTGAAAACATATGGTATCTGTCTTTCTCTGTATGGCTTATTTCACTTAGCATCACACTCTCCAGTTCCATCCACGTTGCTACAAAGGGCCATATTTCATTCTTTCTCATTGCCACATAGTACTCCATTGTGTATATAAACCACAATTTCTTTATCCATTCATCAGTTGATGGACATTTAGGCTCTTTCCACAATTTGGCTATTGTAGAACAAGCAATCCTAAAATTTGTATGGAACCACAAAAGACCCCAAATAGCCAAAGTAAGCTACCCAAAGACCAAAGCAGGAGGCATCACAATCCCAGACTTTAGCCTCTACTACAAAGCTGTAATCATCAAGACAGCATAGTATTGGCACAAAAACAGACACATAGACCAACGGAATAGAATAGAAACCCCAGGACTAGACCCACAAAAGTATAGCCAACTAATCTTTGACAAAGCAGGAAAGAACATCCAATGGAAAAAAGACAGTCTCTTTAACAAATGGTGCTGGGAGAACTGGACAGCAACATGCAGAAGGTTGAAACTAGACCACTTTCTCACACCATTCACAAAAATGAACTCAAAATGGATAAAGGACCTGAATGTGAGACAGGAAACCATCAAAACCCTAGAAGAGAAAGCAGGAAAAGGCCTCTCTGGCCTCAGCTGTAGCAATTTCTTACTTGACACATCCCCAAAGGCAAGGGAATTAAAAGCAAAAATGAACGATTGGGACCTCATGAAGATAAAAGGCTTCTGCACTGCAAGGGAAACAACAAACAAAACTAAAAGGCAACCAACAGAATAGGAAAAGATATTTGCAAATGACATATCAGACAAAGGGCTAGTATCCAAAATCTATGAAGAACTCAACAAACTCCACACCTGAAAAACAAATAATCCAGTGAAGAAATGGGCAGAAAACATGAATAGACACTTCTCTAAAGAAGACGTCCTGATGGCCAACAGGCACATGAAGAGATGCTCAACATCGCTCCTCATCAGGGAAATACAAATCAAAACCACACTCAGATATCACCTCCAGTCAGAGTGGAGTGATTTGGCCAGTCAGAGTGGCCAAAATGAACAAATCAGGAGACCATAGATGCTGGAGAGGATGTGGAGAAACGGGAACCCTCTTGCACTGTTGGTGGGAATGCAAAGTGGTGCAGCCACTCTGGAAAACAGTGTGGAGGTTCCTCAAAAAATTAAAAATAGACCTACCCTTTGACCCAGCAATAGCACTGCTAGGAATTTACCCAAGGGATACAGGAGTACTGATGCATAGGAGCTCTTGTACCCCAATGTTTATAGCAGCACACTCAACAATAGCCAAATTATGGAAAGAGCCTAAATGTCCACCAACTGATGAATGGATAAAGAAATTGTGGTTTATATACACAATGGAGTACTACGTGGCAATGAGAAAGAATGAAATATGGCCCTTTGTAGCAACGTGGATGGAACTGGAGAGTGTGATGCTAAGTGAAATAAGCCATACAGAGAAAGACAGATACCATATGTTTTCACTCTTATGTGGATCCTGAGAAACTTAACAGAAGAACATGGGGGAGGGGAAGGAATAAAAAAAAAAAAAAAAAGCTTAGAGTGGGAGAGAGCCAAAGCATAAGAGACTCTTAAAAACTGAGAACAGGACAGCAACATGCAGAAGGTTGAAACTAGACCACTTTCTCACACCATTCACAAAAATAAACTCAAAATGGATAAAGGACCTGAATGTGAGACAGGAAACCATCAAAACCTTAGAGGAGAAAGCAGGAAAAGACCTCTCTGACCTCAGCCGTAGCAATCTCTTACTCAGCACATCCCCAAAGGCAAGGGAATTAAAAGCAAAAGTGAATTACTGGGACCTTATGAAGATAAAAAGCTTCTGCACAGCAAAGGAAACAACCAACAAAACTAAAAGGCAACCAACGGAATGGGAAAAGATATTTGCAAATGACATATCGGACAAAGGGCTAGTATCCAAAATCTATAAAGAGCTCATCAAACTCCACACCCGAAAAACAAATAACCCAGTGAAGAAATGGGCAGAAAACATGAATAGACACTTCTCTAAAGAAGACATCCGGATGGCCAACAGGCACATGAAAAGATGTTCAACGTCGCTCCTCATCAGGGAAATACAAATCAAAACCACACTCAGATATCACCTCACGCCAGTCAGAGTGGCCAAAATGAAGAAATCAGGAGACTATAGATGCTGGAGAGGATGTGGAGAAACGGGAACCCTCTTGCACTGTTGGTGGGAATGCAAATTGGTGCAGCCGCTCTGGAAAGCAGTGTGGAGGTTCCTCAGAAAATTAAAAATAGACCTACCCTGTGACCCAGCAATAGCACTGCTAGGAATTTATCCAAGGGATACAGGAGTACTGATGCATAGGGGCACTTGTACCCCAATGTTTATAGCAGCACTCTCAACAATAGCCAAATTATGGAAAGAGCCTAAATGTCCATCAACTGATGAATGAATAAAGAAATTGTGGTTTATATACACAATGGAATACTACGTGGCAATGAGAAAAAATGAAATATGTCCTTTTGTAGCAACGTGGATGGAACTGGAGAGTGTGATGCTAAATGAAATAAGCCATACAGAGAAAGACAGATATCATATGGTTTCACTCTTATGTGGATCCTGAGAAACGTAACAGAAACCCATGGGGGAGGGGAAGGAAAAAAAAAAAAAAAAAGAGGTTAGAGTGGGAGAGAGCCAAAGCATACGAGACTGTTAAAAACTGAGAACAAACTGAGGGTTGAGGGGGGTAGGAGGGAGGGCAGGGTGGGTGATGGGTATTGAGGAGGGCACCTTTTGGGATGAGCACTGGGTGTTGTATGGAAACCAATTTGACAGTAAATTTCATATATTAATTAATTAATTAATTAATTAAAATTTAAAAAATAAATTTAAAAAAAATGAAAAAAAAAGGAGACATAAAAAAAAAAATAACATGCTAATGAGACATGCCATGCATGACAAAGCAAAAAAAAACAAAACAAAACTGAGAACAAAATGAGGGTTGATGGGGGTGGGAGGGAGGGGAGGGTGGGTGATGGGTATTGAGGAGGGCACCTTTTGGGATGAGCACTGGGTGTTGTATGGAAACCAATTTGACAATAAATTTCAAAAAATAAATTAAATTAAATTAAATTAAATTAAATTAAATTAAATTAAATTAAATATAAAAACATAGATTGTATGTAAATGGATGGAGAAAATATACCATGCTAATATTAATCAAAAGAAAGCAGGAGTAGCTATATTAATTTCAAACAGAGTAGACTTCAAGAAAAAGAATGCTATCGGGGCGCCTGGGTGGCACAGTCGGTTAAGCGTCCGACTTCAGCCAGGTCACGATCTCGCGGTCCGTGAGTTCGAGCCCCGCGTCAGGCTCTGGGCTGATGGCTCGGAGCCTGGAGCCTGTTTCCGATTCTGTGTCTCCCTCTCTCTCTGCCCCTCTCCCGCCCGTTCATGCTCTGTCTCTCTCTGTCCCAAAAATAAATAAAAAACATTAAAAAAATTTTTTAAAAAAAAAAAAAAAGAAAAAGAATGCTATCGAGGATAAAGAAGGGCATTCCATAAGGATAAAAGAGTCAATTCTCTAAGAAGACATAACAATCCTTAACGTGTATGCACCTAACAACAGAGCATCAAACTACATGAACAAAACCTGGTAAAACTTCAAGAAGAGATTTATAACTGTACTATCATACATAGAGACTTCAACACCCCTCTATCAGAAATAGACAAATACAGAAGGCAGAAAATCAGCAATGACATAGTTGAACTGAACAACACCATCAATCAACTGGATATAATTTACATCTATAGATACATCCAACAGCTGACTGTACATACTGCAAAAGCCCACATGGAACATTCACCAGAATAGATAACTTTCTGGGCCATAAGACACATCTTAAAAATTTAATAGAAATTATACAACATCTGCTTTCATACCACAATGGAATTAAGCTAGAAATCAATAACAGAAAGATAACTGGAAAATCTCAAAATACATGGAAATTAAACAACATACTAATAACACATAAGTCAAAGAAGAAATCTCAAGAAAAATTAAGCAATCCCTATCAAAATAACACCAGCATTCTTCACAGAGCTAGAACAAACAATCCTAAAATTTGTATGGAACCAGAAAAGACCCCGAATAGCCAAAGCAATGTTGAAAAAGAAAACAATAGCTGGAGGCATCACAATCCTGGACTTCAAGCTGTATTACAAAGCTGTAATCATGAAGACAGTATGGTACTGGCACAAGAAGAGACACTCAGATCAATGGAACAGAATAGAATTCAGAAATAGACTCACAAACGTATGGTCAACTAATCTTTGACAAAGCAGGAAACAACATCCAATGGAATAAAGACAGTATCTTCAGCAAGTGCTGGGAAAATTGGACAGCAGAAAAAGGAATCTTACACCATACACAAAAATAAACTCAAAATGGAGGAAAGACCTAAGTGTAAGACAGGAAGCCATCAAAATCCTCGAGGAGAAAACAGGCAAAAACCTCTTTGACCTTGGCTGCAACAACTTCTTACTCAACAATTCTCCAGAGGGAAGGAAAACAAAAGCAAAAATGAATTCCTGGGACTTCATCAAAATAAAAAGCCTCTGCACAGCGAAGGAAACAATTAGCAAAACTAAAAGGCAACTGACAGAATGGGGGAAGATATTTGCAAACGACATATCAGATAAAGGGTTAATATCCAAAACACATAAAGAACTTATCAAAGTCAACACCCAAAAAATAAATAATCCAGTGAAGAAATGGGCAAAAGACATGAAGAGATACTTGTCCAAAGAAGACATCCAGATGGCCAACTGACCTATGAAAAAATGCTCAACATCACTCATCATCAGGGAAACACAAATCAAAACCACAAGGAGATACCACCTCACACTGGTCAGAATGGCTAACATGAACAACTCAGGCAACAACAGATGTTGGTGAGGATGCAGAGAAAGAGTATCGCTTTTGCACTGCTGGTGGGAATGCAAACTGGTGCAACCACTCTGTAAAACAGAATGGAGGTTCCTCAAAAAATTAAAAATAGAACTTACCCTATGACCCAGCAATAGCACTGCTAGGTATTTATCCAAGGGATACAGATGTGCTGTTTTGAAAGTGCACATGCACCCCAATGTGTATAGCAATGCTATCAACAATAGCCAAAGTATGGAAAGAGCCCAAATGTCCATCGATGGATGAATGGATAAAGATGTGGTGTGTGTTTATATATATATATATATATATATATATATATATATATATATATATACATATACAATGGACTATTACTTGGCATTCAAAAAAAATGAAAACTTGCCATTTGCAACTATATGGATGGAACTAGAAGGTATCATACTAAGCGAAATTAGTCAGAGAAAGACAAATACCATATGGCTTCACTCATATGAGGACTTTAAGATACAAAACAGATGAACATAAGGGAAAGGAAGCAAAAATAATACAAAAACAGGGAGGGGGACAAAACATAAGAGACCCTTAAATATGGAGAACAAATAGAGGGTTGCTGGAGGGGTTATGGGAGGGGGGATGGGCTAAATGGGTAAGGGGCATTAAGGAATCAACTCCTGAAATCATTGTTGCACTATATTCTAACTAACTTGGATGTAAATTAAAAAAAATAAATAAAAAAAACCCCACTTCATTGCTAAGAAATTGCTAACCATAAAAAAATGCTAATCATCATCACAGCTTTCAGTGAGTGGTAATCTTTTTGCTGGTAGAGGGTCTTGCCTTGATGTTGATGGCTGCTGACAGATCACAGTGGTTGTTGCTGAAGGTTGGGATAACTGTAGTAATTTCTTAAAATAAGACAACAGTGAAGTTTGCCACATTGATTGACTCTTCCTTTCACAATTGCCCTGTAGCATGCAATGGTGTTTGGTAGCATTTTACCCACAAAACTTCTTCCAAAACTCGAGTCAATCCTCTCAAACCCTACCACTGCTTTACCAACTAAGTTTATGTAATATTCTAAATCCTTTGTTGTCATTTCAACAATCTTCACAGCATCTTTGCCAGAAGTAGATTCCATCTCAAGAAACAACTTTCTTTGCTCATCTATAAGAAGCAACTCTTCATCCATTCCAGTTTTATCACAAGATTGTAGCAATTCAGTCGTATCTTCAGACTCCACTCCTGTTTCTAGTTCTATTGCTGTTTCTACCCCATCTGCAGTTATTTCCTCCACTGAAGCTTGAACCCCTCCCTCAAAGTCATCTATGGGAACTTGAATCAACTTCTACTAAACTTCTGTTAATGTTGATATTTGGACCTCTTCTCATGAATCACAAATATTCTAAATGGTACTAGAATGGTGAATACTTTCCTGAAGGTTTTCAAATTATTTTGTCCAAATCCATTAGAGGAATCACTATGTAGGGCAGCTGGAGCCTTAAGAAATGCATTTCTTAAATAATAATACTTGAAAGTCAAAATTATGCCTTGATCCATGGGCTACAGGATGGATGGTGTGTTAGCAGGCATAAAAACAGAATTAATGTTGTACATCTCCATCAGAGCTATTGGGTGACCAGATGCATTCTCAATGAGCAGTAATATTTTGAAAGGAATCTTTATCAAATCAGTAGGTCTCAATAAAGGGCTTAAAATGGTCAGTAAAACCGGGGCGCCTGGGTGGCTCAATTGGTTAAGTGCCCAACTTTGGCTCAGGTCATTATCTCGCGGTTTCTGGGTTCGAGCCCCACGTTAGGCTCTGTGCTGACAGCTTGGACCACGTAGCCTGCTTCGGTTTCTGTGTCTTCCTCTCTCTCTGACCCTCCCCCAGTCATGCTCTGTCTCTCTCTCTCTCTCTCTCTGTCTCTCTCTCTCTCTCAAAAATAAACATTAAAAACATTTTTTAAAGAGTCAGTAAATCATGGGGCGCCTGGGTGGCTCAGTAGGTAAGTGTCTGACTTCAGCTCAGGTCATGATCTCACAGTTCATGAGTTCAAGCCCCTCATTGGGCTCTGAGCTGTCAGCACAGCTGGCTTCAGATTCTGTGTGTGTGTGTCTCTCTCTGCTCCTCCCCCACTCACACTCTGTCTCTCTCTCAAAAAATAAACATTAAAAAAATTTAAAAATACTTTTATTTTGTTATAAACATGTTATAAACAGAAGTGCTATTATCCAGCCTTTGTTGTTCTATTTATGGAGCATAGGCAGAGTAGACTTAGCATAATTCTTAAGAGCCCTACACTTAAAGGTAAGAAAGGTAAATGAGCATTGGCTTCAACTTACAGTCACCAGCTGCATTAGCCCCTAAAAAGAGTCAGCTGTCTGTTGAAGGTTTGAAGCCAGGCCTTGAGTTCTTTCCAGCAGTGAAAAGTTTTAAATGGCATCTTCTTCCAATATAAGATTGTTTGTGCTACATTGAGAATCTGTTGTTTAGTGTAGCCACCTTCTTGAATTATCTTAGCTAGATTTGGATAATTTGCTGTGGTCCTATATCAGTACTTGCTGTTTCACCGTGCACTTATGTTATGGAGATGGCTTCTTTCCTCAAACCTCATGAACCAACCTCTGCTAGCTTCAAACTTTTCTTCTGCAGCTTCCTCACCTCTCTCAGACTGCATAGAATTGAAGAGGCTTAGGACCTTGCTCTGGATTAGGCTTTGGCTTAAGGGAAGGTTATGTATGGTTTGGTCTTCTATCCAGACCATCAAAAGTTTCTCCATATCAGCGGTAAAGCTATTTTGCTTTCTTATCATTCACGTGTTCACTGTTGTAGCACTTTCTTTTTTTTAAATTTTTTTCAACGTTTTTTATTTATTTTTGGGACAGAGAGAGACAGAGCATGAACGGGGGAGGGGCAGAGAGAGAGGGAGACACAGAATCGGAAACAGGCTCCAGGCTCCGAGCCATCAGCCCAGAGCCTGACGCGGGGCTCGAACTCACGGACCGCGAGATCGTGACCTGGCTGAAGTCGGACGCTTAACCGACTGCGCCACCCAGGCGCCCCTGTTGTAGCACTTTCAATTTCCTTCAAGAACTTTTTCTTTGCATTCACAACTTTGCTAACTCTCAGTCACAAGAAGCCTAGCTTTAATTCTATCTCAGCTTTTTATTTTTTTATTTTTATTTTTTTAAGGATCTAAATCTTCTTTTTTTTAAATATGAAGTTTAGTGTCAAATTGGTCTGCATACAACACCCAGTGCTCATCCCAACAGGTGCCCTCCTCAATGCCCATCACCCACTCTCCCCTCCCTCCCACCCCCCATCAATCTTCAGTTTGTTCTCAGTTTTTAAGAGTCTCTTATGCTTTGGCTCTCTCCCTCTCTAACTTTTTTTTCCTTCCCCTCCCCCATGGTCTTCTGTTAAGTTTCTCAGGATCCACATAAGAGTGAAAACATATGCTATCTGTCTTTCTCTGTATGGCTTATTTCACTTAGCATAACACTCCCCAGTTCCATCCACGTTGCTACAAAAGGCCAGATTTCATTCTTTCTCATTGCCAAGTAGCATTCCATTGTGTATATAAGCCACAATTTATTTATCCATTCATCAGTTGCTGAACACTTAGGCTCTTTCCATAATTTGGCTATTGTTGAAAGTGCTGCTATAAACATTGGGGTACAAGTGTTCCTATGCGTCAGCACTCCTGTATCCCTTGGGCAAATTCCTAGCAGTGCTACTGCTGGGTCATAGGGTAGATCTATTTTTAATTTTTTTTTTCAACGTTTTTTATTTATTTTTGGGACAGAGAGAGACAGAGCATGAACGGGGGAGGGGCAGAGAGAGAGGGAGACACAGAATCGGAAACAGGCTCCAGGCTCCGAGCCATCAGCCCAGAGCCTGACGCGGGGCTCCAACTCACGGACCGTGAGATCGTGACCTGGCTGAAGTCGGACACTTAACCGACTGCGCCACCCAGGCGCCCCAAGTTAGATGTTTAATGTATGTTTTGGTAACTATCCTTTATCATATTAAGAAAATTCTAGTCTAGTTTGTAGAAGTTTTTCCTTGTTTAAAATCATGAGTGGGTATTGAATTTTATGATTTTTTTCTTTTGTATCTATTGTGATGAACATTTGGTTTTCTTCTATATTTTGTTAATTTTCAAATGTTAAACCATTCTCGCTTTTCTTTTTCTTTTTCTCTCGCTATTTTTAATTTTTTGAGGAAGATCCACACTGTTTTCCAGAGTGGCTGCACAAGTTTGCATTCCCACCAACAGTGCAAGAGGGTTCCCGTTTCTCCACAACCTCGCCAGTATCTATAGTCTCCTGATTTGTTCATTTTAGCCACTCTGACTGGTGTGAGGTGGTATCTCAGTGTGGTTTTGATTTGTGTTTCCCTGATGAAGAGTGACAGTGAGCATCTCTTCATGTGCCTGGTGGCCATCTGGATGTCTTCTTTAGAGAAGTGTCTATTCATGTTTTCTGCCCATTTCTTCACTGGATTATTTGTTTTTCAGGTGTGGAGTTTGGTGAGTTCTTCATAGATTTTGGATACTAGCCCTTTGTCTGATATGTCATTTACAAATATCTTTTCCCATTCCGTTGGTTGCCTTTTAGTTTTGTTGGTTGTTTCCCTTGCAGTGCAGAAGTTTTATCTTCATGAGGTCCCAATCGTTCATTTTTGCTTTTAATTCCCTTGCCTTTGGGGATGTGTCAAGTAAGAAATTGCTGCTGCTGAGGTCAGAAGTTTTTTCCTGCTTTCTCCTCGAGGGTTTTAATGGTTTCCTGTCTCACATTCAGGTCCTTTATCCATTTTGAGTTCATTTTTGTGAATGGTGTAAGAAAGTGGTCTAGTTTCATTCTTCTTCATGTTACTGTCCATTTCTCCCAGCACCATTTGTTAAAGAGACTGTCTTTTTTCCATTGGATGTTCTTTCCTGCTTTGTCAAAGATTAGTTGGCTATACTTTTGTGGGTCTAGTTCTGGGGTTTCTATTCTATTCCGTTGGTCTATGTGTCTGTTTTTGTGCCAATACTATGCTGTCTTGATGATTACAGCTTTGTAGTAGAGGCTAAAGTCTGGGATTGTGATGCCTCCTGCTTTGGTCTTTGGGTAGCTTACTTTGGCTATTTGAGGTCTTTTGTGGTTACATACAAATTTTAGGATTGCTTGTTCTAGCTTTGAGAAGAATACTGGTGCAATTTTGATTGGGATTGCATTGAATGTGTAGATAGCTTTGGGTAGTATTGACATTTTAACAATATTTATTCTTCCAATCTATGAGAATGGAATGTTTTTCCATTTCTTTATATCTTCTTCAATTTCCTTCATAAGCTTTCTATAGTTTTCAGCATACAGATCTTTTACATCTTTGGTTAGGTTTATTCCTAGGTATTTTATGATTCTTGGTGCAATTGTGAATGGAATCAGTTTCTTTATTTGTCTTTCTGTTGCTTCATTATTAGTGTATAAGAATGCAACTGATTTCTGTACATTGATTTTGTATCTTGCGACTTTGCTCAATTCATGTATCAGTTCTAGCAGACTTTTGGTGGAGTCTATCGGATTTTCCATGTATAATATCATGTCATCTGCAAAAAGTGAAAGCTTAACTTTATCTTTGCCAATTTTTATGCCTTTGATTTCCTTTTGTTGTCTGATTGCTGATGCTAGAACTTCTAATACTGTGTTAAACAACAGCGGTGAGAGTGGACATCCCTGTTGTGTTCCTGATCTCAGGGGGAAAGCTCTCAGTTTTTCCCCATTGAGGATGATATTAGCTGTGGGATTTTCATAAATGGCTTTTATGATGTTTAAGTATGTTCCTTCTATCCTGACTTTCTGGAGGGTTTAAAAAGAGACATTAAGAAAGAATGCTGTATTTTGTCAATGCCTTTTCTGCATCGATTGACAGGATCATATGGTTCTTTTCTTTTCTTTTACTAATGTCATGTATCACATTGATTGATTTGCGAATGTTGAACCAGGTCTGCAGCCCAGGAATGAATCCCACTTGATCATAGTGAATAATTCCTTTTGTATGCTGTTGAATTCGATTTGCTAGTATCTTGTGGAGAATTTTTGCATCCGTATTCATCAGGGATATTGGTCTGTAGTTCTCTTGTTTTGCTGCGTCTCTGTCTGGTTTGGGAATCAAAGTAATGCTAGCTTCATAGAATGAGTCTGGAAGTTTTCCTTCTCTTTCTATTTTTTGGAATAGCTTGAGAAGGATAGGTATTATCTCTGCTTTAAATGTCTAGTAGAATTCCCCAGGGAAGCCATCTGGTCCTGGACTCTTATTTGTTGGGAGAATTTTGATAACTGATTCAATTTCTTCGCTGGTTATGGGTCTGTTCAAGTTTTCTATTTGTTCCTGTTTTGGAAGTGTGTGGGTGCTTAGGAATTTGTCCATTTCTTCCAGGTTGCCCAGTTTGTTGGCATATAAATTTTCATAGTATTCCCTGATAATTGCTTATATTTCTGAGGGATTTTCATTCATGAATTTATCTAGTTGAGTCATCTCCCTTTTCTTTTTGAGAAGCCTGGCTAGAAGTTTATCAATTTTGTTTAATTTTTCAAAAAAACATCTCTTGGTTTCATTGATCTGCTCTACAGTTGTTTTTTTTTTTTTAGATTTTATATTGTTTATTTCTTCTCTGATCTTTATGATTTCTCTTCTTCTGCTGGATTTGGGGTGTCTTTGCTGTTCTTATATTTCCTTTAGGTGTGCTGTTAGATTTTGTATTTGGGATTTTTCTTGTTTCTTAAGAATGGCCTGGATTGCAATGTATTTTCCTCTCAGGACTGCCTTCGCTGCATCCCAACGCATTTGTATTCTTATATTTTCATTTTCATTTGTTTCCATATATTTTTCAATTTCTTCTCTAATTGCCTGGTTGACCCATTCATTCTTTAGTAAAGTGTTCTTTAACCTCCATGGTTTTGGAGGTTTTCCAGACCCTTTCCTGTGGTTGATTTCAAGTTTCATATCATTGCAGTCTGCAAATGTGCATGATATGATCTCAATTCTTTTATACTTATGAAGGGCTGTTTTGTGACCCAGTATGTGATCTATCTTGGAGAATGTTCCATGTGCACTTGAGAAGAAAGTATATTCTGTTGCTTTGGGATGCAGAGTTCTAAATATATCTGTCAAGTCCATCCGATCCAATGTATCATTCAGGGCCCTTGTTTCTTTATTGATCCTGTGTCTAGATGATCTATCCATTGTTGTAAGTGGAGTATTACCACATTCTTATCAATAAGGTTGCTTATGTTTGTGATTAATTTTTTTATATATTTGGGGGCTCCCATATTCAGCACATAGACATTCATAATTGTTAGCTCTTCCTAATGGATAGACCCTGTAATTATTATATAATGCCCTTCTTCATCTCTTGTTACAGCCTTTAATTTAAAATCTAGTTTGTCTGATATAAGTGTGGCTACTCCAGCTTTCTTTTGACTTCCAGTAGCATGATAAATAGTTCTCCATCCCCTCACTTTCAATCTGAAGGTGTCCTCAGGTCTAAAATGAGTCTCTTGTAGACAGCAAATAGATGGGTCTTGGGTTTTTTTTTTTTTATCCATTCTGATACCCTATGTCTTTTGGCTGGAGCATTTAGCCCATTTACATTCAGTGTTATTATTGAAAGATATGGGTTTAGAGTCATTGTAATGTCTGTAGGTTTAGTCTTGTAGTGATGTCTCTGGTACTTTGTAGTCCTTGCAACATTTCACTCACAGAATCCCCCTTAGGATCTCTTGTAGGGCTGGTTTACTGGTGATGAATTCCTTCAGTTTTTGTTTGTTTGGGAAAACCTTTATCTCTCCTTCTATTCTGAATGACAGACTTGCTGGATAAATGATTCTCGGCTGCATATTTTTTTCTGTTCAACACATTGAAGATTTCCTGCCATTCCTTTCTGGCCTGCCAAGTTTCAGTAACTAGATCTGCCACTAGTTTTATGGGTCTTTGTAAGTTACAGGCTGTTTTATCCCTAGCTGCTTTCGGAATTTTCTCTTTATTCTTGTATTTTGCCAGTTTCACTATGATATGTCATGCAGAAGATTGATTCATGTTACTTCTGCAGGGAGTTCTCTGTGCCTCTTGGATTTCGATGCCTTTTTCCTTCCCCAGATCAGGGAAGTTCTCAGCTATGATTTGTTCGAGTACACCTTCAGCCCCTTTCTCTCTCTTCTTCTTCTTCTGGAATTCCTATAATATGGATATTGTTCCGTTTGATTGCATCACTTAGTTCTCTAATTCTCCCCTTACACTCCTGCACTGTTTTATCTCTCTTTTTCTCAGCTTCCTCTTTTTCCATAATTTTATCTTCTTATCCACCTATTTTCTCCTCTGCCTCTTCAATCCGTGCTATGGCTGCCTCCATTTTATTTTGCATCTCATTTATAGCATTTTTTAGCTCATGGCTATTTCTTAGCCCCTTGATCTCTGCTGTCCTCTATTCATTTTTCAAGCCCAGCAATTAATTTTAGGACTATTATTCTAAATTCTTGTTCCATTATATTGCTTAAATCGGTTTTGATCATTTCGTTAGCTGTCGCTACTTCCTGGAGTTTCTTTTGAGAATTCTTCCATTTTGTCATTTTGGGTAATCCCTGGGGTGGCTCCAAACTGCAGGGCACTTCCCCTGTGCTGTCTGGAGTAACTTGTGTTGGTGGGTAGGACCAAAGTTAAACCCGATGTCTGCCCCCCAGCCCACCGCTGGGGCCACAGTCAGACTGGTGTGTACCTTATCTTCCCCCCTCCCAGGGGCAGGACTCATTGTGGAGTGGTGTGGCCCCTGTCTGGGCTACTTGCACACTGCCAGGCTTGTGGTGCTGCTTTGATGGGATCTGGCATATTAGCCAGGGTGGATCCGCAAGGTGCACAGGGGCAGGACGGGCAGGCTTAGCTCTCTTTGCCATCAGTGGTCTCTTGTGGGAGGGGCCCTGCAGCACCGGGAGGGAGACAGACTCGTCGGAGGGATGGATCCACAGAAGCACCGTGTTGGGCGTTTGTGTGGTGCAAGCAAGTTTGTTGACAGGAACTGGTTTCCTTTGGGATTACGGCTGGGGGATGGGAGAGGGAGATGGCGCTTGCCCTCACCTCTCTTCCCCCACCGAGCTCTGTCCTTCTGGGACTCAACAACTCTCCCTCCTGGTGTCCTCTCGCCCTCCCGAGTCTCGGAAAGCAACGCTGTTGACCTTTAACATTTCAGATGTTAAGTCCCGCTGGCTGTCAGAACTCATGGAGTCCTGCCCCTCCACTTTTTCAAGCCAGACTTCCGGGGCTCTGCCTTGCTGGGCGGGCTGCCGCTCCACCACCCTGGCTCCCTCCTGCCAGTCCTCGTAGTGCACACTGCCTCTCCGCCCTTTCTACTCTCTTCCATGGGCCTCTTGTCTACGCTTGGCTCCAGAGAGTCTGTTCTGCTAGTCTTCTGGTGGTTTTCTGGGTTATTCAGGCAGATGTGGGTGGAATCTAAGTGATCAGTTGGATGAGGTGAACCCAGGGTCCTACTACACCACCATCTTCCCCTCTGAGTCCTCTCAGCTTTTTAAAAAAGTTTATTTATTTATTTTGATACAGAGAGATAGAGAGAGAGAGTGAGCATGAACAGAGAAGGGGCAGAGGGAGAGAGAAGTTCCAAGCAGGCTATGCATTGTCAGCACGGAGCCTAACCTGGGGTTCAATCCCTTGACCCTGGGATCATGACCTAAGCTGAAATCAAGAGTCAGATGCTTAACCAACTGAACCACCCAGGCACTCCAATCATCACTGGCTTTGGTTTACAGTGAGAGATGTGCAACTATTCCTCTCACCTGAATGCTTAAAGACCATTGTAGGGTTATTAATTGGCCTAATTTCAATATTGTTGTGTCTCAGGGAATAAGGGGCCCCAAGAAGAGGGAGAAAGATGAGGGAATGGTCAATCATTAGGAGTAGTCAAAACACACACAACACTCATCAGTTAAGTTTGCCATTTTATATGAGTGAGGTTTGTGGTACCCCAAAACACTTAACAACAGTAACATCAAAGATCATTGATCATAGATCACCATAACAAATAAAATAATACTAAAAATGTTTAAATATTTTAAGAATTACCAAAATGTGACATACACAAAGTGAGCAAAAACTGTTGGAAAAATGGTGCCAATAGACTTGTTCAAAATAGGGTTGCCATAACATTCAGTATATAAAAATGCAATATCTGCAAACATAATGAAATGAAGCACAATAAAATGAGTTACACCTGTGTTAGAAAACTGACCCTAAGTTTCTATGGGTAGGCAAAACACAGAATCGCCAATATAATATTGAATGAGAAAAACAGAAGACTAACATTGACTGACTTCAGGATTTACTATAAAAAAACTTATTGTAAAGCAACAGTAACCAAGACAATGGGGTATTGGTGAAAATAGATCAATGGAAGAGAACAGAGAGCCCAGAAATAGACCCACATGAATAAAACCAACTGATCTTTGACAAAAGAGCAAAGGCAGTAGAATGCAGCAAAGATAGTCTTTTCAACAAATAGCACAGAAACTGCTGAACATCCGCATGCAAAAAAAAAAAAAAAAAATCAGTGCAGACAGACACCTTATACCCTTCACAAAAATGAACTCAAAATGAATCATAGACCTAAATGTAAAATGCAAAAATTTTAGACTCCTAGAAGATAACATAGGAAAAATCTAGACAATTTTGGATTTGGCAATGACTCTTTAGATACAATAGCAAAGACATAATCCTTGAAAGAAAGAATTGATAAGATGTACTTCATCCAAATTAAATACTTCTGGTCTATGAACAACAATTAGAATACTAGAGAAAGCAAGAGAACACTTACAAAGTAACATATCTCATAAAGAACTGTTGTTCAAAATATTAAAAAAACTCTTAAAATTCAACAATAAAGAAACAAACAAACTTATTAACAAATGAGCCAAAAACCTTAACAGACACCTCAGCAAAGGAGTATATACATAGAAAATAGCATTTGAAAAGATGCTTCACATTGTATATCATCAGGAAAAAGCAAATTAAGCAACAGTGAAATACCCCTAAACACCTATTAAAGTGGCCCAAATTTGCAAAATTGACAACTCCAAATGATGATTGGGGATGTGAAGCAACATAAATTCTCTTTCATTACTGGTGGGAATGCAAAATTGTACAACCACTTTGGAAGACAGTTTGGCAATTCTAAATAAAACTGAACATACTATTATTGTGAGATCCAGCAATTGTGCTTCTCGGTATTAACCCAAAAGAATTAAAAACTTATGACCACACAGAAACCTGTATATGGATGCTTATAGCAGCTTTATTCATAATTGCCAAACCTTGAAAGCAACCAAGATATCCTTCAGTAGATGGACGGATAAATAAACTCTGGTACATTTAACCAATGAAATATTACTTAGTTCTAAGAAGAGATGGGCTATCAAGGAAAAATTAGACATGGAGGAAGCTTAAATGTATATTTGCCATGTATATGTATATATACCATGTATATATACCATGTATATTATCATGTGAAAGAAGACAATATTATATTATTTCAATTTATATGATATTCTGGAAAAGGCAAAACTATGGAGTCAGTAAAAATATGAATGGTTGCCAGGGGTTGGCAGTATGGAGAGGTATGAATATGTGGAGCTTATTAGGACTTTTAGCACACAGAGGTTTTTTAGGGCAGTGAAAATACTCTGTAGGATATGATAACGATGAATACATGTCATTATACATTTTTCAAACTCATAGAATGTACAACACCAAGAGTAAACCCTAAGGTAAACTATGGATTTGGGTGATTATAATTTGTTAATGTAAGTTTATCAATTTTAACAAATGTAGCACTCTGATGGGGCATGTTGATGATGTGAGAGTGCAAGTGTTGGGGAAGAGGGCATATGAGAATCTCTGTACATCCTTCTTAATTTTTCTGTGAACCAAAAACTACTCTAAACAAATAAAGTCTTTTTTTAAAAAGCATACTGGGAAAGGGGTACCTGGGTGGCTCAGCTGGTTAAGCATCCAACTCAGTCTCAGCTCAGGTCATGATCTTGCAGTTCGTAAGTTCGAGCCCCGCATTGGCTCTGTGCTGACAGCATGGAGCCTGCCTGCTTGGGATTCTCTCTCTCCCTCTCTGCCCCTCCTCTCTCTCTCTCTCTCTCTCTCTGTATCTCACAACAAATAAACTTAAAAAAATAATCATTTAAAAAAATTAAATTTCTCTTTTAAAAAAAGAGTACTGCGAGCAAGGAAGTCTGAGGAAGACACATGTGGATGGATCTATGAGAGTAAGCATAAAGAATGAAAATCTTTGTGTTGTGTCTTTTTATTTTTTTATTTATTTTTTTTATTTTTAAAAAATTTTTAATGTTTATTTATTTTTGAGACAGAGAGAGACTGAGCATGAATGGGGGAGGGTCAGAGAGAGGGAGACACAGAATCTGAAACAGGCTCCAGGCTCTGAGCTGTCAGCACAGAGCCCAACGCGGGGCTTGAACTCACGGACCGAGAGATCATAACCTGAGCCGAAGTCGGCTGCTTAACCGACTGAGCCACCCAGGCGCCCTTGTGTTGTGTCTTTTTAAAAGTTTATTTATTTATTTTGAGAGACATAGTGTGTGTGAGCACAAGTGGAGGAGGGGCAGAGAGGGAGAGAGAGAATACCAAGCAGGCTTCATGCTGTCAGCGCAGAGCACAATGTGGGGCTTGAACTTATGAATGATGAGATCATGACCTGAGCCGATGTCAGGAGTCAGACACTCGACCAACTGAGCCACCAGGCACCCCTGTATTGTGTCCTAAAGCCCACTAATAAACAACCACTGTGAAAGAGGCACTAAACAACCAAGTAGACAGAATGACTTGCACAGTGATGTCAGCAAATTTCTGCCATAATCCACCTTAGTGCTGGCACAATGAACTCATGAACAGAGTAGCTAGATGTCAGGGATAGAGGTTGTGTATGGAATCAGTGGCATAGGCCCCACACTCACCAAAGCTGATTTAGTTACCATTGCTGCCAAATGTTCAACTTGTCAGCAACAGACACAAATGTTAAGCCCAAGTATTTCAACAACCCTTATAGAAAACTAACCACCCACTTGGTGGCAAGTTGATAACACTGGATCACTTCTATTCTGGCAAGGGCATCAATTCATCTTGACTCAAACTGACAAGAATTCCTACTTACAAGGTCTCAGTCAGCATTGCTATCAGGGGGCTTACAAGATCCCTGAATGAGATCCCACATAACATTGCCTCTGACCAAGGGATACACTTACATCCCAGGGGGTTGACAACAGACATTTGGTGATAGGATCCACTAGTTCTATCAACTATGAGAGCTGCTGGCCTGGTAGAGCAACAGAACTGTTTTTTGAAGGTGTAGCTGTGAAACCAGCTTGGATATGATCTTAGGAAATGGGACATCAACTTCTAGGATAAACTGAAGACCATTATAAGTTGTTGTGTCTCCAGTAAGTAGAATACACATGTGTGGAGGAAAAGGATAAAGGTAGTAGTAATCCATTTACCATCAGTATAAGTGATTTAACTAGGGAAATTTCTAATCCTTATAACTTTAGGTTCTGGGGTCTAGACCAGAGCTGTCCAATAGAAATACAACGTGAATCACACATATAATTTTAAATTTCCTAGGAGTCACATTAAAAAGAATAAAAGAAAAAGGATGAAATTAATTTTAATTTTATGTACTTTATGTACCTATTCGTATCAGACACATTTCAAGTGTTCAATGGCCACATGATGCTAGTAGCTCCTGTACTGGACAGTGCCAGTCTAGAGATCCAGGTTCCCAGAGCGGGAATGCTTCTACTAGGGACCCAGAAGGCACTTAATCACTTTAAGCTCCTTAGGCCAAGAAGCTAGCAGGCAAGCAAAGAAGTTACTGTACTGACAGGGTAATTGACTATCATCAGGGTCATCAGTAACAGAGCAGGGGCAGAGAATTCATTAGGCAGTCTTGGTATTCTGCTGCCCAATTTTGGTGATTAATTGTCAAGTGCAGCAACCACAGCCTGAGAGGTCATGATGACCAGGGGCTCAGGTCCCTCAGAGATGACAAGGATGACATGGAGGTCATCATTCTTGGTAAGCTCCCCAAGATCAGCAGAGATGCTAGCTGAGAATAAAGGGACTCTAGTTTGGGTGGCAGGGGAGGAAAAGAGGAGTACTTGTTGTTGTCTCCAGACAAGCTGTAGTAGTGTGAGTCAGCCCTTCTAGTATAAGCTCCCTGGGAAAAGGAACTAACTAGAATCCTGGAATATCTGTTCCAAGATGGGGTGAAATTTCTATACAAAGCAAGTGGACAGTAGAGGGTGGTGTGACGCATAGCTCAGATCCCCCTTTTAGGACCAAAGCACTCACTTCCCCAGCTGTCTGAGGTGTTGGCTGCAGAGAGCTGATAGTTGAGGGCCCCTCTGGTTATTGTCTCAGCCAAAGGGTGCTGACTGAGGTTATAGCCTCCCCACAGGCAGCCAAATCTCTTTTGAGTCAATTAGAAAGGAAAAACAAACAAACAAACAAATAAAAAATCCCTATTTCAGTGAGGGACTACTCCAAAGGGCCATCTTAGCTTTAGAGCTTCATCTATGGGATCTGCTGAGGCCTACTGTAACTGCCCTGCACTTCAGCATCTACCTTCACCAATTTTGCTTTCTTCATTTCTTTAAAGGTGTTATGACTAAGAACATACACCAACAAACCTCCTTCCATGCATCTCCAACTCCAAGAAATTTGTTAGAGGACACATGTGCATTATGTAAAACACCAGGGTGATAACCAGGTAAGAAGGTAGGAATTAACAGTTTTCATCACCACCCCCATTCATTTATAACTGCATGCCAGTTTCATGATGCCCTTTGGTGGCTGTGTAGGAGAGAAAAAGACATGGTTATGCTTCTTGAGGTTGGAGACTCTCAAACCTATCTCTGAGTTGTAAACACTTACCTACTTTAGGTGCTTTTTCACAATATATTTTATAGTCATCACTGATCTTCTGTATGGCCACCTTTGGATACTTATAGCAGAGTTCCCCAAAGGACATTTTCTCTAGGTCTGTTAAGTAGGAAAGAAAGGTATAGAGTCTGATTGCCCACTCTAGCTCAAAGATTTATACACTTTTTATTGAAGGTATTACCTTTAAAATGCTAGTTAAGTAGGACAATAGTATTTTCTTTTTTTATGTTAACAGTTTAATTGAGGAACACAGGAAATGATGATTGGTCTAATTTATTTTACTATCTGTGCCCCTTCTGGTATAGAGCTGATAGAAAAAAATTTTTAAATATGAAATTTATTGTCAAATTGGTTTCCATACAACACCCAGTACTCATCCCAAAAGGTGCCCTCCTCAGTACTCATCACCCACCCTCCCTTCCTCCCAACCCTCCATCAACCCTCAGTTTGTTCTCAGTTTTTAAAAGTCTCTTATGCTTTGGCTCTCTCCCTCTCTAACCTCTTTTTTTTTTTTTTTTACAATAGTGTTTTAATGAAATGTTTACACAAGGAATACAAGTTCCCCAGGCCAAATTAGAAGTAAGGAAATATCATCTTCTCTCCTCTCTAGACTGAAAGGATTCTTCCCTTCTTAGGGACACCTGACCCATGGAGATTTCCTGCCTGAGGGATACTAGGGTAACTGAGATATGACTTTGAAGTAAGTACTAATTGTTAACAGATATACAAGACGTAATTCATCCAAATGAGTATTGATCCCTTCAAAGCAGCCATGTGTTGTGAGAAAGAATTACAAATGTATTTCAAACATTCTACCATTGCTTCAAAGAATTTGGCACACTTAGGGATGGTATATTTCAAATAACGTGCTAGGACCTTTCTCTTTCTTGGCTCTGCCTTTGGGAATTACTTTAAGAATTAACAGCTCACATGTCTGAATATCATTAACAGTTGCAAATCATTGTCCCTTGAGAGTAAATTATTTTTTCTATAAATAGGCATACACCATTTCTAGTCATGCATAGTGAATTGAGAGGAAATACCTCTTTTGTATCCAAAATCAGATGAGACAGGAAGACTGAGACATCAAGGAAGTTTTAATCATGTACTGGGCAATAGATGCACATTAGCAGCACCTTGCTTCCTACCAACATGAAAACACTCAATCATGTTGTGAGTTTTGAGATTTAAAGTAAGTCT
Organism: Neofelis nebulosa; assembly: GCF_028018385.1. Classification (NCBI taxonomy): domain Eukaryota; kingdom Metazoa; phylum Chordata; class Mammalia; order Carnivora; family Felidae; genus Neofelis; species Neofelis nebulosa. Next base: position 32,213,468 of record NC_080796.1, read on the forward strand.
AATCTCACATAGTTCTCCAGGAACTCTCTTAAGGCAGTCCAGTGTTTTCCGAAGGTTATAAAGGTGGAATCTAGAAGGAATACTGGGGTGTGGACTCACAAATGTCGGTTGTCCTTATGTCAGTGTTGTCACTGTCATCATTATCATCTATCAGCCAGGGGACTATGGCTGTAAGTTGTAAGCACAGTATATCATTCCTGCAATAGATTCAGGTTTCTAGTTGTGGGCCAATCCCTCCCTTGCTGACCAACCTTGGACAAGTCTTCCCACTTCTCAGAGACTCATTTTCTCCATATGAAAGCTGAAAGTATTCTAGTTCTGGTGCTCTGTGAGTTTATGGTGCAGCCTGAGTGGAGGCATTAGCCCACCTGGGAGTCAGGGCTCTGGGTTTGGCAAATGTACAGGAGCCCTTCATCAGGGCCTTGCATTTCAAAAAAGAGACTTGCATTTCAAAAAAGCAGTGGTGGAAGAAGTCATGATGTGTTCTGGGGGAGAGGGAAGAGGAATCACCATGGAGAGTACTTCTCACTCTTCTTAGCCATCCCTGGCACTCCAAGACCACCAAAGGAATGCCTATTGCTCAGTATGTGTATGGTGATATTTATCAGCCATCCTTTCTTCCACTTTTTTCTTGATTTCTGAGATACATTATGGAATGTTCAGGATTTAGAAAGAAGGTAAAACTATGATATGAAACAGAGGGCTTGTTCATGCTAGATTTAAATAATTCATGCCCAAACATGGCTCTGAGAGGCAAGAATTTTGTATATGGAGTGCACATCAAAGTTTTATAAGAGTTGAATATTACATTTTTTAGTGTAATCTAACAATTACTACTTATTGAATGCTTGCTTGCTGTGTAAAAGCATTGCCTTCAATCCCCTCAACAATCCTACCAAATAGGGGCCATTATCTCCACTCCTTAGTTGGCAAAATGAGTCTCAAAGAGATAAATAACTTGTCCAGGCTCACAGAGCAAGGGAATTATGGAATTGAATTTCCAAAGTTTTTGCTTACTATTACTGAAAAGAATCTATTCAAAGTCCCCCACACCCACCCCCAAAGCCAGGCTTACAGACAAAACTCACAGGTGTTTGTACTTGGCTCTGTTTGTTTTTCTAGGTCATGGTGCCCTCCATTCTCAGGAAGTAGACCCCACCTACAAAATATTCTTCTCTAGCCAGACCACAACCCACATCCCACACAAGTCCCAGACGAAGCCCCTCAAAAAGCCTGCCACCTCCTGCTCTCCCTAAGAGTTGACCCCCTTCCCACAAGCCCACCATGGGTGCAGCTGAAACCCTCTCACATCCTTAAAACCTTTAAAAGGCCCAGCCCAACAGAAGCTCAGTGCTGACATCTGTCTTGATGTGTGGCCCCTCTCCCTTGGAGAGTAAATAAACTCTGTCCTGCTTATTGTTCTACTCTTTGTGCAATTCTTTGCTGCCCACATCACCAGCCACCCTGCTGTGTTTTGAAAAGTGTAGGTCATGTGGTGCCACTGAGGGAGGCTCAGTGGGTTCAGCGTCTGACTCGTGATTTCAGCTTAGGTCTCAGGTCATGATCCCAGGATCTTGGGATTTAGCCCTGCGTCAGGCTCCTTGCTAAGCATGGAGACTGCTGAAGTTTCTCTCTCTTTCTCTCTCTCTTCCTCTCTTCCCCCTCCCCTACTCTCTCTCTCTAAAAAAAGTGTAGGTCATGAATCAACACCATGTCAAAAAATTGTCATCACCAGGTTTTACAAAACTAAATAGAACAAAATATTCTAATATAGTATATTATAGTATATCATCTTATATAATAAGGGTAAGTATTGCTTTGAGAAAGTATTTTCCACATATATGCACGCACATATATGCAAGTATATGTTCCCTGAAGTCAAATGTATTTATTGCGGATCGAAGTTTGAGAAATACTGCAGAATCCTGATGGCCTCAGCATAGATAATTAAAGCAGTTTGTTCAACTTTGATATTAATGGCTAACATTATTGGACTTTTACTATTGCCAACCATTGTGGTAGTAGCTTTCATAGATGACATTGGGTCATCTTCACAACAAACCTATTACTATTAGTCCCATTTTAAAGACAAGAAAACGGGATTAAAGAGAGGTTAAACATATTGCTAAAGTTTACAGTCACTAGCAGAGTTAGGATATAACCCAGACCTCTGGGACAGTGGAGACTTGTGCTCCTAACCACTCCTCTTCACTGCCTGAGTGGGCTGCTGTGTTATGTTAGGAGAGGGGAGTAGCTATTAAAAATATATTCACAGAATTTCTTGGACATGACTCTGAAGGAGGTGTGGTAAGGTGGAACATGCTTATCAGACGTAAAAAAAAATGAGGTATTTTATAACTGAGGTGATGCTTTGCTGACTCGCCAAACTTGAGTGCTCTGGGTCCCTTCAGGGTTAGTAGAGGCCAGTCAGTCAGTAAGATCCTGGCTCTGCCACTTACTGTGTGACCTTGGGAAAGTCACTTATCTTCTCTGTGCCTCAGTTACTCAGTATTTACCTCACAGGTTATTTGAATATCAAATGGGGTAATCTTTGCATTGCACAGTACTGATGTACAGGAAATAATCACTAAATGTTAAATATTAATATTTTGAAGTTGTCTATATGTTAGGGCAAAAAAAAAAAATTATGATGACTGCCCTTACCTGCTTGAAGCACCGGAGACTTTAGTTCTACCTGAAGAGACCCGCCTTGTCTCAGGTCCTCAGTAGCTATCTTTTGCCACTGCAGAGAATCCATTTTCTCCATGTTAGCCAGACCCTGGCTTAGCTCCAGGGATTCCTCACACCTCTTATAAAGAAGAATGTTCTCTTCTTTGCTTATAGATCCTTTTTTATGCCATTTGTCTCTGATGAACTTGGTCTGAGTCTAAGAGAAGGGAATGGGGGCAGATAGCATTTGCTATAGAAACTAGACCAGAAGCAAGATTTGTAATAGCCCAGCCCTCCCGTGCCTCCTTGTCAGGTAAACTTATGCTGATTGCTTTCATTTTGTTAAGAACCATTGCTCCTTTACACGGCAGCCCCTACCCTCTTCTAATGAAACCCATTTATACAAGGGAGAAATTCTATACGAATGTGACTTGTTCAAAGTCAGCTATTGCACTTGAGTCTTTTTCCTTGAGAGACCATGTCAACTCCCAGCTGCCTCTGGGAGAAATAAAAGTTTCCTTTACTTTGACAAGTAAGGCTTTTTTTTTTTATTTTTTTTTAACGTTTATTTATTTTTTGAGACAGAGAGAGACAGAGCATGAACGGGGGAGGGTCAGAGAGAGAGAGGGAGACACAGAATCTGAAACAGGCTCCAGGCTCTGAGCTGTCAGCACAGAGCCTGATGCGGGGCTTGAACTCACGAACCGTGTGATCATGACCTGAGCTGAAGTCGGACGCTTAACCGACTGAGCCACCCAGGCGCCCCCAAGTAAGGCTTTTAAGAGAGAAGTCGTTCTTTTTTCTTCCTAGAACCTCTTGATTCCTCCCCAACTCAAAGTCCCTCCTACTGTAAAAATGAGAAACCAGTAGTCCTCTTCATCCAGGAATTCATCATACCAGGGACTGAGCATCTGAAATCCAAACAGGACAACAACATTATGAGGTGATGCACAGCTTGCTGCATCTCTCATGCGAGTGTTCATGTGGGAGAAGAGCAGGCTACAGATTCTGGATTCTCTAATATGGAGATATAATCTAACAGTGAACATTAGCCATGACCAACCAGGAGGCAACCTTTATCTCTCTGAATATGGCAGCTTGTGCAGTCTTTCTCTGAATCTCAAAAAATGGTACTTGATATTTACTTAAGAAAATATATAATTTGGAGGGGCAAGATGGTGGAACAGCTTGGATGCTTTTTTTTGCATCTCTTATCGATGAAATACAGCCAGATCAACACTAAACCATCCTATACACCTAGAAAACATACTTGAGGATTAACACAATAATCTGCACAAACCTGAACCCTAGAACTCAGCAGGTACGTGGCATGGAGAGGTGAACTGGGAAAGAGAGAAGCCACAGAGGGCAGGGAGCTGTTTTTGCTTGTGGAGAGAGGATGAAGATGGGGGAAGGGAGTACAGGAAAAGCACCCCCCACCCCGTGCCAAAAGCAGCTGAAGAGAAAGTGGAAAAGCGGAAACAGCTACAGGGACTGAACAAAAAAGGGAGAAAGGAGGAAGGAGAGGGTTTAAATTCCATTAAGACTCTATAAACAGGGGGAGAGCAGAGTCTGAAACTCCACAGCTCTATACCTGGCAGTGCTCTGGAGGGAAGGGTGAATCCCCAGGAGCAAAAAGCAAGGCCCAAGGAGTCCTTGGGCCAAATGGGGAGAGGCGGTTCCCCTGCTGGGAGGACATTTGGTAGAGGCTCTGCAGCCACCCCACAAGGAAAGATCCCAGTGGACCCTGGAGAACAGCCATGTTCCATGGTGCTGAAACAAGGATGTTAAGGGTGAAGCCTGGTGCCAGATGTGTGTTGTAATTTACCATATCTCTGAACTGCTGCTGCTACATGATCACATGAACTTTTTCTGGGGTGGCTGGCACCTAGCCACAGTCTCTGGGCATTGGCAGCAGCATGGTCCCATGAACATTCCTGGGGGTAGGCGGGCACTCAGCCACTGCTCAGTGAGACCCTCCCCCAGAAGGTCTGAGTGGGTCAAAGCCTCAGTCCCACAGAAGTGATGGGTTGGGAAACACAGCCACATCTGAGATAAAACTCAGGAGGGAGGGGACACCTGGCAACCTGATGGCTTGGTCACGGACAGTGTAAAAGCGGTAGTGGATGGAAGCCAGAGACAAAGGACAGGTGTGCGATTGCTGATCAAGGAGAACAGAGTCCCGATACTAGAGACTGGGTAACTGGGTGACACCATTTTCACCCCTCCCATGAATGCACATACATACCTACAAGTGCCACAGCAATCCAACCAGTAAGCTAAGCAGCGCCATCTAGTGGAGAATGGAGATATTACACTAAGCCCTGCCCAACTGAGCCAACCTCACTATTCAGAAACACCACAAGTTTCTCTGCCTGCTTAGTTTATGGACTATAAAGTGCTTTGTACTTTGACTTCTAGGGGAAACTGATGTAATTTGAATTGTATTTCAGTCTGTTTGCTGGTCTGTCTATTCAATTTTTTTTCTTTTTCTTTTCCTTTATTATTCTTGAATATGGAAAAAGAAAAAAATATTTTTATTTTCAATTTTTATTAAAAATATTTTTCTTGGAGCGCCTGGGTGGCTCAGTCGGTTAAGCAGCTGACTTCGGCTGAGGTCATGATCTCGTGGTCCGTGAGTTCGAGCCCCGCGTCAGGCTCTGTGCTGACAGCTCAGAGCCTGGAGCCTGTTTCGGATTCTGTGTCTCCCTCTCTCTGACCCTCCCCTGCTCATGCTCTGTCTCTCCCTGTCTCAAAAATAAAACGTAAAAAATAAATAAATAAATAAATATATTTTTCTTTAATTTTTTTCTGCTATATATTTTTTTGTAAATTTTTCAAATTATATTTTACTTCCACCATTTCATTTTATTCTATTTCATTGTATTCATTTTTTCAAATTTTCAAATGTTGTCCCTTTTTCTTCATTTCTTTTTTTTCAAATTTTCAAACGTTGCCTTTTTTCTTTTTTTTCTTTCTTTTTCTCATTTCTTTTTTTTCTTTTTCTTTATCTTTTCTAATTTTTCCCTTTTTTCTCATCTCTATCAAACTCCTTTTAACAACCAGACCAAAACATACCTAGGATAGCATCGTTTATTTGATTTTTTGTGTGTTGTTTTTAATATTTTAATTTTAATTTTTTAACTTATTATTTCCTTTTCTTCCTTCAAAATGATGAAATGAAGGAATTCACCCCAAAAGAAAAAGCAGGAAGAAATGACAGCCAGGGACTTAATCAACACAGATACAAGCAAGATATCTGAACCAGAATTTAGAATCACGATAATAAGAATATTAGCTGGGTTTTAAAACAGATTAGAATCTCTTTCTGTGAGATAAAAGAAGTAAAAGCTAGTCAGGATGAAATAAAAAATGATATAACTGAGCTGCAATCTCGAATGGATGCCATGGCATCAAGGATGGATGTGGCAGGGCAGCGAATCAGGAATATAAAGGACAAATTTATGGAGAATAATGAAGCAGAAAAAAAAGGGAGACTCAGGCAAAAAAGCGCTATTTAAGAAATAGATAAATCAGTGACTCATTAAAAAGGAACAACATCAGAATCATAGGTATCCCAGGAGATGAAGAGAGAGAAAAAGGGGTAGAAGGGTTATGTGAGCAAATCACAGTGGAAACTTTCCTAACCTGGGGAAAGACACAGACATCAAAATCCAGGAAGCACAGAGGACACCCATTAGATTAAAACAAACAAACAAAAAAAAAAAAAACCTGACCATCAACAAGGCATATCATAGTCAAATTCACAAAATACTCAAGCAAGGAAAGATTCGTGAAAGCAGCAAGGGAAAAAAGTCCTTAACCTACAAGGGAAGACAGATCAGGTTTGCAGCAGACCTATCCACAGAAACCTGGCAGGTCAGAAAGGAGTGGCAGGATATATTCAATGTGCTGAATGAGAAAAATATGCAGCCAAGAATTCTTTATCCATCAAGGCTGTCATTCAAAATAGGAGAGATTAAAATTTTCCCAAACAAAAATGAAAGGAGTTTGTGACCACTAAACCAGCCCTGCAAGAAAATTTAAGGGGGACTCTCTGAAGGGAGAAAAGATGAAAAAACAAAACAAAGCAAAACAAAAAAAAAAGCAACAAAGACTAGAAAGGACCAGAGAACACCACCAGAAACTCCAACTCTACAGGCAACATATGGCAATAAACTCATATCTTTCAGTACCCATTCTAAACGTCAGTGGACTAAGTGCTCCAATCAAAAGACATAGGGTAACAGAATGGATAAGAAAACAAGATCCATCTATATGCTGTTTACAAGAGACCCACTTTAGAACTAAAGACACCTTCAGATTGAAAGTAAGGGCATGGAGAACCATCTATCATGCTAATGGTCAACAAAAGAAAGCCAAAGTATCCATACTTATACAATCTAGACCTTAAAATAAAGACTGTAACAAGAGATGAAGAAGGGCATTACATCATAATTTTAGACCAAGACCTAACCATTGTAAACATTTATGGTCCAAATGTGAGAGCACCCAAATATATAAATCAATTAATCACAAACATAAAGAAACTCATTGATAATAATACCATAATAGTAGACTTCAACACCCCACTTACCACAATGGACAGATCATCTAAACAGAAAATCAAGAAGGAAACAATGTTTTGAATGACACACTGGACCATATGGACTTGACAGATATATTAAGAACATTTCATCCTAGAGCAGCAGAATACACATTCTTCTCCAGTGCACATGGAACGTTCTCCAGAATAGATTACATACTGGGACACAGATCAGCCCTCAACAGGTACAAAAAAGATTGGGATCAGGGCGCCTGGGTGGCACAGTCGGTTAAGCGTCCGACTTCAGCCAGGTCACGATCTTGCGGTCCGTGAGTTCGAGCCCCGCGTCAGGCTCTGGGCTGACGGCTCGGAGCCTGGAGCCTGTTTCCGATTCTGTGTCTCCCTCTCTCTCTCTGCCCCTCCCCCATTTATGCTCTGTCTCTCTCTGTCCCCAAAATAAATAAAAAACGTTGAAAAAAAAAAAAAAAGATTGGGATCATACCATGCATATCTTCAGACCACAATGCTATGAAACTTGAAATCAACCACAAGAAAAAATGTGTAAACATAACAAATACTTGGAGAGTAAAGACCATCCTACTAAACAATGAATGGGCTAACCAAGAAGTTAAAGAGGAAATCAAAAAGTACATGGAAGCCAATGAAAATGATAACACCACAGCCCAAAACTTCTGGAACGCAGCAAAGGCAGCCATAAGAGGGAAATATATAGCAATCCAAGACTTCATAAAGAAGGAAGAAAGGTCTCAGATACACAACCTAAACTTATATCTTACAGAGCTGGAAAAAGAACAGCAAATAAAACCCAAAACCAGCAGAAGACATGAAATAATAAAGATTAGAGCAGAAACCAATGCTATTGAAACCAAAACAAACAAACAAACAAACAAACAAAAAACCAGTAGAACAGATCAATGAAACCAAAAGCTGGTTCTTTGAAAGAATTAACAAAATTGATAAACCCCTAGCCAGTTTCATCAAAAAGAAAAAGGAAAGGACCCAAATAAATAAAATCAAGAATGAAAGAGAAGATCGCTTCTAGGCCTTTTGGCTAAGATCAATGAAAGAGGAGAAATCACAACCAAAACAGCAGAAATAAAAACAATAACAGAATATTATAAGCAATTATGTGCCAATAAAATGGGCAATGTGGAAGAAATGGACAAATTCCTAGAAACATATAAACTACCAAAACTGAAACAGGAAGAAATAGAAAATATGAATGGACCAATAACCAGTAAAGAAATCGAATTTGTAATCAAACATTTCCCAAAAAGCAAGAGTCCAGGGCCAGATGCTTTCTGGGGGAATTCTACCAACATTTAAAAAAGAGTTAACACCTACTCTCTCGAAGCTGTTCCAAAAAATACAAATGGAAGGAAGACTTCCAAACTCTATGAAGCCAGCATTATTACCTTGATTCCAAAACCAGACAAAGACCTCACTAAAAAAGGGGAGCTATAGACCAGTTTTCCTGATGAACATGGATGCAAAAATCATCAACAAGATATTAGCCAACCAGATCCAACAATTCCTTAAAAAAATTATTCACCACGACCAAGTGGGATTTACACCTGGCATGCAAGGCTGGTTCAATATTCGCAAAACAATCAGTGTGAGACATCACATCAATAAAAGAAAGGACAAGAACCACATGATCCTCTCAATAGATATAGAGAAAGCATTTGACAAAATACAGCATCCTTTCTTGATAAAAACCCTTAAGAAAGTGGGGATAGAAGGATCATACCTGAAGATCATAAAAGCCATGTATGAAAGACCCAACACTAATATCATCCTCAATGGGGAAAAAATGAGAGTTTTCACCCTAAGGTCAGGAACAAGATGGGGATGTCCAATCTCACCACTGTTATTCAACATAGTATTGGAAGTCTTAGCCTCAGCAATCAGACAACACAAAGAAATAAAAGGTATCCAAATTGGCCAGGAGGAGGTCAACCTTTCACTCTTCACAGATGACATGATGCTGTATATGGAAAACCCACAAGATTCCACCAAAAAACTGCTAGAACTGATCCATGAATTCAGCAAAGTTGCAGGATATAAAACCAATGCACAGAAATAGGTTGCATTCCCATACACCAATAATGAAGCAACAGAAAGAGAATTCAAGCAATGGATCCCATTTACGATTGCACCAAAAACCATAAAATACCTAGGAATAAATCTAACCAAAGACGTGAAAAATATATACACTGAAAACTACAGAAAGCTTATGAAACAAATTGAAGAAGACACACAAAAAATGGAAAACTATTCCATGCTCCTGGATAGGAAGAACAAATATTGTTAAAATGTTAATATTACCAAAGCAATCTACATAGTCAATGCAATCTCTATCAAAATAACAGCAGCATTCTTCACAGAACTAGAACAAACAATCCTAAATTTGTATGGAATCAGAAGAGACCCCAAACAGCCAAAGCAATCTTGAAAAATAAAAAGAAAACCAAAGCTGGAGATAAAACCAAAGCTGGAGATCCCAGACTTCAAGCTGTATTACAAAGCTGTAATCATCAAGACAGTATGGTACTGGCACAAAAACAGACACTCAGATCAATGGAACAGAATAGAGAGCCCAGAAATGGACCCACAAACGTATGGCCAACTAATTTTTGACAAAGCAGGAAAGAATATCCAATGGAATAAAGACAGTCTGTTCAGCAAGTGGTGCTGGGAAAATTGGACAGTGACATGCAGAAAAATGAATCTGGACCACTTTCTTATACACAAAAGTAAAGTCAAAATGGATGACAGACCTAAATGTAATACAGGAAGTCATCAAAATCCTCGAGGAGAAAGTAGGCAAAAACCTCTTTGACCTTGGCCACAGTAACTTTTTACCTAACACATCTCCAGAGGCAAGGGAAACAAAAGCAAAAATGAACTATTGGGACCTCATCAAAATAAAAAGCTTCTGCACAGTGAAGGAAACAATTAGAAAAACTAAAGGCAACCAACAGAATGGGAGAAGATATTTGCAAATGACATATCAGATAAAAGGTTAGTATACACAATCTATAAAGAACTTATCAAACTCAATACCCAAAAAACAATCCAGTGAAGACATGGGCAAAAGACATGAATAGACACTTCACCAGAGAAGACATCCAGATGGCCAACCGACACATGAAAAAAATGCTCAACATCACTCATCATCAGGGAAATACAAATCAAAATCACAATGAGATACCACCTCACACCTGTCAGAATGGCTAACATTAACAAATCAGGCCACAACAGATGTTGGCAAGGATGCGGAGAAAGAGGATCTCTTTTGCACTGCTGGTGGGAATGCAAAATGGTCCGACCACTCTGGAAAACAGTATGGAGGTTCCTCAAAAAATTAAAAATAGAACTACCCTATGACCCAGCAATTGCACTACTAGTTATTTATCCAAGGGATACAGGTGTGCTGTTTTGAAGGGGCACATGCACCCCAATGTTTATAGCAGCACTATCAGCAATAGCCAAAGTATGGAAAGAGCCTAAATGTCCATCGATGAATGAATGGATGCGGAAGATGTGGTATACATGTATATACATGAGGAGTTTAAGATACAAAACAGATGAACATAAGAAAGGGAAGCAAAATTAATATAAAAACAGGGAGGGGGGGAAACATAAGAGACTCTTAAATATGTAGAATAAACAGAGAGTTGCTGGAGGAGTTGTGGGAGGGGGGATGGACTAAATGGGTAATGGGCATTAATGAATCTACTCCGGAAATCATTGTTGTACTATATGCTAACTAACTTGGATGTAAATTTAAAAATAAATTAATTTAAAAATTTTTTTAGGGGCGCCTGGGTGGCGCAGTCGGTTAAGCGTCCGACTTCAGCCAGGTCACGATCTTGCCGTCGGTGAGTTCGAGCCCCGCGTCAGGCTCTGGGCTGATGGCTCGGAGCCTGGAGCCTGTTTCCGATTCTGTGTCTCCCTCTCTCTCTGCCCCTCCCCCGTTCATGCTCTGTCTCTCTCTGTCCCGAAAATAAATTAAAAACGTTGAAAAAAAATTTTTAAAAAAAAATTTTTTTTTTAAACTGGAAAAAAAGAAATCTTCACATTTCCTTGTTCTTTTCTGAATAAATTACCATCTCATCTGATTCTCAAATGGTCCTGAGAACAAAACATCTTCTTTTGAAGTGTCTTCTCCTCATATTTCCCGTTTGAAGACCCTACCCACCTGTGCAGAATATTTCATTAAATTAAAAGAAACAAACAAAAAACAGTAACAACAAAAAAACCTATAAGTCAGTGTTCAACTAGGTTTATTTGGCTGTACTCTCACCTTCATTCATTAATTTATGTGACAAATAGTTTCTGAGGGTCTCCTATCTGTAAGGCATTGTGAAAATGACTGAGAATATACAGATCAATATGCTACAAGCATTGTTCCCAAGGAGCTCATCTTCTAGCATGATGAATAGCATAGGATAGCATGCTACAATATAGGTGTGAACAAAGTTCTCTGGGAGCAGAGAGGCAGGAACATTTTTTTTCTTTTCTTTTGAGTCCAGGAAATCCAGAAAGATTTCATAAAGGCAAAGAAACTTAAAAAGGAATTTGCATTTTGCAGGATAAGTAGGAACTTACCATAGGGAAGTTGAGTAAAGGACATTCCAGGCAGTTGGAAGAACTTAAGCAAAGGCACAGAGATTGGAAAGGACATGTTTGAAAATGGTAAGTACTCTAGCATCACTAAGCTGTAGCATCCTTCAAAGAGTACAGGGGTGGGGCAGTGGCAAAGGATAAGGCAGAGAAGATTGGATGGGACTACCCACTCGAATGCCTTAAGCAGTCTAGGCATTATTTTGCAGGGAATGGGTCACCAATAATAATTTTTAAATGATGTAATATTGTCTTTACAAACTGCTCCAGTCATGCTGCCAAAAGGTGAGTCTAAGAATACAAGTTTTAGTAATTTCATCAGATCTCCTGGGTTCCTGGGAAACAGGAGTGAAGTATATTCCTGAGAAAATTATGCTCTGTGATTGAATACTAGCAATACATAATGTAATATGAGGTGACTGACCAATGGATAAGCTCTAAATATATATGTTAAATATGAATAATAAACATGTGTGAAATGAGTACCCTATTAAAATCCCTTCCATCTTAAAAGATTTATGAATCTAAAAACTGGTGAATAAGTGATCTAATTGGTATCTTAGCAAACAATGTTTAATAGGGCACTTTCCATTAGAAGAAATAATCAGATGTGCAGCAAAAAAATAGGAAAAAGTAAAAACATACTAAAACAATATCTAAACCTATAATTACCTTTTAAAATTTGACCTACTATTATATATTTTTTCTATATATTTTTTTGTTAGAATATATTAGGGTTTCCTTTAGAATTCAGTTTGTTCATCACTTGGTAAACTCTCCTGTCCCATCCTAAAAGCAGTACATAAAGGGATCAATAGTACATATTTCCCAGTGTCTGTAGAACTCCTTACTCCCGTCATCTTCAGCACCTGCTCGCAATCCTCTCCTCTCTGGTTAAAGCAAAGGCAATTTTTAAGCTTATGCTCTGTCTTCCAAGTTCACATCCACTTCTCTACCTATGTCCTTTTATAGTATAGTATCCTTTTTTTTTCTTTTTAATTTTTTTTAACGTTTATTTATTTTTGAGACAGAGAGAGACAGAGCATGAATGGGGGAGGGTCAGAGAGAGGGAGACACAGAATCTGAAACAGGCTCCAGGCTCTGAGCTGTCAGCACAGAGCCCGATGCGGGGCTTGAACTCACGGACCGCGAGATCATGACCTGAGCTGAAGTCGGCCGCTTAACCGACTGAGCCACCCAGGCGCCCCTAGTATAGTATCCTTAATGTATCTATAAACTTATTAAATCCACAAATGCAATTACAAAATATGATTTTTTTCCCAGTTTTCATTTTATATATGAGGACAAAGAGACCTAGGGATATTGAAGGATTTAGACTTGGAGTTTGTTCAATACCACATAGCCAAACAGTGACAGACCCAGGACTCTAAAAACCTTTCCTAGACTGTGTCTCCACATCAGTGAGTCAGAAGTCAGGAAATAGACATATCAGTGGGCATGCTATCAGCACTTCACAAAGGTTTATTGGATAATTGGAGGATGGTTGAAGAGCTGGATGAAAATCAGAATTCTCATAGAAACTAGTTGTCTCCAACTAGAAAAGATAGTCCTGGTCAAGGACAAAAGAGGGGCCATTGTCAACTGGAACTTATTGGTTCAGCAGATGTCTGTGGAGCATGAATGCTATCAACACTATCAAGCACTGGATACAATACACTAAGGTACTCTTCTAGATGCTGGGAAGACAGTACTAGTGAAACAGATAAAAACTTCTGCCCTCATAGGGAGAAAGAAAATAAGCAAAATAAGTTTATGTATATAATATATGCATACATGTACATTTTAAGGATTATATGTGTATTATACAGACACTCATACAATGATGTATGTATGTATGTATGTATGTAAGATGGATGGATCTAGGTAATAATAAGTGCTAAGGAGAAAAGTATAATGGGAATGGGGTGAAATTTTATATGAAGTGGATAAGGAAGGCCTCACTGAGATGACTTGAGAAAACAGCTGAAGGAGTGGGGGCTCATCTGCGTGAACATCTGCACATTATACACAGTGGGAGCACCACCATTGAGCTGACAGTGTGTCTGGAATGCCGGAGTGATGAGCACAGAAGCAGTGGAAGATGAAGCTAGAGAGGGGAGGTAGAGGAGAGATTATGTAGGCCTTGTCATTTTGGCAAGGACTTTGGATTTTACTGAAGACAGAAAGCCATCTGTTTTCAAGGTCCTCACTCACTTCCTTTTACTTATTTTCAGTTAAATTACACAATTTATGTTTCTGCAGATTCACCATGGCCAGTTGAAATGAGCCTGCTTAGGATCAAGGACAGATCCATAGGCATCGGTTAGGAGGCCACTGTAGTAATCCAGGTGACGCTGGATGTGACGTGGGCAAGCGTGGTTGTAACACAGAAGGGGAGGAATGCCAGATTCTAGATATATTTTTAAGATTGAGCCAACAGGATTCACCAATAGACTACACGTGGGTATGAGACAGAAAGGTAAGTCTTGGGTGATATCAAGATTTTTTAAAGGATTTTTGGCTTGTTCTTGGGAACTTGCATAGCTTTTTCCTAAGAGATCAACCAACTCTTCAATATGTGAAGAGTGATGTGAGTAATTATATCATTAACTTAACCAGCATAGATGACCAGATAGGAATTTTGTTCAGTCAGACATAATCTTCCAGATACTAAACCATTTCTGTCAGGTAAGGCCTACCTTGCAGATCTCCCTCTGGGCTCTGGAAATCCAGGGGTTTACATCCCCAGAAGGCAGCATCTCCTTCAGGCCTTCAATGGTTTGGGATTTTAGTGGTAGGCATGGACCAATCTGTTCATTCAGGTAGAGTTCACAAATTCTGTTGCCCAGCATGTGCTGAAAGACAGTATTCCCAGTCTTCCTGTTACTTAACAGGACACTGAGGAAATGGTGCAGGTCCTGCCAGAGGTCCAGGAGTTGGATCTCCACTTTCAAATTCTGCTTTTTCAGGTAGTGCCGGAAGGGACGCCCTGCACAGTCATCAGCACACAAGGCCCAGTGGGTGTACCCTAAGGAAATGCTTTGTTTGATGACTTTCTTGATTGTCATCTGGGGGCAGTGATTGATGCTAGGGGTGACAGTCCTCATGTGTGTAGAGAACGTTGTCTCAAAGAGGCCCTCCATGTGGAGGTGGCTCTTGGATTTCTTCTTCATGTTAGACTTCCCGGCACAGAGAATATCCTTTTCCTGGGAACTGATTATTCTCTCCTTTGAAGACGTCACTTTCAAGGAGGGCATTTGTGTATATTTGTATTTGTATGTGTCCTTAACTTGAGAACACATCTCCTGGAGGGGCATAATGTTGGTTTCTGGTTTGGTATCTATTTCCAGAGTAGAGCCATGGTCTGTCAACTGCCACATCCTCCTCTTGGTCGTCTTGCTTGAGTACCGCTTCTGGGGGTAGTGGCACTTCTTGATGCTCATGTTTACAGGGAGTTCTCCTATGTGAGTACAGCAAACACTGCATAGGCGAGTCTCATATTCCTGCAGCAGACCTTGGCATGATTCCACTTTGGCCATAATCGTCCTGGCATGGGTGTAAAAGTTGGGGAGCCAATAGCTCTGAAGTTTGAACAGAGCCACTTTCTGCATGTGGCTCAAAATCTCCCTCCTGGTGGTTGATTGGTTGGGATGCCAGATGGATAGGTTCAGAAGGGACTCTGGAAATAATAGAAAGACACGAAGGATGAAAATGATCTAGTGGTAGTGATGATAATGATGTTGGGAGAGGTTTTTTGAAGTTTTCCAAATGTTGTTATGTATAGCATTTCATTTGTTCTTCATGCAACCCTGGTGTATGGACAGGACAAATACATAGTAAACACATTTTAGGGATTTTCTCAGGGAATGGTGACCCCTTTCTCTGATTACCTTCCCTTTCTCCCACATAAATAATACAGTTTATGGGATTCATTGAATTATTTTTTGGACAATTGGATGTTACAGTAAAGAAAAGCAAAATGAACAAGAAAATATGTTTAAGAATAGAAGGCATGTATCTATGAGTGGGATTTTTCAGAGTCAGATCTACCTGGAGGAAAAGGTTTAGACTGGATAATTTGAAGGAGTCATTACTAGCTCTGATTTTAATGTAATAAATTCTCAGTGATCTCTATCAATAGAGGAGTGTGACCAATCTCAAAACACAAATCTTCTGGAACATATTTATATTTGGGTCAGGAATGTCTCCTTAATTAATAAATAAATAATTTTTGATGAATCTGATGTTCTAGAGTAGAGGCTGGCAAACCTGTAAACCTCAGCTTTGTGAGTTATATGCAGTCTCTGCTGCACAGTCTTCTTCTTTAGTCCTTTAAAAATACTAAAACATTCTTAGTCCACAGGCTATATGCACTGTGTTTTGCCTGTGAGCTCTAGTTTGTTCTAGGGAATCTCAGTTTTTAAAAAAGAGGTGCCATGCCATCTCAGAAGATGCAGGAGCTGTTTAATTATGCTGTCCCAATTCGTCTTCACTCCTTCTAGCCAACCTACACTGGTGAGTAATATCTCAGCAAGAAGCACATACCAGCCTAAGGACAACTGGACTCTTACAACCCTTCCCTGTTAAGGGTTCCCATGACATCCCTGATACACAGAAAATGGAGAGGGTAGATGCCTACAAAATGATTGATTTTTTTGGTTACATCCCCCAGTGATTTCACTTCAGATATGCTTTATAATTCTTACTGATGTTCATGTTGCAGAGAGTCACTACTCTTGAGCCCTCCTGTAAATGGGTAGCCTTCAGCACAAGGAGGAGGGACAGATAGTGGTCTCTCATTTCCAGGTCCATCTCATCTATGCTCAAGATCTTCTCAGCAAGGATCCAGAAATCCACCAGCTCTTCACCTACAGATTAGACAGGGCAAGCACAGCGCTGCACCCCGATGTTGCCCCTTCTGTGGTTACATCTGGGTGTAGCAGCTAATACCACTCCCCACCACCAGCTTGCTCTATTGCCTCAAATAGTACCATTAGTCACTTCTTTGGTTTCAGGCATCATCCCTAGTGATGTCGTAATGTGGGGGCAGATGGAGGCATGGGGAGAAGGGACTTAATGGATAGGGACCTTGTGTGACTTTTGTCGTGAGGAAAACTGTTACTTTAGAGAAAACTGAAAGACTGTGAGAATGGATCATGAGACACTTGAATTTATCCAAAACATGAAGATGAGAAGAAAAAAGAATATTTCCCATATCATGGACCCAGAAAAACCAGAAGAAGGAATAATAGAACCCAAAGATGCCAAAGACTACATTCCTTGTGTCACAACTTTGCCAGGGTTAAAGTCTGAGTGACAACTAAAAGATAGCCTGCCTAGTTCTTCCCTACCTGCGCCCTGGAAATCCAGGATTTCACCCTTAAACTAGGGCTTGTCCTTGGATGAAAATTAATGCTGCTGAACTGGAGTGTCAGCTAGTGCTGGCTGCTCACCTCCCAGTAGTCATCAACCACTGGACTCAACAGAACAGAAAGCAGTGCATGTGAACACTTCTGCTATAGGGATTTGTTTATTTATGTGTTCCTTGTGTGTTTCCCCACCATTGTGATAGCTTTATGAAGTGGAGATTTATGGCTCTTATTCACAGTGGCTTCCACACAGTGGTGCTCAACATTGTTAAGTGAATAGATAGATGAATGGATGGATGAATGAACAAAATAAAAGGACTCTGTTTACTTTTGCCCTAACCTACACTGTGGACCTATTTTCAAAGACTTTTACACAAACTACAGTATAAAACACTTATTTCCCATATGCATACATTATTGTCAATAAGTGCTCTGGGGCATCCTGGAAGCTGTTATGAACTTGCAAGGACTCCAGAAACAACTCCAAGAACCTACCTGTACTGCCTTTGAGGTAGGTACAGAAGCGCCACATCCCTCTGACCCCACCAATGCACTTCTGGAGTAGCCACTGGTCTGCTTTTTTCCATCTCAACATCTTGGCTGCCAGGAAAAGTCCATGGTAAGAAAGAGAGAATGAGCTCTTCTCCCAGCCCCTCTCTCAGCCTTGCACACAGCTAGACCCCCATTCACTCAGGGTGAGTGAGGAAAAATGGTGGCCATTTAGACGAGTTGGGGTAGGAGTATGCAGTACTTCTGAAGGCAGGAAATAGACCCTGTAGTGACAAGCATCATATGAGGGACCCACAAGCAGAATATAATCCACAGATCAAAGACACCACCCAAGGCTCTTTGCCTTCTATAATCCCCACCTGACAGTGATTTTGCCAATCCAATTTTCCCAGTATATATATTGAAGAAAGGAGATGAATATATTGGGTATTTTGTTATATTTTACTCAGTGTAAGTCTCCTGAATCTCAACTTTCCCCAGGTGGAACACAGTTTCCTTTGGCTAGTTGAATTGAGAGTCAAATTATTGATTCAACCCTAGATGGCAATTTTATTAATTAATTCTCTTAACAAACATATATTATTAATATATTTGTTAAACGTCTACTACTTAGTATCATTCTAGATGTTTGGGATACATTAGCAAACAGGAAATCCTTGCCCACAAGGAGCTTACATTCTGGTGAAGTAGACAGATAATAAACAATAAGCATAATAAGTACATTATCTAGTAAGGTTGAAGGTTATAAGCACTACAGGAAAAAATGAAAAGGTAAAAGAGAGTAAAGGGGGTTGGGAGTGTTAGGACAAGAGTTGAATGAGTGGCATTAGGGTCATCAGGGTAGCCTCTTCTGAGGAGGTGAGATTTGCACAGAGATTTGAAGAGGTGAGAGAGGGAGCCAATGTGGGTATATTGACAAAGCACTCCAGGCAGAGTAAATAGCCAGTGCAAGGCCTTGAAATGAGTATGTGTCAAGGCAGGATTTTTGAGGAACTGCAAGCAAGCCAAGTGTAACTGAAATGGAGTAAGCAATGGAGGGAATAGGAGGAGATCAGGTCCTAAAAGTAATGGACCCACATCTTGAGGATCCTGAAGACCTAGAGATATAGGGGCATTAGATCTCACACTGAGATGGGAGTCATTGGTGGGGGTAGGGAGCAGCCAATAGAGGAGTTACATGATCTGAATTAAGTTTTAAAAGGCTCTCCCGGGTGCCTAGGTGGCTCAGCCGGTTAAGCTTCCAACACTTGGTTTCAACCCAGGTCATGATCTCACAGTTCATGAGTTTGAGCCCCGCTTTGGGTTCTGCACTGACAGAGCGGGCCCTGCTTGGGACCCTTTCTCCCTCCTCTCTGCCCCTCCCCTGCTCACACTCTCTCTCAAAAAAATTTTGTTTTGTTTTGTTTTGTTTTAAAGGCTCTCTCTGGCTGCTGTGAGCAGGAGAACAAGAGCAGAAACAAGGAGACTAATTAAGAGATGATTTCAGTAGCCAGGGGAGAAATTGTGGTGGCTTAGACCAGGTGGTACTAATGAAGGTGGTGAGCTATGTTTGATTCTGAATATATTTTAGGCAGTTTTGCCATGTTCTGTGTCCACCAGTAACTCTCTCACTTCTGGCTGCAGTGAGACAAATAGCACATACAACCTATCTGACTCCTGCTTATTGCTCTAGGTACCAATTTTTTCAGCCTAAGCTTTCACCTACTGCTGCATTACAAGCTGGGCCACTCTCACATCTAAGTCTACAAAGGTGGCCAGTATTTGTAAATTACTATAGGACTGACAGGAACAGGACCATTATACAGCCCGGGTTCCCATATTTCTCCACACACACACACCCTCATGCTTACCTCCTTCTGGGGACTTAATGAAACTGATGAGCTCTTGACAGAGAATGTAATGGAAACACAAGTTGGTTTTACAGAAGAAAGGTAACCGGTATTTTTCCAACCAGGTCAATAATCCTTTGTACTTTGCAATCTAGAGTGCAAACAAAATGGGAACAGAAAAGAGAAATGGAACTGAAATGCTAAGAAATGCAGCTTAGCAAGAGGCAATAAATAACTTCACACCTGCAGTACCTGGCCCACAGGGGAGGTGTGCTGATTAAAAATAGTATCTAAGAGGAGTGAAGGCTTGAGCCAAGGCTCCCAAAAGAGTGAATGAATTGGTAGGAGAGAAAAGGCTTGGTCTTTCATCAAAAATGTTTCCTTACTCCTGGGTCAAGTTGTTTAAGAAAACATCTAAGTCTTGCTAGGTAGAAGAGAAGCAGAAGAAATTTTGGTCTGTGGTGTCAAGTCAACTCTATTCAATTTGCTTCTTTGTAAGCACACTTAAAATTTCTTACAAGTTCCTTACCCATATCAAATGTACAACATGTACAAAAACACACAAAGGGGTGTATGTGTGGCTCAGTCAGTTGAGCATCTGACTCTTGATTTTGGCTCAGGTCATGATCTCACAGTGAGTTCAAGCCCCACATCAGGCTCTGTGCTGACAGCATGGAGCCTGCTTGGGATTCTCTCTCTCTCTCTCTCTCTCTCTCTCTCTCTCTCTCTCTCTCTCTCCCCTCTCCGCACCCCCCCCATGCTCTCTCTCTCTCAAAAATAAACAAATATTTTTAAAAAAACATACACAAAGACTCACATCACACTTAACATCATTTAGAGTATAGGTTGAATCACTGAGGGATTGAGCCACCAGAGAAGGGAAAACATAAAATTTTTCTTTTTGCCTGTACCTTCCACTCCTCTTTACCCATTTTTCCCATCCCCCCCCATCCACTTCCCATGTGGCAACCACCAGTTTGTTTTCTGTATTTATGGGTCTTTTTCTGCTTTTATTTGTTCATTTGTTTTGTTTTTTAGATTCCACACATAAGTGAAATCATATAGTATTTGCTTTCCTTTAATTTATTTCACTTAGTATAATACCCTTTAGTCCCATCCATGTTGTTGCAAATGGCAAGACAAGATCTCATTCTTTTTTATGGCTGAGTAATATTCCAGTGTGTTTATGTGTGTCACACCTTCTTTATCCATTCATCTATTGATGATACTTATGGTGCTTCCATATTTTGGGTATTGTAAATAATGCATAAACATAGGGGTGTCTATATCTTTTCAAATTAGTGTTTTCACTTTCTTTGGGTAAATACCCAGTCATGGAATTACTGGATTTTATGTAGCTCTATTTTTAATTTTTTGAAGAATCTCTATACTGTTTTCCATAGTGGTTACAGCAATTTACATTCTCACCAACAGTGCACGAGGGTTCCCTTTTCTCCACATCCTCACCAACACTTGTTATTTCTTGTCATTCTGACAGGTCTAAGGTGGTGTCTCATTGTGGTTTGATTTGCATTTTATTTATGATTCATGATATTGAACATCTTTTCATGTGTCTGTTGGCTATCTGTACATCTTTATTGGAAAAAATGTCCAATCAAGTCTTTGCCCATTTTTAATTGGATTTTTTTTTGGTGTTGAGTTATATAGTTCTTTATATTTTTTATATTAACCTTTTATTATAGATATCATTTGCAAATATCTTTTCCCTTTCACTGGGTTGCCTTTATGTTTTCCCAATGGTTCCCTTTGCTGTGCAAAAGGTTTTTACTTTGGGGGCACCTGGGTAGCTCAGTTGGTTGAGCGTCCAAATTTGGCTCAGATCAGGATCTCATGGTTTGTGGGTTTGTGCCCCGCATGGGGCTCTGGGCTGATGGCTCAGAGTCTGGAGCCTGCTTTGGATTTGGTGTCTCCCTCTCTCTCTCTACCCCTCCCCTGCTCATGCTCTGTCTCTCTCAAAAATAAATAGACATTATAAAAAAAATTTTTAAAGGTTTTTACTTTGGGGTAGTTCCAATAGTTAATTGTTCCTTTTGCTTCCCTTGCCTGAGGAGACATATACATAAATATGTTGCTAAGGCTGATGTGAAAGAGAATACTGATTATGCTTGCTTTCAGGATTTTTATGGTTTCAGGTCTTACACTTAGGTTTTTAATCCATTTTGAGCTGATTTTTGTGTATGGTGTAAGAAAGCGGTTTCATTCTTTTGCATGTAGCTGTTCTATTTTCTCAACATTATTTATTGAAGAGACTATCTTTTCCCCCACTGTATATTCTTCCCTGCTTTGTTATGGATTAATTTACCATATAAGTGTGGGTTTATTTCTGGCCTCTATCTTCTATGGATAGACCTATAGATCTATCCTATGTGTCTATTTTTGTGTCAGTATCATACTTTTTTGATTATTATAGCTTTATATTTTAAAATCTAGAATTGTGATATCTTCAGTTTTGTTCTTTTTTCTCAAGATTGCTTTGGCTTTCTGGAGTCTCCTGTTGTTCCATACACATTTTAGGATTATTTCTATAGTTCTGTGAAAAATACTATTGGTATTTTGCAACACAGATTGCATTGAATCTGTAGATTGCTTAGGGTAGTATGGACCTTTCATCAATATTAATTTTTCCAATCCATGAACATGACATGTCTTTCCATTTGTGTCATCTTCAATTTCTTTCATCAGTGTTTTATAGTTTTCAGAGTATAGGTCTTTGACCTCCTTCCTAGGTATCTTATCCTTTTTGGTGCAATTGTAAATGCAATTGTTTTCTTAATTTCTCTTTCTGCTATTTCATTATTAGTGTACAGAAGCACAACAGATTTCTGTTTATTAATTTTGTATCCTAAAACTTTACAGAATCTATTTATTACTTCTAACATTTTTTAAAATATAATTTATTGTCAAATTGGCTAACATACAGTGTGTTAAGAGTGCTCTTGGTTTTTAGGGTAGATTCCGTGGTTCATTGCTTACCTACAACACCTAGCGCTCATCTTAACAAGTGCCTTCCTCAATGCCCATCGCCCATTTTCCCCTCTCCCCCACACCCCCATCCACCCTCAGATTGTACTTTGTATTTAAGAGTCTCTTATGGTTTGCCTCCCTCTCTACCTGCTTATAATGATTTCCCCCCTTCCTTTCCCCCATGGTCTTCTGTTAAGTTTCTCAAGTTCCACATATGAGTGAAAACATATAATATCTTTCTCTAGCTGACTTATTTCATTTTTGGGGGGGAGTCTTTAGGGCTTCATATGTATTATGTCATGTGCAAATAGTGCCAGTTTTACTTCTTCATCAATTTAAATACCTTTTATTTGTTTTTTATCTGATTGCTGTGGTTGGAACTTCCAGTACTGTTATATAAAAGTGGTGAGAGTGGACACTCTTGTCTTGTTCCTTATCTTAGAGGAAAAGCTCCCAAGATTTCACTATTGAGTATGATGTTAGCTGTGGTTTTGTCATATATGGCCTTTGTTATGGTGAGGTATGTTCCTTTTGTTTATTATTAACATTTTTTTAACGTTTTATTTATTTTTGAGACAGAGAGAGACAGAGCATGAACAGGGGAGGGTCAGAGAGAGGGAGACACAGAATCTGAAACAGGCTCCAGGCTCTGAGCTGTCAGCACAGAGCCCGACACAGGGCTCGAACTCACAGACCGCGAGATCATAACCTGAGCCGAAGTAGGCTGCTTAACCAACTGAGCCACTCAGGCGTCCCTGAGGTATGTTCCTTTTAAACCAACTCTATTGAGGGTTTTTATCATGAATGATATTGAATTTTGTCAAATGCTTTTTCTGCATCTATTAAGATTATCATATGATTTTATCCTTCATTTTGTTAATGTGGTGTATCATGTTGATCAATTTACAAACACTGAATCATCCTTGTATCCATAAAATAAATCCCATTTGTCACAGTAAATGATCCTTTTAATGCATTGCTGATTTCAGTTTGCTAATATTTTGTTGAGAATTTTTGTACCTATGTTCCTCAGAGATATTGACCTGTAATTCCCCCTTTTTGTAGTGTTTTTGTCTAGTTTTGGTATCAAGGTAATGCTGGCCTTGTAGAAACAAAGGTATTTGGAAACTTTCCTTCCTCTTCTATTTCTTAGAATAATTTCAGGGGAATAGGTATTAACTCTTCTTTAAATGCTTAGTAGAATTCGCCTGTGAACCCATTTGGTTCTGGACTTTTGTTTGTTGAAAGTTTTTTGATTGCCAATTCAATTTCTTTACTAGTAATTGTTCTATTCAGATTTTCTATTTATTCCTGATTCAGTTTTGGAAATTATATGCTTCTACAAATTTATCCATTTCTTTTAGTTTGTCCAATTTTTTGGCATATAATTTTTCATAGTAACCTCTTATAACTTCTGTAGTGTTGGTGGTTATTTCTTCTTTTTCAAGAAAATAAGGATTTTACGTTTCAGGGTTTTTCTAGGGAAATCAAATATAAGACTCAGAGTGGAGTGTCTTTCTCAGCTCTTCAGGTCTCAGAGAAAAATAAAATCTGTTGTGAGTGTAGCTTAGAGTGATCTTTCTGATCCCACATGCCACTGGTAGAGCATGCATAAGTCTAAGGTCTACACAGTAGGAAAGGAGAACAAGAAGGAGGAAAAGGAGAAGAGAAAGACAATGGACAAGGAAGACAGTTATAAAGAGGAAAAAAAGATTGGGAGAAAGACATGTTTCTGAAGGAGAATGGTAGGATAGTCTTTAGGAATTGCATAGTGGTACCTTATCTTTATCTATAACTTATAATGCAAATAATCACTAAGTGGACCATGCACTGCCACTTCCTACCCCACACCTGTGGCAGGCATTGCCAATCAATTCTCAGACTCTTTCTTGCTTATGTATGGCCCCAGAATTCTTCTAAATGGTGTTCCAAGCATTTCCTACCCAATAATCACAATGGACATGAAAAATGGTATCATTTGCTGGCCATGGACTAGAAGATAGAGGAGAGAATTCACCAACAATTGTCTGTCCAAGTGGTAAAAACACAAAACGGAGAAAGGTCTATGCTGGCTTGATGCTGTTTGTCCTACTCACCTGCTTTATAGTTTCTTCCAGAGTCACCCTCTGGGCCTCCTTTCCCTTTTACCTCTCCATCTCTCATGCCACACTTCAAATTTAGCTCCCTCTCCCCCTATCCCAAACCCTCTGCCATTCAAGAATCTTACCACGTCATAAGGTATTTCTGGCCACAAGCTCCACTGTGAATTTTCAACAGCATAAAATGGTGTCTGACCAAAGACCTGCAAAAGAAAGCTAGGAAATGCCAGAGGGGTAGAACTTCTCTTCATAAATATGTCCCAGTCCAACTGCAGCTCAGGGGAAGGGGGTTCCATTGATTTCCTATTCTAAGAGACATTAATTCATAAATTAATTCCACTAAATCAACTTGCCTTGCAGAAAAACACCTAAAATAGACTAAACTGCAGATTCATTGATCTTTGGGGTCAACTCTGACCCAACCTGGAAGTTATCTTGCCTGTGTACAAAGGCCAAAGCATTATATTAAAAGGTATTTATTTTTGTATTACATTATTCACTTCTGCATGGGTTTAGAGAGTTAGATCAAAGGTTGGAAACATTTTTTATAAAGAGAAACAGCTTTGGATTTGCCTAAGCTCTTGAACTGGAGAAAGTAGAGGGGCCTAAGGATATGAGGGTTAGAGGTACAAATTTCTTAGTGGTGGTATTAAGAATGTCCAAAATTTATAAATAATTCTAGGTTACTTTCTTGGAGAAGGGACTGTGACCTTGGCAACCAGCTTTGAGACTGATGGGCAAGGGCTTCTATGTTTGTAGGTATTTAAGCTTAGCAGTCTCAACATAGGTACCAACATGCCTCAAAGTATCCCCACATCATTTGTGAAAAATTAGAGGGGCTGAAGTCTCAACTCCTGGCTGAGCTCTTAGAACATGATGTCAGCCTCCATCTCTCCAAGACTGTCAGCCCCCAATTTTGTTAGTCTGAGGCTCTCTCATTCTGTCCCCTTTGTCCTTGGATATGAGATATATAAAGAAGGCAGTGGTACTGATTGTACTTTACAAATATCAGCCTGTGAAGGAGGCTCAGTCCTTAGTGACTCCTCACTGGTCTGCACTCAGGGTTTGGCATGACATGCCCTGTCTGGCATGCGAAGTTGCCTTTATGAGATGTATGGGGGGACTAAGGAGTCATGAGATTCTGTAGGAGTAGTGCATGGAAGCAGTTTCACCATGTGATCTTTGCACCACAGAGGGCATGAGGCCAATGTGGAAAACATACCAGTTTTAGAGAGCTCCAAGACTTCCCCAGATTTTCCATGTGTTCTTGGGAAAGTCATTGAACTTCTGGTGTCTATCTCACAGGATGTTTATAGAAAATAATGGTCAAAATTTGTAAATTGACAGCAGTATTCAACATAAACTAATACTGTCTCTCTAAATAAACCACAGCTACCTAAATGGCCAAGACTTTCTTACATTCTTGGTTGGGATTCTAGTTCCCACATCATTCTCGCCATTTATAGAACATTATTATAGACTGCTTAAGTTGTGTTGATAAATTGACTAACTACAATGCCCCAAGATTACTTCTGCAACCTTTCATTAGGACAGTGGCACCACCTTCCACCAGGCATCCGACTCCTTCCTTCTTGTTACCACCTCTCCCTGACATTCAAACAGTGACAGAGTCCTATATTTTTCTTTATTAAAAATCTCTCTAATTTGTTCCATTCTCTTTATCTTCTTGCCTTTAAACCCCCACCACTGAAACAATCTCCTAACTGCTCTCCTCGCCTCTGTTATGGTCCCCTAATGGCCAAACCTGTGGTCAGACTTCTACAGAAATAATTTGCACAGATGAAAGTCTGATAATGTTACTCCTTTACTTGAAGCCCTTCAATGGCTCTCCATGACCTACAGGATGATGTCTAAACTCCTAAGCGTGGCCCGCCTGCTCTGAGAGGCCTGGCTTAGCCTGTCCTGCAGTTTTATCTCTTGCTGTGTCTGCCTCTCACAACTTTTTCTTCAGCCTTAGTTGCTTAGTGTTTCTCCCCAAGTACCGTGGGATTATTTTCCTTGGTGCCTTTACTTACTCTGTTCTGTCTATAAGTCCTTTGCATCTTAATAGTCGACCCTCCTACCTCCTACCTCTTTATCCACATCTCCTCTTTTCCTCATACCTCTTTTCCTCCTACCTCTTTATCCACATTTCCCTCCCCATTTTCTTCCCCAGCCAATTGTCAGCTACATTGTCTTCTTTCAAGACTTGGCTTGTGTCACGTAGTCATTGAAGTCTTTCCTGACCTACCAGGTAGAAGTGGTCTCTCCTTCTGATGCACTTGTACTCTAGTGCCTTCTAGACATTCCTATCATGTCACCCACAACCCTTTTTTGCACTCACTTTAAATATTGCTCTTGCACATTAGGAATTTCTTGAGAACAGTGATAGCATCGTTAATATTTGCATCCCCAGTACTAAGCCCACTGACTGGCACAAAGTAACTAACTACCCAGTAAATTTTGTAGGGTAGTACACAGTGGCTTTTTCCCAGTTGTATGAATTTCACACTTTAATAGGTGGTATTCTATGGAAAAGGATACACTGAGACACAATTTATAAGACACGAACCTTAAAATATAACCAAAAACTTAAATGAAAAAAGATGTGGGATTAGTCTAGGTTTGGCTCTAAGAGTATTTTGACATTCGAGATTTATTTTAGTTGCAAAGGTTGAGAAAATATATGTTTGGTTTCAGTCAACAGCTCAACAATTGCTCTGGCCAAACACCTGATGAGGGGAGCAGAGCAGAATAAATTATCCATGGTCCTTGTCCTGCAGGAATCCACAATCTCACAGTTCAGTAGGAGACACACACGTACAACACAAGAGGGTTGCAAAGTGCCAAGGGGCACAGAGGCAGGGAGAAATAAGTTCTAATTAGGAGAAGATAGGAATTTCTTAAGAACAGGATTTAAGCAGAGATTTGAAAAATGGTTAAGACTTTCGTAGGTGGAACTAAAAAAGCTAACAACACAGGCAAGAAGGGGTGCAGAGGTGAGAAAATGCCAGGTGTACTCTATGAGGATACAGTTGCTATCAATGCAGCACTGGGTACCAGAGGATGTTATGGGAAATAAATGTGGACAGGCAAAGGCAATTAAGGAAGCTGAGGAGTTGGGATTTATCAACAATGGGAAGCTCCTAGAGATTTTAAAGGAGATTCTGTTTATATTTATTTGCTCAAGTTAAAATAGGTTTTGAGTTAGTAAGAAGTTTATTCTTTTAAAAATGCACTCAGCTCAGTGAGATTCACTATTCAGCTGTTGCTGAAACATTTGAATTTAATTCTGGGAATACTTACCGGGAGAGAAAGAAATGTGTTGAAAAAATCGGCAAAGATTTCATCCTCTAGCAGAATTATAAGGTTTGTAGAACTGATTATCTCTATATGGGGAGAAAAAAAAAACACACCTCATGAACCAGGGTTGCATTCAGGATGAGACAACAAAGCAAGAGAATGGATCATGTCATATGGTCAAATCTCAGAATTTGATGACCTTTAGGGTCATCTAACTTGATTTTTCCCTCTCTCCAGGACTCTTCTCTGCAATATCACTCTGTTTAAATACTCCCAGCTGTGGGGAGCTCACAGCTTCATAGAGCTACCCATTCCATTTATGAAGAGATGAAATGCTTAGGAAGATTTTCCTACTGTAAACCGCCTTCTTTTATCTTCTTTCCATTTGTAGAAATTCTGCCCTCTGAACCTCAACAGAATTCATCTAAATCCTCTTAAAGGGGACAGTGCTTCCATATTCATAAAAACATCACAACCTTCTGTTCACCTCTGACCCTTCTGGCTAGTCTGTCACTAAGCAATTCTTCAGCCGCTCATCACATGGCCTCCTTTCTATCTGGGTCCTCGCTCTGTGGCTAGAGTGGCACCTACAACCCAAGTACTCTGCACGCTTCCCAGGGAAGAACATGAGACAACTTTGCCCATACTGTATGTTCTATTAGTGTGGCCAAACATGAGATTAGCTTTGGGTGCTCTCACATTACACTATTAACTCCATCATCCTTTATTTATGCAGTCATTTTTTGGAAACCAAGGGTAGGAATTTACATTTATTCCAGTTGAATTTCAACTTGTTGATTTGGGCCCAACAAAAGCTTTTTTGAATACTTATTTGGTCATGCAAAGTATTTATTACTCCTCTAGGGCTTGATCATTGTGCTGCCTAAGTTAATCTGAGGAGATGAATGTTGACTATCACAAAGCCAAGCAGAGCGACCATAGGTGGACTAGGTGACCCCTCTAAGTTTGCTCTAACTCATTCTCCATGCTCTTTAACTCCCAATATTCAACTAGTGAATAATCCAGTTGTTTTACCAATGCTCAGAATTTCCCCATTGTGTACCCAAAATTTATAAAAGACTTATAAAATGAACAACATAGATACTATATTAATCCTATCTCTTGGTCTATTAGATGTCTGGTGAGAATTGTCAGTGCCATTCACAATTGCTGGAGTGCAGTTATGATAATATAAGAAAACTAAACAATCCCCTCCATCACTTTTCCTGACAACACTTGGTGGTTATTGTCTTTGTGTAATAGAAATAGAAATAGGAACCCAGACAATCAAACACTATTGTAACAGAATTGATGTCAGTTTTTGCCTTTTGCTAGAGAGACCTCTGCTTTTCTTTTTAGAATCATTTCCTGATCCACTTCATCTATTCCACATAGAGAATCCAAAATTTATGTTTTCAGGCCAGACTTCTTTCCTTGGCTCTAGTTCTAAATATCCAATGAGCTATGGGACATCGCTCCATGGACATCCAGCAGAACTTCAATCTCAACATTTTCAAAACTGATCTGATCATTTTGCTTTTTCCTTTATTCCTAATCTCTGTTAACGGAACCACCACTCATCCAAATGTCTAAATCTGAAAGCTGAAAATCATCTTTTTTTTTTCTTTGAGAGAGAGAGACAGAGCATGAGCAGGGAAGGGGCAGAGAAAGAGGGAAACATAGAATCTGAAGCAGGCTCCAGGCTCTGAACTGTCAGCACAGAGCCTGATGTAGGGCTTGAACTTACAGACTGCGCGATCATGACCTGAACCGAAGTCAGACGCTTAACTGACCCACCCAGGCACCCCAGAAGCCTGAAAATTATCTTTTTCTGAAAATTTTATTTATTTATTTATTTTAAGAGGGGGAAGAGAGTGTGAGTAGGGAAGGGGTAGGGAGAGAGAGAGAATCCCAAGCAGGCTTTGCATGGTCAGCATGGAGCTGGGTGTGGGGCCTGAACTCACAAACTGTGAGATCATGACCTGAGTCAACATCAAAAGTTACACACTTAACTAACTGAGCCACCCAGGCACCCCCTGAAAATCATCTTTGATTCCTCCTTTGCTCTGTTTCTCTTCCTCTCAAACACTCCCATAGGCAATGGAGGACCATGCTATGTGGTCTCTCTTCCTACAGATTTCTAAAATCTATCCTTTCCTCTCCAACTCTACAGACACTGTCTTATTTCAGGCTCCCATCATCTCTCACCTTGACTTTATGGCATCAGTTTCTTATGTGATCTCCCTAAGTTTCCTTTCCAAGCACTTTCCACACACCGGCACCATAATCTTCCAATGTTGTTATTGTTAAAGCCCTTCAAATACTCCTCAGTATCCTAGAGAATATAAGGCTTCACCATATCTGGATTTGGTGTTCTCTGCCAGCATCATCTCCCACTACACCATACCATGCTGCCTTCTATTTGCCAGCCAAAATATTGTGCTTTCCTGCACATGCTATGTCCTCTCACTTCCAACTTTCATGTCTTTGTTACCATATTCACAGCACCTGAAATGTCCTCTCAACCTGTGTGCTTTGCAAATTGCTAGTCATCCGTCAAGAACTGGTTAACATATAACCTTGGTGAACCAAGCAAATGGTAAAATCAATCACTACCTCCCCTGCACAATTACTTACATCTCCCATTATTATAATTAACCAGTTGCTGTTTTCATTTATTGAAACAGCATTTATTTCATTTATGTATCTGTCTTTCTCAGTAGACTAAGCCCTATGAGAGGAGGAACTTTGTCTTTTCATCTTTCTTCCCCTAGCCAGTAAAAGTGCTTGGATAATGTCTAAGTTCTATAAAAGTTAAATGAATTGTTCTTCCAAGAAATCTTTAATCTTTTGAGTTTTTGTTCAATTGTTTGTTCATCACTGATAAAGACTGGCATGGATTTCTTTCTTTTTTTTTTTAATTAGGATCCCAATTCATAGTTTTTTTTTAATATGAAATTTATTGTCAAATTGGTTTCCATACAACACCCAGTGCTCATCCTAACAGGTGCCCTCCTCAATGGCATGGATTTCGTAATAAGATTATTGAGACAATCTGAATGCAGGAAAGTGGAGTTTGGCAGAAATTTCCCAAATGATTGTGTCCCATAGCTACACTCACTGTTGGTGACAAGGGGCTTGACTATGGCAGGGTTTGCCATTAACAAGACTGTCTTAATGGGGTATAGAAACAAGTCTTTCCATATATTCCCCTTCTTACTTGTTTTGCTTTGTAACTTCCTAATAATTTGGGAAGGCCTTCAACATTTATTCCATACAATAATAATACTAACTTGGGAACAAAAGGAATAATTGGATAACCCCAAACTTCATGCTAGCCTTCTCCCTGGAGGAGACATGACACATGATGGCCCAATCTGCATTTTTCTTCCTCCTTCTTAGTTGTCTCACTTGTCTTATGAAGGGGGCTCTGTCCTATCCTCAAAGATCAGTTGGCATACAGTGGGGATGGGAGTTGGGGAGAAGAAGAAGAGAAAAGGAAAACAAAGGGCATGAATAACATAAAAGCCATAGGTGGTATCCCTGAATGACTCAGATCTGTTGAGACTGTTGCCTTATGTTGGGGGGGGTGCTAAAAGTCTCAGAGACATCCCTTTTAGAGACTTACCAGCATTGCTCATGTTGCCATGCTTTCCCTGCCACTGTGATTAGTAAGGATACAGAACTAGTCCCCAGTCAACAGAACTCCACCCCATATGAACACACAGTCACATCCCCTCTAAGGGGTTCCAGGTTCTATCAGGAAGTGCTCTTTTATCTCTGGGCACTCAGTCTGAAGATAACACGCTGTTACCTGATCTTCTGGATCTCCTAAATGTACCAGACTTTTCCTGTACTTAGGCTTTTAGTCCATACAGTTTCGTTATCAGTTGTCCAGTTATTGATCCTGAGTTTTAGCCGTCTCCTTAACTTGACCTTATGCTTCAGGGAAGCAAGAATCTGTTTCTTTCTCTCTCTTTCTTTCTTTCTTTCTTTCTTTCTTTCTTTCTTTCTTTCTTTCTTTCTAATGTTTATTTATTTTGTGAGAAAGAGCGGGGGGCAGAGAGAGAGGGAGAGAGAGAGAATCCCAAGCAGGCTCCACGCTGTCAGCACAAAGCCCAACAAGGCACTTGATCTCACAAACTATGAGATCATGAACTCAGCTGAAATCGAGTTGGATGTTTAACCAACAGAGCCACCCAGGCACCCCCTGTTAATTTCTTTCTCTCTTTTTAAAAAATTTTTAATGTTTATTAATTTTTGAGAGAGACAGACAGAGTAAGAGCAGGGGAGGGGCAGAGAGAGGGAGACACAGAATCTGAAACAGGCTCCAGGCTCTGAGCTGTCAGCACAGAGTCTGACGCAGAGCTCACACTCATGAACCATGAGATCATGACCTGAGCCTAAGTCAGATCATGACCTGAGCTTAACTGACTGAGCCACCCGGGTGCCCCTTGTTCATTTCTTTATTTTTGTTTAATATGAAATTTATTGTCAAATTGGTTTCCATACAACACCCAGTGCTCATCCTAACAGGTGCCCTCCTCAATACCCATCACCCACCCCCCATCAACCCTCAGTTTGTTCTCAGTTTTTAAGAGTCTCTTATGTTTTGGCTCCCTCCCTCTCTAACCTTTCTCTTTTTTTTCTTCCCCTCCCCCATGGTCTTCTGGTAAGTTTCTCAGGATCCACATAAGAGTGAAAACATATGGTATCTCTCTTTCTCTGTATGACTTATTTCACTTAGCATAACACATTTATTTCTAATGTGTCTTTTGGATCTAATATCTTTCTAGAAATTTAACAGTTACTCAGTGAATGTTTAATGACTTATCTTTCAGATAAACTGGCAAATTCAACCTAATATACAAGTGTGTTTTCCACTCCCTTTCCTTCTTCCCAGTTTCTTCTCTGGTTGGCTGTTGGTTACTTTATAATTCATTGGCGTTTAAAGGTATAGAATAAACATTAGTTGAATGCCTTCCATGAGCAAGAAGTTAGACTAGGTGTTTATACTTTGTTTTCATTTAATTCTTACCCCTGGTAAATAGAGATTATTACCTCCTTTTTACTGAAAGATAGTTAAGTGAGACACTGAGATTTTACTCTGCCATTTTGATTCAGGAGGCCATGTTGTTTCAAATATGCTAGTAAATTGAACCTACTTTTCACATGAAAAATGCATTTGAGTGGACTTAAAAACAAGCCCTTTGGACTTCCTCACAATGATTTATTTTTCTGTATAATTCCTCCTACTACTTCTTATGTGCATTCTTACATGTCTAATTAGACTTCTTTCCTGCAGATGTTATAAAAGAAGTAGACACTATCTAGATGGAAAGGAGCTACTTAGAAAAAGCCATCCTGTATATCTAATTGTTTACCAGCAGATTGAAACAAAGCCATTTAATATTTTTCATCAAATCATAGCATATGCAACAACTTGAAATTTTCTGTGACTAATTTTGACCCAAAAGTTTCTAATCTAGATTAGTCCCCCATTCTTCTAGACCAGTGACTCCAGAAAAGACAGAAGCAGGCAAGAGGCAATATGGGAAAGAAGTTATATTTGTCTTTCATTTAAACTCTTTTCAAGATGGTATAATATTTTTCAACTGTAAACTGAGCCAGGCCTATTTATGTGCTATCATGACCAGTTCAAGAAAAAGAGCAGAAACCTTTTTTATCTACATAGAAACAGTCCTAGAAATAAAAAACAATCATTAATGAAAAGAAAGGAGACAGACGAATTTTCTGGAATATTTCCAGTTTACCAAGGTTTAAAATGTTGATTGCAAGTTGGAGCATGAGTTTGTTCACAGAGAACAACTTGTGGTAAAATAACTGTTTAGAATATTTTAATATGGAAATTATATTTTGTTACTCATTTTTTTATTGCCTTAAACGGGTTTGGGAATTAAGATCTTGTTCACTTCAAGGATAGGTAACTCATTTTGGAGTAGTCCAGGCTTTGGGTCTGATTGACCACATTTGGATCTTTCTTTGCAATGTCCTAGGATACCTGTAAATTAGCCCAAAGAGGGTCCTGAATGCTGAGTGGGGTCAAGAGAGAGTGAATTTAGTAGGGTTTTATGTTGTTTTGTATTGGTCACTCAGTTTCTGACCACTTGTCATATTTGGGTCAATCTTCCTGCCCTGGCAGCAAGGGCATGACACCTGTCCTTGACTCCATCCAGAACTTTTCATCTTGGAGGCATGACTCAAAATCTGAAAGGCAATGAGAGACTATGCATGATGGTGCCTATGGCAATCAGTGCTCAATGGTGGGGTGCCAGCAGTAGTGGCACAGTGGGAATGGCCACAAATGCCGAAAGAAGATGCTCTAGTTGAAAATGAGCTTTGATTTAAATGGGAGGTTGTGCATCGCTCCTCATCAGGGAAATACAAATCAAAACCACACTCATATATCACCTCACGCCAGTCAGAGTGGCCAAAATGAACAAATCAGGAGACTGATAGATGCTGGAGAGGATGTGGAGAAACAGGAACCTTCTTGCACTGTTGGTGGGAATGCAAATTGGTGCAGCCACTCTGGAAAATAGTGTGGAGGTTCTTCAGAAAATTAAAAATAGACCTACCCTATGACCCAGCAGTAGCACTGCTAGGCATTTACCCAAGGGATACAGGAGTACTGATGCATAGGGGCACTTGTACCTCAATGTTTATAGCAGCACTTTCAACAATAGCCAAATTGTGTAAAAAGCCTAAATGTCCATCAACTGATGAATGGATAAAGAAATTGTGGTTTATATACACAATGGAGTACTACGTGGCAATGAGAAGGAATGAAATATGGCCCTTTGTAGCAACGTGGATGGAACTGGAGAGTGTGATGCTAAGTGAAATAAGTCATACAGAGAAAGAGATACCATATGTTTTCACTCTTATGTGGATCCTGAGAAACTTAACAGAAACCCATGGGGGAGGGGAAGGAAAAAAAAAAAAAAGAGGTTAGAGTGGGAGAGACCAAAGCATAAGAGACTCTTAAAAACTGAGAACAAACTGAGGGTTGATGTGGGGGGGGGGGGGGGGGGGTTGGGTGGGAGGGAGGGAAGGGTAGGTGATGGGCATTGAGGAGGGATTCTTTTGGGATGAGCACTGGGTGTTGTATGGAAACCAATTTGACAATAAATTTCATATATTAAAAAATAATAATAAAATAAAATAAAAAAATAAAATAAAATAAAATAAAATAAAATAAAATAAAATAAAATAAATGGGAGGCTGTGCTCACCACCAATGACAAAGTATATGTGAATATCATAATAGCAGCTATGGCAGTGTGGGTATCAGAATGATCCAACCCACAGATTCCTTGTGGTGGCTATTGATCATGGGATCCCTTGGAAAAATGTGTGGGTAGGCCACTATATAAGCTCCATGGTGGCAGGGATTTTTGCTGTTTTATTCAATGATATATC
The DNA here is from genome assembly GCF_028018385.1 of Neofelis nebulosa. Taxonomy (NCBI): domain Eukaryota; kingdom Metazoa; phylum Chordata; class Mammalia; order Carnivora; family Felidae; genus Neofelis; species Neofelis nebulosa. The sequence continues at coordinate 32,248,871 of NC_080796.1, forward strand.
CCAAACCTTTAGAGCAGTTTCTGTCACATGAAAGTGCTCAGTAAATATTTGTGAAGTGAATGAATTAATATAAATAGGAGTCTAATCAGGTCCTTCATTCAATTTTCAGTCCTGAGTCAGACACAGAAGCTCTTAAATAAAAAGAAAGCATTTTACTATTTAGGAAGAACTGTGCAATATTTTTGCAAGAATTTATTTTGAATCTTTTTCCTAATCTTTGCTAAAGAGATGTGCTGCCATTTCCAGGATAAAGATGCACTGTGGTAAAGGAGACACCCAGAACTTTGGGAAATCATTGCATTCTGGATCTGACCCAACACAAGGCTACTAAATATCACAGCTGATATGTGAACTCAAGTCTATCTAATTCAAATACCAGTATTTCCTATATTTGCCTGATAATAATAATCATCTTGGGGCACTTGTAAAATATGTGGACTCCTGAGCCCCACCCAGCTCTTCTAAATCAGAATCATCAGAGGAAGGACCTGATAATGTACAAGTACCCCAGGTGATTCTTATTATCACACAAGTTTGGGAGATATCTAATTCCCTTTCCCTTTGGAAACTAGAAGGTCTTGAAAGGGTCAGGGATCCAAGTCCCATGCAAAAGCCTCTAGCCAGTGATGGTGGCTTTTAGTCTTGCCACTGTTGAAGTGACAACACTCCATTTGGTTGTTAATGCCTCCAGTAGTCAAGCTCTTCAAGCTGTGGGGAAGATGGTGGGACAGTGATCAGGAGTAGAGAGTGTATTCATACAGCTTCATTGAAGACAAGTCTGAAAGCGCACTGTATTAAGGAATGTGGGTAGATATCAGTGTTATATATTGCCATTCTTTTAAGAAGAGACCTAAAAGATTTTTTTTTTTTTTGGCCTAGGTTGTGATAGCTCTTTTCCAAAGGAGGTGATAAGCTAAGGCATAACTTGAGATTAGCAAACTACGTAGAGCTTCACCCTGAACTCTCTTAAGGTGTGTGTGTGTGTGTGTGTGTGTTATGCTAACAAATGAGGTCATTGATAATTGATTGAAGAAATATTGTAGGCTACCAACTCCTCTTGGAACACATAAAACATCAAGACATAATTACTTTCTTCACTTTAAAATCAAAATCACTTTTCTCTCTGTCCCAAAAATAAAAAAAAAAAAAAAAAACGTTGAAAAAAAAAATTTAAAATCAAAATCACTTTAAAAAATAGTATCTGGTCTTTACATATACTAAAGAAAGCATAAAACCTTTTCAAGTGTAAATGACATATTATTGGTAGCTCATTATTAATATTCGTTCCAACTTCCCAAGTTCTTTTATGGGACAACAGGGTTTTTAGATATAACGTGTTTCCCAACAATCCTAGAATTTTCAAGTCTTTTAACCCTCTCTAGGGTATGACCCTGAATGACTCCTCTCAGTAGCTTTTGGCTAAATTATTAGGGTTTATAGAGGTGATGGTCTTCCATCTTAATATTCATTTCCTATGAAAAGAGAACCAGAGAAATGGAAGAATTATTTAATCAGATAACCAAGTGCCTTACAGCTTTTCAGAGAAAGTGAAGTCAAGGCTCTTGTAGGCTGTTGTTTTAAGTGGACAGAATGTCTAGGAGATGTTGCTTGTCAAAATAATATCAAATAGTTTACAAAACTCTTGGAAGCTAAGTTTAGCAATGCAAAAGTCACAAAGTTGCAGAGGATGGGATCATTTGGAAAGGGACTTAGAAAGGTTATTAAACAAATATAAAATTGGATAGCAATGAATTGAAATAGTGGCAATCTGTTCTCTCAAACTGGCATCCTATTTTAACAGTGGAAAAAGAAATCACAATAATAAGGATTTAGATTAACTTTGCTGAAAGGAAATGGCACAGAGGAAGTGGTACTCTACATCCAAGTCATCTTTGTGCCTCTAGTGCCTGGCACTAGTAGATGTTTGATAATGTTTTTTCAGTTCAGCTGAGAAATGGATGTGAAGGCAATATGGGAAGCTTTAAGTCCTGCACAAATATAAAGACCTAAAAATTGTCTGATTGAGGAACTGGGACACTGAAAGAGAGTAAGGGAGAGACAGAGCAAATAACATAGAATCATTGTCCAAGTGTTAAATTATGAAATCTTTCGATATATTATTGACAAATAATAACTTCTCCTAGGCATAACTGTGCCTTCTGATTCAGAACTTCATGTTTGTTATTGATTCTGGTTAGCTACCTAAGGAAAAGATACAGATGTAGAATTTATGCCTTATCCCTAATTGTTATCATCTTTGCTGATACAATAGATTCCAATCAAAGACTTCAGAATGGTGGTCAATGCAATACATAAAATTTTAAAGTCAAGGGAGGTGCAATTTCATCCTGTGTAAAGGGTTTAAAATTCTATTAGTATGTATTAGGTCTTGGTGACATTATATTACCGTAATACAGAAAGAGAATAAATACTGGAAATAACCCATTTAACAATTAACACTTTCCACTAAATAATCCATTTAACAATTGATTTTAAGGAAAGATACTGAGTTATAAGAAGTACAATCTTTTGTGACTGGTGATTAGTTAAATCCTCACTACAGGTTTAAAAAAAATAAACCTCATGGATGTGATCACACAAAGGACTCTGTCCTATAGTTCTAGGGTTGGCCTTGGTTCCTATTGGTCCTATATTCTTTGACCTAAAATATGTATTAAAATTCTGAGTTTCGGACAGAGAAGCCTCAATAAGTTGGTGATGGTAATTTTACTTATTTTGGTTGAGTGGGTAAATTTAAATTTTTATTTAATTTAACAAATTTAATTCTTATTTCATAATATGAAATGTCTAAGGAGTTTTAACTAAAAAATTTGGAAATGGTATCTGTTTAGGAAATTTTTATTTACCAACTACCAAATGATTTCATTGAAAGATAATGAACAATGATAGCAATTTTAAATAATATTATTATATTTATAAATAATTTTGTCATCTAAAAATTTAATAATTACTATATTAAATGTATACTATAATATATTGAATGCTGGTTACAATATAAATAATTGCAAGTATTTTTGTTGTTTTGGCAAAACATTCCCCTTCAATTAGTAAGAGCCCATTAATAATACTCTGCCTTCAAAGTGAAAAGTAATTATTGGGTGGCTCAGCTGTCAAGTGTCTGACTTTGGCTCAGGTCATGATCTCACAGCTTGTGAGTTCAAGCCCTGCATTGGGCTCTGTGCTGCCAGCTCAGAGTCTGGAGCCTGCTTCAGATTCTGTGTCTCTTCATCTCTCGGCCCCTCCCCTGCTCATGCTCTGTCTCTCTCTCTCTCTCTCAAAAATAAATAAACGTCAAAAAAATTTTTTAAAGAGAAGTAAATTATTAAACTTTCCAAAAAACAATTTTGTATGACTCTTCCTTAGCCACCCACTCTAGGGGGCAGGAGGTTGGTAGTTTTTTCTGTTATCACTGGTCTATGAAATCCCATAACTGCACTGCTAAGCTTGTGTTTGCTGAGCTTTGGAGTCTGAGCACAAGAACATACAAGACCTCAGAATTCCTGCCTGAACTCATCTAACAAACTCCTACTTATCCATCAAAACCCAGATCAGAATTAAACCAACATTTCATCTATGCTACAACTCTACTACATACTTTATTTACTCATTTGCTAATTATTTATTGCATGCCTAATATGTGATGAGCTAAACAAGAGCATTTTGACTATTTTTATAAAGTTTCTAAAAAGCCATTTCAACTCCAAGGGCATTGTGACACTGCTTTGTTTTGAGATATACACACACACAAATACACATACACAGACACGCACACATACATATATGTATATGTATATATATATATATATATATGTACATATACATATATGTATGGATATCTATCCATACATGTATATATCTATATAACTTATGCATCTATGTACCTATGTTTCCATGTATCTATCTACATATAACCTATATCTACTGATTGAATTCTATGCTTATTCATGTCTACATATCTAAGGCTAACAAGAAACAAACAGATCTTCATTATGTTTACTGGGTGCCTCGACAGACACTTGCTTATGTATTATTCTGCCCTGCTCTTCATCACTTCATTTCTTATAAATCTATACTTAAATACTGAATGGAGAGCATTTGCCTTTCCAGGCTCATGTAAAGATGATGCCCTCTGGTGGATGGTGGTGAAGATCACACCTTTAACTATACAGCTCTGGGTTGGTTTTTTGTTTGTTTTCTAAATTTATCTTCAGTTGGTCTTACATCCCAAAGTGATTAGGATTACTGTCAGAGTACTCATACCTCCCGTGATGTGAAGAATACAGAAAGATCCTTTCATCCAACCAGGCCTGTCCATTCCACCATTATATTAGGCCTCAGTAATAATCTTTTGTGTCTTTGTAGGACCCTGCTAATATTTATTATTTTACCTCAAAAATACATATTGTGAGACATAATATTTGGAGGCATTAATTTACTACCAGAGATTAGTTCATCAGTGTCTAACAGGACCTCAAAAGAAACTACTCAGAAATGGACAGATCTGTCAACATGTGGCTTTGATATCTCTTCAACTTTTACCTTTGCAGAGAGACAATATCCTAAAATATTAACATTTTGGCTTTTTTTGTAAAAAACAGTTATTTACAATAACTTTACCCCCAATTAATGAAAGACTGCCTCAAGATGAGGTTGGGTTATAATTGCAAAAAAGAAGAGTCAATTTTTAGGTTAAAAACATCCAAATTATGCCCTTAATACAAAAATAGGAGGCCTGAATGAATTAGAAAACAGAATTTTGCCATATCACTAGGAAAGAGTGTAGAGGAAAAACAGATTCCCTACCTTCCCAATCTCAGGACACTAGAGGAGGTTCAACTAGGCTTTAGGAAGGAGGGACTGCAAAGCTAGGCAAGGCCTGAAAAATACCCAAGTTGTGGGGGAGAAACAAGGGGATGGGACCCAGAGGCGACAACCAGGAACAGGGCAGAACCTACAGAGAAAACTGCATACCTCCACTGGTCACCAAAACCAAGAAGAGGCACAGAAGCTAAACTAATGCCTGATAAATATTTTATTCCACCCCAGGGACCACTGCTTATTTCCAATGGAGAGCAGCATTGTTACCTGATCAAATATCCCACTGGCGCAAGGTGTAAGCCTTCCATGGAGAGCTGCCTGCTGGTCACATGCATGCCATGGCACATTCAGAGACATTGCTGACCCCCATCAAAATGACACTGGGAAGCACCTCCCCCTTTGCAGCAACTCAGAATGCTCACAAGCCCCCCAAACCATAGAGTAGAGAACCTTCATGACCAGACAATAATTCATCCCTGCTACACTTTAACACTTGAGCAAGAAAATTAACAAGAGTAACGCCAGAACCAAAGAAAGATGGGTATGTCTAGTTCTCCTAGGAACCAGAAGAAAAAGGGAAACTAGAAGGATGATGACCCTCTAGAACCCCTGCCTCAGCCTCACTCTGTCCTAAGCCTGGATATTATAGCCATGACCAAGAGTAAGGGAAGCTTGACATATTCTTCATATCCTGGGGTGGCAGGGAAAGAAGCATAACGGGTGTCATAAAGACATTCTTTTGCAAGTTGCCAACAATTTAACTTTACTACTCAGAATTCGACCTCCCTTGACACTCAGATATAGCATTATGTGACATAGCTAAATGTCTGGCTACCTTGAGCCAGTTTTTAACCCTTTGAGGTTTTAGATTATCATCTATGAACCTACATGATAAGACAGTTGTGAGGATCAAAAAGAAAATTTCATGGAATAAATAAGCCATTGAATTCTCCTACATGTAAGAGCCAGAAAGGATTGGCTCCAGGTGAGTCTGCTACTTGGAAATTGATTGAGGTGTGTACAGAGCAATGGGCTGATTGCTGATCTACCCAGGGAAAAGAATCTGACAGACTCTACACTCGGGGAGACCGATCAATAAATTCTGGAAGCACATGAGTCCTTTTGAGACCTCACTCTGTGCAAGGTGTTGCTCTGTTCTGATAGACCCTGCAGAAGAAATTGCCTTCAAGGATTGTGGTGGTGTTACCATGGCATCACATATGTCCTAACTCCTCAAAATGCATACATTAAATATGTGTGATTGTTTTTATGTTAAGTATATCTCATTAAAGCTGAAAATAAAGGATTTCTTTGATAAATCATAACCTAAGGAAAGAATTAAACAATAGTTCTCTGAGTTATTTATAGTGAAAATAACAGTTTAGATTTAGTATGGGTATTGAAGAGAGTAAGGGTGAGGAGGTGGTTATTATCATAGGTAAATTATTATGATGTACTAAATGTAACTAGGGCTCAGTATGCTCTGGGGTGGGTGAGAATATTTATAAAGACCCAAAGACAGGATATAGTACATTTATTTTCATGCTCTCCTGGGAGGGATGTGAAGAATACAGAGAGGAGCAAGGCAAGCAGAATGCCTTGGTTGGAGTTGAGGAGAGAGTAGGGAGGTGGGGGAAATAGTTGGGAAGCTGAGAATGAAGGTCATAGTCACATATCTCTTGTGTTTCATTTGCCTTGCCTCTGCACCCTGCTCAGCAAATGAGACTAAGAAAAGCCAGAAGGGGTGAAGGGTATGCCCATCCCAGCAGAGTCTGTTGCCTCAGTCATCTTCTCTGACACCTGCACTTCCCACAACTTCTCTTCCAGGTATTCCAGAATGTGCAGGTGACAGAAACCATTCCTGGCTTACCCAGGTTCAAACATCAACAAATGTAACAATACCACAAAAAAGAGAAGCCATAGACCCAGATCATCAAAATGGCAATGGAAGCCACATGCCAGCAGAAGAAGGTGGTGACAAATATAATGTTGTTTTTGTCATCATCCATCCATTTATAACCAGAAATTGGTTTGTACAGCATAAAGCCTATCTGAATCAGCCAAGAGCCTGTCATCATATAAAAGAAGGCCTTCATCACCCAGAGTTGCAGCATATCAGGGGCCCACAGCTCTGCGATCACCACCAACGCCAGCAGGAATATGGCCTGAGTGAGCAGGATGTAAGACTGCAGCTCCACACCTTCTGAGTCCTGCATGTGAGACACCATCAGAGGCAGAAACAGAAACATGCCCAGGGCTTGGGCACCTTGCTCCAGAGCAGCACACCTCTGGGGTAGCACGTTCTGGCTCACCACATCTACACACCCGCTCAGGAAGAAGGTCATATATAGAGTGAGATGCTGCCACTGTTTGCGGTACAAAAAGTTTCTCTGATGATATATCTTGCTGATGAGTACAAACTGTCCATGTATGTTATGCAGCTCTTGAACTACTAAAATGCAGGCACTTAATATCTTCACCAGCCCAACATAGTGTATTTGTCTCAGCCTTGCCCATCTTCCTTTGCTCCAGGGATGGCGTGGCAGATACTGGACAGGGTAGTTGCATATCAAGGCCCTGGAGACTAGTCGTGCATGATAAAGTCCATAGAAGAAGAGAGACAGTCCGGGGTACAAATGACCTTCAAAGCCTCCCATGGGACTGAAGGTAGGTCTGACCAAAAGCAGAGACAACCAGCTCAGAAATGGTCGCCTCAGGTTCTAGAGTGTGGAGGGAGCTTCCTGAAGTCTACTTATATCCTCTCTCCAGCTCATTGCATCTACATACAGAGGGGAAATGGTTTTGGAGGAAACCCAAATTTACGGTGGGGTGGGTGTCATGGTTTCCGTTCTGGTCTTCTGCTCTGGTTCATTGACAGCTAACCATCCATTGCCAATGAAATAAGCATATTCGCCATCACAATGCCTGGGCATCTGCAGTTCTTGGAGATTATACTAAAGGCCCCCTTGCCTCTCTTACTTGTCCTTGACGTTCCTTACTTCCCTCTCAAAGTCACAGAACATAAGAAAGAACTGAGAGAAAGCATGGAGAATACACAATGTCTGGCATATCTCTTAAGACTCCTCGCATATAATCTCATATAATTACTAGGTATAAATAAATGTATTCTCACAGGCATAAACAGTCTTAAGAGTCACAAGTAAACCTACACAATACCCAACTACTCTGATGTTATTTGAGGATTACCAGAACGATATTCACTCCTGAGAATCTCCTGCTGATCTCCAGATCAGAAATGACATGCCACCACCTGAGATTCTTTCCTTTGGGCTGAAGCAATGTTTTTCCAAGTTAAAATGCAGGTGAATAGGTTCTACTCAGAGGTACTGATTCTGAATTTCTTGGGGGTGGTGTCTTGTAATAAGCATTCCAAGAAACGTTCCCAGGTAGTTCTCAGGCACATTAAATTTTGAGGATCACTGAGTAAAATGTAGGTACTGGTAAGAAAGAAGATCTTATTGAGGTGCCTGGCTGGCTCAATCAGTTAGTGTCTGACTTCAGGTCAGGTCATGATCTCACAATTCAGTGTTCGACCCCAGCAACAGGCTCTGTGCTGACAGCTCAGAGCCTGGACCCTGCTTCAGATCCTGTGTGCTTCTCTCTCTCATTTTGCCCGTCTCCAGCTTGTGCTTTGTCTCTCTCTGTCTCTCAAAAATAAATAATCATTAAAAGTTTTTTTTTTTTTTTAGGGGGTTCCGGAAGATGGCGGCGTAGGAGGACGCTGGGCTCACCGCGCGTCCTGCTGATCACTTAGATTCCACCTACACCTGCCTAAAGAACCCAGAAAACCGCCAGAGGATTAGCAGAACGGAGTCTCCGGAGCCAAGCGCAGACGAGAGGCCCACGGAAGAGGGTAGGAAGGGCGGAGAGGCGGTGCGCGCTCCACGGACTGGCGGGAGGGAGCCGGGGCGGAGGGGCGGCTCGCCGGCCAAGCTGAGCCCCCGAGTCGGGCTGGCAAAAGCGGAGGGGCCGGACGGACTGTGTTCCGACAGCAAGCGCGACTTAGCATCTGGGAGGTCATAAGTTAACAGCTCTGCTCAGAAAGCGGAAAGGCTGGAGGACAAAGGGAGGGAGAGCTGCTGAGCCCCCGGACGGCAGAGCTCAGCTTGGCGGGGAACAAAGGCGCTCGCCAGCGCCATCTCCCCCGCCCATCCCCCAGCCAAAATCCCAAAGAGAACCAGTTCCTGCCAGGGAACTTGCTCGCTCCGCGCAAACACCCAACTCTGTGCTTCTGCGGAGCCAAACCTCCGGCAGCGGATCTGACTCCCTCCCGCTGCCACAGGGCCCCTCCTGAAGTGGATCACCTAAGGAGAAGCGAGCTAAGCCTGCCCCTCCCGCCCCCATGCACCTTGCCTACCCACCCCAGCTAATACGCCAGCTCCCCAGCACCACAAGCCTGGCAGTGTGCAAGTAGACCAGACGGGCCACACCACCCCACAGTGAATCCCGCCCCTAGGAGAGGGGAAGAGAAGGCACACACCAGTCTGACTGTGGCCCCAGCGGTGGGCTGGGGGCAGACATCAGGTCGGACTGCGGCCCCGCCCACCAACTCCAGTTATACACCACAGCACGGGGGAAGTGCCCTGCGGGTCCTCACCACTCCAGGGACTGTCCAAAATGACCAAACGGAAGAATTCCCCTCAGAAGAATCTCCAGGAAATAACAACAGCTAATGAACTGATCAAAAAGGATTTAAATAATATAACAGAAAGTGAATTTAGAATAATAGTCATAAAATTAATCGCTGGGCTTGAAAACAGTATACAGGACAGCAGAGAATCTCTTGCCACAGAGATCAAGGGACTAAGGAACAGTCACGAGGAGCTGAAAAACGCTTTAAATGAAATGCAAAACAAAATGGAAACCACGACAGCTCGGATTGAAGAGGCAGAGGAGAGAATAGGTGAACTAGAAGATAAAGTTATGGAGAAAGAGGAAGCTGAAAGAAAGAGAGATAAAAAAATCCAGGAGTATGAGGGGAAAATTAGAGAACTAAGTGATACACTAAAAAGAAATAATATACGCATAATTGGTATTCCAGAGGAGGAAGAGAGAGGGAAAGGTGCTGAAGGGGTACTTGAAGAAATTATAGCTGAGAACTTCCCTGAACTGGGGAAGGAAAAAGGCATTGAAATCCAAGAGGCACAGAGAACTCCCTTCAGACGTAACTTGAATCGATCTTCTGCACGACATATCATAGTGAAACTGGCAAAATACAAGGATAAAGAGAAAATTCTGAAAGCAGCAAGGGATAAACATGCCCTCACATATAAAGGGAGACCTATAAGACTCGTGACTGATCTCTCCTTTGAAACTTGGCAGGCCAGAAAGGCTTGGCACGATATCTTCAGTGTGCTAAACAGAAAAAATATGCAGCCGAGAATCCTTTATCCAGCAAGTCTGTCATTTAGAATAGAAGGAGAGATAAAGGTCTTCCCAAACAAACAAAAACTGAAGGAATTTGTCACCACGAAACCAGCCCTACAAGAGATCCTAAGGGGGATCCTGTGAGACAAAGTACCAGAGACATCACTACAAGCATAAAACATACAGACATCACAATGACTCTAAACCCGTATCTTTCTATAATAACACTGAATGTAAATGGATTAAATGCGCCAACCAAAAGACATAGGGTTTCAGAATGGATAAAAAAACAAGACCCATCTATTTGCTGTCTACAAGAGACTCATTTTAGATCTGAGGACACCTTTAGATGGAGAGTGAGGGGATGGAGAACTATTTATCATGCTACTGGAAGCCAAAAGAAAGCTGGAGTAGCCATACTTATATCAGACAAACTAGACTTTAAATTAAAGGCTGTAACAAGAGATGAAGAAGGGCATTATATAATAATTACAGGGTCTATCCATCAGGAAGAGCTAACAATTATAAATGTCTATGCGCCAAATACCGGAGCCCCCAGATATATAAAACAGTTACTCATAAACATAAGCAACCTTATTGATAAGAATGTGGTCATTGCAGGGGATTTTAACACACCACTTACAGAAATGGATAGATCATCTAGACACACAGTCAATAAAGAAACAAGGGCCCTGAATGATACATTGGATCAGATGGACTTGACAGATATATTTAGAACTCTGCATCCCAAAGCAACAGAATATACTTTCTTCTCGAGTGCACATGGAACATTCTCCAAGATAGATCATATACTGGGTCACAAAACAGCCCTTCATAAGTTTACAAGAATTGAAATTATACCATGCATACTTTCAGACCACAATGCTATGAAGCTTGAAATCAACCACAGGAAAAAGTCTGGAAAACCTCCAAAAGCATGGAGGTTAAAGAACACCCTACTAACGAATGAGTGGGTCAACCAGGCAATTAGAGAAGAAATTAAAAAATATATGGAAACAAACGAAAATGAAAATACAACAATCCAAACGCTTTGGGACGCAGCGAAGGCAGTCCTGAGAGGAAAATACATTGCAATCCAGGCCTATCTCAAGAAACAAGAAAAATCCCAAATACAAAATCTAACAGCACACCTAAAGGAAATAGAGGCAGAACAGCAAAGGCAGCCTAAACCCAGCAGAAGAAGAGAAATCATAAAGATCAGAGCAGAAATAAACAATATAGAATCTAAAAAAACTGTAGAGCAGATCAACGAAACCAAGAGTTGGTTTTTTGAAAAAATAAACAAAATTGACAAACCTCTAGCCAGGCTTCTCAAAAAGAAAAGGGAGATGACCCAAATAGATAAAATCATGAATGAAAATGGAATTATTACAACCAATCCCTCAGAGATACAAACAATTATCAGGGAATACTATGAAAAATTATATGCCAACAAATTGGACAACCTGGAAGAAATGGACAAATTCCTAAACACCCACACGCTTCCAAAACTCAATCAGGAGGAAATAGAAAGCTTGAACAGACCCATAACCAGCGAAGAAATTGAATCGGTTATCAAAAATCTCCCAACAAATAAGAGTCCAGGACCAGATGGCTTCCCAGGGGAGTTCTACCAGACGTTTAAAGCAGAGATAATACCTATCCTTCTCAAGCTATTCCAAGAAATAGAAAGGGAAGGAAAACTTCCAGACTCATTCTATGAAGCCAGTATTACTTTGATTCCTAAACCAGACAGAGACCCAGTAAAAAAAGAGAACTACAGGCCAATATCCCTGATGAATATGGATGCAAAAATTCTCAATAAGATACTAGCAAATCGAATTCAACAGCATATAAAAAGAATTATTCACCATGATCAAGTGGGATTCATTCCTGGGATGCAGGGCTGGTTCAACATTCGCAAATCGATCAACGTGATACATCACATTAACAAAAAAAAAGAGAAGAACCATATGATCCTGTCAATCGATGCAGAAAAGGCCTTTGACAAAATCCAGCACCCTTTCTTAATAAAAACCCTTGAGAAAGTCGGGATAGAAGGAACATACTTAAAGATCATAAAAGCCATTTATGAAAAGCCCACAGCTAACATCATCCTCAATGGGGAAAAACTGAGAGCTTTTTCCCTGAGATCAGGAACACGACAGGGATGCCCACTCTCACCGCTGCTGTTTAATATAGTGCTGGAAGTTCTAGCATCAGCAATCAGACAACAAAAGGAAATCAAAGGCATCAAAATTGGCAAAGATGAAGTCAAGCTTTCGCTTTTTGCAGATGACATGATATTATACATGGAAAATCCGATAGACTCCACCAAAAGTCTGCTAGAACTGATACATGAATTCAGCAAAGTTGCCGGATACAAAATCAATGTACAGAAATCAGTTGCATTCTTATACACTAACAATGAAGCAACAGAAAGACAAATAAAGAAACTGATCCCATTCACAACTGCACCAAGAAGCATAAAATACCTAGGAATAAATCTAACCAAAGATGTAAAAGATCTGTATGCTGAAAACTATAGAAAGCTTATGCAGGTAATTGAAGAAGATATAAAGAAATGGAAAGACATTCCCTGCTCATGGATTGGAAGAATAAATATTGTCAAAATGTCAATACTACCCAAAGCTATCTACACATTCAATGCAATACCAATCAAAATTGCACCAGCATTCTTCTCGAAACTAGAACAAGCAATCCTAAAATTCATATGGAACCACAAAAGGCCCCGAATAGCCAAAGTAATTTTGAAGAAGAAGACCAAAGCAGGAGGCATCACAATCCCAGACTTTAGCCTCTACTACAAAGCTGTCATCATCAAGACAGCATGGTATTGGCATAAAAACAGACACATAGACCAATGGAATCGAATAGAAACCCCAGAACTAGACCCACAAACGTATGGCCAACTCATTTTTGACAAAGCAGGAAAGAACATCCAATGGAAAAAAGACAGTCTCTTTAACAAATGGTGCTGGGAGAACTGGACAGCAACATGCAGAAGGTTGAAACTAGACCACTTTCTCACACCATTCACAAAAATAAACTCAAAATGGATAAAGGACCTGAATGTGAGACAGGAAACCATCAAAACCTTAGAGGAGAAAGCAGGAAAAGACCTCTCTGACCTCAGCCGTAGCAATCTCTTACTCGGCACATCCCCAAAGGCAAGGGAATTAAAAGCAAAAGTGAATTACTGGGACCTTATGAAGATAAAAAGCTTCTGCACAGCAAAGGAAACAACCAACAAAACTAAAAGGCAACCAACGGAATGGGAAAAGATATTTGCAAATGACACATCGGACAAAGGGCTAGTATCCAAAATCTATAAAGAGCTCATCAAACTCCACACCCGAAAAACAAATAACCCAGTGAAGAAATGGGCAGAAAACATGAATAGACACTTCTCTAAAGAAGACATCCGGATGGCCAACAGGCACATGAAAAGATGTTCAACGTCGCTCCTCATCAGGGAAATACAAATCAAAACCACACTCAGATACCACCTCACGCCAGTCAGAGTGGCCAAAATGAAGAAATCAGGAGACTATAGATGCTGGAGAGGATGTGGAGAGACGGGAACCCTCTTGCACTGTTGGTGGGAATGCAAATTGGTGCAGCCGCTCTGGAAAGCAGTGTGGAGGTTCCTCAAAAAATTAAAAATAGACCTACCCTATGACCCAGCAATAGCACTGCTAGGAATTTATCCAAGGGATACAGGAGTACTGATGCATAGGGGCACTTGTACCCCAATGTTTATAGCAGCACTCTCAACAATCGCCAAATTATGGAAAGAGCCTAAATGTCCATCAACTGATGAATGGATAAAGAAATTGTGGTTTATATACACAATGGAATACTACGTGGCAATGAGAAAGAATGAAATATGGCCTTTTGTAGCAACGTGGATGGAACTGGAGAGTGTGATATAAGTGAAATAAGCCATACAGAGAAAGACAGATACCATATGGTTTCACTCTTATGTGGATCCTGAGAAACGTAACAGAAACCCATGGGGGAGGGGAAGGGAGAAAAAAAAAAAAAAAAGAGGTTAGAGTGGGAGAGAGCCAAAGCATAAGAGACTGTTAAAAACTGAGAACAAACTGAGGGTTGATGGGGGGTGGGAGGGAGGGCAGGGTGGGTGATGGGTATTGAGGAGGGCACCTTTTGGGATGAGCACTGGGTGTTGTATGGAAACCAATTTGACAGTAAATTTCATATATTAAAAAATAAATAAATAAATAAATAAAAAAACAAAAAAACAAAAAAACAAAAAAACAAAAAAAAAAAGTTTTTTTTTTTAAAAGAAAGAAGATCCTATTAAGCTAGTAACCTTAGTGTGAATTAGCCATCAAATATTTTCTCTCATGAAATAAGCATTTAGTTAGAATGTAATGGTCGTATTACCCTTCATGACAGTCAATCAAGTACAAGAATGTCTCAAGTTAAATTTGTGTCATATTGCTCCTATATATTTCCATTTTGGTTTATTTATTGGTAAATTCTCTTTTGTTCCTACTATCAATGGATCTTCCATTTTATTTGATCAGTTTTACAAATACAAAAAACTATAATTTTATATTGATCTTCATATTAATCGTCTTGTTGCATGTAGCTACTGCTCTTACTAATTTTCAAATGATTTTATATAATCATGTTATTTTCAGTAATGAAAAAATAATCTCCTCTTATATATACTTTTGTCTTTTCTAATTGCCTTTTCCAATTGCATTAGCATGATAGAATTCTATTGTTGTTTTAACTATGAAATCTCCTGGGAAGTGTCTCCTCAAGCCCTGGGGGTTTAGTGGGAGCTATCATTTTCTGATAAATCCTGCTTTCCCAGTCACAGATAAGACAAGGGACGAGCACCTAATCCAGTGAGGCTAATCTAAACCCTTCAGCAAAAATTTTTTTAATCAAAGAAAACACCTCCCAGATCTTTCATAGATTATATCAATTCTGTTCACAGCTGAACTAATTAGCATATTTGAATTTTATTTCCTTCTCCATGGATCCAATAACATATTAGTTATCTGTTGTAACAATTTAACACAATTTAATTTAGTGGCTTAAAACATCATGCATTCGGGGCGCCTGGGTGGCGCAATCGGTTAAGCGTCCGACTTCAGCCAGGTCACGATCTCGCGGTCCGTGAGTTCGAGCCCCGCGTCAGGCTCTGGGCTGATGGCTCGGAGCCTGGAGCCTGTTTCTGATTCTGTGTCTCCCTCTCTCTCTGCCCCTCCCCCGTTCATGCTCTGTCTCTCTCTGTCCCAAAAATAAATAAAAAACGTTGAAAAAAAAATTAAAAAAAAAAAAAAAAAAAAAAAACATCATGCATTCATTTCAGTTTCTGTGGGTCAGGATGCAAGACAGCTCTCTATGGGACCTCTGCTCACAAGTCTCACAAGGTACAGTCATGGTGACACCCAGGCTGCACTTCATGCTGAAGCTGAGTCCTCTTCCAAGTTCACATGGTTGTAGCAGAATTCCATAGGACTGAGGTCCCATTTGCTTGCTAGTTATCATTTCACATGTACCAGATAGACAAAAATGAGCTTGACAACAGTCTGACAATGTGAAATAAATAGAATGATTAATACATTGCTAGTGGAAATGTAAATGATACACTTTGTTAAAGAATTTGATGTTATGTGGCATTATGTAGTAAAGTTGAAGATACATATCCTTACTTGTATAAACTGTACAGTAACTCTCATACATGCATAAACGGATCATATTTAGGAATCTCCATAACAGCACTGTCTATAACTGGCAGAGAGAAGGAGGAATAATCAAAATGTCTTTCAACATTAAAATGTATAGATAAACTTTTTTTATAAAATGAAAATGATAGAGAAGTAAAGGTGAAAAATGAAAAATACAGCTATAGTCAACAACATTTTGATAGTTAATTTTATGTGACAACTTGACTGGGCCACAGGGTGCCCAGGTTAAATATTATTTCTGGGTGTGTCTATGAGATTAACATTTGAATTTAGTAAAGTAGATTATCCACCCCAATGTGGGTGGCTCATGAAATCTGTTGAGAACCTCAATAGAACAAAAGGTAGAGGAAGATGGAATTCATCCCTTTTTCTTCCTGCCTCTATACTGGACTGGGACATAGGTCTTCTTTTGCTCATGTACTGGGGCTTATACCATCAGTTCCCTTGGCTCTCAAGTCTGTAGACTCTGACTGGAATTATACTACAAGGTCTCTAACCTAGAGACGGTGAATGTGGGATTTCTGTGCCTCCATAATCACATGAGCCATTTCCTCATGATCAATCTCCTTTATATGTATACATCTATTGGTTCTACTTCTCTCGGGAACTCTGACTGATACCAATGTGGAACTTCAAAAATATAATTTTATATGGAAAAAAAATGTCACAAAAGAATATATACTGTATGCATATATATACTGTATGTATATACATGTGTGTGTGTGGATATATATATATAGTTCAAAAACACACAAAACTAAACAATGTGAACACATATGTGGAACATAAATCAAATTCAGGAAAATGTTTACCCCCCAGAGGGGAAGAATAGGATAGATTTGAGAAGACGCAGAGGCATGGAAAATAACAATGGTTTTCTGTTCTTATAGTTGGTGGGGACCACAGGAGTGTTGATTGTATCCCAACTCTGTAGAGTTTACATGTAGTCTATAAATGTTATTTTTTATCTACTGAATATTAATTTTTTTATTTGAGAGAGAGAGAATGAGTTGGGGGGGAGGGGCAGAGGAAGAGAGAGAGAGAGAGAGAGAGAGAGAGAGAGAGAGAGAGAATCTCAAGCAGGCTCCACATGGAGGCTGACTCGGGGCTTGATCCCACCAGCCTGGGATCATGACCTGAGCTGCAATCAAGAGTCAGATGCTCAACTGACTGAGCTACCCAGGTGCCCCACTATTAATTTGCTTTTACAGAAGTAAGAAGACTAAGTAGAAGTGCTGTGTAGGTAAGTACGAATTGATGTCTATTAAGTCCACTTTAGGGTGAGAAGGTGGGAAGACAGCTGTTTGCAATAGGCCTCTCCAAATGCCAAAATGAGTTTTTCTCTAGGACATCAACACTTACGTGTATCATTCTACAACTGGCTGTTTTTCACTTAGTCATAGAATGTGTTGGAGGCAGAGCTATTTTGTTATATGATAGCACTATTGATTCCATTTAATATTATCATATTTATCTAGCCCCATAGTGTTGGACATGTTGGTCTAGCTGATTTATTTTTTAATAATAAATTCTGATTAAATATTCTTCTTTAGAGTACATAACCATAAACAGCATTTCTGAGTCACAGACTATTTTTTTTAATTTAATAGTTAATTAATGAATCTCCCTTGTGGTCATACCAATTTTCAGTCACCCCTACAATATATTAATCAACAAGTTCTCTGCATTATTTATCCCCACCTACTGCCCTTGTCCAAGCATCACCAACTCTGCATTGTTGCAACATCTCTTAACTGAGTCCTAATCCTCATCTATTCCTGTCCCCATTGCAGCCAGAGTGAGCTTTGGGAATAAAGAGCAAATAATGCCACTGGCTAATTTAAATTCTCCAGTAGCACCCCATTAATTTATGGATAAAATCCATACCCTTAGAATAAGCTTGAAGGTGCCTCTTACTTTGGCCTGGCCTCATTTCCAGTCCCTCCTCACATGTACCATTGTCTCCAGGCATATCAGAAGCTTCCAGTTCAGTCTTGAATGGTCTTCCTGTTCCACATTCTTTTTCTATCCAGGAAACTCCTCCTTTCTCCTTTAAAGCTCTGCTCAAGTACTGTCTACTGTCTCTCCTTCCAACTAGGAAAGAAATCTCTCTATGCAACTTATACACATCTCTATAGTTACACTTATACACATACACTTATGCACATCTCTACAGTCACATGGTTTTACCACTCTTTATTTACTGGGAAGTATTTGAAGTTGGAGACCATGTTCTGTCTTCTTTGTCTCTTTAGAATCTAGCCCCACACCTGGAGATGCTCAGTGTTTAATAAATGAATAAATGAGTGAACTATCATATGAACACATGGTCTCTACCATAAAATGTTTTATAATCTAGTTATAAAGACAGAGTAGAAACATACAAATGACGCAAAGTTGCTAATTCTAAGAGCTAAATATCGAATAAGTGAAACAAATGTCCAGAACTATTTAATTAGAGGAAAGAGTTCACTCCTGCTGTCGAAGTCAAGACAAATACAATCATTCACAATGAACAGCTGGAGAGACTAACATATATAAGTTCAAATTTTATCTTCCAACTCCTTTGTCCTTGGATGAAAAGGGTGTGGAGGACTTGGCATAATTGTAACACAAATATTCACTCTCTTGGGGGGCAATATTGCCCCTATGGAGAGCACATGGTGTAAACCAATGGCAGAGTGTAATCCCAGAAAAGAGCTTAGTAATGCAGAACAGAGCTCATATTCAAAGAATGTCTGTCTTTCAGTGATAGGCGTTGAGGGTTCATTAGTGAGGGGTAGACTAGATGGTCTCAAAGAGTCTACCAGGTTCTGCATGTGTGGCTGTCAGAGCCCACATATTTCATGGTGAAAGTCCTGGTATAGTAATTAGGAAAGTCATGTGCTATTAGAGGGATGTAAGTGAAAATTTCTCTCCTCTTACTCCTCTCCAGACAATAACAGAGGGACAATTATATGGAAGATGAATGTGTCATCTAAAAGGATGAAAGGAATGGGCATACCCTATTGGTTGGGAGACTTATGGCCAAAAATAAGTGGAATGTAAATCAGGTCCCTCTGTTTGCCCAAATGTGGCAGAAGCAAGTAGTTTTCCCTATTGAGCCAGATATACCACTGATGGGGCAGACAGCTGGGATGGGAAAGGAGCAAGTGCCAAACTCATTAACTGATGTCTCATAGCCTACAAACAAGGCCTCCACCAGAGGCAACCCTCCTGGTACTACTGTAGATACTTGGCTACCCCTAAGAGAGGGTCTGGTGGGCACAAGTCCCAACAGTAAGGTATGAATCTTGCTGGTCATCATAATCATCTCAGAAATTTTTTAAAAATAGAGTACTAAATTTTTACCCTGACCCTACTAAATAAAGTCTCTGGGTGGGAAGCCTAGGAATCTGCATTTTGAATTATAACCACTGCCCCCCTCTCCTGTCCTACCACTGGTGATTCCAATTCAGGCCATCTTTCCTGAGGCTTGGAAACCATTGCTTTAGACTAGAAAACACCATCCTGGTCATTAGGCTACACTTGGGCTCCATCTTCCTGCTTTCACAAACCCACAGATTCACCCAGGAGTATGGGGTGACATCTTTATAAAGGCAGAACCCAGCAATATTTATCAAGAGAGGCTGTCATGCAGAAGGAAGAGAGGGAGGGCAGAGGTGGGAAGAGGCTAAATGAAAGATGGGTAGGGGAGGGAGAGGGAAGGGAAGGTGGAGGACAGAAAGAAAAATGGAGAAAACTGAAAGAGACATGGACAACAACTCAACAGAAAGGAAAGAAAGGGTGAAAGCAGCCCAGAGTCTGAGAAGAGAGAGACAAGGAAAAGAGGAATTGGAGGAGACAGAGGCTGTGCTCTCTCTCCCAAGGATGTGAGAGAAGTAAAAAATCCTCCATGTCCAGGCTCCAGGAGACCTTATTGGTTAGTGATTAAGAAAATAAGGAGTCTGATCTGTGTTTGAGACCTAGTTTGGCCATTTGTTAGGTAGATGCTTTAAGACAAGGTATTTATCTTCTCTAAGACTCATTTTCCACACAGGTAAATGTGGGATTGCAAGGTCTCCATGAAATACTGTAATTTAAAGCAGGTTATAAATATAAAGTACTTTAAGTTGGTAATCAGAGGGCTGAATGAGACTATAGAGTCAATTTCTTCCAAATCCCTCTTTTCACAAAGGAAGAAACTGAAGCATAGATGGTGACTCACAGGATGTCACACAGTTAGTGAGTTAGTTCGTAACAAAGTCTATGCCGAGATACTGGGTCACAAGCTGACTGCCTACAAGGAATACAAGAAAACACCAGCTCCACATGAAACAAAGCATAAGTGGACCAAGGCTGTGAGCCCCTGTGAGGAATAAGCTTAGGAATTCTCTGAGCCTGCACTGATGGGTTAATAAGGCAAAAACAATCAGAAAGCCATAGGATGAACACACCCAAGTTTTGGGTAAACAAGATTAGGTAAGTAAGATTAGGTAAACTGGGCAAAGGCCCCCAGTATAGGACAAATGGGGCAAAGACCCCCAGTATAGGACAAATGGGGCAAAGGCTCCCAGTATAGGACAAAGATGTACGACAATAGCAGAAAGCTGCTTTCACAGAAAGGAAGGAAGGACCAAATTAGGTAAACAGGTAAATAGGGCTATAGACCACAGCAGGGTAAGTTGCCCAGAGTGGAGCTAATTAGCAAAAGAAAGATGCCTTGTTGACCCTAAGGTAGCATGTTCTGTCTTTCTTGTCTCCTAGGCCAGTTTAGGTCATCAAGGGCCTCACGTTTGCTGTAAACAACCTTCCACCCAGCACCAGAATCTTGTTTTGTATTGACCAAAACCCCTAACACCTCATATCTCCAAAATCCCCTTTCCCCACACCCATGAGTTAATGTTTATAGTTTCAGTGTCTCTCTGTGCACGCCCATCATGCTTGTAAGCCTTCTGATTTAATAAAAATGGAGCAAGGACCCTTATTCGGGGCTCTTGTCTTCTCCCAGACATTAGCCTCTGTCACATTTTCAATCCTGTGTCTTTCTCTCTTGCTGGACAAGAGAAAACTTCAGACCCAGAGTCTACGACAAGCCCCCTTCTCAGCTAGCCCCTCTATTGATGGGGCCTGAGATCCCAAAGAGCCCAGCCCTCCAGCAAGCCCATGGGCTGGATCTGGATCTGTCTCACTCTGTCCAGTCCCGCAAATCAGTTATTTGAAGCTGGGCTTCCTGGTAGAAGGATGTGTTGGCTGCAGGGGGAGTGGCTTGTCAATATGGAGTACAGAAACAGATACTTGGTAACAAGAATTTATTTGTCTTTATCCAGCACCACCCAAGGAGAAAGACTATATTTGGGAGAAAATAAGTACCCTATTATAGGAGTGAAGTCTTTTTGGAAAAGGGACAATTTGTCAAGCCTTTTTTTTTTTTTTACCTGCAAGTTCATTTAGTTATCTACATTCTGAGTCAAGGTTCTGAGTTAAATTATCCCTAGGCTACCTTGATCCTAGAGTGAGGGGTTGGGTGGCAGGGAGCATAGATGGATGGTGGGGAACAGGGGAGTATCTCATTAGTGGGCACTGATATTTCTGTCACTGGAAAGACATATCCTCTAATGTTAATGAATAAATCCTGCCTTCTTAAGATCCCCAAGTCCTGCCCCTCCCCACTTTCTGCAATCCCAGATACAGTTGTCTAATGTTGCCCAGATCACATGTTTACATTTAAAGGAGACACCTCAGAAACACCAGTGCCTTGATTTGATTCATTTCAATTCCGTGAATGTGTATTAACTACCTGTAATCACCAAGACACTGTGCTAAAAGCGGGTATTACAAAGATGAGTAAGACATGACACCTGTCATCAAGGAACTCAAAAGCAGTATGTTGCCACTCAAAGTGTGGCCCACAGGCCACCAATGTCAGCATCACTTGGGAGTTGTAAAAATTCAGACTCCTAGGCCCCAAATCAGACCTACAGAATCTGAATCTCTAGGTGATTTGTATGCATATAAAGTTTGAGAAGCACTGATTTAGTAGGAAAGACCCAACAAAAGCCATTTTGAAATAAATTTTATGTTGGTGGAATAAACCAAGTATAATGGGAAAATAAAGAAGAATGTGGTTAATTAACTCTGATGGAGGGGCAGACATTTACACTGAAATTTAACTTGAGCAGGTCAGTAATGTGGGTGGGAATGGGGAGCAGATGAGAGATGATAGGAGCATTCAGGTGTGGAAAATAGCATGAACAAAGCTATGAATGTGTATGGTGTGTGAGGGCAGGAGTGAGGGTGAGGATAGGCCCCATGCAGAGCCAGACTGGGACAGACTGGAACAAAAGTCTTTCAAGAGCTTTTAGATGTCACTCTGGGATGGATGGCACCATCCAGGCTTAGACATTGTGTGCTCCTTTATGCTGAATTGGCTGGGGAGTCTCTTTCTACCCTTGTTACCAGCCCTCCATGCTAGGAGCTGATCAGTGCATGGACAGGAAGAGGCCTATTCTCAACCTCTAGCCCTCAGTGACCCCTCTGGGATGAGGGGCTGATGTTTTCAGTCAGCAAAGGATGCCGAATCTCAGATCTCATGCCAGGCCACCTGGTCCCTGGCAGCAACTCTGCAGAGCAACCTTGGGAGGGAGTGGATGCACAGATTCCCACAGATTCCCATGGACTCCCACGAATTCCTGGCAGCCCAAACAGTCTTTAGGGAGAAGGCTTCCCTCTTATTCAGGTTGTAAGGGAAGTTGACTGTGGAGAAAGTCAAGAAAGTAATGACAAATACTGGAAAAGGATCGAGGCAGGGTCTGGAGGCTGGATTTCAGTCCCAGCCTGGCCTCTAGACCAAAAGGAGGTCTCTGGACCTCAGCTGTAAAATGAAGACGATGGTATATGATTTCCAGGTAGCCCTGATAGCCTGTGATTATGGCATCTTCTAGTCTTTGAAAGGGCCACCATTTTTCCATTTTACAACTACTTACATTCTCTTGGAATTCACTGCCCAGTGGCAAAATAAAACATTCTTCTTAGGGACACAGTCTCTACCCAACACAAGGGCATCTGGGTTATACTGTACATTAGGATTAAATTCAGGTGAAAAAAAATTATCTATTTGTGTATCTATCTCTATATGTACTTAATCATTAAATAGATGTTAAGCATCTACTATGTGTTTTGTTTGGTAGCTGAATTGGGCACTAAAGTAGAAGCCTGAGTTCTGGCCAAAAATTTTCTCACATATATGTGGAGAAATATGACACATCTTAGTATAGAAGAAAGCAGTACATAATTCCATAATAAAGTGTTTTATTAATGATAATTGTTAACATTTCACAGTGCTAAACACCTTATAGGAATTACTGCCTTCATTCATATAGATCTGTGAGGTAATAAATCACTTAGGATGTTTGGGTTGTGAATGATAGAAAACACTGATTCCACTGGCTTAAGCATTAAGACATGTATTCTCTCACTTAATGAGAGCTTCACAGGTAGTGCAGCTCCAGAGCTGGTAGTACAGTGGCTGAGTGAAGTCATCAAGGACTCAGGTTATCTCAAGTTTCTCTCTCTTCTATTCTCATTGGTCTTGTCCTCAGACTAGCAAACATCATGGTTTCAAAATGCTGCCACACTTCCAGATAGCACCTCCATACAGAATATCCAGAGGCAGAAAAGAGAGCTTTGTTTTTCATTATGTATCTAAAATCACCCAGCCTGGAGATATACTCTATAGAGATAGATAGAGACAGATATATATAGATATATATATGTATATGTATAGATATAGATATATACAGATAGAGATAGAGATATATAGATAGATATATAGATAGATATAGATATAGATATAGATATAGATATAGATATAGATATATATATAGAGAGAGAGAGAGGGAGAGAGAGAGAGATACATAGATGATATAGATATATACATAAAGTATTTCTTTATGATGGGGACATCTCCCTTACTGAACCTGGATTTCATGCCCACACCTAAACCCAACAGCAGTAAGGGAACCACCACTGGGCTCAGCCTGCTTCACTCTCTGCAGCTGTGGCCAGTGCCCAGGTCCACCTCTTCTGATACATGGGAGGAGGAGAGTAACTAGCCCCCCCCAAAAAAAAAGAGGGAGGAGAGTATTTCTTTAGGATGAAAGAAAAGGCAGGTGGCTAGTAAGAAGGCAAATAAACAAATAAATGTTTCCATTTTACAGTTTGAAAAAACAGAAGTTTTGAGAATTAAGTAATTGGTCCACGGTCATACAATTTGTACAGAGTAAAATTGGAATTCCAAATGGAGCCCATACCCTGACACATTCCAAATCAGGTCTAAGTGACCTGCACCTTCCCTGCCTTCCTGACATCTACCTCCAAGCAGTTACTCACCCAGGGTCAGAGGTTCCTTGCCCCCTCCGGTGCTGCAAAGCACATCTGTTATTTGCTCTCCCAGCCTCCTCCAGGGCAGGGACTAGGTCTCATTCATCTTTTTATTTCTCTTTCCCCTCCACCCTCTAACACCACTGTGCTCACTTGCTTGTAAAATAAGTCTCCATCTATTATCCCTATTAGACCGATTTTCCTCCTCAGGATAGAGCACATGTGCTTCCTTTCTTTTGCTTCTTTCTTAGCATCACTGCTGCCCAGAACTCAGCCCTAATACTGGGAAATATTCAGAATAAGTAAAGGCGTAAACATTGGGTCCAGACAGGAAAAAGGTTCAATTCCAGCTCTGCCATTGACCAGACACGTGAGTTCAGGCAAATGACTGCACCTCAGCCTAGTCTCCTTATCCATAAAATGAGGAGATCTACCACACAGGGTTATGGTAAGGATCGAAGGAAATAAGAGTTTAGCACACCCCTCAGTAAATGGGAGTTCTTGTTTTTAATTAACTAAATTAATAAAAATGAAAACTCACATGAGCACAGTATATCACAGTTTGTAGAACATTCTTTACATGATCTCATCTGACCCTCATAACAGCCATGTTAGGTGAATGTTGCTCCCTCTTTGTGAAGGCGGAGGAAACAGACCCTGAGAGAGGTTAAGAGCCTCTTCTGTTTCAGGTTCTTTTAGTACATTCTATGGTACATTCTTGGGTGCTTTTCTCCCATTATGTGTGTCAGGGGACCCTTCTTGTTGTGGATTATCTCTGTCATGAGTTGAATTGTGCCTGCTCCCTAATTTGTACATTGAATTCCTAACTTCCAGTTAATACCACAGAATGTGACCTTAGTTGAAATAGAGTCATCACAGATGTGTCTAAGTTAAGATGAGGTCATAGTGGAGTAGGGTGCATTCCTAATCCAATATGACTGGTGTATTTATGAAAAGAGGACATTTAGACACAGACACACAGAGAGAAGGCCACGTGAAAATGAAGGCAGAGATGGAGATGATGTTTCTATAAGCCAAGGAACACTGAAGTCTACCAACAAACCACCGGAAACCAGGAAAGAGGCATGGAACAGACTCCTCCTCACAGCCCCAGACCGAACAACGCTGCTGACAGCTGGATCTCAGACGCTTCACCTCCAGAACTATGAGACAATACATTTCTGTTCAAGCCACTCAGTTTGTGGTACTTTGTCACGGCAGCTCTAGCAAACGACTGCAGTCTCCTTGGGCAGGGGACTACAGATTTGTGAACCCACTTCTCCTGGGTTGCTTTTCCCTTTTGGAATCTTGTTTGCTTCTGCTGGGCACCCCCTGGGTTTCACCAGGTCAGTGCTAACTATATTGTACATTAATTTCATGGCTTGAGATTCTTGCATCCCCCAGACTTGAATAGTGTGAATTCAGAGAGGCCCAGATTCTCACTTATGCCTTATTTTATTTCTACCCTGAGCTGTTAGCAGACAGCAGCTTCCTTAGTTCCTGAGCTGGTGGGAAGAGTTTATTTAGGCTCTCTTACACTGACAGGACCATTTCCAAATCCAGCCTTTATGCAGAAATCTGTGTTTTAGTTAGAGTCCAAGCCCTTACCTCCTGTCCCTCTATTGGCATGAAAACCCCAGCTAGTAGGGGCCTCTATCTGGGACCAGTCAAAACCTGCCTGCCGACTCATGATCTTGCCATCTAGCTCTGAGTTACAGTTTATATTTTATCACTTGGGGATTAGGGGTTTCTTCTTTAGATCTTGGATTTAAAAAATAATAATGTTGTTCTGCTACATCTTGTTTGTTTTATCCCCCATGTCTTTTCCGGTGGAGGTGGGACGGGGGTTAGATCAGTCTGTTACATTGCCAAAACTGGAAGTCCTTGGAGTAGTTATTAAGGACAAGCTCATCTTCTAAAGGGAGCAAAGGTGTTTGAGTTGGGGCAGTTCACACATCCAGGTGGGTGCTTTGCTTTCTTTCAGGGCATGGTGTTTCTGGTCTAGCCAAGCCACTGTATGCATGTGGCTGGGAGAGGATGTTCCACAATTTAGAAGGAGCCTCCTCTGGGGGCTCAAGTTGCTCCCACAGGAGGGCCCCTGATATAACTCTCTTCTTTCCCACCCATTCCTGTCAGATTTCAATACTCATGAGAAATCAGAGAACATCGCTGGATTGCAATGGAGTCTCAAACCACCTGAAAAGGATTTTGATTTCTCTATTCCTTGAGAGGATAGACATAAGGGAGCCAAGTACAGAAAATCCTAACTACTTAAATCAGGGTTAGAGCCATCAGAAATATCCCACTAAACCCATAATCTGTGTTAATGATCATAATTAAGAGGACCTGCCCATTCTCATTAACATTGTCTCCATCATGAGCTTAACAGAATCAAGCCCACAAGGGAGCCCGATTTCTCATGTGAGGGAAGCAGTAGAGGGACTGTTACTTAAGGCCTTCTGAGAACTGGAAGTCCCCCCAAGTGTCCTTAGCAATCCCATCTGCATCTGCTAGATTTGGCACGGTGATGCCTCAGCCAGCTAGTCAGCCAGCCGCAGACACTGGCCAGCTTTCAGAATAACCCTAAAAACTACAAGTACTCCAGGCAATATGGAAGCTCTCATTTCTCATGATGGGAAATGCAAGCAAGTTTCTCCCCTCAGAGAACCTCCAGGGCCCAGACTTAATTCTCAATGTGCTGCAACACCAGGCTATTCTGATATATCTTTGGCTGGCTAACTAGCCAGATGAAGCATCGCCATGCCAAATCTAATAGATGCAGATGAGACTGCTAAGAAGAAGAGCATCAAAATAACCATCTCCTTCGAATAGCCCTAAAAACAAATGGTCTGGTTATGTGAAGACCAGACATGAAAGGATATAGCCCTTTTCCCTGGTCTCCTAACTACCCAGATGTAAAAATATATATATGCATAAAGAGTTTCACACTCTCTGGACAGAAGTAATGTCATTCACTTCTGAAATGAAAATAGAACTGGCTCCAGCTGCAATCTACCAGATTGTCAGGAAATGGATCCTTCATCATCTACCATTCCCTATCTCCCTCTTTCTCTAAGAACCCCATGGCTAATACAGTCCCAGAAGTCTGTCAAACAGCCTTTCTTACAAAGAGAGGAGACATGGCATGGTGCTCATGCTTTTGATACAGAGACAGCAATGGTGTCTATGTCTTTGAATCTCTATGTCTCTAGTGATACAGCCCCAGTGAGGTAGTGGCTACCACAATCTAGTCCCTGCTCAAGCTAGCAGAGGCCTATGAAGGAGTGCCACTCTGAGCAACACAGCCACTCAGTGTGGCCTCAGACACTAAGGCCTGTTGCCTGGGCCCCGGGACCTTATCTTTCCATTCAATCCCTGGGGACCCTCTCTGAGGCCTACTTAGAAGAAGTGATTGCATTTACTCCCAATCCCTGAAATTTTCTCCAGGGCCAGGATGCTGCTTACTTCTAACTTCCTGAAGCCCAAGGGTCCATTCTGACTCCTTCTGCTTCAATAGTTTGAGCACCACCAGGAAAGGTCTGTATTTTCAGGGCAAAAAGAAAGTCATCCACCCTACTAGGAAGGAGGAGTTCCAAACTTTAGGAACACAAAAGCCTATCTGCTACCCTGGCAGTGTAGTCAGGGCAATACCTTTTATTCCTTCGGGATGAGTTTCCACTTTCTTCCCCAGCAGAGAAAGGGGGACTTTTAAAAAAAAATTATGTTTATTTGTTTTGGAGAGAGAGAGACAGAGTGCGAGCAGGGCAGGGGCCAAGAGAGAGGGAGACACAGAATCCGAAACAGGCTCCAGACCCTGAGCTGTCCACACAGGGCCAGACACAGGGCTCAAAACCATGAACCCGTGAGATCATGACCTGAGCCAAAGTCGGACGCTTAACCAACTGAGCCACCCAGGTGCCTGGAGAAAGGCAGACTTTTATTATAGCAGGGACACACATACACAACATGCAAATGACAAGTCCTCCCTGGTCTTCCTGACACACAGAAACACAAAATTCAAATTGAGCTTTTAATGGCTCGCTCTTTTGCAATAGGAAATGATGTGCCATGACTTTGAGATCTGACCCACTGGTCCACTGCACTTGATAATGGTTATGCAAACGAATTACTTTTTAGTGAGGATAAAACTTAAGTTTGTCTGCCATTGAATTGCCCAGGAAATTGGAATAAAAATAGGTTCTCTTTTTCTTCAGTTTTTAAAACAATTTTAGGCATCACTATTGCTAAAATGTATTAAGACACTTATCTGTTACCTTTGACAAGTTCTGATGAATATATTTTACTTTTTCGGCTTTTTATGGCTCAGTTATCCTGTTCTGCCATCATACAGGAAGGCACACCATGAAGCAGGGGATGGGATACAGAGTGAGCACTGTGGTTATCTACACTCAGACCCAAACTGCTAAAATCTTTTAAGTTTTATTCTGCTTGTCACAGCTTTTTTCTCTCGTCAGGCCACCGGCTAGTTCTTATCTGCTGTCAGTGGGTGAGTTTTCTTCTTCAGTGGTTATGCTGCTTCTAATCTATACCGTAGGGAACGAATCCGTAAGACAAACTAGCACTGCATATCGAGGCAGGATAACTTGACTTTGAATGAGGTTTTTAGGTGCCTCTCTGTAAAACTTGAACTTACAGAGTTCAAACTTACACTGCTTGAACCTTAGAACATTAACTCAAATGAAAATTTTTAGGGGTGTTCTTTTCTCTTGGACATTCTTTACATTCTGAATATGTGAGGTTTCCTATACATGGTTTTCCAAGGTGAATGGAGTGCGATTACATATGTATTCTCAGAGATTGCACTGGTTAACATCTAATTCCATGCATACAAGTATGAATGTGAGCACCCCCTTGCTTTTCCTTCTGTGTGCCCTCCCACTCCTACCAAATACTGCCCTGTCTCCTTCTCTCCAAGTGTTCATGCTGACAGTGTACTGTGATAAAATAAAATTGGCATTTGAAGTTGGACCACCCCACTGAATTCCTCTTTTTTTTTTTTTACTTGATACACTTGGAAAGTCACATAGCTTCTCTGAACCTCAATCATCTAGTTAAAAAAGAATGAAGATTGTTTTTAGATATTATAGTCTCCTTAGGTGTTAAGGTGTTGTGAAACTTGAAAGTGATCATGCTTGAAAAAACATTTTCTAAAAATGTCATTATCCTAATGTAATATTCTGGTCCTTGTTGCTAACATTTACTGAGGTAGTCTGAGACAAACACTGAGCTGGCTTTATAGTTTTTTATCATTTAGTCTTCGCAAAAAGTGTCTGAAATTATGCTAATTTATTCTCACTTTGAGACCGAAGGCCCTGATGCTGATAAAGCCTAACTAATTAGCATGAGTTCACACAGCTAGTGAATACTAGAGTAAGGGTTTGAGCTCCAGACACCAGCTCTGGGTCTCCATACAATGGCAGAATTCAGGTATTTTGGCTCGTGAGGGTCAGGTAAAGAGAAGAGGCAACTCAGGAGAAGAGATTATGGAAGGCTTTTCAGATCACATGCTTCTGTGTGGCTATCTCTCCACCTTTAGAGAGATATGCCCTCTCTCTATGGGCATAGAGGCAGCCCTGGCCCCCAGTTCCCATGGCCAGCCTTCAAAGTTCTACTTGAAGAATAATTTAAACTCCCTTCCATGTAGAGGAGTTAGACTCACCTCCCTCACTGGCCATAATGATTCCTGTGGTTGCCCATATGTAGCTAATTTTTTGGCTACATGGAAAAATTTTTGGCTGCATGGAAAAACTGCAATTTTTCCATGGTGGAGTGGGGCAAGCCAGGCTCTGACACTCATAGAAACATATCTGGTGCCTCAGTCATCCCAGCCAGCAGTTGACAATCTAATAGAAAGCTACAATCCAAACTGCTTCGAGAGCCAAAGCCACCTGTCTACATTTTCTTTGCCTGCTCATTCCCTGAAACTATGCACCTGTACAATCTCCCTATGCCCCAGGATCAAAAGGGATATTGAGTCATAATCTAATAATCTAAAAAAAAAAAATTCAGATATGACTGCAATCTCCTGTTGGAGCTTTCCTTATAACTTGTACCATGTGAGCAAAATAGGATTGCCAAAGAGTAGACTATAATCTGAGGTTGAGAGGGGCTTAACGAGGTTCAGCATCTTCTCTGACAGATAAAGTAATCAGGGTTCAGGGACTTGTCAAAGGTCACATAAGCAGGAGGTGAAAGACTAATTCAAACCCAGGTCCAGCTGGAGCCAAAGCCTGGCGCTTGCCCCCTGAGCCACACCACTTCTTAGACAAATCCTCACCACTCATTCCTCTGTGTCCTGGCCTGCACCACCCTACACAGTCAGGACCTCAATACTGTAAATGACAAGACGAAAGACGCTGACTAAAATATCCCTTGAGGTCACTGTTTCCTCACCCTGACTCATGGAAATAGGAGAGACACCCTTAAGGCATACACACCCCTGCTTCAAAAACCAGAGACTGCTGCTAGCAGCCAGCTGAGACAGCATTCCCCAGTTTCCTGCAGAAACAGTCTGTTTTTAAGCCAACATCAAATGTGCTTATTCAGGAGGACCCCTTCTCCCCATCCTTCCTTACATCCCTAAAGGGAGTTTCTATTTTCCATTAATCTTTATTCCCCAGAATTTTATTCCCAGGATTGTCCTAACCTAGGGAAGAAACTAAGAGTTGGAGTTAACATAAAAACATGTGCTTCTCATTTGATCGTCTGGAACATGAGTTGTAACCTGTCCAACTTCAACACTTGGAATAGAAGCACAGCATGTACTTGAAAATACAATTAATGTTATATTCCCATTATGTCCCTGACTGCTCAAGATCTCTGGCTCCCTACTGATTCATCAGACCCAAAATAAATGCCAGTCTGGCATTCAAGGTCTTCTGTCAGCTGTATCTCCAGGTCCTCCTATTCAAGCCTGGTTGTTCCCCCGCAAAGTCCCTGGCATGGCAGGCAGGCTGTCCCTCCCTCAACATTTCTCCTTCTTGGTTCCTTGGCTCATGACCGAAACGCCCTCTCAACCTCTGTGCTCCTCCTCTAATTCCATCATTTCTTTTAAAACTCAAAAGAAAAGACTCCAAGAAGCCCTTCCTGGCCAGCCCCTATACATACATTTCTTTTTGGTAGTACCTAGGCAGTAGACCATTTCCTGAGCACCTCCCAAGGGTCATCAAGCCCTCCTCTGACCCGAATGTACTGAGCCCTTTCTTGTCCTAGGCACTGTGCCAAATGCTCTGCCGATCACCCTATTGCTCTGCTTCCCTGATACAGAAAACCTCCTCAAAGAAGTTGTTTATTCTTGTGTCTCAATTCCTGTCCTCTCACGCTCTTTTGAACCAACTTCAAAGAGACTCTTGTCCCCACTCTGCACTGAAATTGCTCTTTTCAAGGTCACTAATGATTTCTACGCTGCTAAATCCAATGGTCAATTTCCAGGGCTCTTCTTCACTGATCTCTCAGCAGCAATTTGTACAAGAATCTGACTGTATTCTATCTTCTCATAATGCATAAGTTTTAAGAGAAGTTAGATAATATCCCCCCCCGCATCTCTTCATATTTGACCTTATGAAATAAAGACTGAATAAATGTATGTACACATACACATAAAACCACTGTAACTGTGTCCACTACAACTGTAGGCTGACATAAGTGTGGCTACTCAAATAACTGGTGCTGCTGGTAGCAATGTGTTTTTTTCCCCAAGTGGTGTATAACTTTCATAAAATTCTAAACAAAGTACAATGTTCCTTTGATATAAATGGTTAAATATTAAATGTACAGCAAACTGTACTAAGGATGTTTTATAAAGCAGAAATAGAGTCTAGGGGCGCCTGGGTAGCTCAGTTGGTTAAGCCTCTGACTTTGTCTCAGGTCATGATCTCGCAGTTCATGGGTTCAAATCCCACATCGAGCTCTGTGCTGACAGCTCAGAGCCTGGAGCCTGCTTCGGATTCTGTCTCCCTCTCTCTCTGCCCCTCCCCCACTTGTGCTCTGTCTCAATCTCTCTCTAAAATAAACATAAAAAATTTAAAATAAAGTTAATTTCTAAAAAAAAAAAAAGAAAGAAATATAGTTGGGACTCAAATAATTCAAATAATTATATATTTTTTTTCACTAAAGTGAATGCTTAACATTGAAAGTTGTATGGGACATGAGAGAAGTCTTTTTGTGTGACACTGTCCTGTACATTGCAGGATATCTAAAATTCCCAGCTCCTGCCTGTGAAATGACAGTAGCCCTCAATCATTATAAAAACAAAAAGTGCCCCTTACAATTTCCGTAGTGCTCCTTAGCGGGTGATACCATGTAGAGAAGATGATTCTCCATGGTCTCTTGGTTTCTGCACAGCTCATGAGCAGAGATGATGGCTGACTTTATTCTGAACTATCTTTTCAGGGATGTTTGTGTAGCAAACAGATTTGAAACCTGGAGGTAGTGTCCCCTTCAGGGCCAAGGGTAGGTACACTTACTGTGCGTTACAAAGATGCTGGTTTCCTCAGCCTGGGTTCCTCTCCTGTCACACGACCTATGTCATTTGCAGGTATCTCTGGCCCTTCCACATTGTCCTGGGGAAATGAGACTCAGGGTGCTGGGGCAGGAAAAAGCAGATACTCTGCCTACTCTGACTACTGTGAGTAATATAGGTCTTTATCTATGACTCTAGAGGTTCGTATCTTCTGCCAACATCCATGATGCTGTAGTAGACTCAGTTGTTGACTCATAAACTAGGTAAAATTCAGATACTTCACAGTTCTTGACAACCACTCCACTGACACTCACTAGAACTACACGCTCACTCCAAAATCTAGAATCTAGCCTTGACCTCTCCCTGAACTCCAGGCATTTCTAATTAATTGCCTTTAATACTTGAATATCAAACAGGCATCTCAAAGTGAAAGTGCCCCATATAAACTTCTTATCTTTCCTGCAAATCCTTTTTCTCCTGAAGCCTTTGCCAACTCAAAACTATGCAAATACATCTTTCCAGTTTTTCAGACTGAAAATCTTGGTGTCATTTTTGATGGCATTCTTGCTCTCATATTATTACACATCTAATGGTTCTCTCGATCCTTTTGAAAAAAACATGTGAAATCTGATGACTCCTCACCCTCATCACCTCTCCTCCTGGTCCATAGCACCATAACACCCCACGTGGATAACTGCCATAGTCTTAACCAGTGTCTCCCCTAGATATCTGCATGGCTCACCAGCTCACTGCTCAGGTCTCTACTCAAACATTGCCATTATCACATCAGGCTTCAGTGATATTCTCATTTAAAATAGCAATCTCTCACAGGCCTGGCACGTCCTAGTCCTTTTCCCTGTTTCATTTTCTATTTAGCCTTTACCAGCATCTAATATATAAATGCTCATTTTTAATTGTCTTTCCCCTTCCACTAAAATGTAATTATTTGTTGAATGAATGAATCAATCAATCAATATAATCACATAATCTCACAACACACCCCTATCATTCCAAAAGTAAAAAATGAAATAGTCTTTAGAACTGAACTGCTCATAACATGTGTGGAGGGACAGGATTAAATGCCATGGAACAACTAACAAACAACACTAGAAACTAGGAAGCCTGGGTTCAGTTGCTAGTTGTGTCACTGGCTAGCCCTGCACTACTGGGTAAGAGAATAACACTGACCCAGTTATTTCATTCACAAAAAACACACATTCCCCACCTATCCCATGGGTTGTGATAATTGTCATGAAATAAGATATCCACAAGAACTTTGCAAACTGTAAAGTGCAGTGAGAATTTTGTTTTATGGTTTTTATCTTTAAAACACTGCATTTTAATTCCAACTGCCATAGTCACAGCCTATATAATTTTGATCTCCAAGCATTCCTGCACATTCTTGTATTTTCATCTTGTCTCAAGCAGTTCTGTCTGTATTAAATGCATTTGCCCCACCCATACCATTTGCTCCAGCTCAGATCCCTTCCACAAAGGCTCTCATGGGGATCCTAAGATGGAATTTCTTTCCCATTTCCCTATATTCCATTGGAACATTACTGTCAGGCTTTTCAGGGTATGCCTTTTATTAAAGGTGTTCCTGTTCTCTAGCAGCTCCTGGATTGCAGGCAGTGGGACGTGTTTACCTCCGTGACTCCCACAGCTCCTAACACAGGTGCAGTTACAGCACAGACTCTAATTGGTTGAATGAGCCCAACCTATCCAGGTGCAAGCCAGAAGCAATGTATTCTTTCTTACCATGGCCCCCTAAATGTGCTCTGTGGAACTGATTTTCTTTGCTCCTGGGCCAAAATCTCAGTCACTCAGATAATAAAGGTCCAGTCTGATACACTCATCAAATAATCCAGCCCAAAGAGACTCTTAAATATGGAGAACAAACAGAGGGTTACTGGAGGGATTATGGGAGGGGGAATGTGCTAAATGGGTAAGGGGCATTAAGGAATCTACCCCTGAAATCATTGTTGCACTATATGCTAACTAACTTGGATGTAAATTAAATAATAATCATCACCATCATCATCATCCAGCCCAATTCACATAAATTTTCTAAACTCTGAACTTTTGTCCAGTTCACAACTCCTCATCTCCTAGCTTGGGCTGCTTTAGGCTCAGAAGTCCACAGAGGTGGTGGAGGTGGC
This sequence comes from Neofelis nebulosa, assembly GCF_028018385.1. Lineage (NCBI taxonomy): Eukaryota > Metazoa > Chordata > Mammalia > Carnivora > Felidae > Neofelis > Neofelis nebulosa. Next base: position 32,283,853 of record NC_080796.1, read on the forward strand.
TGAGGTGGCATGTGGTCAGCTACTCTCCCTTCCTCGCTTCACCTCTGCCCACTCTCTAGCTGCCCTACCCGGTCTGTCCCAGGTTGGACTCAGAGAAAAAGAGACTGGGGAAAGGAGCATGGTCTTATGAGGCTGATATATTTGTTCATGCCCTCTGCATGATCCTCTTTCCAAAGGATACCTCTGTCTTCCTCAGAGATTGTCCACTGAGCCACATGAGTACTGGCTAGGCTTTCTCCACATGGCCACCTGAGACTCCCCCTTTGAGCCCCTTAGGTCCCTTTGCCCCTCCAGGGTGCTTTCTAGGGGAAGAACCCTTGAAGAAGCCCAGGCCTGCTGACTTTCACAGGGTTCATATGCAGCCTTTGGACACTACTGCCATTGCCCTTCCGTCACTCCCTCTGTACCACCTCTCCCCACTCTGCACTAAGCAGGCACAACCCCATAAGAGCCTCTTGCCACTGGACTCCCAGGTGAGAATCAGACATTGACCTTCTGTCCCTCTAGGTAACACATGTACTGCTCTCTGTGTAGCACCCTTGGAGGCCCTGTTGCATGGCCTGGAGTAAAGGGAGTGCACCTTTATCCCTCTCACTAGCCAGTGGGGATGGTGCAGAGAATGCATAGGACACTGAAAGTTCTCTGCAAAGAAATCCTCATTTTCCAATCTCTTGTCAACCTCTACTTCTTAGATGGGCAAGAGGTAGGTGGTGAGCAAAAGCCAGCAGCATGACTCCAGGACTTTCCTTTAAAAGTCTGACATAGACCTCCCGCACCTCCCCTTGGAATGACAATGAGATTTACCACCAACAGTTTTATGACTAACCTTTGAAACTCAGAGACAGAAGGATGAGTCTCAGTTAAGATCCTGTTTTAAATGTTTGTTAAATTCGATACCAAAAATGGAAAATGACAAGATATGGCTCCAAATGAGTCCACTACTCTTGAGACAAGTCCAGAAGCCCAACTCTAGTAAGAACAGATCATCTGATGGATTCTTAAGCTCCTTTCTGGGAAAGTCTTCAACCAGACTTTCAACCAGAAGCCTGGGGAAGCAGTGAAGGAACTGTCCTTGAAAGAAGAGGTGTTAGGTGGTATAGCTGTGATGGACACTCAGAAAAGAGGACCATGCCATCCAGGAGTTTGTAACAAGGACAGGAACAGTAGGGATAATCAGTCCAGGATTGATTCTATCCAGGATAGGGCCCTTTTCTGATAGGAGGAAACTGCCTCTGCTGAGGACTGTCTGTGGCAATCCTAAACTCCTTATTTAAACATCAGTATTGACCTGCAGCTCCTTTTTTTTTTTTTTTTTTCCCCCAAACAAAGTAGAAATTCCAGTAGGGATGCCCAGTAGAAATTCCTGGGTATATGCTTCTCACCAGCTTAGGGACTGGACTAAGGAGAGAAATAAAAATAAGCATAAAGGGACACTAAACTACCATCATTCAACTATATATATATATATATATATATATATATATATATATATATATATATGAAACAGAGTAAGTATAACTTTCTATTACCAAAAAGTTCCCTGGTCTTCCCTGCCAGTTCTCACCATGTGCTCTACCTGAAAGACCACTGCTCACCCCTACCTGTCCAGATCCCACCATTCTTAAAGGGTAGCTTCAATCTAACTTCCTGCATATAACAGTCTTGGTTCCCTTCAAGGTGGAAGCTATTGTTCCTTCCTCAATCTGATGGAAATTTGTACCTCTTTTGTTACATGTCACAGTCCCCACCCCCTTCCCTCCAACACACAATGTGGCCATTTGTGTGCATCTTATTTCCTCTACTAGAACATAAAGTTCTTGAGGGCAGTGGCGGTGTCTTACCCACCTTGATATTACCCAAAGCATATAATAAAAGCATTTGAGCGCGATTCATGCTCACAGTAGGTATTCAACACATGTTTGTTGAATGAGGAACACAGAGACATTGCAAAAAATGAAATCTCAGGTATACTGAATTCTCAGAGCCCCTTGTTTGCAGCTCAAATGAACAAGATCTGAAGGTTCACTGTCATCAAAAGCAAACGCTGGCCCATCTCCAGAGGGCATCTACCCCATCCTGGCTTCTGCTTCAAAGTTTCCCCTAAGTCCTAGTCGCAGCCCTCTTGATCTTTCCCTGTTTGCTCATTAAAGTTAATTTGGGACATGAAAAGATCTAGGACTGAATATTTCATTAAGGGCAGGTCTTCTTAATGCAGCAACTGCAGACAAAATGTAAACATAGGACAGAGGTTGCCAGTATGAGGCCAACACCTGTAGCACCTGTTTAAACCCCAACTGCTCTGTTCACTGACTGACAACTTCAGTCAGCTTTGGGGATACTAAGAATACCAAGAGGAGTAGATTATGTCTCTTCATGAGTCCTCAAGGAGCTCCAAGGCTCTCCTTCAGGGAAAGGGGAGGACCATAAGGAAACAGCAATTTGTATGAAAATAGTCTAGTCTAGAGTCCTGGGTGTGGACTAAGATGATTGCTTACAATATCAGCTACCATTTTCTGAGTTCTTACTGCGTATCAAGCATTGTGCCTAGTGTTTTTACATGGATTGTCTTTTCTAAACCTCACAGTAACCCCATGAGGAGATACTATTATTGACCCCATATTATACTTATGAGGAATAAATGAAATTCCAACCATGGAATAAGAGATTCCAACCATGGCAGAGTAATCCTAAAGTCTGTACTATTAACCGCCTCACTCTATTGTTTCTTAGGATCTCTCAGAATGTTCTAGTCTTAGCAGGCAAGAAAGATTATAACCAATAACTGGTGCACTTGATGGTGTGGCTTTGAATGAGGTACCGGTGAGGTGCGACCTTCATTTTTCTTAAATTTGGGGATTTAATAAGTGAATTTTACACATAAGTGTAAAAATTCACTTATGAGGAATGAAAGAATAGAGGTTTTCACATCAACCACTGGTGCTATGAGAACCCACGGACAATTTTGACTTATGTGACATGCCAGATGGCATATGTCAAATTTCCAAGATTCCACAGGACTATTTGTAAAGTTTTACAAACCTGGAGCTGAAGGGGTATAAATGTGGAGAGCATAGAAACACAGTAATGTGTCACCAGTCTCAAGTCCCATAACCTTCAGTTCCAAGAGACATTTATTTATTTCAGTGGAAATTTTAATTCTGGGAAACATAAGTTACTCATTCCTATGGAAATATTTCCAAGGAGGAACTGGGGTCAGGACCAAAAAAGGAACACAGAACCATAAAATAAAAGGTTAAAAAGAAGTCTAAATATATCAATGATCACAATAAGAGTAAGTATCTTAAATTGCCCTGTCAAAGTAACACAGATTTTCAGAACAGGTTAAAATACAAAGTTAAGGTA